>NC_138575.1:53675418-54875418 GCF_964289735.1 Phaethon aethereus | reverse complement strand
CCCAGGTTCCTCCTTGTAACCTTTTTAAAAATGGGTGCAATGTTACCCTTTTTCCAGTCTCCAGAGACTTCACCTGACTGCCATGACTTTTCAAATATCATGGAGAGTGGCTTGGCAACTGCATCAGCCAATTCCCTCAGGACTCTAGGGTGCATCTCGTCAGACCCCACAGACATATATATGTTCAGGTTCCTCAGGTGGTCTCAAACCACCAGAAAGAAGAAAAAAGAAAAAGTCTTCTCTTACAGTGGGAGGGACTTTGCTCCTCCAGTCCCTGTCTTGCAGTCCATCCCCTCAAGAGGTGTAGGAAGAGAGATTGCCAGTGAAGACTGAGGCAAAGAAGTCGTCAAGTAGCTCAGCCTTCTCCTCATCTGTTGTTACTGGTTTGCCAGTCTTGTCATTGCAGTGGTACGCTTTCTTTGACCTTCCTTTTCTGGCTGACATACCTGTAGAAGCCCTTATTATTCCTTGCATCCCTTGCCAAGTTCAGCTCCAGCGGTGCCATGGCCTTCCTACACAGCATCCCTGTACTGTTTATTGCAAAAAGCTTGCCCAGTTCTCAAGTTAGCAGTTTTTTGATGAGATGCAGAAAAGCTGGCTGCATGGGGATGAGACATGACCTAACAGATAACTTCAAGGCACCAAAGGTTTACTTCATTATAACATGGGACATCAAGACAGCTTTTACAAGATACCAGATGTCTCTTCCAGGTGGATTTTAATGTAACACAACCAATTTTACAGACTCACATTATACCACAGCCTATTGCTGCCTTCACAGTCTAAACACATCCTGGTAATTCATTCCTGCAGAAACAACCAGCAGCTAAACCACTTTGGGAACTTCAGCTGTCCTGAGACCGCTGAGGAATGTACATAGCATAGGAACATGAAAATGGTTATCCTAAAGACAGGATAGCAGAGCAGAGGTCTATCCAGTGCAGGATCCTATTTCTGACAGCAGATGCTTAGGCAAAGGGAATATGAACAAGGCAAGCATATCCAGTCTATCCCCAGTCTGACCCTTCCAGCTTGCAGAGATTTAAAGATTTCTGGAGTAGAAGGTTTCATCTGGATGATAATGATTCACGGCTACCAATGCCCTTTTCCTCTACAAATCTGTTCCTTTTATACTCAACGTCCTTTGTGAGGTAACAGGTAGCCATCACGTTCCTCCCTCCCCCTTTTAGTTGTCTTATTTCCAGCCTTTGTGAGCTAGTGGGCCTGCTCCTCGGTTACAGTGCCATCGTAACCCCTAACATCCCGGCTAGGGGCAATGAAGCCCAGAAATTCACTGTCATCACAAAATCTTTCCTACTTTAGTCTCAGACAAGAGCTACCATGCTGACCCCATGAGATATGCCTTCCTGTACAGAAACTAAGGGGGGAGCAGTGAATCCCAACCTAATCTATCACAGGGAGAGGATACGGTTCCAGTTTATCACTCTGAGTGTGTGGAGACCTAATTAGGGAGAGGTTAAAATAAATATCGTCATTCAGTTACAAACTGGAGATGAAGGATGGAGGCAATATTTATATATGCATTGTGTAAAGATATTCTTTCTCAGATTTTTAATTTGTCTTTAAAGTTCCCCACAAACAGCAGGAATCCTGCCCCTAATACTGGTGCAGGTGACCTTTCTTATAAAGCCCTGCACCCTACTATAATTGCAAAGACCCACAAAGGAGAAATAGAGCACTTTGCCATTAAAATGCATGGAACACTTTTGGGCTGTTCACACAGGATGCCTATCCAATAAAGACTATTTTCAGTAATTGGTATTAAAACAGAGTCTCCTTCACCAGCCAGAGAAGAGCATCTGAATGGCAAGGATCTTAATTTTCAGGTGTTCTGGCAGCACAAAAGGCCTTGAAAGTATGTGCCATTTTGATGACCCTTAAAAATCTTCCAGTCTCATTGAAGTGCAGGTTACTTCTTTATGCCATCGGTCTAACAGGTGCTGAATTCCTTTCCTCTGCTAGGTGCATTCCTAAAGCAAGGTCAAAATAAAGTACTAAACTGTAGAGCTATCTCCCTTTTTCTAAATACCCTGAACGTTAGCAGTAACGAAGACCTCAAAAATGCATATGCTTTATGCTCCATCGGGCCTCTGAAGCATAGCATGGTACAAAACTGCACACCCCAAGGATGTGACTAGCAAATCTTGTGCCTCTGTGGAGTTACCCAGCATGCAGAGAACACCTCTGCTTTCCTGAGACATCCAGCCACCCATGGCACAGGGCAGGGCAGCCGTCTACATGACCCAAAGGGAGTTCCCTTCTGGAACAAGGAACAGATCAAAAATGATGTGACCTTTTGCTCCGCTGCTGCCCTTACGCCTGCTGTAAGCTGTAATATCGAGGTTTATGCAATTCTTTTGGGCTTTTTCAGCACCACGGTACATCGCACTGGTTGGAATTTCTAGTGGGTTCTGATGCCTAGAGGCACTTACCTGTATCATATCTACTCAGCCAAGGAGCGAGCCCCCCCCGCCCTTTTTTTTTTTTTTTTTTTTAAGTTGTAAAGAAAGGTCTGGCTTAATTTTGAGATTTCAGAGTGAACCAGCAGGCTTGGTGTTAGGAAAGAGGTCTTGCTATCTTTTGGACTGAAAAACATTTTGTGGAAATTGGTAATGCCATGCAAACCTGTTGCAGTTAAATTCCTTTTCTGATCTTAAAAGCATCTCTGCCAACGCAGAAGCTAGTTTGTTCCATCTTTTGACAGTCTACCTGCAAGAATCTTTCCTTGGAATATATGAAACATATTTTACATTAGAAATAGAGGCTTACATAATACTAAACCCCTTTTAAGCAAGAACTATAGAGCTAAAAAAAAAAGCACATTTTTCAGTCAAGCATTACAGGAACATAATAACTGATTATTCAAAGACTCTCTCATTGCTTCTTGAATAATAAGTGATTTTTTAAATAAAATGGGTCATTACTTTGTCAGAAACATTGCAAAATTTTACCTATATTGTCTCTTTTCTTCAGCAAAAGCTAGACTGGGTCAAGAATTTTCTTAATTGTTTTAAGACAATTATGGTACACTGGTCTCAGGACATTATAACCTTACCTTGCAATCAGCAATATTCCCTGTTTGGTGCCAAGCCACACCTGGCTGCCTGTTCCTATTTTGGAGAAATTTCCCCTTGAGAGGAAACTTTCTGAGGGTGGAATGATCGAGAACATCCACGGAGAGAGGCATTTTGCAGCCTTCCTAAGGCAACTACATGTTGTAAACTAACAACAGTTTTATGGGGGTCGAAATCTGAGGGTGAGCTGTACTGATTTTAACTTAACCATACATAATTTATTGCAAAAGTGGATGAAAGATCATTTTACAACAACAAACAGGAGACTGATCAAAGCACAAGGGAAAAAAAAAAGTCTTTGAAAAGAGATGAGTTTAAAAATACATACTCCACAGAGAAGTAGAACACCCTCAAAGCCACCACTTAATAATAATAATAATAATAATAATAATAATAATAATAATAATAATAATAATAATAATAAATTTAAGTCCCTTATTGAGGATGTGCACAGGTCCCAGGTAGGATCAGTACTTGTGTGTGTCACGTGCAGCACAAATTGATAGAGGGATGCAATTTCTGCCTAAAAAAAAAAATGTTTAAATTAAACAAGATAGTTAGCATTGAAAAGCAGTGCTTTATCCTCTAGTTATTGTTATTTTTTTTAACATGCTGTTTGCAAAAGTGTTCTCCAAACTGCTAGAATGAACATTCTAGGAGACTTCAGCTTAGGAACAGGAATTTTCAAAGTGGCTTTTGCCCCAGAAAAGTAAAGTGGTGAATGAAATGGGCTGAATGACTAAGCAAAGTGATAGGAGATTTCAGGCTCTGCATCATCTGTTAGCTAGTTCAGCTCTTAAGTTCAAAGTACTGCATAATGACCATGTGACAACCTGTCACTCGGCCCAGTGACAAAAGGCCCTCATTGTAATTGAGGCAAACCATTCTTCTCGTTAGGAGCTCTGCAGAGGTTCCACAGCACCAACAGTCAGGAGAATGAACTGTCTCTGTGTTCAGCAGGGATGTATTTCTAGCTCGAGTTTGAGGTACAGACATGGGAAAAATTTTGTTCAGTGCATTGAACTTGCAATGTATTGAACACAGGCTGTAGATAAAGAGAAAAGTTAAGTATGCAGGTTGGTTTCTTTGACATTAATGTCCCTTCTGCATATGGACGTTTCTTGTAAACATTTTTTTTTGTAATATGAAAATTAGCTTAATGAAGGGAATATTAAACTTTTTTAAAATCTGCTTGCTTTTTACATGCTTCCACATGGGAGGAAGTTCTATGTACACCCAGAAGAACTCATATTGAAAAAGACTGCTCCTCTGATAATGTGAGACAAGTAAGATAATAACACTACTGTCAGTGTGAATTCAAATTTTGAGGTGAGTTTACATCAGCCATTCCCACA
Source organism: Phaethon aethereus (assembly GCF_964289735.1). Taxonomy (NCBI): domain Eukaryota; kingdom Metazoa; phylum Chordata; class Aves; order Phaethontiformes; family Phaethontidae; genus Phaethon; species Phaethon aethereus. Next base: position 54,870,968 of record NC_138575.1, on the reverse strand, counting down.
ACATGCATACGTTTGCTGCCAAGAAATATTTGCATGACAGAGTGTTCTGGCAGAATTATTTGCAGGAGTTTATTCTTTTATTCTGAGAGAGATGCATGTCACACGTCCTGCCAGTCAGCAAAGAGAATGTGATTTAACCAACAAATCACATCTAACTAACACAGATCTTCTAAAGACCATTCACAAGCAAATGTGAACGCTGACAAGCACATGTACATTTTGTGACAAGAAAAGGATATTTTAGGTGCAGTAAATTATCATTTTTTTAAGGATTCCGTTCTAGCTTCCTTGATGATTCAAAGTTCATTAAGTTGTGACTAAGCTCATTAAACATACATTTCCTTTTTTGTTTTAATTTTGATTGCCACAGTTTCAAGAACCATGCATTTTCCTTGCCTCTTTAGTCAGTTGTTCTGTTGGCCAACACCACTAGTTTTTCTTTGTTATTTTCATGCCCAGTAACTACAGGCACCAATAAAAATGCTACAGATTGATGAGCAATAAAAAAAAAGGATACAAAAGTCAAGAAACACATGCCTAAGGCAAACACATCTCCTTTTGACATTTATAACATATCTATCAGGTACTATTTGTCATAAAAGGCAAGAAATTGCCAAAAAAAGATTCACACTGAATTTCAATGACCCCACTAGACTTCCACCGTAATGCTGGAAACCAGTCCTTTCAGCAGGTGTTTCTTTGCCACTGAACATAAAGTCCTTCCAAATATCATGGATATACCCATATCATTTCAGGTAGCAACTCCAAAATGTGCCACTCTTTGGCTTTGAAGGAGATCTTTTTAAACAGTAAACTATTGAAGGCAGACATTTCTAGAACACCTTTATGTGTTTCCTGGAGTGAAGACTCTTTACAGAACATATTTACTGAATGCCGGAAATAAAGTATTTCAAAGATAACCCTTCCTGTTGGATGTGTAGATTGCCTGCAGATCTAATTTGTACAAGTGATATAAATGAAATTCTACAACAACAGACACATGGAACATAAACTGTCTTGAAGAGAGTTGTAACAATTTATACGAGCCAAATGTTTGCCCCAAGTGCTTTGAACCCTGTACTTCAGTAGCCCAGTACCCCATTAGCCACAATATACCACAACTGCTCACATAACTGCGAGATGGTAACCGGAGATTTCTCAAAACTAAAAATAGTGTCCGTCCATGATTCTGGAAGGAATGCATATTCACCTTAGCATCATTGCATCTAAGTTAATATATAAATAAAATAAAATATCTAAATAAAATATCATTGCATCTAAATCTGATTGCTTTACTTGTCTTTGCTTTTCTCCTTTCTAAGAGGAACTTTCCTCATACAGGTGCACCTGCAGAGGTATCATGAGTTTTCACCACTAACAGCCATTTTCCTCCACTCATTTCTCTGTTTTCCTCTGCGTTTTGTTTCAGTTACTTGATACCTTCTGATCTGCTTAAAATCAGAGCTCAGAAGTTACAGTTCTGCTTGTGACTGAGCAGTACTTCTTTGCAAGCTTGCACATGACAATTTTGTTTTGTTTTGGGTTTTTTTAAAGGAACATTACAGACAACGCACTGCTTGCTAGCTACTCTAACACCCAGTGTAATAGCAGAAGTCATCAACCTTAGGCTCCTTACCAGCTACAAATAAAACTGGCAGGGAAGCAAGCTGAAAAGAAGTGCTGTAACACTGAACAATATCTATAGTTCCTCCTCCTTAGCACGCACCTCCCTATGAACTTCAGGCAAAGGAAATAGCTGTCAATTAAAAAGAATTCCTGATAAATAATAAAAGGTGTCGTTCTGGAAAGAAGAAAAGTGTCCAAGGGAAACAAAGCGGTACAGAGAAAACAGCAGCAGTGTGCTGTTGGAGGGAAAAAATACATTCATTTGTAACTCTGTCATTTTATCAAGGATGCTTTCTTTCCATGGTTCTAGCCTCTCTGATTGATAAGAATGAGAAATGCCATTTTAAGTCTTCAGAATACCTTTCTGTACAATTTATTATGCCAGACCATCTTTGTGTTCAGAATATTTGTTACCCGGACAAAGGAAATTTCAGACAATATAATGTATACTACTCCAACGTGAGATCTACTTGACTGTGATAACAGCACTCCAATGGAAAGAAGAACCCAAATTGTATGAGCTATTTAAAATTAGACTGAACAAAAATCTGAGGAATTTACTGTATGCAATAGCAGGAGGATAGCTTGGAAAATGGTGGTGTAAGCTCTGTTACCTGAGTAATTAATTAATTACCTGTCATTCTCTCTCTGACAAGAGAATGTCAGAATTTCTCTCTAAAATACTAAACTATTTATAATGTAAAGCCTTAGATAAGATACGGCTGTTGGTCAGCTAGTGTATTGGGCTAATTATTTATGAAGCTACAGCTGTTAATTTGTGGCTGACTAAGAATGAATAACATATGACTTTAGGTTTAAATTAAACTTTTCTTCTAGGTGTGCTGTTTAATACTATTGCTGCCTGACATATAATCTTGCTTAGACTCTACTTGCATACAGCTCAAATGGTTGTAATTTAACCTGGAAACAGAGACAAATTAAATGTTTTGTGTAAAATTACAAAGTCAGACCCAAATGATTAAAACATATTTCATTCATATGACTGTATGTTGGTTAAGTGAAAACTCCTGTCATACAATGTATTTATAAAAATCTGCAGCCTTTAAGGCTCTGGGTACAATCAACTCCTCTTAACTTCAGTGAAACTCATAATACTAAATGCCTCCTTGAACCAAGCTGCCAAGCATGTTCTCCATAGGTCATAGATGCTGTTATTGTCTAAAAAGCAGAATATGATAGACAAAACTAATCTCATATGACTGTTCTGAAAGCTAAATTCCCAGAGAATCATCGTCCAAATGATGCTCACTAATGAGCTCCATTTTAGGAAACCTCTGGGGTCTACCTAAAAAGGGGTCTTTTTCTCAATCAGAAGCCAGCATATATTGCTTGTACATTATTTAGTATTAAAGCACAGGCCATATCCATCAACACATAGAAGTAGATTGTGTAGCAGTTCAAAATGAACATTGTTATTTTGCATGTTCAAGATACTTTTTTCACAAACTGTGATGCAGAGTGTTTTGTCAACCTTTTAACATGCTGCAGTCATGATTATATATCTTTAGGAACAATAACATTTCTATAATAGTAATTTCTGTACTTCAAAGAAAAAATATAGAAGCTGAAAAAATGGAAGGACATACAAGTGAACAGAGGAACTGAAATAAACAAAGCATACGGTTACGAGTCACTGTAAATTCTTAATTAATTTATGTTGACAAATATTATGGTGACCAGATAGTATGGGTGCATGAAACTCATGGCAGTAGACCTGCATAGCAACCCACAATAATCTAAATTTTCAACTTCTACAAAAATTAAGCTGTTTACTACATCTGCAAGGTAGTGGAAGCACGTTAAAGGTTTGCAGGCAGAACTGTCTGTCTCACACACATAGACTCTGACCCACAGCACCCAAATAGCTGCATACAGGGTGCAGCATGCCCTTTCCTGGGCAGCAATGCTGGAAGATTATTGAGACCCTTCAATATAGAAGCTACAAACTGACTTCAAGGGCACCCTTAATTTGCTCTACGTGGGAAACAAATTTGGAATTTAATTTTTGCTGTGAAAATTGACTGAACATGGCCAGCACAAATGTACTCCCCTATCATAAGAAAAGATACTTCTAAAATAGCTTCGGCAATTAACATAACAAGGAATGAACTCATGATGTCAATTAGAATTTGATGGTTCCCAGGAGGTTCTGGATTGCTTTTAAAAAGTTTAATTTTGTTAACCAGTTAATGTATGTTCTAAAACCTCCTTCAGATGTAGAGTTTTTGTTTGCATTCTAGCAGCAAAACTTTGAGGTACTCTCTGGATTGTGCCTTCGTTCAAAACCAACGTTAGTGTCAATTACCAAGTTCCATGAGGGATGCCTGTAGCCTCTAGAGCACTGCCATTAGCTCAGGGCTTATCAAAATTAAACATAAATAAGGGGAGCAGTATTAAAAAACAACAGCCCAAAGCTCTCTCTGCATTGCCATTTTGGATATTGCTACATGTTGCATTTTTTTTTTATGATTAAACTTACATTTTTATTTCCTACTTTCAGCTGTCCCAACTGTTGTTACTCCCTATAATCTACAACTGACAAAAACATACCAAACATAGACAAAACATCAATTGATAGCTCTGACAATCAATATATGCAAGCATGATCTGCTGCTATTAATACCAGCTTCACAACATCATTGCACATCACACGAGAAATGAAACTGAAAAAGGTGTGAAGCCAAATCTGTTTACCTGGCTGATGGGTTTTTGCTTTTCCACCAGTGACTGCCGAAATACTAGATCCAGAAGACGAGGCTTCCATTTTTATTGACCTTCTGACTTGTGGGGGTGAAGGATGCCTGACCACAGGTGAACGCTGTGACACTGGGTAGCTTGCTGCAGTTCTCCTCTGACAGTTTTGCACACACTTTTCAGCCCCATGAATAGATAAACTTATACCTGACAGGAATAGGAATTAGTACTGTTAGATACAAGAGACCATCATGGAATAACTAAAATATAAAAATTGACAAGGTTTAAATTGGAACTGTAATAGCCTTCTTGAAGAAAGAAAAAAAGAAAACTGTAAAAACATGATTTTTCTATTAAAATGAAAATTGTGAACAACTTTGCTGCTGTGCTGCAGACATCAGTCAGCCACACTAATAGATATTTAAATTAATACACAGTCATGGTTTACTGCATTACTGGCCTGCAGGAGGAATTATCTTCCATTCCTTCAGAAAACCCACACAGCTCACACAGGATGATATTAATGAGGTAACTACCACAGAGTTTATTAAATGACAGTTTTCTGATTGGTGGACTAGAAGTTGGCAATAATGGTTTCTTTTCTTCTGAGCATTCACAAGTGTTAAGAAGTCTCATCATATGGAAAAGATGATACACTTCAGGTGGTGACTAGCTTTTAAGGAAAAAATAAACATCTGTTTTCAGAAAAACAGGAAAGCTACAAGCAACAATAACATGACCTTAAGCTTGAAAAACAATTCCACTTCCACCAGTTCTGTGAAACATTACCTACAACACTGGAAATTGTCTTTCACACCAAACATTCTCAAATTTGTCACATGGCCAATTTTTAAATAGAAATTGTGATGAAAAACACGCTTTGCTTTTCCAAAGAGAAAAGCAAAGCTGAAATTTCCTATGTGTCTATTGTACAGACTTAGAAAGAAATATTATCTCACACTAAAAAAATGCTGATTCTGACTTCCTGATGTTCACATTGATGCAATTGCTCCAACTTAATTTGAATTACTCTCAGCATACTCTGGTGAAAACCTTTAGACAATCTCTTTCGGGCAACAAATAATAATTCTATGCTACTGTTTTATGCTTAATTTAATTGTGATTCTTACTGTTTTTATCAGCAACCACTCTTTGTTTTAAAAAAAATTAAAACCCCTAATTTATATATCTATAAATGGGCAAACTGCGAAGCAAATGGAAAAGCAGACACTGAAAACTGGAAATGTGGATATTGTAAGCACATTGTAAGCTGCAATCACTCAAAATCATTAGACATCATGGATTAGACTGCTCATTTTTGTGAAAGGTGTCCCTCACTGAAATGTCCAAGAATGCCTTGATGACTGTGCTCTTCCAGTTCCACTGAAAATCAATATATGCGAACCTCCAGGTCACGGAAGAGGTTTTGAGTCTCTGAAATCTTAATACACTTTAATCCATAATATACTACCAAGGGGAAGAGAACTGCCACTTCTGCAGACAAATTGTGAAAACAGTGGGGTTGCACACGTGGAGAAAGGCTGTGCAAATTGTTCTCCTTTAAGATGGCTTTATGCATTCACAATCGAAGCTGAACACTCGCGATCAGATTTTGCTGCGCTCCACCAGAGCTGATCTCCCGCAGAAAGTGTGAAGGGATAAGGACTCTCCTGCAGCAACTGCTTACGTACCTCCCGGTTACAGGGCTGATGCAACCGCTGGCTGTTTATAAGACTGTTGAAATCACATCTTCTTTAGCACAGACAGCAAATCCCAGTCACCTTATTCAGTAGATTCATCTTGGGAAAGGCAGCGTAGGAATCCCCGTGAGCAGAATGACAATGAGCGTGCCTGGACAACACATTTCTTTGACCACGTTAGCTGTAAGGGGCTTCAACCAGCGAGAAGCTAAGCCTCAGCTGTAAAATGAGCCCTTTCGTCTTGTACAGTCACTAGAAGCTCATGATGCTCAAAATACTGTGCAATTATCACTAAGGTATTAAAAAATTAACCACAACTGTTTTCTTCTAGCATCACCACTGGCTGTCATATCATTTAAAACAACTATCCCTCGAAGCTTACAATGGAGTCAGGAAGTTATCCTACCCATGCTAAACATTAACCTGGCACGGGCACTTACTCACTAGCTGGATCTCAGTAAGACTGTGCTTTCATCGGGTCATGAAATGAGTGATCTATTTTAGGAACTGGTTCCAAACATAAACTGACTGCTACATTTCTCTGAGGTTCAAGTAAATTGCTTCTTTGCTTTCCAAAAACAGTCTATAAACTGTTGTGCAGCTGTGACTCAGCTTCCTAAACTATTTGTGCAGCACTTTTTTTTTAGCCATCCAAATAAAGGATACTGCAGCCAGATCATTATTCCTAAAGAATGCAAAATTTGCAGACTGATCACATCCAAAATTATGTTCAATCAACAATTTGACTCTATTTATATGTGACCTTTTCTTTCTTCCACTAAAAAGTGGTGTTATAAAATAGTAACACCAAACTACATGAGGAATAACATGCCAGCATTATTGGAAATTTCACAGATTATTCTCTGGAAATATTTAAAACTTAAAAGTGGTCCAAAACTGCCATAGTTTACACCAAAGGTGTGTCAGCAATATATTCAATATATTTGGGAGTTCTTCACCACACTCTCCTTGCCACTGCAGTTATTTTCTCCACATAGATATTCTCTTGACTAGGAGAGTGAATTTCTGTTATTTTCATGAGAACAAGGTAAAGAACAAAGATGCAAGCATCCTTGTTTAATTACCATTTCAGATTTTTCCAGAGAGATTGCTTTTCTATGTATGTCTCATTTGTTAAACTAGAAGCAAATCATGGAATCGTAGAACAGTTTGGGTTGGAAGGGACCTTTAGAGGTCATCTAGTCCAACCCCCCTGCAATGAGCAGGTCTGAAAAAATGTAAGACAGTGATATTGCAGTAAGCTGAGGTATTACCTTGTTTTCACATGGGCGAAAGTCCTTTTAAAAGAGATATTGGCAGTTAAAGATACATCCTTAGACAACATGCAGAAAACCAGAGACAAAAGGAGGGGGAATCAGAAGTAGAAAAGCGATTGGGAATAGTGCGTGTAGCTTATGGGAGATGAAAACCTGGTAAACTATTGGCACTAAGCAGACTCTAGAGTAAACTCCTCCTATTCTTCCTGCAAATAACCCACAATGTTGATGAATCTTGGGGTTTGCGGGTTACAGATGTGCAAAAACAGTGCAGATATCTCTGAAAAGTACATGTTAAATTTGACATCAGTTACTTTTTGCAGTGTGACAATACACCTACAAGACATCTAGAAAGACCGACAAGTTCTCCAGCAGTGTACTGCAGACTGGGTCTTCAGTAAAGTATGTCTGGTGGAGTTTTTCTCCTGCCTTCACACTTGGCCATTTAATTGCTGACACCAAAATCCCAGTGCTGTTGCATACCTGGCTATGCAGCCTCTGACTGTGCCCGTCCTTGCAGCGTGGTCATTTCTTAAGTGAGCTTGGCAGCCTCGGTAGCTGGGTGTGAGCACACTGGCAGGTACTATGGACACTACAAAACCCAGGAGTTTCTTCTGCCTCTCCCTCTGGCTTAATATAATGCATCATGAGCACCATTTCAACCCAGGGCTGCAGTGCAGAGGCAAGTGAAAGGCTTACATGCTGGCTAGTAGCCACAGCCTACTGTTCACTTTGGAGGTCTGGCCTCTCAACAGGGCTCAGTCAACCTGCACCTGGCTGGCTGCAAACCAAGTATTTAAGAGTGGGAAGTAGAAGTTCAGTGTTTTGAAGCTGGATGCGATTTAAGCCTTCGAGTGTTGTGTATATCACTCAGTTCTTTTCCCTTCCTGCATGCAGCAAAATTCCTTCTCTGTATTTTCAAATCTTCACATGCCTTTCCCTTCGTTACCTATATTTCTGTCTTTTTTTCTCATACAAACCTCGTCTCCATGAGGAGTTGCTCCTCTTGCTGCCCTTTTCTTGTCCTCTGATGCCTCTGTTTGAGCTTGCAGGTTCATATCAGAGAAACAACTTCACTCTCTTCCTACCAACACGTATCAGCTGTGCAGTTTGCCAGCAGCAAAGAGCAACCTCTCTCCTGCTTCTGGCTAACTTTTATTGCTCCCAGCTGTCTTTTCATTATAAATTTTTCAAAGCAGTATTTCTTTTACATTGAGCATATTTTGCCTCTTATAAAGTGGTAATATGTTTATGACACTACAGAATTTATAACACTCCAGATAAAACCTGCGTATGAGATTATTGAAAGTGGAGTACTAAAGCACTTCCAAGTCAGGAAGCAATAAAATCAGACATAAAGAAGAAAAAGGAGGGAGAAATTTCTAAAAGTAGAAGACGCTACTGTGTGCCTGCATGCAAAGTTTTATGCGATGGTGGTGTTTGTTTTATTGACTCGTTAGATGCTACAGTGACGAACAAACACATCTTGTGCTGCTTCGAAGTCACTCTGCCAAGGCATCTGATGGGGCATCTGCTTTGGTCATGTCTTAGCCCTGGCTAGCAGGTGTTGTGCACCACACACCTCTGCACGGAACAACACCTTCACCCAGTGGACCTCATCCAGCACGCCTGAGCTATTCGACTGAGCGTAGTGCAAGTGGCTCTGTTACTGGTGGAGACGGCTCTAGCACCAGAACTGGGGTCAGCAAGGCACTGTATCCAAATTATACTGTGCCAGGACTAAGACACCTCTCCACCTGGGGAAGCACCCCCCTGTAGTGACTGTCAGGTTCGGGTCAGCCCCAGTTCTGTTCCACCCTGTACCACTTTGGGGTACAAGCATATATTTATAGGTTGTTTCCTGATGTGTCCGTCGCTAGCCAGAGATAATATGAACATGAATAAGCAATAATAATGCAGTGCAGAGCTGTATAAACAATTCATTAGCTAAAAGTGCTTAATTAGCCGCAAGTGCCCTGACCCGCTTTGTAGACCTTCTCTGGGATAACAGAGTGCTGCTGGCAGGTGCAGTAAGTCCTTTTGGTTTGGTATCATCAGAGTGTCAGTGCTCATGCTGGAGACGAATTACTCCAGACATTTCTCTCTTTTATGTGGGTCTTTTATTCTGTTTCAGCCCTGTGTGGAAGCTTTAGAGGCAGATTGAGGTAGACGCTTTCTTTAAGGCCACTTTCAGAGCAGAGCAAGTGCAGGGGAGCACAGAGCAAGAAGTGAGGGTGAAAATCTCAGCTGCAGTGTCATGTAAGGCCACAGGAAGTAAAGCAGCTCTGGAAAGCCTGCAGTCATCAAGGCACAGATAAGCAAGGTCATAAGGAAGCACTCTGTAAGCATGGGCAGAGAGGGGAAAATGAGGCTTTAAGGTGCAGTACATAAATGGGCAAATTACATATTTAGTGCTTTCAACTTCTACACCAAGGAAAGGAGAAAGTGAGCTAATCTGTCCACCTTAAAAAGCTAAGCACCCTTTCCTCACCATGTGCAAATTGCCACGTTTCCCATTAAAGTCAATGATGCTCTGCAGACAGTTTCAGCTTTTTCACATTTTTAAGCTAGCCTTAATAAGGGGAAGCTCAGAAAGGGCAAGCGCCATAAAAGGTTTCTCAGTTAAAACTGGGTTTGCGTAAGACTCAGCAGAGAGACAGCTATGCTTGATGCCATGATGGACTCTTCTGCTTGCTCCAGATTCTAGGTGGAGATGAACGAGCATGAGAGAATAATTCACCTGCTGCCCTCTGTACATATGCCTGAAAGCACAATCTAAAGGCAGTTCCTTTTTTCCCACCCTATGGTTTACTTAGATAACAAACACATACAGAAAAGCATGGCTGTCTTTCTCTACACCTTGGGGAAAAAACGTTACAACAGCATTAGGATTCCCACATCAGGTTAAAAATTTTTTCAGAAGTTTAAGTATCACCTCTAACACAGCATCAAGTCCCTTGCCATTGGTAACAAATGATTCACAACATCGTATATAAGCTCATAATATGTTTCAAGTATAGCTTTGAAAACGTTTACTTCTGACTACGTCAGATGTAATATTCCCTCCCCTCCCACCCCGCCAACTGCAAAACTTTAAATAAGCAAACAGAAAAGCTACTAGTTACAGAACTTCCCTGGAACTGGACTGGCTGAAAAGAAACACTAACACTGTCCGTTTTGACAAATTACATGTGTTCAGTTCTCTGAGGCTTTGCATGGTCTTCCCCCTCACTCTGTCCCAAATATTGGAGGGCAGGATTTTCAAGACCCCTAGTAGTTTCAGAAACTGTTCCCTGAATGTTACTTTTTTTCCATTTTCTATCAAAAGTTTTGTCCAGCTGGCTTCTGAATTTACGTAACTTTTAGCATATATAATTTTCCATGGAAAGAAACCACAGAGCTTAAATATACATCCTGTGAAGGAATAGCTTTGTCTGAAACGTCATCCCTGAAGTTTTGTATTGAAAGAGATCGTGAATGACCACTTCCCTTTACCTCTCTATTTCACTCATGATACTACTGCGCTCTATCATAGCCCCTCTCTGTTGTTTCTATTCCCAAGCTTAGGAGATCTGGTTTGCACTGTTGCTCCTCACCAATATGCTGTTGTATACCTCCAACCATACCTGGTCACTCCTCTGTTCCTTTCCTTTTTCAAGAAATGAACACCTGAAATGCACAGCAAGAAAGTTTCAAGAAATAGCACCAGAAATGCCCTTGATGTTCAGGCTGTGCCTTCAAGAAGGATTTACACAGGGGCACAATGATGTTTCTGGTTTTGTTCTTTCCCTTGTAATTTCATTTGTCCCAAGATGTAGACAGGCTCTGCCTCCCTGTCACATTTGACAGCTCTTCAGGCAATTTTCTAGTGAATCAGGGATCTCCCTCCTAACCCACCTGCTCAAGGTCTCTATGTCAAGCAAAGGCTGCAGGAAACAATACTGTATTATTTCTCTCATTTGTATGTTGCATCTTTTTCCACTTCAGTTGCTTTCCAGGTCTCATGTTTATCACTTCTGTAAGATCACCACTGTACAGCCCTTTTGTATCAGCAAAACAAATCTTCATAAAGGTGTATTACTTGCCGCTGCATTTTTTTTTTCTCTTTCAATTACCCTCCTTCAACAGGAGGAGGGTAGTGTGCCGGCCAGTCGCTGGTGGTGGTAGAATCCGCATTTTGAACTGTGACTAAAGGCGCGTCTCAACTAGAATCAGGACTCCATGAAGAAGGGGCTTGTGTACACGCTAGGTTTACGCAGCTTTATCTGCACCAATTTAGAAACGAACAGTGGAAGAGCCACAGACTCCGGGGGGACATAGGTTCACACTTGCAAATGTGCTTTAGGGCAGAATAGCTTATTCTCCCCTACAAAAGTGGCTACACTACCTGTGGTATAACTGCATCCAGACCCAGTGTTAATTGAAGTCTTTCAAAGTCCTAATGGATAAAAAGATCATGTTTACCTTAGGCCCACCATCAAAGGGTTGCTTTTATAGCCCTGAAGGTGGTTTATTAAATTACAACAAGCTAGCATTAAACAGTGATTATCTAGTATGACTGAAAAACTCCCCTAGTGCTCACAGAGATGATTACAACCTGAAGTCATGAAAATGTCTTGGAGAGAGTCATAATAATCCTACTTTAATGGTCTACATGAAAATCTGAAAAACCACTTGCCTGCCTTAGGCATGAGTGAAAAGCTTAGCTAAGAGAATATAAGGCTCTTTTTCGTTGCTGTTGACTTATCAGTGATTGTGATGCGCATGTTTCAGGACCACAGTGCCAAACACAAGGGTCTGTCTACGCAAGTCGTATAAGCCCATGTGAATAAATGGAACTTTCTTCCCCAAGATGCCTAATTTGATTGAGTTGAATTTTTATTTATAACAATTCATTATTCAGTTCCTCTCTACAAAAAGAAAATGCACTGTATAGTGCTTTTATGCTGCTATATTTTCCAGGCTACTGGGATAAATGCACAACAATCGTATGTAAAATGTGCCCCCCTTCAGCTTGCCCAACAAGCTGTAGTCGGTGGTGTTTGCCACCATCCCAGCTGACTGACTTCTTACTGGTGTTGCCTGCATTTTTGTTGTGGTGTTTATTACTCTTCTCTTGTTAGCTATTTTGATTTACTTCATTGTTACAACCAGACTTTTAATAGTATTAGAACCATGTGCATTCTGAAGAATAATTTCAAAAAGAATTTTTTTTAAAAGTTCCTTTGCTTGCACCACTATGAAAATAGCAGTGTGAAAGAATACCTTCTCCTGAAATCTGATAGACATAATAGAAATCAAAACCCAAGGCTGATAAAACATTTTCAGTAGAATGTTTCTCTATGAAAAAATTGTCAATTTCTTAGGAAAAAAAAAAATTACCAAAATCAAGACTTTCTGTCAAAAATTTTGTTTAGAAAATAAATCTGACCTTATCTGGACTGGAATATCCTGGCTTTTTATTTTGTAATGACTTGACACTTTGAAAAATGTAATCTAACATATCAAATAGAATACAAATTATCAAATAGAATACTGATTGCCTCTAAGCAAGCCAAAAAACAATTATCATTTCAATTACTGAAACACCATCTGTAATACCAATCATCAATTAAAGTTACTGTAATATACAAACAGTAGTAAATAATTCAAAACATAAAAATTAAAACCACAATGCAAAACACATCAAAATAATAAAACAAAATACAGTGAAAACAAGAAGTCCAGGTGAAATATTTCAGCTGTCCAGAAGCAAATTCTGACAGAAATATTTTAAGCATTATGTTGAAAAGTGACTTCAGAAAGTACTCAAAAGAGATTCAAAGGGGAAAAAATTGCAATAATATTAGGATTTCTGTGGATTGTATATTCTGGCTTTTGAGTCACCATTTCTATAAGCAAGTGGAATAGACTTACACTTAGCATAAAAGCAGGTTCATACAAAAAATGATAGATCAATATCTAGGTTTCTGTCACAATAAAGAACACCATGTCAACACTTCTTTCTTTGAGGGAATATCTATTTCTCAAAAAAAAAAAACAATTGGAAGATTGCATCTGTCTTCTTAAGTGGGAAACTATGCAGTAACTCGTCTTACCCATTTTATTATATATGCACAGCATTTACTAGCCAAAAATAGATTCAGAACACAGAGATGATTTAAAACTTAGTTTCACTTGTGTTAAGCACTGCATTCAAAATTGTTTTCTGTCTTAACAACTAGCTATTATTCTGATTTTCAAAATCAAGAGCATTCTCATTAAACCTGTCTGCACTGATTTTGAGCCTTTTGCCCATACACGTACAGTAAAAGGTACCCGCACAGAGAGCTGCAACTGTACAAACAGGGCAAACCACAATGCCCTGTGAAACAAAGCACCGAGTCAGGTCCCAGATGCTTTTTATTGGCTGAAGAAAGAAGTGAAGCACTAGCCACGCAGATATATTTTGAACGTAGGCAGACTTAAAAGCAGAGAAATTTTTTTTTTTTAACATATTAAAGTGCTACCTGAATGTCAACTGCTACATCTCAAATACCACAAGTCTCATTTTATCTCATTTAATTGGATATTCTCTATAACGCAGAACAGTGCAATCAATCCGAGAAATCATCTGCAAAACAGGAAAAAAAACCCAGGAGACTTCACAGATGGGAAAAGAAGACAGCTCAGGGTACGTCTGAATGTGCCTGCCTCCTCGGCACAGACAGCAACGATTTTCAGCACAGCAACTGGGCTTAATTTAACTTCGCCTTTTTGCGGCCTGTTTCAGGGGACCAGTTCGCCATCGCTGCTCTCTCCGACGCTCCGGCACCGGGCCAGCCCGGGCCGCGCTCCCGGGGCACCCGCAAGCGGGGGGTCGAACACAGGCCCCTGCCCTTGCCCAGCCCGCAGGCCCTTTCCCAGGCTTGGTGTCAAAATGCTCTCCGCCTGCAGATAGTTTTATTGACCACCAGTTGACTTTTACGTCAATGATAGTCGTACTTAGACCCTGTGCAGCCAGCGCCTTCAGCGGCAGGGCCTAAGACAACACAATTTACTTCTCCTCCCTCCCCCAAATGGGAAAAACCATCTTGTATCCCATATTGCAGCAAAGCATATGACTTGAATAAAATACTTTTAAAGTAGATGTGCATCTGGACGGACGTATATCTGACTAAACAGGTCACACGTGCCGGGTCAAGTCCATTGCCTGGGAGGGTTTCTGCCCTGCGAAACGACTGTCCGTTGCAGACGCTCCTACAGCCTGGCACCCACGGGCGTACCCCACACCTCGCCATGTCCAGGGCCTGACGATGGAGCCCAGCTGGAGGGAGGCGCAGAAGCCTCCCACCCCCTCCCAGGGAAGGGGCTCTCACATGGGCTGGAAGGACGTGCTGTGGCATGCTCTAGCAGAGCCTGGACGAGCATTGCTCTGCCAGGAAGAAGCACCAGCCTCCACAGCCATGCTTGCTGAAACACCTAAGCCTGCCATCAGCCTCTTCAATGAAAGAGACATGTTAACAAGGGCCAGCTGTATCAGAAGTTTTGAGGCACGTGTACTACTTGTCTTTTTTTCATGCATCATTAATTTCCAGCACGCTGTCTCTTGGCAAGTAATGCTTTTGGTTGTAATAAAGCCTGTGGTGCCAAGCCTTCTAAATGGTCATGAAGTAAGGGCGATCCCCAGAGGAGATGGCAGCTGTAGTGTGCAGCAGATGCCAGTGAAAATCTGTGTTCATCTGCCACCTCATGTTTCTGGTAAGACTCCAGGCAATTAACAATAACAAGATGCTATTGAAAAGAATATGTAAACCTGCCACATTTGTACATACATTCCTCATAGGGATCCAACTGATTGTTCTCGACTTAGCTGATCTGGAATGAAGAAAGCACAGGTCTTGTTTATTTTACTTCTGAGCTAGATTGTATTTCGATAAAAGACCAATAAACTCTGAAAGACAAGAGCAATCACATAATGGTTTTCTGAATTTGGCAGATTAGTACATAGAGATGGAAAGAAGCACTCTACTGATCCATACCATTTTAATTTCTTGAGCTCTTTATAGCAAAATCAGAAGAAATGGTAGGAGGATATGAAAAGGTAGTAACTACATTGTAGGATGCCAGGACTATAGCATACAGATTCGTTTTTGTAAAAGGCAGCCCACGCTCTAACTCATTTACTGGATAACAGCCTTGTGTGAGGGCAAGGCCCACCGTTCCTTCATGTGTAAATAATTCTCTCATACATTAGCAATTCATAAAAACATGTAAAGTATGTAAGACAGACTTTAAGCTATGTTTTATGCACTACATAAAACACTGGATGTTAGTTGGATGGTCCTAAAAGTTACAGAAGGAGGCACAGAAGAGACACAAACTGTGTCTGAATCCACCTAAAGCAGCTTGATTATAAAATGAAGGTATAAAAAGAAACATGTGCCTAAATTTAGCTCCTGTGACTGACGTCTTCTCAGTGAAAGGAGATTCACAAATACTCTTTCATAAAACTTTTCCTTTCTTCACTCATACCTCTGACACTCAATGTCCCATTAGTGTTCACTCATTTTCAAAACCATGAATAGAAAGTAAAAAAAAAATTTAAAATATGACAATACATATGTAACAAATATTGCAAATATTTGTAAGTCGTATTTAAGTATTCCAAATATATTGAAAATTATATTTGTAAGAACATTCCAGTCTAAGAATGATGCTGAATTTGTTCTGAATATGACAGAAGTTTTGAGGATTCAAACCGACCACATAGTTAAGGAAGAGAGGTGGTTTCTGTTTCTCTTCACAGATACCATATTGCCCAGGCTCAAGAACATGCAGTTCAAGAGGTGTGTAGAACACAGTCTTTATGAACAATTCCTAAACTGAAATTTCATCATCAAAATTGCCTATACAATCCTGAAACTTGTTAGTAGTGATTCTGAGAAGAGCTTAATGTGTCAGTAACTGGGACTGTCTTTGAGCAATACACAGCTTCTGAACAACTTAAGATGGTTGTGTACCCTACTCCTGCTTAGAAAAGGCTATTAATGGATCACAGCAGTCATAATTACAATTTCATCAACAGCAATCTGGAAATAGATTGCCAACGATGATCTTAATGCTTCAATCAATAAAGTATATTATGTGCCTAGGAGTGAAAGAAGTAGATGAGTTAGAATTGGAGTGGATGAAGGCTTGTGAGAACATGAACATTAGATAAGAATATAATCTGTTAGAGAGCACTTGCTCTCAATTCCTGATAATGTTCATGAAGTTTTTAGTCTCCTTATAGGACATCTCTCCTTGTTGAAAATTGGGCATGGTCTTCATTTTACGGATACTGACAATACCTCCTTCAGTGATCAAGCCATGACAAGGACATGATTGTTACGCTCTCTCCCTTTTCATAAACTGCTGGGTTTTAGTTTTGCTCTTGCCTTTGCAACTGTCAAACTTATTCCTCTCGTCATGCATTTCTCAATTATGGGTCTCCACCTGGACTTTTAAAAAGTAAACCTAAACCAATCAAGATAAAGAAATTTCATTGTTGACAATATTAAGCCTTTCTTTATTTTTCTTCTCAGCCTTTCCAGTTAACAATCCATTTTATAGGTAAATACATCAGAACCTAAATATTAGACCAAACAACGATGATTAATAAGAATTCATAAGTTCTAAAAATTACCGTCCAAATGTTCTTGAGATACTTGGTGCTATTATCAGTTCCAAACTGCTTTTTCATTCTTAGAATGTAATGGTATATGTCAAAATGTTTTATATATTACCCTCAATTAAAAAAAAAATATCAAAGCAGTTACTTTAATCCAATCTCTGTGAATATCCGCAATTTAGAATTCAGTGATTATTCCCCCAACACTAAATTCACATTCAGTGAACACAAAGACCACAAATGTTCTTAATTCATGCAAAGTGATAATTCCCTGACTGTTATTCTCCCTCTGTTATTGCACTATGCCATAGCTCATCTCTTCTCCTTAATTTTGAAACCACAATTGTTATTTATGATGTGTAAAGTCTACTGTTCACCCCTCCTAAAGAAGATGAAATGAATCTGTATTGTCTAAAAACATGACAATAAAGATGCACTTTTGACGACTGCAAATCCCAAATCCAACTTTCTCAGTGAAAAGACTATGTACTAGGTTTTGCTATGTGCTGAAATATTTTGACCTAGCTATAATCCCATCTATCAGAAGTGTTGGGGAAGGAAAACATCTGACAACCTGCATAAGGTCAATCCTTCAGTGAATTTTTCAGAAACTCGGTCATGGTAATTCACAACTGTTGCTTCTTTTCTGAAAGATTCTTATTCAACTTGCAATCACTTGGCATGACCTGCTCCCAGCTTTCTTGCAGACGCAATCCCATGCCTCAGTGGTATTTTGTAAATGTCCTGCTTCCTGAGCTGCTTGCTGACCAGACACCTTGTCAAGCTTTCAGCTGACTTTGGAATTTACAATAAAGTTCTTGACAGGACCCTGTACACATGAGAAGAAACAGCCCTTCAGATCACACTGATACTATCCTCCGTTACAAAAGCACAAAAGGCAATTTTTTACTTACCCGCATTTCTCATGAAATAAAAATATCACTGCATGATGGCAGAGGTATCTCAAAAAACCACACACTTGGGAGAACTATTACTAACTTTACTTTTAACTTCGCTCTTAAAGTTTTTTAAAGATGTTACATAACATGAATAATTCAGTAATTGAGCTTATTTTTAAGTGTGTTCACTTTTAATTCAACTACTGAAGTATTGAACTTAAGGCTGTCACCTTTAAATGACTTGTTACATTAATAAAATAAAATAAAATTTGAAAAAGTCTTTCCAAAACTTTCCCTTGCTTAGAGGTGCTTTATAATCCATTTCTTCCAGATACCCACTGCACAGAGACATACTTCTGGAGTGCTGACCGCATCACCCAGCCCTAAGTCCAGCAGAACTGGCTTGCTTTCTCCAAGCTGGGGACAAGACCAGCGAAATACAAATGAACTGTGACCATACAGCTAAATAAAACCAGGCAGTGAGCTTGTGGCTGAAGCCCACCTTGCCCGCTCCAGACGTCAGCAGTGTGGCTCAGGCAGCCACCCGTGGGCAGCTGAAGACCTCACAACTAAAATCAGAGATGGCAAAAAAAGGGGAAAAGGAAAGTCCTCTACTGACCTGCCCCACACATGCAGTGTGGGAACGCTCCCCCACACCCCGATACACCTTTGAATCATTATATTCAACTTTGGTAGAGTCAACTGCAATTTTTTTAGCAGAATATTCTCCATGGTATTTTTGCAATTTGGTTAAAAGCAGCTGTCTCTTGCCAGTCCATCAGCCTTCCTACCACCCTCTGAAATCTGCAGAGACTGAGCTTCTCTGTCTGTAAGCTCCTTCTCCCAGTCTCACACCTCCTTTGGACATTGAAAGTTTCATTCTAAAATGCTCTTATTTTGGCGATTGCAGAATGATACACCAGAGTTCGCATTTCAAGGAAAATGTCAAGATTTCATCTGATGTACAATATTTTCCCTAGGGAATTTCCAATGGGAAAAGAAATTCCATGTTCCTTGGATCTAATACACACAAATAATAGGATATAAAATAATCCAGCTGAGTACTGAGAGAAATCAGAGGAACACAGAGATGAGTGCTAAAGTTACATTTCACTGAACTGTAATGTGTGAGGGATTTTCTTCTTTTAATGCATGAGTGACTTGTTTTTCTCTCCCCTGTATTGTGATACCTCACTTTCTTTTTAAATTTTAAAGAAGTATTTCCCAATAAGATTCTGAATATGCATGAAAAGGCAGCCCATAGCCAGGAAAAGGAAAAATAATATTTTAAGTATGAGAGAAACGTTGGCAAATTGTTAACTATAAATTCACCTAGATGATCTCTAGTGATATCTTATCACAAGTATTACCACCAGGCTCTATCTAGTTCTCCAAGTCTATTTTAAGACAGCATTCTGATGAGACTAGTTAGCATGCAACATCCTTGAAAAAAAACCCCAAACATCATCAGGATCATATAACTTTTCTTTTATGCATATAAAAGTCCCTTTAAACTGATTCTTACGAAATCTTATATTCTCTGGGAACATTGTTAGAAGCTGTAAAAACTCACCTTTCTCTTAGACGAGCATGCTTCTTAAAGGCAACTTTCTATGTTTGGAAATTCACTGTAAAGGTTGCCATGGTGATTAATTTTAAAAGTGAAATTCTCCCCTTTTAAAGTTTTTTCTTTAAAGAAGAAATGCTCCGTACTAGGGCCCAGTCCTCAGCAAGGCAAATGGGAGTGAAAATCCCATCTTAATCTTGAAGATTAGAGGACATAGCCTCTGTGTAACTGAAACTTCAGCAACCGAGACATTTTCAGAAAAATATTGGAAATATCTATTTTTACCTAAAGATGAAAGAAAAATACATCCATGGCAGAAAGAATTGAGGGACAAAAGCAACATCTTCCAGCGGTCGGACTGCAGCCAGCAGGGCAGGTTACACTAGTGAAATGAAGGAGGAAAGGTAAGGAGGAATGGTAGTGATAGCTGGAGCTCCACAGAAGAAAAACAGCAGAGTCAGCTGAGATAGTGTCATCGCGTGGCAAGAAAGAGAAGAGAACCGCAGCCCCAAAGAACGAGTCTAGAAGCCGAAGGTCATTAATGAACAGATCTTTACCTAAGGCATTTTCAGTTTTCTTTTCATGGCTCCAGATGCAATTTCACATGGAAGTCTCCATCTATTGACTTCTCCTCTGCACGATGCTGCACAGAGCTACATTAAGCCTCGGCTCTCCATAAAACTGTGTGAGCTGCCAGGGAGCAGACAAATGCACAGCTCTGTTCCCGCAGTGAGAGATGGAAAAGTACCATTTCTTCTCTAGAAAACATACAATGTTCAGCATTACATCATGCAACTTGTCATTGCATAAGTTGTCATTGCAGAAATAATAGCAAGTGTTGTGCCAGTTCAATACCCAGGCAATTTATGGCTTCCTTATTCACATAAAGATCACAGTACTGTGAGACAGCTGCATTATTCATTATGTTTTTAATATTTTATCTCTCTAGACAGAAGTATCTGTAGAAGCACAATTAAAATGTCTGACGTAGACAGAGCTGATTTTAATACAATCAATCAAATTTGCTTCAGAGACCTGTTTGACCTTAAAGCTCTATGGTTTAAACAGAGAGAAGGAAAAACACGCTGTAACTCATATGGTGCATTGTCTGAGTGTCACTCATTTTACCTTGAATGACTACCCAGAAAAGACTCTTTACTTGATCTACTACCACATCAGTCATGGTAACTGTAAGACGTTCTAAGTTATACCAAATTATTTTAAGTTAAGGAGGCAAGGTCATGATGACAATGAAAGAAATCACCTTTTTCAACATGGCAGAACACACAAATTAATTATTACTGCTGCTCTGCACTACCATAAAGTTTAATAAATCCATTGTGTTTACCCATTAGGACTTCCAGGGGGAAAACTGTTATCTGCACGACATCAGAGTTACAGGTATGAATGCAATGAAAGTTGGGTAGGAAATAGTCATCATCTCGTTCCCTCGCCCCCAGAGCAGCAATGCTGCTCCTAAATTACTGGTGCCCACACCTTTTTGCCTCCTCTCACAGGGAAGGATCACAACTATCAGCAACTCCCCGCTCCCTAAAGAATGTCCAGTTTGGTTTCAACGTCCAAGAAGTCCCAGAGAACTGTATTTTGCAGCACACAGAGTTTAAGCAACGAAAAAACCCATTTGCTGAGGAAGGAGAAAACTGGAGTCCAACGTGCAAACAGCTAACCTGGTACAAGCATTTCAAGGTTGTTATGCATGCCATTAGCAGGTAAGTTAATTCTTTTACAGGCTAATTTTTATAGAGAAAGTAAATAGATGAAATTGCAACTATTCTCTATACTCAGTGTTGAATAAGAGTCTTTTTAAGAACTATGGAGACAAACCACACTCCAAAAACCCAACCTTAGAACTTCTTAAGTCTCCTTAGAGGCTGATAGTTTCCAGTGTTCCTCTACTTTTTTGGAAATAAGATTATCTAATACAGTTAAGAAAAAACAGCATTTACCAGCATCAGTCCTGGGAGAGGTGGCAGGGCAGAGATT
The DNA here is from genome assembly GCF_964289735.1 of Phaethon aethereus. Taxonomy (NCBI): domain Eukaryota; kingdom Metazoa; phylum Chordata; class Aves; order Phaethontiformes; family Phaethontidae; genus Phaethon; species Phaethon aethereus. The sequence continues at coordinate 54,849,528 of NC_138575.1, read as the reverse complement.
AGGCATAACAAGAACAGCCTCATCCCTAGTGCTATCTTCCTACTGTGACTTTCATCAAGGAGATTTTGCTCCTAGCCCTGAAATCACACACACAGCTTTCAGCTCAGTGGAAAAAAAAAAAAAAAAATACACAAACATGTTGTCAAAAGGCCATTTCAGGAGTGCACGTTCACACAGCAGAACCAAAACTACAGATTTAACAAGCACAAGACTTCTAAATTCTACAAAGCTCCAGAAACAAAAAGATTGAAATCTGTGAAAAACAGGCAGGAATTTGAAATATTAAATCCTTCAAATTGCAAGAGGTGGCACGTTCTTAGAAGCTGCTTGTCTGAAAAAGCACATTGCTCTGTTTTCTTCTTCATGAAGATTATATTTGTCCCAGGAAGTCGCAGAAGAGCTTTTCAGAGAGATCATCAGCAACCCCATGCTGCTACCATCATATGCTTTTAAACTCCAGATACGCACAGTACCCTTGCTGGGCTCAGAACTTATGGAACTGAGAAAGAAATGCCAAAAGGGAGATAAAGGACTCCATCTGCCACTCAGCTTTGCTACTCATCACCAAAGACCAACTTCTGTGTTCTTGGCTTATCTTCATTTAAAGATATGAATGTTCATACCAGACTTGAAAAGCACGGTATGTCACTGGAAGAGACTGAGGTGAGATGGCAAGGGGAATTCTGGGTTGCTAATATTCCTCTATAACCATTTTCAGTGGTCTAAAAACCCATTCGGCCCTTGCCGGCTGCTTCCAAATACAAAGGTGAAGCTCCACCTGGGAGCAGAGAAGTTGCTGGAGGTCTCCATGCAGCACCTTTTAGCTCAGAAGAAAGCTGAGAATGACCAGAGCTAAATCGCTCCATGACGTGTCTTTGAAAGCTGAGACTAATTTTCTGTTCAGGAGTAAGATAAGCTAAGAACAGTAGTGAAGCATCATTCATGTGCTTTGTACCTTTTTTCTTTCCTTTTCTCTACGTTTCCTTTCCTTTGACTAGCATTTTCCTTAGGCTATGACTTGCTTCTCATTTACTCTGCTTCAGCAGATTCCAAAACAGCTTCTTCCTAAGCAGAGTGTTTGTGAATTGCTTTGGAAACACCACTGTTTAGAAGGGACATAAGCAAGGTGGGAACTAGTCCAAATACTGGTCAATAAAAGATCAGCAAAGCCTGCTACAGCCACTTTATTTGAAAGGCAACAGTGTGTTTGCAACAGGCATCAGACGATGCACAAATTCAAAATCATAACTTGCAGACAAAGCACTTTGAAGTGTTTTGGTGCTCCAGAAAGCTGCATTAGTTGACAGTGAAGGAACGTGAAAGAGAGAGATATCAGGCCTTACCTGTTGGCTCGGGACTCCCGCAAGCATATAAAAGAGGGGAGAATGGCACTTGGATGCAGGTGGCTGGGGAACCAGCCAGAGAGATCCCTGGGCCACCACTGACAGACATATGGCAGCTCAGAACTGTGTTGTGATCTCCCTTCCCTCCTTAAAACACATTTGAGGTCTTCCCAGGAGCTTCCCACCTGGAAATGGTGGTAAGAAGCAAACAAAGACACAACTGCTGAATGAAGTGTCCAAAGCATCTGAAGACACGGCAAAAGTTCTGGACAATTTTTGATCTTGCACAGAATGGGAATAAAAAGAGATACTGGATTGTTTTACTCTCTTCCCAAAAAGAGGGAAAGACGCAGTATGAGGAATAGATACTTTCATTATAAACTTGGAATTCCCATGCTATAAATAATCTTGGAAACATAAAGGAATCATTTAATTAGACACAAACCTTTTGTGGATGTTTCCAGCTTACAAGAAGGCACTGCAGAGACAGATTTAAACATAAAGAAATGCTTCCATATAGGAAGGTCAGCTGAGCCACCTTGGGACTGAATCAAAGTGAGGAGTGCCAGTAGCACTTAAACTCTATGCCAGTAGCACTCAAACTCTATGCCAGTAGCACTCTTAAACTAACAGAACCCAGAAATAAGAGGAATGAAGTTCCCTGTGAAGGAAGAACAAAAACACAGTTCCTCCCTTCCCCCAGTGCCTTTCCCATTAGCATTGGGCAGTGTGACTGGTCAATCTCGCCCTTTACAGTCCTGACCATAGTTATACTTACCCCTTTATTTCCAGATGAGACCGAGCTGTTGCGTGAATGTGTCACAGAATCACAGAATTGCTAAGGTTGGAAAGGACCTTCAATATCATCAAGTCCAATCATTAATCCAGTGCCATCGTGTCCCCTAAACCATGTTCTGAAGCGCCACATCCACACATTTTTTTAATACTTCCAGAGATGGTGACTCCATCACCTCCCTGGGCAGCCTGTTCCAATGCTTGACCACCCTCTCGGTGAAGAAATTTTTCCTAATATCCAATCTAAACCTCCCCTGGCACAACTTGAGGCCATTTCCTCTCATCCTATCACCACTTAGTTGGGAGAAGAGACCAACATCTATGTCACCACAACCCCCTTTCAGGTAGTTGTAGAGAGCGATAAGGTCTCCCCTCAGCCTCCTTTTCTCCAGACTAAACAACCCCAGTTCCCTCAGCCGTTCCTCATAAGACTTGTGCTCCAGACCCCTCACCAGCTTCGTTGCCCTTCTCTGGACACACTCCAGCACCTCAGCATCCTTCTTGTAGTGAGGGGCCCAAAACTGAACACAGGATTCAAGGTGCAGCCCCACCAGTGCCAAGTACAGGGGTAGAATCACTTCCCTACTCCTGCTGGCCACTTTATTTCTGATACAGGCCAGGACGCTGTTGGCCTTCTTGGCCACCTGGGCACACTGCCGGCTCATATTCAGCCGGCTGTCAACCAGCACCCCCAGGTCCTTTCCTGCCAGGCAGCTCTCCAGCCACTCCTCCCCAAGCCTGTAGCGTTGCATGGGGCTGTTGTGGCCAAAGTGCAGGACCCTGCACTTGGCCTTATTAAACCTCATACAGTTGACCTCTGCCCATCGATCCAGCCTGTCCAGATCCCTCCTACCCTCCAGCAGATCAACACTCCCACCTAGCTTGGTGTCATCTGCAAACTTTCTGAGGGAGCACTCGATTCCCTCATCCAGATCATCTATAAAGATATTGAACAAGACCAGCCCCAGAACCGAGCCCTGGGGAACACTGCTTGGGACCGGCCACCAGCCGGATTTAACACCATTCACCACAACTCTCTGGGCTCGGCCACCCAGCCAGTTCTGTACCCAGCGAAGAGTAAACCTGTCTAAGCCACGAGCCGCCAGTTTCTCCAGGAGAATGCTGTGGGAGACGCTGTCAAAGGCTTTACTAAAGTCCAGGTAGACAACGTCCACAGTCTTTCCCTCATCCACTAGGCGGGTCACCTGGTCATAGAAGGAGATCAGGTTGGTCAAGCAGGACCTGCCTTTCATGAACCCGTGCTGGCTGGGCCTGATCCCTTGGTTGTCCTGCAGATGCCCTGTGAGCACTCTCAAGACCAACTGCTCCATGATCTTCCCCGGTACGCAGGTCAGGCTGACAGGCCTGTAGTTCCCAGGGTCCTCCTTCCGGCCTTTCTTGTAGATGGGTGTCACTTTGGCAAGCCTCCAGTCGTCTCGGACCTCCCTTGTTAGCCAGGACTGCTGATAAATGATGGAGAGTGGCTTGGCAAGCTCCTCTGCCAGCTCTCTCAGTACTCTCGGGTGGATCCCATCAGGCCTCATAGACTTGTGGTGTCCAGGTGGCTTAACAGGTCCTTAACTGCTTCCTCATGGATTATGGGTGGGTTATTGTGCTCTCCATCCCCATCTTCCAGCTCAGGGGGCTGAATAATGTAGCAAATGACTCGGTATTCTGCACTACCAGAACAAGCTGCCAGCAATTCAGCCGCTAAATTTGCAACTTTGCTATTAGGTCAATATGACCAATTCAGTTCCAGCTGGATGGGGGAGCCACTGCAATGTAACCTTCTGCAGCACTGCTAAGTGGCACCATTAGACTGAAGAATTGTGGCCAACTGCTATTAATATTTCTTCTCATGAAGGTGGTGAGGAACTGGAACAGGTTGCCCACAGGGGATGCCCCATCCTTGGAAGTGTTCATGGATGGGTTGGATGGGGCTTTGAGCAAGTCTGGTCTAGTATAAAGTGTCCTTGCCCATGGCAGGGGGGTTGGAAGTAAGATGATCTTTAAGGTTCCTTCCAACACAAACCATTCTATGATTCTATGATAATATGCCATAAAAGTAACCTGCGAGTACTACACAAATGTACAGCCTCTAGGATACCCATGAAAGAGCAGACATTACCAGCGTCTGTGGAAGTAGACATGATGGACATCCTCCACACTGCATGGCAGAAGTGCAGGGTAAGCCAGGGTCTGAGAGTAGTTTTGGGAGACAATGGCAACATGGTGTCCCCAGGGTGCTGGATGCCTACAGCTCAAGAAATAAGTCTTCTGTTTTCCCTCTATGCAGCCCCAAGCTTCCTGAAACACTTGATTGTGTTAACCACAGCAGAGTCATTGAAAAAGTAACTGGCCTGACTGTAATGCCATCACTCCTACAGAAACAGTCAGCAGCCTAGTTTCAGGGAGGAAGCCTTCTGGCAGAAAGCCTTCATGGGTCTAAAACCATGGACCAAAGCACTGATATAAATTCCTATTTAATAGGAATAATTCCTATTTAGTACTTGTCAAGGACACAAAACCCCATTTATCCTAGTACAAAAGTACCACTTCCTGTGTCATTGAGAAGTCCCATCATAATGAAAAAGGTGATGAGGTTCCTCAGTAGATTTGACAGAGATGTCATAAGTACTGTTGACTTTGATCTGCTGCAACCACCAGCCAGGGTGTAGACGTGAAGTGTAAACTGAACCAAGCATAAAAGCTTCAGCAAGGACACTTGTAGGAGAAACAGAGCTGAGGTAGAGGCAATCCAGGAACATATTAAGCTATATCCGATTCTTAACAAGTACTTGGAGCAGAACACCTTTGGCTAGCATTATCATATGTAAACAGAAGCAGGTGTTATGCTATCCAACATACTACCTTCAAAAGACAAGCCAAAATACAATATGTTAGAATAAAGCAGTTCAACCCCAAACAGAAATTTATGCACACATCATCTTTACTTGGATATTCAGCAATAAAAAGAGCTTAGTGGCAAAGACAAGGCAAGTAGGAAGGAATCAACATCTTTTAAAGCTCGATGACTCCACTGCAAACTCCCAGGAACTACACAGCAGCCCAGCACCGGCTGGAGAATTTTAGTATTTCCTCTAAAGACCAGCTAGAAGTGGGAGATTACTGAGAGCTTATTTGGAGTAATTTGAAGCCTAGCAGATAGTCTGGGCTGAAATGGGGTGTCTGGGCTGACAGGCAAAGCACTAGCAACCCCTGGCCTCAACAAAAGGGCAAGCATTTGCAAAGAAAATCCTGCCCTACCATGACAAAAATGAAAATAGAAACCTGTAGCAACCTGCATAACACTTAGAGGGAGGAGTAAATCTTACAGAGAAAGCTGGTTGAGGAGTGATCAGTCTACATATGTCTCCGTGGCTAGCACTGTAGCTATACTTCCAACACCTCTGCAAATAGCTTATTTAGATGGATGCTGTTACATGACTCACAAAACATAGTGGTTTTATTTTCCTTGCTGGGAAATTCTAAAACATTATTTCTACATATTCAACACAAGGAATACTGAAGTTATTAAAAAAAGTGAGCTTAAGTTTTCCAAAATGGGGTAAGGGGTAGGGGTGGTGCTCTCCTTCAGAATTCCACTTCTGTAATTAGTCATTCTTAGTTCTGTCTAGTTCTGATTTTTCCTCCCTGGGTTTTTGATAAAATAAAAGTTTTCCTTCCCTGCTTTTATGTTTGCTAATGCATTATCAAAGACAATAGAAAGTATGTAATCTGCTTTAAACTTCAGCCATGTATCCAGCAGTTTTGGAGCTATGCTGATTTTATACTAACAACAACTTAGAGCATATAATGTCAGAGAGAGCAAGAATAAACTTTCTCATATTAAATATTAAAATTATTATTAATGATACTGCACAACACTGCAGCAAAGTTAAGAACAGGTGTAGATTCCAGTCACCACAGATTCTCTTCACCAGGTTTACCTGGAATTACAAGAAATAGAAAACTTACTGCAAGACTGTTTAGGAAACAAAAAGAGAAGCAACAATGATGAAGGTGAATATCTGATAATGCATCTCACTTACAAATCTCCCTATGAAAGTTACCCACCTTCCAAGCTGAGAGGGGGAGATCCCCTCTCCTCAAACAAAAGCAAAATCCCTCGTGACTGTCATATATGTTTTGTTAAGAAATTTCACTTATCTGAGAGCTTGTTAATAATTTTTCATTCCTGAAGAGTCATTTTCCCTCAGCAGAGTTATGCCATAAGCAATGTCACACTGTAATAGGTTATGCAGCACCACTGACACACTGTAATTTGCTCTGAATGCAGACATTTACGGTTTCATACTGACCTACTTCATGCTAATGGTATAATAATGTTGACCTGTGTTTTTTACAAGGGAAAAAGAAAAATAGTAAATCATGGGCGAACGACCATGGTAGCCAGCAGCCACGTTTCCCAGATGAGGCTCGGCTCCTGCTGTCAATGATGCCACCTCCTGTTAACCAGCCCAGTACTGAGTAAGACTGTTTAAAAAGTGAAGCTGGCGGTGTCCTTCTGGGGGGCTCGCTGACCACTACCGGCAAGAAACAAGCTGTCGCACTTAGGAAGGGCATTGCAATGAGCTGCTGACAGCGCTGTGCAGCCCTGGCTCCAGACTGATGCTGTCCCCGACATGACCTTGGGCTGGGCCAAGGGAGGGCCAAATCAGTCCCGAAACAGGGACAGCCAGGGTCTGCCGCTCTGCTGCTGCCCAGGGGATGAAGGGGTGGAGTAACAACCTCATTTCTGAGAAGACACCTCAACCTCAAATGCTGCTGCTTCACATCCCCTTGTCTTGTGCACAGGCTGCCTTTCCAGGACCCTGGCACAAGCAGAGAAAAGGCGAGGCTGGCTGCTCCCTCCGCAGCCCCAGCAGCTGCCCGGGGTACCGCTGCCAGGAGCCAGCTCTGCCCTCCCAGCGCTAACACCGTCGCTTTGCTGAATTTCGACCCATGCTGCCACATCTCTGGGGCTGCTTCGGCTTCCTCCGCTGATCCCCCTCTTGGGAGCCTGCTACCCTTTTCCCCCGCCAATCTCATCTGTCACTCAAAGACTTCCCTTCTTTTTTAAAAAGTCCCCCACTTCACTTATTCTCTATCTCCTTTCAGTTCCCTTAAAACGTACTTTCCTCCATTTCCTCTATCTTTGATCTTTTAATTAATCTGGTTTCATTTGTTCAACTGTAGTACAATATCTTTGCAGTGCTATTTTCTGTACTGTATATTGCCTCAGTTATTTAATTCTCTAAAGCCTTCTGGAGACGGCTTTACAGGACATCATATAATTCTAGGAAGGTTTTTAGATTACACTAGAAATGAAGATGTCATTGTGAAAGTAGCACTGAAATATGCTGTGGATTTCATCCACTGTTCACATGTTATATCCAGTTACAAACAACACCTGACTCCCAAAACCATGAAGGTAGGTTTCGTAGTAAAAACAATTTACAAACAAAACAAAAACATCTTCATATAATTGCACCCACTAAAATTATCTATTAATTACATTTTAAATTCAGTATTCAGAAAAATTGTTCCAGCAGGTGGTAAACTGTATGTCATTCACAAATATTCTAGTATGCCAAATGGTATTTAGGTATTTACTATTTAATGAAAGCAAACCCCTGCTCCTCCTCTAACAGCTGGGAAATAGCCCTGCTGGGACCGGTGTAACGCAGGACAAAAGTCTGTTCTGCAGCCCGTGCAGCACTGTCCTGCTCTCCTGGCACGCAGGGAAATCCTTATGTATTGAATCCTTACACAACATATTTCTACCTCAGGTTGCAGCAGAAAGCAGAGAAGATCAGAGACCACCATTATTTTCCTTCCAGTGTGTTGCTATTGATTACAGTCAGTAAATTAATTTCTCCACCAGAATACCTTCTCCACAACCACAGACAAAAGGTATTGATAAAAGGATTAATATGATACGCACTTACGGATTCCAGCTGCAAGACTCTAGGACTCCTGTGCCAATGCTGACATTCTGGTTACTAGCTGATGACTTACACCGGTTGAAAGATATAAATGTAAACTTAAATACTTTATTTGGACGAGGATTCTACGGCAGCTTACTGTTTAAGTTTAGGCCTACAGGTTTCTGTATATTGGGTACCAGCTTGCATCTGGGATTGCCTAATGCAGCAGTTATTCTAGTAGGCCAGATTTCTGGAATTCAGTGCAGACTCCTAATTTAAACATCAATTTCCACTTGGGATTTTAAGGTCAAGGTTCCTCTGGTATCCTCATGGTAAGGCTAAAATTCTTATTTAAAAAGCATAAGAAATTAAAACCCAAGAGAAAAAAAAAACTTGCTTTAGAGTACTTTTAAAGAATTATAGTTGATGTAGTACATCGTTTCTTCCAAATAATTCAAATTATTTCACCTAATATATACCTAATTTAGGGTCCATCTGCTTTGAATTACATCTACCATCATGCTGCTCATTAACTTCACTTTGCTGGGTCCCATTAGAGATTTGCAGTCTTTTCTAGTTTTGCCTTACCTAAATAATTCTTTACAATGTAAATGTTGTTCCATTGGTGTTCACCCTACAGAGAGACTTTCCATTTTCTCTCTCGGCTGCAGTGTCTACTCTCTTTCCTGCTTCCCCGTATGCATGTAACAGCCTCTGCCATCCAGTCAGGCCTCATCACCTCCTGCCTTGCACCTTCTACTTCGCCCTAAACTAGCTTGGAAACATGTATTTTTGGTTTGTCCTGTCACTGTGAGCTATCTCTCTTTCCTAGAAAAGCAATCCTGGATTGACAAGGCATCAGATAAAGCTTTCCTTCACGGCTTCCACTCCATGCTCACCGTCCCTCATCTCTGCCTTCTCCGTTCAGTTCATTCCCAGGGGCTGAGAGTTCACCCCCCCTTATTTTTCCAGCAAAATGCCATAGCAGTCTCTGGCATCACAGGCAGAAATCATTTAAGTATCTTACAACCAGCTAAAATGTTTCATAGTCATTGCTTGAATTAACAACATTGGAGATATTATAATGTCACAAATACCATTATCAGACATCTCCCTGACTGTGATGCTCCAGGGAACTCCAACCATAACGTGTTTGATTCAGGAGGCATCTTCAAACAACTAAAGAGGTTTGCATACCTGGCTTCCAGAGAAAACTTGCACTACTGACATTTCTTTAAATGAAAGCAATAAAGACCCAGCTGGTAAAAAAACCCAAAACCAAACCACTACAGAATAAAAGTCATCTACTAGCAGTCTCTGCCCTATCCATAGGAAATTAATCAGAACACCAAACAAAAGTGAATGTGCATTACGAGGATTTTTCTGCCTCTCTATGTATTTTTTTGAAAAAAAAAGTATATATATGTATTTAACAAGTCATCAGACATCTTAAATATTACTACAGTAGCAGTCATACTTGCCATCTCTGCAAAATACAGTCATAATGATATTCTAAATCTAACAACATTTCTGATTTCCCTAGGGAACAGTATGGCAAGAAGGAAGATATTCCAGGCTTCCGGAAAATCTAGCCGTACTGCATAATTCCCTCAGGGAAATCTGTTTCAAAAAAAGTTGCAAAAATTAATGACAAGGAAGGTAGAGCAACACTTCCAAACAAAACTACACAGGATACTGGAGCTGAAGATTACCCGTGAGGTTGTTAACTTGTGTGGTACTTGGCAAAGCAGACCATTTCTAATGACACAGGTACATTCAACGCACGACCGTTGAGCAACTGTCCTGGTTTCAGCCAGGATAGAGTTAATTTTCTTCACAGAAGCTAGTGTGAGGCTATGTTTTGGATTTGGGATGAGAAAATGTTGTACATGTGCTAACGTTCTGAGCTGTTGTTCAACAGCCAAGGGCAGTCCAGCTTCTCATGCTCTGGCCTGCCAGCGAGAAGGCTGGGGCTGCTCGGGGAGCTGGGAGGGGGACAGAGCCAGGACAGCTGACCCAGGCTGGCCAAAGGGATATTCCATACCATATGACATCATGCTCAGTATCTAAAGCTGGGGAAGAAGAAGGAAGGGGTGGAGGGACGTTCGGAGTGATGGCATGTGTCTTCCCAAGAAACCATTACGCGTGATGCAGCCCTGCTTCCCTGGAGATGGCTGAACACCCGCCTGCCCATGGGGAGTGGTGAATGAATTCCTTGTTTTGCTTTGCTTGTGTGTGCGGCTTTTGCTTTACCTATTAAACTGTATTTATCTCAAACCATGAGTTTCCTCACTTCTACTCTTCTGATTCTCTCCCCCGTCCCACCGTGGGGGAGTGAGCGAGCGGCTGCCTGGGGCTTGGCTGCTGGCTGGGGCTAAACCACGAGAGCAGCTGACTGCAACAAAAGAAAGTTCAAGGCAGAAAACTATGCAGCGGGTAAGTAAGCTCACCTAAACTCACAGGAAGTAAAAAGACTAAGAGACGTCACGGAGGCAAGTGGAGAGGCCAAGTGAATAAAATGAAGCTTCAACTCAGCTGTTGCCCTGCGGGGTTAGGAGAGATGCACAGGATGGGTCTGAAGCGTATTCTGCGAGGTGCAAAGCAACACCACTGTGGGCCACAGATAATGTAGATAAACATTGCACCATCTGCCAAAACTGAAAAACTAGAGAGTGCAGTTAGAAGCACCACTGCAAAAACTCATCAAGAACCCATATTTCCATAACATCAACTCTTCATTCACACATTAAAAGCACAACATCAAATCTAATATTGGCATGTTCTGACAATCCAGAGCCCAGGTGAATCTTTGTATCTTTCACTTCAAAGTTAATCTTTCAGTCTCAGTACAGCTTTTATTTTGATGGTCACATATTATCTGTGATTTATTTCCTAATCCTGTTTTTGGCTTTTCTAATGGTGATCTAGTTAGCAACTAAGTAACGAAAAAATCAGCTACTACATTCTGTGGCCAAGAAAGATAGCTCATTACTTATTTTCAAAATACATTTTCTTTGTGAGGAAGTCATGAATAAGAGATCGCTTTTTTGTATCTTCTGTTTATAGCAGACTTCCAAAGTATACTGACTTCTAATTGTGTCTGTGCTCATACTGCATCACGAATTTCTTATTTTTATTATATAAATGTGGAAAAGCTTTCCTCTTTAGAATAAACTGAGGGAATATATCTCCCTATACATTAATCAGAGGTGAATGAGATAAAAGGTGTAAAATGCCAGGAAATGAAGTGACTTCAGGAATACTGATTTCAGTATAAAATGACTAAGCCTTAGGCAGTCTCATGATTATCTGTTTCCTGACCTACCACAATGGCAAGCATTACATTTCATTAGATTTTTCATTCAGTGCTTTATTTCACCACATTAAAGCTATGATATCAGTGCAATATGGGCTGCAATGCCCCCAATCACATCATCAGTGATACCAGTCATGCATGTGGAGAGGTTGAACACTCACCTAATATTTTTACAGGAAACTAGTAGCAACATGCAAAGCCCTCGAAGATATTGTGATCTCTCACAGTATGTATGTCATGACTCTCAATGAAGATATATCTTATTTTTCTTTGCTTTTGACTGTGGAAGTCAAGGTTGATCTAGCTGAATGCCAAACGGTCAATACGAAAATTATATCTCAATAAATCCACATTTTCCCAGCATAAAACACAGACAATTGCTGTCTTACTATACATTAACCTCTCTTTTATTATTATTTGTCTGAAGCCATCTTAGCCTATGGTCTTTACTTAAAAAAAAAAAAACCAAAAAACCCAAAACCCAAAAAAACCCCACCAAACTTTTCTGTGTTTTCTTTGATGTAGGACTTGAAATGACATAATAAAAAGCCACTCATTTGGTACTAAAGTGTGTAAGAAAAGAGATCATTTTTATATGACAACCCTTCTTGAGCACATCTTTTTCTCTAGCACAATTGTATCTACTGTAAATAGAACAAAAATGACTGTTCACAAAATCTTTGCAACAAAGTTTAAATTTCCTTATGAAAAATACTGTTACCTGGAGGCTATGAAACACAATGAACTAATGGAGCCTTCTGCAGTCGTCAGTTGCCTCAGAGAGGAAAATCCATTTTAATTTGACTGGAATGGTTTTTGACTACATAATTACCACCTGGCTTGCCTCTAGCAAGATTTTGCTATACAGTCCTTGGAAGTGTCAGCGCATTGCTTATCTAATTCTATGCATGTTATAAAACTTTCCTTCAGATTCACAATAGCAAGCCAGAGTTAATAGTAGATACTGAACCTATACAAGAGTTGAAGGCAGGGAAGAGATGGCAAGGGAGCTCATCTTTTTTTCTCAGCACAAATCTGAATTAAAACGTCATCATAAGTTCATTGCGCTAGGTTTTATGTCATTTGCCACCTTATATCCTTAGAATCCATACCCCTTCTTGTTTAAAGCACATGGGCATTGCTAATAAATTTTGCTTAAAACTTAACGTTTTACTGAGGATACGCTATGACCAGCTTTTATTGGATGACAAACTTTTTGAAATTGTCCGTTAAAATATGATCACTCTATCTAAACCGTACAAGCCCTTTTGAAACACTGAATGATATTTGCTCAAATAACAGCGGATTATTGTACAGTAGTTTAGCAACAAAGTGCAAGTGACTGGGAGTGCAGAACGAGCTCTCACCAAGATGTTCCACTGTAATACTGGAGGAAGACACAATTTCTTAGCCTAGACCTGTTCTCAGATGTAGCAAGAGACATTTAAGAAGTAAGGCATAAGAAAGATAAACCTCATTATGTGAAATGAGGTTACATAGTAGCTGGGGCTCTTTTAAGCTATTGCCTGGAGACACGCATCCTGAAGAAGTCTCACACATAGCCTTGCGAAACCTGAAACATGACCAGGAATTATAGTCTTAATCCTAACAGATACAAAGCATTGCAAGGGCCACAGGCATGAAAGCAGACCTAGCTCAGAGCCTGACCACTCGTCTGGATTCAAAAGGTCAGAGCTGAGCCTAATGTAAAGCTGCTCTGCAGCACCATAAAAGATGCTCTGAGACCTTGTTCACTTAACAGGAGAAGGTAATGCCTAGAATGACATTAAAACGGTGCCCAAAACCTGGTGCCGTAATGCCCCCAGCAGCACCAGGTGGGGTGATGCTTGCCTTCAGGCATCTCCCTGCAAAGCTCAGACTTGGCTCTGCGGGGAAGTACAAACCCTGCTTGATCAGGGCAAGTGTCACAGCAACCTGGGAGACAGGACAGAAAGGGGCCTGCAAGGTCACCCAGCCTCTCCTCTACCTTCCATATTGGGAGACCAAAGTCATGGGGGACACAGGCCACTTTAACACACCCTGGAAAGCTTCCAGGGGAGGTTTACACAGGCCCCCGCCTCGTGCCCAGGCAGTGTCCTCCAGTGTCTGCTCTCCTCACAAGTAGAAAGTTTTCCTCGGTGTCCAAAGCTGCTTTGCTGCAGGTTAAGGTCGCTTCTCCTTCATCTACTCACTGTGGACAGAGAGAACAGACTATTCCCTTCCTGTCTGCCATCACCTTTGATGTGACATAACTGAAGGGACAAACACGCACCCTCGGTGTCTTTGCTCTGCTGGACTGAGCACCCACAGCTTCTTGGCTGTACTCTTTCACACCTTGTCTTCCAGGTCTTGACTGCTCTTGCTGCTCTCTCCCAAAATTTCTTCCCGCAGCTTTTCCACCTCCTCCTAGAAAGGTACTGCCCCAAACTAGGCAAAATACTGCAGCTGAGATCTTCCTTGTGCCAGCAACAGAAGGAGGATTTCTCCAGGTATCTTCCAGACAGCTATCCTCCTCCTACATCCCAGTATGCTGCCTGGTTTCAGCAGTACGTTATTGGCTCACACCCAGCTTTTTTATTGCTGTAACTCCCCCACCCCCAGATCTCTTTCCAGAAAACAGCTACTTCTTGTTCCCCATCCTGCACAGTTGCAGTTGATTTTTTTCTGTCTAAATGTGGTCATCCCAAATTAGTAGCATTGCATTTTTTTCCAGACCATTTTCCCAGTTTATCATGACCATTTTGAGTTTGACTCCTGCCCTTCAACATATCTGCAGCATATCTGACAGGTTGTGTCATGTGTAAATGTACTCAGAGTATATCCTATTCTATCACCCCGGTTTCTAAAAAAAAATAATGATTGTATAGTACCAAACACCAAGTGACATCCCTAAAAAGTCCTGTACTACGCAGTCTTTCAGGGTAACGGGCTTGATATCTCTCCTGTGCCTTTTTTTTTTTTAGAACAATGTTGTACCCAACTTGTAAGAGTTTCATGAGTAGTTTGCAAATAGAGCATCATGAAAGACTTTGTCAAAAACCATTCTCGAAGCCAAGAAATATGTCAACTACTATTTCTCCCATATCCAGAAAATGTGTTACTCTGTCCCAGAAGAAAATCAGATGGCTTTCACAATTTCTCTTTGACATAATCTGATGGCTGCTGCTTATCTCCTTGTTATCTTCTAACTATGTATCAAAAGCTTACTTGCTTAGTATCTTTTCCCATTTTTTTTTTCAGGGATTAATGCTAAACTAACTAGTCAACAATCTCCTGGCTCCCCTTTTTCTTCCTCCACAAAGGTGCTAAGTTTTTTTGCCCCCCTTTTTTTTTTCCTCCCTAGTAAAACAGTCCTGTACTGTCTTGATGGACCCTAATCCTCTTTAACACATTAAGGCCAAATTATCTCCTCTGTCTGTACTCTTAAGACAGGCAAGCCACCTTGGCAGTATTGTGCTCTCCCTCTCATTACCCTAAACAGGTCTTTTTCAGCCAGACTCTCCTCTTTCTGTTCTTTCTGCCTTTGAAAATATCTCTTAGTTGCTTAAAATGTAACTCCTTTCTACCAGGACTCTGCACTGGAAGGCTGCTCGGTTTGAAACACCTAGAAAAGCAGCAGATGGCTTTTAGACAGGGTTGGTGGGGCTGAGGGGTTGAGTTTTTCCCATTTGCCGCTGTGGCTGCACATATCCAAGAGCTTCCATTATCATGGCATTTTAGCCTGGCTCAAATGTAAATTAAGTAGGGACACCTCTAAGTCTTACCTGTAGCCCTTACCTCTGAAGTACCAGAGTATTGAGACTCTGGAATTTTACATGGCAGGTGTTGGGAAAGAGAGGTGTATGGTTTCCTTTGAATAAGCAATTTTTCCTCCAATTTCATGGGAACTTTTTCATGTGAGTGCCTGGGTTTGGGAATTTGGGGAGGGGAGGGTTTAAAAATTACCTTTGTTGCACTTGAGAGCAAAGCTGTTCTCAACAGTGAGAACTGTTGTGAGAACACAGCACCTCTCTGATGCTGAAGTGAACGAGGCAACACCGAAGGGCCTCACTCCTGTTGAAAGAAGGCATTGCCATCTCCTCAAATATTTTCCATTTGTTTCATGAGGCTCTAAACGCTGAATTTGACTTAAGTTTGCAAATCATTTAAATCTGCCTAAAATTACATATGCTATCATTTATTTGGGGGCAAATAAACTCTGAAATGTTTGCTTTGTGTCTCAGTTTTCTGCCTCAAAGCACAATTTTATTGCTTTTTCTTTGTCTATGAACTAATTCTGATTTTTATAAGGTTTTATATCTTAGCAAAACAAGGACAATTTTTTGTCAAAACAGCAAGGACATGCCACCGTGTCAAAGAGCGTTTGCTACAAAACAAAGGTTTGCTACAAAGCAAAGATATGCAAAACCTGCTCTCCAGAAATATTAAGTTCTTCTTAATACTAGCAAAACAACAGTTCTATAATGGTATATAAAATAACTTAAACTCTTTAGCGAAAATTTTGGAGAGGTAAAAATATCTGGCAAAAAAACTGAGGGATTTTTTTTCGTAATCCACCCTCTTCCTTCTCCCTCGCTTTGCTGCTGCCACTCAGACGTCGAATAACAAAAAGCCGAACTACTCACAGATGCACAGATAAGTTTTATGCAGATAAACAGCTGTTCAGTGCCATCTCTGATACTTACTCATCTGAAGCTTCTTCCACCAAAATTTCAGGGCAGCAGGCTAGCACTGTTCTGTTGGAGCTAACAGAACTGAGAGCAGCTGTAAGAGACACGAGGTTTTTTTCTTAATATAAAAAATATGGGGCTTAAGTAACTCTACAAGAGCGAGAGAGGTAAGTAGGGAAACATCAAGGTTATCAGTAGAGAACACAAAGCACTAATCCCAGGTTTGACCTGAATTTTCCTAGTAAATGTTGGATTAGCTCAGATACTTTGCATTAATCTTTTTCATCAGACATTTTAATTCTGTGGTCTGAAAGTGCCTGGATTCCCTCCCACGCAATTTTCAATCCTCATTACATGATGTTAACTTAAAATTATACAAATATATCGCCAAAGAGCTAATGGTATTTCCTATTTATTTAGTTTACTTCTCACTGACTACATTGGATTCCGCTTCCCTCCTGCAATGTTATATATAAACTTACATTTATTTACAGCCAAGCTGCCTGAGGGAATAAATTCTTGTTCCTCCTGGGAAGATACACATGCACTCTGCAGTACACGGCCCATTTAACTGAAAAAATGACTTCTATAATTTCAGACTTTCAGGACTGTGCAAAAAACCTGTAAACGTTTTGGTCAGGTATTGACAATGAATAATTTAATCAGTTCTAAATATTTCCCAAATATTTCCTTAGGACAACTTGTAGGAGAACAAATGATTTTGTGTCAATTCATCAGCAAGATACAGAAAATGTTCTCACAGGGTAAGGAGTAGACTTCAGCAATACTCAGCTCTATTGTCAAAGATCTTCATTAACTGATTGCAGTATGATCAGCTTATTATGAACCTTACATGCCTTATATTGATCATTAAACTGCAATGTCATGGATAACTCCTTGGTATGGGGTTTTGTGGGAGCCAAACTGAAAGTGAATGAGGAAAAAGAATAAATGAGATTAGATGGCACTTGCCAGACAAGAAAGGAATAACACAGATACAGTTTAACAGCAATATGTTTACTGTTGTGATGGACTAAGGATAAAGCATTTAGTTACATTCACATTTCTTAAAAAAAAAAAAAGATATTAAATGATCAATTAGGATGATATATACTGTATGAGAAAACTGGAGTTTCTGTGACAGGATGTTATTTTTCAACAGTTACACCTGCAAAAAGAAATAGTAAGAAATCTGGTCATCTTAAAGCAGAGATAGAAAGTATTTGCAGAAGTTAATGAATTTTTAATACAAGTTTTAACAATCAGAGAGAAAAAAAAATTAAAGCAGCAGCTGGTAAAGGGTGTAAGAGAGACAGCAGCAGCGACAGGTTTCCTTGGCTTCTCCCCTCGATAGCCTGTGGCTTTTCCCTGCGAGCACCCTTCTACCTTGCAAAATGGTGCTACACCTCAGGAAACCCTGATGGCAAAAAAAGTTAAAGTAGCAAGGTAAGTCCCTGCTGCTGGAATTAGGGGAGCAGAGGAACAACGTACCAATTAAAGTCCCTGCCTTTCCACTGTGTTTCAGCCCGCTTCATGTTACCAGCATTTGTTTTTTTTATGGAGTAGAGGTGAAAGGGAGCTCTGCTGATTTATGGTGCCACTGCTTTACATCCAAAAAGGTAAATACATTCATGTTCTAAATAAATATTTAAAGATATTTCTGTTTCCAGTTTATTCAAATTACCACTGGTTTTCCTCAATCCTGCAACAAATACACCATCTGCTCACAGCATACAGTAGGGTCACTTGGGATTCAAAAATACTGTACTGACAAAGACATAAGCAGTATCAAAATCAAAACCTAAGAATTTCTACTGTGTTAAGAAAAACCTCTCTCTTCCAGCAGTTGCTGCTAAGTTACTCATAGTAACATCATTTTAAGCACCTCCATTATTATTATCTAGATGCCTTTCCAGCCCTGCGAACTTCTGCACTGGGTATGTATTATATTCAGTATTAACAACAGTACAAGTATTCTTAGTGCTTATTTGTAGCTTGCCTGCAATTTTTAACTCATCCCTTTCTTTAACCAAATTTTCTGTTAGTTTTTTTCTGGATACAACAGCCAGATAAAGCAAATTGCTATAAGACCACGGAGGTTGAAAGGGCATTTTGGAGCAGTACAGCAAATAAATTCACAGGGAAATCAAAACACAGGGGAAGGTGGAAACCACCTACCGCCCGCGGTCGCAGTCAAGAGGAGCAGCAGCTGCTTCGCCCAGCCCCAGGTTCGGCGCGCTGCCCTCCTCTCCGGGGACGGCTGAGAATGGCCCTGTGGCAGCTGCCACCAGTGGGGCCAGCCACTACCTAACTCACAGCCCACTGCTGACAGCAGCTGCCACACTTGGACCCTCACAGTCACTACCTGAAAATACTTCTGGTGCTGATGTACAAGAGACAAGACTTCAGAAAGTAGTCCTACGAGCAATTGCTATAGAGGGCTAAGGAAACCCCCTCTCCCACGCCGTCCCAGCTACTGTTGATTTTGCCTCCAGTTCTTGGAGATGTGTCTTTGGCATCTCTTGAGTATGGGTGACCAAGCACAAAGTACATAATCTGGTACAAAAAGCAGCAGGCATTTTCCAACTTGCCTAGGCCTGCAACATCTCACAGCAGGAACAACCTAACAGAGAAAACAAATTGGCTTTTTATTTTTTCGTTCTTAATTTACAACTTGTTTAGGTGAGTAACCTCAGCACATGCAAACCTCAGTACTATAAGCAAACAGCTCAAACATGGGTCTGCCACAGCAATCCCTGACACTGACATCACAGTTGCAAAGCAAACAAAAAAATACTTCCAGAAGGATTCCTAGTCTGGGAGAGGAATTGATGCTGCATTTTCCATACATGTTGCAAACTAGACAGTAGATATCCAAACATACTAGCCTTACAAGGGCCATGCTATTTGCATTTAAGATAACAATCCGTTTCCTCTAAGACCCCTATGACCCTTCTAGCATGATGGACTTTCCATACACCTTCATAAATGAAATTTTTCTTTCTTAGAAACTGACTCTCAGCTTAAAACCTACAAGACTGATAATGCCCTGGATAACCCATTCCAGCACATTAACTCCCCATGGGAGTATTGCCTTCACACGCCGAGCAGGGCAGACCGAGGCTCACAGCAAAAGAGGCATCACCACAAAAAGCTGAAACCCAGAACTCCCTTTCACAGCAAGGTTCTGAATGCTCTCTCCAGTCATGTTCAAATAGGCTTGGCCTTGCAAGCTCATGAGTAATCTTGGCTAATACAAAAGCAGAGGAAATATTCACATGAATAGGGAATTAGAAGCTGAAGCCCATTATTTACCAGAGTATGCAGCTGGTAACAAAATCTTTAAATTCATGAATAAGGCCCTTAGGCACCAGGCCTGCTGTTACTATTTTTTTTAATTTTTCATAGACTCAGTTTATTTCTTTGACTCACTTAGCTTTTGAGACTAATTAAATAATAAAAATGTTCTATTTGCAAAATTGCAGCATGTTGCCCTCACACAATGCAAAGAACCAGACGGACATTTGTTTGGCTGCTAAAGGGTCTGCAGCTCTTGTTTGTTGTCTTGTTCTCACTTTAAAAGCTGTTAACTTTGGAACACAGTTTTTTCAGCCCCAATTTGCCAAGAGCAGTCTTTTCAGACTGCAAGACTAGGTCTTTGAAATGCCCTTGGTAGAGAGCTAACTGCTCTCTTGCAGAAGTCTGTGGACAACTCTTAAGTGCTTGGCTCTTTTGCAAATCAGACCATGTACTTAATCTCCAAAGATACAGACCTGGCAACTCTGCTTTTCAAAAACACTGGCTTAATCAAATAAAAGAAAGACAACTCTGCTGTTTTCAAGGGTATTTATAAACATCTATCTACTTGTTCTTCAATCTCTAGTTTTCACAGTGCTAAAATACTTATCAGTGCATTGAGAGAAAAATGCAATGGTGTGATGCTGCCACTTGTGCCAGAAGTACAAAATGACATGAATACTTTCAAATCAGCGTTTGGCATCTGGCATTTGTTGACCAGACTGTCGTAAAAATTCTTACTCCTCAGGAAAGATTGGAGTACCTTCCTGACAACGCAATATATGTGAAGTGGCAAATACACATAAGAAAATATGAATGGACAGGATACCTTGTGGGATTTCTAATAACTTATGTTAACTACATTTTTAAAAAATAATAAAGAATTACTGCAACCTCATGAAACGATGCCACAGAAAGACATACTGCTTATGTTCCTAGCATTAACCTATCTTAAAGAGGTATATGGCTCAGCCCCACAGGATCTGAATGTTTTGAAGTCTTTAATGAGTTTATGCTCATAAAGAAAACAAGAGGCCGAGAAGTTACTGGCTTTAACCTAGTAGATGCACACAGCCTCTAGTGTGGAGATGGACACTCTTCTTGCGTGACCCCTGTGGTCACACTAGAAGACTACCAGGAGTCTAGAAACAGCTGCTGTAAAGACCTGTACACCCACCTTCCTTAAATTTATCACTTTCAACCTATACATAAAACAAAGAAAACAAGAGTATTCAGCATAGTACAAAAGTTCAAGGCTGTGATGCTAATAGCTCATCTACCACAAGAGTCAGGTGCCGGCCCACCAACATAATTAAAGCAGCTCTTGACTCCCAGTGTGTAGTCTCAGTTGTAGTATTATCAAACTGCTAATAAACCTGTATGCTTGATCTCACTAGTAATAATTAGTTACTTCTCTGGAATTAACTAAACTAATTTGTGCTTCTGCATTTAAATAACCCACAGGAACACAGGTGTTTGTATGTCTGTGTGTGCATAACTCCACTTGCATTTCAGGCAGTTGCCCTGCAAAAACTGTCCTGTATTTCATATTTTTCTTTACGTGAAACCAGTGTATGCCTGAGAAGCTAGGTCGTTTGTTTGAGACCACACTGCATATCAGAGTCACAGCTGGCGTCAGGACTTGCAGACACCATCTGCAAGTTTGCAGAGAAGTTCTCTGCCCACATATGTTTGGACTGTGTTCCTTCTGATCCCCAGGTCTAAGAAATCACGAAAGGAAGGCAAGAGACCAGCATGGATGAGTCGAGACCTGCTGGTCAAACTAAAGGGCAAGAAGGAAATGCACAGGCAGTGGAAGCAGGGACAGGTGTCCTGGGAAGAGTACAGGGACACTGCCCGGTTGTGCAGGGATGGGGTCAGGAAGGCCAAGGCATTGTTGGAGCTGAACTTGGCAAGGGATGCAAAGAATAATAAGAAGAGCTTCTACAGGTGTGTCAGCCAGAAAAGGAAATTCAATGAAAGCATTCCCCCCTTGATGAGCATGATTGACAGACTGGTGACAATGGATGAGGAGAAGGCTGAGGTACTCGACAACTACTTTGCCTCAATTTTCACTGGAAATATTTGGAAAGTCATGGCAGTCAGGTGAAGTCCCTGGAGACTGGAAAAAGGAAAACACTGCACCCATTTTTAAAAAAGGTAGCAAGGAGGACCCTGGGAACTCCCAACCTGTCAGTCTCACCTCTGTGAAGATCATGGAACAGATTCTCCTAGAAGCTATGCTAAGGCATGTGGAGGGCAGGGAGGTGATTCAAGACAGCCAGCATGGCTTCACCAAGAGCAAGTCCTGCCTGACCAACCTGGTGGCCTTCTATGATAGAGTGACCACATCAGCAGACAAAGGAAGAGCTACTGATGTTGTCTATCTGGACTTCTGTAAGGCCTTTGACACGGTCCCCCACAACATCCTTCTCTCCAAATTGGAGAGATATGGATTTGATGGTTGAACTGTTGGGTGAATGAGGAATTGGTTGGATGGTCACATCTAGAGGACAGTGGTCAATGGCTCAGTGTCCAGATGGAGACTGGTGATGAATGGTGTTCCTCAGGTGTCCATACTGGGACCAGTACTCTAATATCTTCATCAGAGGCATAGACAGTGGGATCAAGTGTACCGTCAGCAAGTTTGCGGATGACACCAAGCTGAGTGGTGCAGTTGACACACCTGAGGGACCGGATGCCATCCAGAGGGACCTGGACAAGCTTGAGGAATGGGCCTGTGTGGACTACATGAGGTTCAACAAGGCCAAGTGCAGCGTCCTGCACCTGGGTCGGGGCAACCCCCAGTATCAATACAGGTTGGGCGATGAAGGGATTGAGAGCAGCCCTGCTGAGAAGGATTTGGGGGTACCGGTGAATGAAAAGCTGGACATAAGCCTGCAATGTGCGCTCGCAGCCCAGAAGGCCAACTGTATCCTGGGCTGCATCCAAAGCAGCGTGGCCAGCAGGTCCAGGGAGGTGATTCTGCCCCTCTACTGTGCTCTGGTGGGACTCCACTTGGAGTCCTGCGTCCAGCTCTGGAGCCCTCAGCACAGGAAAGACATGGACCTGTTGGAGAGGGTCCAGAGGAGGCCACAAAAATGATCAGAGGGATGGAACACCTCTCCTGTGATGACAGGCTGAA
Organism: Phaethon aethereus; assembly: GCF_964289735.1. Lineage (NCBI taxonomy): Eukaryota > Metazoa > Chordata > Aves > Phaethontiformes > Phaethontidae > Phaethon > Phaethon aethereus. Next base: position 54,827,032 of record NC_138575.1, on the reverse strand, counting down.
AGAGTTGGTGGTGTTCAGTCTGTAGAAGAGAAGGCTCCAGGAAGACCATATTGCAGCCTTCCAGTACTTAAAGGGGGCTTATACGAAAGATGGGGACAAACTTTTTAGCAGGGTCTGTTGCGGTAAGACAAGGGGTAATGGTTTTAAACTAGAAGAGGGCACATTCAGACTAGATCTAAGGAAGACATTTTTCCCAATGAGGGTGGTGAAACACTGGTACAGGTTGCCCAGGGAGGTGGTAGATGCCCCATCTTACCCATGGGAACATTCAAGGTCAGGTTGGACAGGGCTCTGAGCAACCTGATCTAGTTGAAGATGTCCCTGCCCATTGCAGGGGGATTGGACTAGATGACCTTAAAAGGTCCCTTCCAACCCAAAGGTTCTATGATTCTGCTTCTTCTGATCTTCCAGTCACTGCTGGACACATTTGGAGAAAATTGCCATGTGATGTTAATAAGTTTGGTACACGAAGGTATGTTTGACAATTCCTTCACTGCCATCACTGACCATTTAAATAAAACGTGTATTAGACCCACAAACACTTTCAGTACTGAAAGGCTAGGCACTGGGCCTAAGAAATGTTGGCTACTACTCCTGAAACAGAAGAAATGTGCCATAAATGACAGAAAATCAAGGTTTAGACAAAAGTGTAAATGCAAAGTAGAAGACTGCTAGCAAGTTCAATAGAATCACTGCTTCCCACATTTTGCTCATGCATGTAACTGCCTGGATCTCCACTAGACATTTAGATCAGGAACAGATTAAAACCTGGATTCATTCACTTTGGGTACCCCTGGTATCTACCTTTTCTGACCGTTACCTCATTAGTCTGCAGCTATAGTCTGCAAGAAAAGCAATGGTCAATGTCTCAATTTTACAGGTACATATAAACACAAATACAGACTAAATCTTTTCTGTAAAGCTCACAGTGCATTGCCAACAGAGCTCTAACTACATCAATACTGGTTTGTAATCCAGGTTCAATCCACTTTTTTTTTTTTTTTTTTTTTAATGAAGTTCTTATTTTACAAGGCATACTCAAGAAATCTCCAATTCCTTTTCTGGGGTCCAGTTCAGAAAACAGGAATCACAGAATCATTTAGGTTGGAAAAGACCTCAAGTCCATCTATTAAACATAGAGAGGATCCCTATCTTACTCTGTTTTCTTTGAGCGTTTCCTCTCTATTTGATGACACATTAGGAATTAACATTTCGAAAAAAGAGGAAAAAAGAAGGGAGAAGACATCTTTTGTATTGTTCAATATTTTCCCTATGTTCTGCAGCCTAGTAGCTCTTCAGGAGTAGTAAATTAGCCTGTAGCACTGATTTTTCCCCAGACACCTCTATTACTTTGAATTTGCATCCTTATCCTGTATATTATGTATGCCTGTGCACCACTGTGCCTGAATTAGACTACAAGTTACTTGCAGCAGAATGTTCTGTTCACAGCACTACATTCAGTTTTGATGTTCAGATAATAAAGCAGCATACAAAGCATAATGGCAAGAAAAATCAACCAAAATTTGCTTAATGCAAGACTGACTACAGATCTAACAGCTACTAGACAAAAATTGATAGGCAGCACAGCCTAAATGTTCACAGCTGAAGACTTACAAAAGTAGCCCCACAGACTTCAGATGATCATTTCTTTTCACAAACGCGCATCGTGGGAGCTCTTCTACTGAGGGAGAACAGCTCTTCCTAAAATAACTCCCTGCATGGAAATGCTTACTCTGAGATCCTAGGCATTAATGCCCGTCTCCTCCTTTTTCCAGGTCTCTGAAAGTCTGGTGGGGTGGAAGAGGCCACATTCCACCTCAGGTTTGGGCTTGCAGAGGGGAAGGGATCCCACCATGCCTCTCACCCAGGGGTGTGTGGTGGCAGAAGGGATACGGTTTTCAGCTCAGTACAAGGTACCAGGAAGAAAAAGTCCCAGAACTCTTCAGAACTGCATGCAGAAATCTTGGAAAAGCCTAAGGAGAAGAAAGAAACCTGCTTCCTCCTAAACTCAGAAAAAAGGAGACCTGCCAACTGAGGACAGTTCATATGAGCCATCCTCTCTTATTTGTTCTCCTTTCCCCATCTTGAGTCCTACACTTCAGACAACACTAAGAATTGCTGCTTGAAGCCATTGGGATCAATAAGGAGGTTTTGTCTCATTTTAAATCCGTTACACTGACAACCTGCAAGACTCACCAAGAAACAAGCACCAACAGCACAGAAGGATTTCCATCCGCACTGGATCATTTCAATGTCTTGGTAATCTTGCAAGTTCTGGCAATGGCACATGGGAAAATAGACCTTGTCCTTCAGAGAAACAAACTAATCACCTCAAAGGGTTAAAAAAATGCAATGCAGGAGATGAAGAAATTGTGTGGTTTAGCACTTTCTGCTCCAATCATTCACAGATTTGCTTATTCTGCTGTACTGACTTGATAATCTCAGGTTTTCTATCATTTTGTTTTTTGGAGGTAAGGAGACATTCTGTATTTACACTGCTGTATATTAAATTGGCATTGGCCCATGCAGTGCCTGGGATTACTGAAGATGAGCTGGATTAGAGGAAGGAAACAATATTTTCTGTCTACTCAGCAGTTTTATTCTATTTGCACCGGACAGCCCTCTGCGTATGGCTTGTTCCCAGTGGTGCCAACTCCTGTTTTGGTACCTGCTCCCCTGCATGAATCCTGCTTCGTGATCTTGCAAGTCCTGCCTTCCCGGCGCAGCTGCAGCTGTCCTGGGTAGGATACAGCCCCCTCATTTAGCAAAATGATTTTTTGAACTTAGGCCTGTGTAGAATTTTGACGCATGCTGCAATACTTATTGCATCTTGCCAGAGAGGAGTCAGGAAGGGCATTAGGTGGGAGGATGCACCCTCATCTCCCAGCGGTGTATCAGACAGGCGTGTTTCCTGCTCTCTCTCCACCTGCTCCGGAGGTTTCCCTGCTTGGAGCTGAGCAGAGCACAGGGACGGGAGAAGGTGCTATTTTCAGCTACCGGGAGATACAGCAGTTTTTTCAATGACGGCAGTCCTTTCAAAGTAGAGAGCAGAGCTTAATCAGCAAACAGTCGGTGACCTGGAAAGACAGGTAATTTAGTGCTTGGCTGCAGGATGAACACTTAATTGAAGCTTTACCAAGTGCTTGCAGAACTTACTCCCAGAGCTTAGAAACAGGCCCAAATACCCTGTGAAGCGAAAGGGATTGTTGTCTTACACCATGCGAACCAGTTGCCATGCGTTTCTGAGAAGTCAAACAATCCAGATGGAAATAGATGGGGCTTCCTCACACTCTACTACTGCCTCCCTCCTGTCAGCAATTTCCAGTGATGCCAAAGCTGCCACAGATTAAGCACTGCAGTATGAGCACTGATGCTCAGGTTCACTGGCTGTGACTTAGAGACATGCCAACGTTCAGGCAGCTCTCAAGTTCTTGGCTTAGACCACACGGATACTAAACATGACTGGAGCAGGGTTAAAACCACCAGTCCATTTCTTACCTACTACTAGGAAGGCAACCTCCAGCCTTGGCCAGGCTACAATGCATGACCAAACAGCAAAAAAAAAGAAAAAAAAAGTCCAGAAACCAGTTGACATGTGCCGATAAATGCTTGCTGCTCTGTTAGGTCTACTCATTTGCATGAACAGGCTTAGAAAACTGGTCTTTATACTGTGGATACTTTCACAGGTACTACCATAATGTCTCCAACCATCTTTGCCTCTAGGGCAATACATTAAAACATCCAAACCAGAAAAAGTAACTGAGGAGAATAAAAAAATCACAGGCCATTCTCCCTGCAGCTTCACAACAGTGTTTTGCCACAACTAAACAGGAATAAAAAGATTTAAAACATAACCGAGTCAATGTCTCCTTATTTTACTGCCCATAACTCCCTCTCCTGCCTGCCTTGTCAATGGTGGACAGAAGAGGAACCATTTTCCAGGGCAGCAGCCTTGTTTCAAAATTTTGCCACTGTTCCCTTGCTGATCAGCAAGGCTTCAGAAATATGAAGGCAATAACCACCAACTCCTATCCAAAACTGAAACATAAGCTTATCATATGTGTTACATGCAACTAGAGTGCTCCTTTGTTTTACTAATCCTTTTAAGCATCTAAGGAGAAGTCAGAAGCCAACTAACTGCACCACATTCCAAATTATTTTATTTTTTTGTGCGTGCGCATTGATAAGAGCCACGATGTTAATTTTTTTAATTGACTTTGGGAATGAATAAGAAATGTTCTGGATCAGCCTCTAGGGTAGCAGCAGTCCCCTGGGGAATAAACCTCTGTCACCAGTGCCGTCAATGAACAAAAATGCCAGGCTTTGCAACGGTCCTGACCAAACTAAGCATAAACCTGCAGTGTCAGTTCTTTCCCCTCTGCGTCATTTGATAATTACATATAGGACATAACTTGGTCCTAGCAGCCAAACGGAGACCAGCAGCAATGGAGGGGAACGCTCAGCAGGCGGGAAGGTAGCCAGCGCTGTGGCCTGCACAGACTGGGCAGAGGCAATGGGCTACAGCAGAAGGCAGAAGTCCTCACCTGCAGTTTGCTGGTGCTGACAACAAAGAGGCACCTGCTAAAAGTCAGGTATCAGGATGGGGCAGTGCAAGAACTGGGAACTGTTGCTCCTACTGTTTTTATCCTTCTTCCAAGCAAAGAATGGCACTTGAGAAAAATCTGGACCAATACTTTAAATATTTCTACTTATGAAGACAGCAATCCGTTCACACTTTAGCAACAGGTTTCAGCTGTAAAAGACATTTTGCTTGCTCTTGCCCCTGGATATATTTTTCAAAATACAACAGAATGATAAAGACAAAACCTTCAGTATCTTCCTCAGTAAGAATAATGTAGTTATGGAGATCTTAGCAACAATATGGCCATAAACAGCACCTGACTTTGAGTGATTTTGTCAGAACAGCTCAGACAGTAAGTTGAAAGTCAAAGCAAAACCTCGTTCTCGGGGAGTTCATTAGTTTTAAGACATCATGGAAATTTTATGGCCTTTCCTCATGGTTCTCTCAAATGTTATTATTGTAGCAGTGGATGAGATGCTACACTCCAGCTCTCCTGAAACTTTTGCTGTTGTTGCAAAAATACACAGTCAGTTTAGTTTACTGCACTGGGTTAGAGATAAACCCACTGATCTAAATAAGTGACCTTCAATTTCTTTTTATCAGAAGCTCAGTAAGTTCGTGGATGTCATTGGTTTGACAGCATGGTAAAGCATTTCTCTAACTCACTTGCAAACATAAGTAAAAGTGCACTGAAAGTGAGGTGATGAACCCCAGTTTAAATTCAAGGATTGTACTCGGCGCAGCGTAGAGTGCTGAATCTGCACGTTGCATAATGCTTCATCACCAGTAACCTGCTGCAAACTCTCATTCCCATACCCCACTGCAGATGCTAAATTCTCATCAGGTAAACTTATTACAAATAACTATGCCTGTAGTCAAGTAATTAAATGAAGCAAACTTGTGCTATTTTCCCCTCAATTTAGAGCCAAAGTACACTGCAATAGAAATTTACAACTTTGAACGTACACCTCTATCATCTGTTTCCAAACTTTGGCTAATTCATCTTTCAAACCTCTTCCACAAGACAAACTTTATTTTACATACACAAAAGAAGAAAAGATATGAAGGGCTGCCTATGTTTCAGTCATTAGTGTAGCATTATTGATGGATCCTCACAAGATGAACAGGAAAAATTGTATCTTGCCTGTATGTGCTACTCATTTCTATACGGTTGTGGTGCAGTTACAGCAATGGCTGTAACTGAGCCTAATCACCAAAGTAGTAGGCAAGGCCTGAGAGATTTGACCAAAAATCAAACTGCAAAATATTGGCAGAAACAGAAAGGAGGTCCCCACCCTTCATATATACTATGCTGAGATCCGTCCACTGCCTCATTTTCTCTTTCGCTCTAGAATAAATACTTAAAATAAAGGAGTAGCTAAATAATTAAGAAAAACCACAGTGATTCATCACAGCTCAAAACACTGATCTCACTGTAATGGGGAATTGATCTAAAGAAATCTACCAACAATGCATTTGGCTGAAAGTATTTGCTTTCTATTGAAGTAGCCCAAGGAAGCCCATACTTAAAGATGCAGTCTCTTCCTGTGTCTGCAGAAACACTAGGATGGTTTTGTCACCATCCTGTTACTGACACAGTTTCAATCTTTTTGATATAACTGTGGTATTAATGAAGAAGGTTTGTCCGAGATGTTCATGAAGGGTACAGACGCACAGCAATGTACACTGTCTCTATGTTCATTATCTCTGGCTAACAGAACCCAAATAAATTATCTATCTCAATGTAACACAATAAGCTACCCAAAGTGGACAAACCTCCACCAAGCCAGCGCTTTTCTCCGCTAGTCTGCAGACGGCCTGTGCCGTGTCCCTGCAGCTCCTCTTGGTTTGGGTTTCAAGAGCAGGGTAAGGATTCTTGTCAGTTTGCACCGCAGCGATTCAGAACCAAACACACGCTACAAACACTATCGAAACCGATTCAAATCGTATTAATTTCTTACTACATTTAGGGATGAATTCCTGAACAAGAAATTACTTACTGTATCCGCTGCTGGGTTCCACTGAGGGGCCTTCTTGATTGTTGCATATATCACATTCTAGTGGGTATTTGACTTATTTTCTCTAAAATCCTGTACAGTCTAGATACATCTCACATGGAGTTTTATGAAGCAGTTCAAAAATGCTTTCAACAGTACTTATATTCCTTGCCTAAATGTCAATATTTTGTTTTCTTTTTCGTTGAAAAGTTGCAAGCCAACATCATATCCATGGGAATTTTATTTAAATACGATCATCCCAAACTAATTCTTATGTTCAGAGAGAGAAGTTGGGGGGCAGGGGAAACAACAAACAAATCAGCAAACATTTTTTATCAAAGTACACTATGAGATGTTAGAGAACTAAAACTCACCTAATCTAGATATTCAAAAACGGCCACTTTGACAATCTATAAGACCCCTTGTCTTGAAACTAGCACTTATATTTTATATTTCTTATACCGTCTTGTTATGATTGTGATGAGGTCATGGTGTGGCAACTGTGGTATTTTTAAAAACTCTATAATTGCCTTCCATTTTTCTTCCTTTTTTTTAGTTTACTCACTGCATAAGCAGACATATAAAAGTGTACGACTCCTCTCCGGATACTTTGAGCTCTTTATGGAAAGAAGAAAATGTTCTTTATTGATGCTGTTTATCACAATTCTTTAGTGTCAGGATTTCCCCTACATATTTATTTTCACAACTGAAAGTATAAAAATGAAAACACTACATAAAGTAAGAGATACAATCCAAACCTTGTCCTGGATAATGTTGAAAAATGACCATGGGAAATGGGGCAGGGGAGAACTTAGCCTCCTCATGATACTACTTAAATTCTGTTCAAATTAATTCTGCACAAGTTGAAACCTGGTTTACAAAGGATCGAACCAGCACTGAGCCTGTCTAGTCTGAATGATGCTTTTGCTCCATGCTAAGGTAGCTTTCACCTGTGGGTTGTCAACAAATGTCAAGACTGTCTCATCTAAGCATTGTTGGTATCAATAGCTCTAGAGATGGCCAACTTCCTCAGTTTCATGTCGTGGTAGAATCAGCTCTTTCATTTGTTTGCAATTTCATAAACACTATAGTCCTCATAAAGGCTCCTCAGAGACTCCACCGTTACAAACCAGGCAGTCCCTGGCTGCTCGTAGATTTAACCATGGCAAGAAAAACTCCCCACCTCAACCCTGAATCAGGCATTGCCCCATGTTAATCTCCTGGAAACCATAACACAAAAAACTGTGGGAAGTCTTTCCAGGGAATCAGCTAGCTAGAATTGAGGAGTTTTTTCTGTCTGCAGATTAATGTCTTGCATTAAAAATTAATTGTCAATTAAACTGTTTATTAATTCAGGGCTCCTTCTATCCAATGATCCTGAAATAATACTATTATTAAAATAAAACAGCACTTATTTTTTTCTTTTCTTAGTTGATCATTCCATAAACTTTAAGCAAGGCATTGCTAATTTCTAGCAATTCAGGCTTCAAACTCAATGTAGAATTTAGAGCCCATAAAATCCATGGGTCTTCTGTGATCATAACATAAAGATGTAGACCATTTATTTGACTGTAACAACCCAATTATTTCTCTGTGCTGGCTTAAGTATGTTTCTGAAAGAGAAAAATGTACCTCAGGGGAAGTTAGAGCTTCACAGCAGTGAACAACGGAAGTTTTGGTAAATTATATCCTATCTTCATTCACACTTCCACAATTTTTCTGTGCAAATGCTATATCTAAAATGTACTGCCCATCCTAGTTCATTGTTCTCTACCTTCAATTCCCATTTAAAAAAAAGCACATTTCTTCCTAAAAGAAGGGGAAAAAACACTCCCCCTCCCCATCTTTTTTTTAACCGCGAGGAATATAAAAGCCTAATTAAACACAAAATTACACTGTTCGGAATTTCCTGGCCTTATGCATTTCCCCATAGCAGGTAACTGCTCTATGCGGACCATGCTGGTACACATCAGAAAGTGTCCTGCCCCTGGGGCTGCGCAGGGGGCTGGGTTGCTTTTTAACCCAGGAGGAGTCCCAGAGACTTCAGGAGGCCCGATGACCTACAGAGTGAGACCCAATCATCACCACAAGTGTGTGCTGACCAACAGCCATAAGTTATCCTTCCAGCATGGCCAAGAAAAACTCAAAAAATTCTGCCTGTTTCCCACCTACCTGATTTCTTGAATGTCCTCAGTAAGATCCATCTCCAAGCTCAATACATGTGCGCTGCTCACAAACCGCGCTGAGAAACTCTTGACCCTGCTACTTCTCATCGTTCACATTTCCACTTGTTACTGCCATTTGCTTCTACTGCATTAGCAGCCCCATTCCTCTTCAAACACTGGGAGTCAGAATTAGTCAAAAATTTGCATGGAGACAAGGAATTTCTAGTTAAGGCAACCGTCCGTTGTCCAAACCAGACACAGAATGACTCAGTCCCAACACAGGCTGCTGTGTTGACCTCTGTATTATTTGAGGCTTTCAGCAAGCAGTGGAGATTTCTCTGTCAAAACTTAGAAATTACCCAAAACAGCCTAAAAAATTTTAGGACCTTAGAAATCCACAAAGGGCACAAAAAATTATTTGGTTCTCAACAGCATTCAGGATCCCACAATCCCAGGTGCCAGCATCACATGCTTTTAAAAAAACCAAAAGTCTCTTGTCTCAAATGCTTTCTGTCTTTGTATAAAGGAGACAAATTAAGCAAAAGAGTGAAACTAGGATGCACTTAATATGGTAAGCTGGAATTGGAACAAACCTAATTTGCTCTCAGTCATTCCCTGCTACTGTTAATTGTACGGACTATTTACTAAAACTTTCAAAATAATAAGATGTGCTTTATAAAACCTGATACCAATCTATGAGGGAAGATGTGACTACAATCAAAAATATTACACCAAGTTAAGCTTTTAATTTTAATATTTTTTTTGTAAATTTATTCTAAAATCAACTGGACAGGTATCACTGCAGGCCGCAAATTCCAACCACAGGGATGCTGTTGACTACAGCTGAACAGCAACTTCTGCCTGAGACAGGCAATACCCTGGTGCAAGAGCAGAATGAAAACGGCAAGCATGCATTTTTACATATAATTGATTTCCTGACAAACTGCAGCACTAGATTCTATTTCGCTCTTTCAAAGATATTCAATTACATCAATTCCTACTGATGTTCTTATAAGGGATCAGAAGATCTGCAATGCCTCCTGCATGACTCCATTTATTGAAAGCACCTGTCTGAATTATTTTATGGCACTTGCAGTCTGAGCTTGCTCAGCAAAACAGCAATACTAAACCCAGAAGGATTAACATTGCACCAAATTGCTCAGCACCTGGCAGTTAACAGGGTATAATATTAGCGGTGTGCCAGACTTTTCGTATGAGGAGTAAGGAGAAACTTCTCCAGACTTTCCCAAAGAACGAAATGCAACACAGAAGTGACCCCTTGCACAGGTATTGAAGGTTACAAACCTGACTCTTCGTACATCAACTAGTAAGTGCCTGCTTATGCTGAAAAGTCTTTGTGGGAAAACAAGCATTTTGTATATCCTTCAGTGGAAATCAGTACGTCTCTAATTTCTTTGACACAAAATTAGGTACTCATGGCCTTAAAACTGACATGTAGAGTAACTAAACCTACCATCTTACTCTCTGTGCTTCTATTTATGCAAATGGCTGCCTCCACCTTCTGAGTGTCAGTATTTTCAGCACACAACCTAAGCGTAATTACATGTAAAAACATGTAAATGACACATTCAAGTTATACTTTTAAGTGATAAATGATGATTGGAGGAACATCCTTAGTCCTGTTTCCTGAGCTCTGCAATTCTCTGTCTTTGGCTTCAGAGTATATTAAGCCCATGATGTATCCACTGATATATCTAAATCTAGAAAGAACCTAAAGTTATTGAAAAAAAATTATTTTAAAGCATGGAAAATTTAACTCATGGTTTTCCTTCAGCTGAAGTCAGAGTAAGGCGTGTAATGAAGCCCAATGGGCAAAGAAAGGGTCAGGCCCTTTCCTGGGACCAAGCATTAAATGCAATTCTTGTTCTTGCCCTGGGACATCAAAGTGCGGGTAACAAACCCCCGCAAAGCCACAGGCATTGTAGGACACCGTGCTGTGACATCTTCCTGCAAAGGGCACTCCAGCTGCAGGCATTGCCGATTCAAAATTTGCATTCCCATAACCTTGGCTCACCAGCCAGACCCTCTGGCAAAGCTTTTGAAACAAGGCAGTGCCTGAGCTATTTTCAAGGGCACAAGAGTAAAGTATTAGCTGCTTTATTCATGACACCTAAAACAGGACAGGAAAAGTTTTTTGTGATGTGTTTTTTTTTTTTTTTTCATTTAATTGATTGCGATTATACTAGTTATATTATGTCCTTTACTAAAAACTATGTTAATAAGGTGGAATGAAAACATTTTCATAATTTAATTGGATTTACTTATAACACAAACTATAAAGATAGAATTCGTACTCACAGAATAGTTAATCAACGTTGACTTTTCTTTTAAAACAGCCACTTTCAAGTATTAACCGCATCAGTGAATATGCTATAAAATCTGGCCATGCACATACAAGCAGAGGTGCGTCAAAATTTAAAATGCCATTTCTGACTTGGGACATCTGCTTTAACATATTTACTTTACTCAGGGGGAGAACATTAAATATTTCAGGCTTTTTTATAACATCTTAGCCACAAAAAAACACTAGTCATTTCTGAAGAGTTGAAGATGTATTCTCTCAGTATCTATGTATCTGTATCTAGAGAGATAGATATTATAGTAAAAAAGAAAAAATACCTAAAGTTATAAGGTCTTTAATTTTTTTCTCTCAACAATAGATGTGGCAAAGTATTCTCTGGGTGAAACAGTTGATTCTAGCTTTTACCGTAGGTTGGTTCAGTGGCTTGTTTTATATTGGTTTATTTAATTCTAAAGCAAAAGATACTCAGATGCTTAGGATAACAGAAGTAAGAAGAAATGTACTTTGATACGCCAAAAAATGATAATATTCTCTGTATGCCAGAGCAGGGATTTGATATTTGATAGATGCTCATTATTCCAGTAAGGCAGGCTTACCAAATTTTTCTCACTGAAAAAACACGTGAGAAAAAATGAGCATTTCTCATGTACAGTTAAGGTTACCGTAGTTTGGCATCCAAATTCTCTAAAGATCTCCCTGCCCTTGCCATGCTGTGCTCCTATCCTGTTCCTTCCTGGTGACTGGATGAAAATATCATCATGCCATGGTCAAGAACGCTTCAACAGGGGCAATTTTTCCCCCCTGCATTTGCCCCTCTTAAAGCTCAAGGCGGTCACTGCAACAGTAGGAGTGAAAGAGCAGAGACCCTCTCTCCTGGGATATCACTGCTACCGGCCACACCACATTGTGAAGAAGGAAGAACTACCCTAATGGCAAAGTAGAAAGGCCTGTGGCAGTAGAGGACATTTTCTTCCATCAAATTACCCTCAACTGATGATTAGGGAACTCTGTAGCAAAAGATGCATTTCCCTGCTGTGAGTGGTCTACCTAGGGAATGACAACCGTGGCTGCCAGGCTGACTCCACAGTATGCTCAAGCCCAAGAAGAAGAAAATTGAAGCTCTTAAATATCTGTCCTACATATATTGCCAATGTTTTTCTTTTTCCAATATCAGACGTTTCTGGATTTTATATTGTCTTTTAAAATATTTAGGTGTTGACATTTAATACAACTGTATCAAGAGAGTGTTGAGTTTGCAGTATTAAACCATCAGACCTAAAGAAGTGCCAGGATTAAGGCTGCATCTGTGAAATATGCTCAGCATTTTTGTGCTTATGCAATACAATATGGGTTTTAATCCCCAAGCACACAGAATTTTTATCCTCGGTGCGCGCTTGGGACACACACTTCTGAGCTAACTGTCAGCTCCGTGTGGTCTCTCCCCAGCCTCAGCACAGAGGAGAAGCTGTACTGGGAGGTGGATGCAGAAACACAGTTTGAAACTGCATGAAGAGAAATGTTGGTCTCAGGATTAAAGAATTTGAATTTTAATTTGAGTTAGTTGATTGCATACCCACCTCTGCCTTCAGTGCTGCTAAGGAAGGGACTTCAGTGGGCGTCCAAGCACCCAGCTTACAACACCTGATTAATCAAACTTACGGCATTCATAGCTGCGGTCAATGTCAATTCAAACCTTATTCTGATTATATGAAATGCTATAATGTGCTAAAGACATGGAAAAAATCATGCCTTTGGCATTTCACATTCAGCACCCTAAGCTAATGAGCATTTCTCTCTTTCATGCTGAACCTCAGCTCCTTATCTACAAAGTAAAAAGAACAGACAACATCAGCAGGGAAAATAACATCATCTCAACTCAGTTTCTGTGGAGAAAAATTACTTGCCATCTGGACATTAGCAGAAGTTGTGGCAATTGCCATAAAAATATGTCTATCAAGAAATATTTGTTTCAAATTTGGAGCACAGTTTGAATTATATACACTAACTATGAGATAGAACAAAGGAAAACAAAAAGAAACAAAGAGAACTCAGTGAAAAACACTGCATGTGAACATATGGCTAAAGTCTCCAGGCTAATGCATAAATTCAGCCAACTAAAATTCTGGCATTTATTAATTCTTAAATCCTCGAAGCTGCACCCTCCCATGCTTTTTAATATCATAAAACATGTAGATTGCACAGTTCGAGTACCCCAGAATGCGATGAAGTACTCACAAAGCCATACCTGAGGTATAAAATCTATCTGCAGGCTTACAGATATTTCTAAAAATGCAGTTCAAAAGATATAAGCACTAACAGTGTGGCCCCAGAACTTGTTTTTTCCCTGGAGCCTATCAAGCAAACAGGACATATGTTTGACAACAGTGAAGCAGAAACACCACGTCAACTGCTAGTTACTTAGCCCGGAGTGTACTGCGACCAGGGTGCAAGTAAGAGTTTCAGAGCACATCGCAATCCAGCCAGATGTCATGCTATGCCCCGGAAAGCAAAGAACTGGGAATGTTTAGACAGGCAATGACAAGCAGCAATGATATCAAAGTTATTTGGCAAATATCCTAAGTATTACTCCGCGTTCTGTAACAATACGGTAATTTTTTCTTTGTTAAAATTTCTCTGAGGACTTTTGGTCTGGTTTAGAACCTGGGAGATTGTAAGTTTTATACCTTACGTTGCCTATTTGAACAGAGTTTATCTGTTCTGAAATTCCCTTTTTCCCTATACTGTCCCTGTGGAAAAAATAGGCTATCTTGGCATGATCAGGGTACTGACACAGGTTTCAGGAGCCCTGAGTTCAACTAAGACACAAAATTTCTGTATGATCCTGAGCAAGACACTTAAATCTTTGATAATGAACAAGCTTCTGTACAGTAACTGTCATACTACCATGCGGCAGCTGAAAGCATATAGCAATTCCCAGATGTGCAAAGCTTCTTTCATCACAACCTGATCTTGAAACAAAATGTCAAGAATCAGTGAATCTGTGCCACACGCATCTCCCTCCTTCTCACTCTCCTCCCTCTTGGGACTGAAACGAAGCACATACTCTCAGCCTACCTCCCTTTTCCTCACTACTTCCCTTCTCAATATAACTCATGAGCGGAGGTGACACCATTTGGCATCCAATCTCACACAAGGAGCATCAGGACAAGCACGGGCCTGTCACACATTCTCACTGTAACATACATTAAATTTCAATTCTAACATTTTACCTTAAGCTCAGGAAATGAGGTTACCACATTGAAATCTGGCACCGCACTCCTGCTCTGATACGTCTCTACGTTGTAATGTCACCCTTAAGACGCTCATTGCGTTGTTTTTACAAACAATTCATAGAATATTGCTATTGCTGTTGCAAAGAATTCTAACCTGTGCAACAAGCACTGCTGAACTACCGTAACGCTGTGGTCTGAGTTCATCTTTTTGCAGCTCAGGACTTCAAGGCAAAAATAAACACCAGTCTGTGAGTGGGACACCTGGACACAGAAATAGCCTTGAGGAGCAGGGAAAGAACAGAAGGAGCAGAAAGAGAAATGCTAGAGGAGGAATGGAGCAGAGCCTGGAAGAGTCTCAAAGGGCAGGAGGCCCTGCAAACAGCAGAAGCACAGAATGGAGAATTAGAAGGAATAAGATCAGAGAGAGAGAGAAGCTGAAAAAGAAGAGGAAGAATTAAAACTGCAGAGAGTTACCTGAACACTGATCTGATTGAGCTTTAAGGAAAGCAAGTGGACATTTTAGGCCTAAGAGTTTGTCACTGATAAATTAGGTTGCGGTATGCTACCATATAATTCTCTGTACTAATAAAAAAAGTCATAGAATGTTTTGGGTTGGAAGGAACCTGAAAAATCCAACCCCACCTGCCATGGGCAGGGACACCTTCCACTAGACCAGGTTCCTCAAAACCCCACCCAACCTGGCCTTGAACACTTCCAGGGATGGGGCTTCCACAGCTTCTCTGGGCAACCTGTTCCAGTGTTTCACCACCCTCACAGTGAAGAATTTCTTCCTTATATCTAATCTAAATTTACCCTCTTTCAGTTTAAAGCCATTACACCTTGTCCTATCACTACATGACCTTGTAAAAAGTCCCTCTCTATGTTTCTTGTAGGCCCCCTTCAGGTACTGGAAGGCTTCTATAATGTCTCCCCGGAGTCATGTTTGAGTCATGTTGCTTTTTAGGTAAAAAGTCATCTTTTTCTTGCACAAGAATGTTTAGATTGTTTGCAGAAATATATCTGGTGACAGATACAACGGTAAGTTGCAGTAACAACTTCACCATGGGACACTGAGTACTGATGTAAGCTTCACAAAAGTTGTTTTTATAGCCAGAATTTTACCATAACATATTAATTAGAACAGTTCAGAGTATATTATTATTAGAAACGTAAATTAAGTAAACTTCATGAAGTATGCTGAAGCAGAAGCTTACCCAATCTTTTGCCAAGGCACTTCTGAAATCCACAACACATGAATTCTACATTATCAGGGAAAATATGGAAATTCTGTCTATGGCTCAACAGCAATTTCAGTGTGACCAGTTAGAAAGAACTTCTTATACTTAAGCTCACCTAGTGGTCAACATAAAGATGCAGAGAGAGAAAAACAGGACAATTATCAACACTCAGCATCATACAAAACAAAAATAAGTTTATGAGTAGAAACTTGACTACCTTATATTTAATCTATTAATGGGATCAGGAATTTCCCCCCATCTATTTCTAGAAGAGTTCATTATCTAAATGACATAGGTTAGAAAATCAAATACTGCAGGTGTTTCTATGGGAACAAAGGACAATAAGAAATTAGAAGAGGTATTCTTTGCCTTTTCCTGAGGGCAGAGCAGCCTTCAACTTCATTCATTTTCCCCTTCTCATCTAAAATAAAGAATTTTTATGGCAATGACCTCAAAAACATTAACCATAAACCAAAGCAGTGTTGCCTGCATGAAACTACAGAGAGCTTGAAACAACTCTGACCAGTACCACCAGCCCAATTCTTCTTAGATATTTTTTGACCTCAGCTACAGAATATACTATTTCCCTAGCAGATTAAGGAAAAGAGTATTCATGCTAACGAGGCTGCCGTTTTATTTGTCTTTTAGGTTCCAGCCTTTTTGTCCCGCTAAACCTGCTTATCGTTGCCTCCTGTTCTCCATTCTACACAAGCTTCACAGTATATTTGGACTGCAGCTCAAGCTCTTCATTTAGGAAAGACGTATTTGCTGTTTCCCAGTCCCTGAATCAGAGCCTAGACCGAACACAGTATAGGGTGGCAACAAGTATGGTAAAAAAACCCAAACATTAAGAGGACAATCAGTATGAAAAACAAAACCCAAAGAACCTAACAGATATCATCTCTATGAAGAACAAAGAAAAACTAACAAAAGAAAACCAAAGCTAAGAAAAACGTGAAGGCAAATCAATATCTGAAAAGGCAAAAAAGTATGTGTCAAGGGAAAACAGTGAAAGAGGCAGTGACATGGAGCATAAACAAGAAAAGATCTGAAATGAGCCTGGGGGATAGATGAACAACCTAGAGGGAAGTTGCATGTCTGCCAGGATACATGGAAACATACTGATGGAATCCACAAAGCTGTGGGTTTCAGCTGGCTTTTTATAAGAAGTGGTTCTCCAAGAAGCACCAAGCTCATTTGGAAAATGTCTCTAGGAGTCTAATAGAGCATGTATAAAATATTATGCTTAATTTTAATGAAAAACAGTTTTGTCAAAGAAAATTATCTGAAATGGGAATGTCTTTCCTGGTGATCCAAAACAGCTAATCACCAGGCTAGCTTTTCTCTACAGCAAACTGGCTCAGAGGAGATTCAGTCTTGCTCTTCTCAAGTGACTTTGTTAATTAACTTCCTCCTCCAAAAACAAAGGGAGGCACAATCATTTTTCTATATTGGAAGGCTGTAAGCATGATATAAAATTCATGTCAATACTGCAGGGGGCTACAAACAAGAGCAAAAGGATGAAGTTTAAAAAGCTTTCCTGAAACAGGCATCTATTTGAATCATCTCCCAGCAGTAGTGATATCAAACCTACAGATAAATCATACAGAAGCCTACTCTTCCTAGCTTCATATCAAACAGTAATGGGCTCCTAAAGGAGATTTGGGAAATCTATGTTAGACGTGTTTCAAACCATGCTCTAGAACCGCTAACTTCTGCTATTCTACCCCTGCAGAGAGCATGAGAATCGCATTTCCTACAATCATCATCAATACCTTCATAAACCTGGGATCTTAGAGCATACTTATGGCCAGCATGACATGGCTCTGTGGTGTCATCCAAATATTGACTGTTGGAAAATAGCTGATTTTACGGTGCCAGACTGGTGCCCAGATGTGCTGGTGGCTCTAATGTCATGTGGATGACCCAATAGCTCAGATCTGACATGGAACAACCACTATGAAGAGCTAACACAAATACTGAAGTGATTCCAGGGAGTACGTTCAGAATAATTCATTGGGTTTCTTTTTTTAAAAATATTTTTCTATGGGTAGGAGGGGCTTTTGAGGGACCAAGTTTGCAAAACTCTTGGACAGCAAGCCTTTGGACAGTCAGACTGTAAACACTGAATCTGGAAATCTCTAAACTCATGTTCAAACTTCTCCGTCTGGTGGGGACCAGACTTTTCTCAGGGCTGGATTTGGAGGCACATTTGGAGCTGTGCTTGCTGTAGCTCCTCCTGAGGTGGCAAAAGGAAGCTATTTTGAGAGATGGGCCTTGCAGTGTTCTAAGTGTCTACATACAGCTCTTAGAAACATGAGGCTTTCCTGAAAATATTCTCTCAATCTTGTGCTCTCCTAGAGTAAAATCCATCTACGTGCAGAAAGCTGTGCACCATTTATCTCCCCTATTTAGGGGTTTGATTGCCGGTTCAGTGATATTCATCCTGCTCAGCAGTGTTGTTCATAGAGACTGAATGTTTGCAACACCTGCTCCACTCCCAAGATCCCTTCACTGGGATGCTGAGGAACTAGCCCATAACTTTTAACCAGACTACTGTTTTACTTTATACTGCAAACAGAACAATGTACAGTTCTTGAGTCTAGTAATCTCAGATTACCAGAATGGGACGACTTAAAGTTGGTTGAGTCAACTTAGGATAGAGCTTTGCCTTCTCCACATCTTCCACCAAAAAAAGATAAGAACATTTCCACAATCACTTGAAAGTAAACACTTTACTTTTAAAATTTTTCATTACATTTTGTGTTCAGGTGATAAAGAAGTCTATGAGACAGAGCGGTCCCTCGGGAATGCTTCAGCCCTTTGACATTCCCCAAAGCAAGCAGGCCTAATGCTGCTCCATTATTATCACACTGAATCTGGAACAACATAATTGTGACTTAGGCTATGCAGGAGAAAGCTCTTTAACACACAGAAGACCTCTCACCTCATTGCCCAGTATTTCCTATGCAGAAATTACACATGGCCAAATCCGCACGGCATGAACTGAAAGGCCAGAGTTTCCATGAAGAATGAGACAGATCTACACAAATGCTATGCAGTTGTACAAATGCAGAAAATACGACACCCCCCCCCCCCGAGATATGACAGGCGTAGAGTGCATGCACTTACTAAGAGGGCAGCATATGCGTAAGACCCAAGACACGTTTAACAATGCCTGAAAGCTAATCCTTCCCCACAGACACAGAGAAAGCATGTAGCACACGAACACCCTGCCCAGTACCTCCACGAAACCACCGAACTTCTGACAGGTTATGCAGCACAGTGTTCACGCACAGGACTTCCAGACACCCATGAACTGCCAAAGTAGCAACTGGACTGAAGAAAGCTCACCTGTTAAGGTCTCCAGACATATACAGACAGATTTTTAATATTTGCAACATTAGAGCTATAAAGAGCTCGAAATCATCCCGGACAAAATCTGCAGACTAAATGAATGTGTCCAGGAAAACCATAAAAGTTAGCTCTATGAATAACAGGGAAAGCCTAGAAATTGCAGCCAACTTTTGACTATCCATGTGTGTTCATGCTTGGCTCAGTACGTATGAAGAAACAGCCAGGTATAAAACCACAATTAATATAACACGTACCATATACACAGAATATGTATACTATAATTATATATGCTTTGTAAAAATATGACGTCGTCTATTACCTTCGAAAACATTTATAAACAGCTTTCAGAAGGAGTTTTGAAAAAAAAAAATCACTAACCAGAGCACCACCAGGTGCTGATGACTTTAGCACTGCATCATGCATATCCCTGTATCACTTTCCAGACTGGGGCAGAGGGGGAAGTTATGGCATGGCTAACCCACTGCCTGGATTCTTCAGTGAGTGATAATCAGTAGCTGCCTGCACAGGTTTTGTCAGAAAGCATGTGAGCAGATGGAAAGCATAAAACTACTGAAGCAGTACAGAAAAATGAGCGAGCTTTCTGTAAAAACATACCCGTTTATATTTGCAATATAAATGTATATGGTTGAGTATTTGTGGAGTATAAAGCTTTAAAGAACTTACTTCTACGGACAAGTCAAGTGAAGAACACATACTGAACACATACAGGAAAAAAAATAATGCAGTGACTTCATCAGGCCATTGGGTGATTTTGGCTGGCTAAGGAACAGAGCTTTTTTTTTTTTTTTTCCCCCCTGCAGTTGTTTGCTATGCAGTCTTCAGCCACCCTGCAAAGGAATTAACATGACACCATGCTGTGAAACAAGGAAGTACTATGTATGCATTCCGCTCTTGGAGCGTTCATGGGATTCCTAAGAAATGAAAAGCACATCTACCTACTTGAATTTCATGTTATTTAGGGTATTTCACCCTACCTCTCAAGGCTTTTACAGAGGATTGCATCTTTATTTTTTAGTCCCTTGCCCTGCAACAGGACGTGCTGACATGGATTTTAGGTGCATAGACTTCTTAGTTGCAGTACATAGTCGTCAGGTTCCAAATGTAAACATCCCATTGCAAGCTCATGTGGTTTAAGTTGGAGAAAATATTTCAGGATTATTGTTCTTCCTCCTTTTTGCCTCAAGGCTAGCGAGAAAGCACATTACATTATGCACTTTAGCTTTTAAACTTTTATTGAAAAAGACAGATATGATTATGCATTTAGATTAACAATTAGCTTTTGCAAGATAGTCTTGCTTAGACATGAGTCATTTTTCCAAGTGAAAACAGACCTTTTGATTAAATGTGAAGTAGAATGCACATGATTTTAAGGTACAGGAATATCTGGGTTTATAATAATAATTTAAAAAATAAAAACATGCTGTACCATACTGAACTGTGTGATCTTCAGAATCATTTAGGTTGTGCAAGTATTTTGCAAACCCTCTTGGTTCTTATGTTTACAGTAATTTTATATGGAAACAAATAGTACACTAAAGGGCTCCACGTGCAGACGCACAGACACAACTGCTGTTACATTTAATCAAGAAAAGCCTAAGCCGGGTCTCCCCAAGGCAATGTCACAACCTGCGGCCACTTCGGACCGCCTCCCCATGTGCGTTAAGACCACTGCTGGTCTCCTTGCACAGCAAAAAGTTTCTTCGCTGCTGCTGTCATTGTGTCAGCACCTACTGAAACAGGACGAGAACAAACTCAGGCACCTTTGTTACGGATTTAAAGAAAAAAAAATTAACACATAGACTCTACATAGTGCCGAAGCCTTTTTGTAACGGCCAGCAGAGAGGACTGCTCCAGAGGTAAGTGTTTTAAACAGTTCCTTGAGCTGCAGAGGTGCCAAGATAGACCTGCTCCCTGCCAGAGCGCGGGAGGGAGGCAGGTTTGCAGCGTGCCCTCGCCGCGCCCGTGGTCTCAGGATCAGCTGCACCAGGCAAAAGGCATGGTCAGAGGGGGGAGATGACTTGGACCACTGACATCTGGGCTACGTGCTGACCACTACCGCTTTTTTGCGAAAGGCAAGGCAACAGGTACCTCACTGCACCATGAAGTCCTCTACCTGCAGATCTGTGTAAGCATCCTCCTCCCCCCAGTACCTCTTGCAATTGCCTAACCTGGGCTCCCCCCCCGACTCCCAGCACGCATACACGCTGTCAGTACAACCAGACATTACACCCAAGTACAGAAAAGAAGTGAAGGGTATTTAAAATAACGGCAGTGTTTTAAAGTTTTTAGTCATTTGGGGGAGGGAAGAAGGTGCACAAACTCCGTTGAACTAAACAGCTCATGTGAAGCAAAACCCTCTGAATTACAGGATAAATAAGGAACAATTTTATTAAGCCACAATATAAGACACATTAAACAAAGAAAACAATTTCCAGACATCAGCATATATCTTGCTTAAACCCAGAAAAGGCAATGCAGAGACAGAATAAAAGCTTTATTCTTCCCCTACCTCAGTAAAACAACGGTATAAGAACACATCACCTCTTTGCCTTGCTTTGAAGGCAGACCAGCCTGCGATGACTTTGAGCTGGTGCTATATCTATGCTTTCAGTGGACCTTTGAAGATTTAGTAAAGTCTTTATTATTCCTGCAGTGTGTAAGGGCTATGCATAGTCAATCCAGATAATGGGGATTCGCAACATGAAACACATTTAAGTTAAAAGAAATATTTTTGTAGTTCTCTCATACCAAAAGCAAAGGAATGTATCTATCTATCAGAAATCACGTATTTGCATTCACTTTAAATCTCATGCAACAAATGAGGGAAAAAAGAAAAGGATGTCTAAGGGCATAGTTTACTGTGGACTAAATAATGACCTTTCCAATTGACAAAATCAGAGCTGTTAAAACAGCTGAGAGCATGAATTCAGCAAGCACAGATTTTCAAACATTTAAATGCACTTTTCTACCGCGGAGTTGTAAAAGCACTTCAGAAGGCTAGGAATCGCAACTGCGTAGACCAGAGAGGGACGAAGGTTATTACGTTGCCTATTCTGTAACTTCTTGTCCCAGCCAGTCTGCACTTGTACGATGCAAAACTTACACCTGATGACATAGGCTTATATTGAAAATGCTGAAAAATGCCTGTCCTTCCTATGCCAATGACAGCAAGTATCAGCTTAAACCACATGTATGCCCCACACTTGAACACTGAGTGGCTTCAGACTTTTCTAGGTGGCTAGTCAAGCAGGGGCTTTCTGTGCCCTTCCAGCACAGTGCTACAGATCTAAAGAAATCAGTCACCTTCACCAAATCTGTAACTCCAGTTCCCCAGAATCTTACCCCATTGCTGCCACTGGCAATCACAAGCGATGCTGAAGCCTCCTGTTTCAAGGACAAAGAGGCAGCACTCAGATTGCAATCGCTACTTCAGAGCTCTGGGTCGGAGAGGGGAAAGAGCAAAATAAAGAGAAAACTTGTATTTTAGTTAGTCAACGTCTGCTACGAAGATGCTAAAAATGATGACTAGATATACTGAGTGAAGGTCACGAGGCTTATCTAAGAATATAGGGGAGAAAAGCAGATGGGGGAAGGGGGAGGGGGGAGGGAGAGAGGGAGAGAGCACGAGCACTGCAGCAAAGAAGCTATGCTCAGCCAATACATGCTGGCACTTACCATAAAAATAGAAAGATCCAAAGAGAATCAGATTAAGGATCCTTTTTATCTCTCTTCAATAGAAAGATTTCCACATGAAGCTCTGAACACAGCTGTCCAGGGAAAAGCAAGGTAATATGATGATAGACAGAAAACACTAACATACAAACGGTAAGTCCTTTCACAGCCTTCCAAAACCTGCGAGCAGTTTGTGCTGAAAAACCAAAGGTAAGAATCCTGAAGACAACCCCTACATAAGGCTGCAGCTAAAGCAGACTGCTGTATTTCCAGTCACTCAGACCGCACTGTTTTCATCTTCATCTTCCCACCATTACTTACATCCTAGAGGTGGGCTTGGGGGTGGGGAAAAGAGATTTCTCCTCCAAGTGGAAAGGAGAGCCGAAACAGCATCAGCATTTTTAATCAGTCGCTGGGAGCACCCAGTCGGCGGAACTGTGTGGTGCCAGCGTGACAGCGGTCCAGCGCAGGGCAGCCGGGCGCGCCAGCCGCCAGCACCGTCCTGGCTTGCACAAGACCACCGATGGGCTACGCTGCTCCTCAACCCCAGCGAGGTTTTCCGTGCCCGCACGTGAACAAGCGTTTGTCTTCTCCTCCGAGGAGCAGCCTTTTGAAAGCTACAAGCTTTTCTGGGTTGCTGTTCTGACAGGCTGTTTCCTACAGCTGTGCAGTAGTACAAAAGCAAGAAAAGTTTGGAGGTTTAAATATCAGCGTCATTTAACTTGCAATTTATTATCCGGTAGCTTCCCTATATAAAATATACATTAACCATTGCTTCCTCTTCAAAGGTTTGTGGAGGAGAAGGAAGTCTGAAAGAGATCTCACAGCACAGCCCCGCTGCTGTGAACTGCCTTGTTAGAGCTGGCGCTGGTTCTGACGTGACATCATAGACCCCTGATGGCACCAGATCCACAGAAGATACGCAACTAAGGTCTGTCTGCCCCCACCTGCCAATATGACAACTGGATTAAATGCTTGTGCTGTTATCTACCATGCTGCCGGACGTCAAAAAAAGGAAAAAAAAAAAAAAAGACAGACCTCAACTTAATTTGCAATAAGAATATTCAGGATCTGGAGACAAATCTTTCTATGGCATTTAACCCACCGAACCAATACTCACAGGAAAATGATGCAGTCAACATTAAAGACGCCGAACATTAACTTCCAGGGGATGCTGCTGATTCTAAAATACAAAATGCCTGCATTTGACTATAGGGGAGAAATTCTTTTCGTCTTACTGCATAGTGCAAGCCCACAGTGCAAACCTAAATACAGCATGCAAACTTGCGTTTATTTAGAGCAGACACTCTGCCAGTAGACAAAGTTAGATGCTTAGCTTTTCAAAATATTTTTAAAACAGTCAATCCTGGATTTCTGCTGTATCACAAAGAAAACATGAGTATCATCCATCTGATACTCACATTTCAAAAGATGAAAAGGCTATGTAGTGTAAGGGAGGGAATGTGGGGAAAACAAACCTCATAGCATTCCCAGCAGTGATACTCGTATCAAGTACTTGTAGAACATACCAGATAACAACATAAGCATATTAGAGGGGCTAAAAAAAAATAAAATATCATATGTTCTACGGCCTGAAGTGCAGATTAACAATCTAAAGTTCAATTTAATACAACTAATCTGTTCTGATATGCTTGAAAATGTGAATATAGTGCAAAAGCATACATATTCCACTAGTAGGTAGCAGTAATTTTCACAGAACGCCACGCAGACATACTACGTTGGTCATAATAATTTTTTTTTTTTTTAAATAAAGTTTCTCCCTTCAAATGACAGGACACTGGAAGGTCTATTACTTTCTTGCAATTCATTTAGGTTTTAACAGGATTGTTTCATGCTATCAACAGAACATGCATTGTATTTATTCCTCACTTTTCATAAACAACATTAGTTCAAAAAACACAAGAAAACTGGCATGTGACATAGAAGCCATGGGTGAAGGACAGATCAAAAGAATAAACAAGAAAGTAGGGCAACTACCATATACAAATAATGCTCGTGGGATATATACAGGTAACAGCACACATATATCTAGACAACCAAATTTTAAAATATAGCCAATATAGGAGTGAGCACACGAGAAGGAGGAAGCAGCGGAAGAAAATACATTTAAACTCTGCTGTAATCTTTCAAAAGACATCGCAATGCTAGCGGAAAGATTACTATTTGGCACACCACATGCTTGGTGACGTAGGCAGTTTCTGTTTCAGGAAACTGAGCATGGGAGACCTTCAAAAAGCATCTCAAGATACCCGTTACTTAAGAAAGACTGTCCACACACCCCATGATCATGTTTTAATATTCATTCCACAGCCAAAAAATAATAGTTTTTTTTCCCCCCACATTGTATAGTCAAGATCCCGAACTAGGCAATAAACAGAGCTGAAATCAGAGACAAACCCTGTGTAAACAAAACTCTCAATTCCCTTTTCCCCCCCCATAAGGATACATGAAAAAAAAGAACCCAAAACCAAAACCAAGCATTGGTGTAGCAGCTCTCTGGAGAGAAGAAAGCTAGGTCATAGGCAGAATTTAGTGGGCAGCGCTATGAATATTTTGCATTGAGCCTCATAGCAAAGAAACCCGGACCTGAACTTTGTAAAAAGGAAGGGATTGGGGGGGGGGGGGGGGGGCTGTCCCCCACTTTTCCCCTGAAAACTTGGGAGGTGTGAGAAGAGGCTGCACCCACAGAAGTAGGAATCACAGCAGCTCTTTCATCTGCATACTCTCTGGTGACAGCTATAACAAAGAGATACGAAGAAAGGCTAATAGAGTAATTAATTCAAGCTTTCAGCTAAGAGCAGAGGATTGAACACTCAAGTAATTTAGATTTAAGCTCCTATTGAGGCCACCTTCAGGAATTTGGAAGAAGTCTCTGACAGATGTTCAGAATGGATTTAGTGCAGGGTCTGTTTCTGGTGAACAAAAGATCCCAATTTCTTTGTGGTGCTTTCAATTTAGCTGAGGGAATGGCAGTAAATCCCTTTGGAAACTTAATTTTTCCTCTCCTCCATCATTTGCAGATGGTCCTCTCGATAGGCCTTGAACTGCGGTTGGTGAGGCCATAACTATGTGCCAGGGACACTGGCAACCTGCTTAAGTGTTATCTTTCAAACTATTTCAGGGATTAGGAGTAATGGGGGGAAAAAACGCACATACGTCCCCAGAAAGAAGATCTGTCTCCTCCGTTTCAGCAAAGCAACTGCTACCTGAAAAAAATTACTGAAACCAGCTGTTCTTCTATATCTAGTTAAAGGAGAGAAAAAGTTCACTTACCTCTTTTTTTTTTTTTTTTTTTGTTAAAAAGAGCCAAGAGCATGCTGCCAGTCAAAGACTGGGGCTTGTTTTATCCTACCTATCTACCTGTTTGTTTTGCTTTCTGGACAAACTCAGGACTAGGTGGTCCAGAGCTGTCCTATTCCTCCCCAATAATTTAAGGGACAACAGTTCAAATCAACGTTCCTGAACGGGAAGGTAAAGGTGATAGCCAGAATTTAGTAAAACGTGGATCTCACTACTGGAGCCTCAAATGAGCTCTCAGAAAGAAGTGAAGGATTTGGGAAGCTACAAGGGCAATGGAGCCTGCCAGTGCACGGGTCCCAGCTCAGCAGCGTGCGCCAGCAGGTGAATGTGTGAACAGGAGAGACTGCAGACAGGAGAGGGAAGAAGCAGCATTAAGTACAAAGGAATAAAACATAGATTACAGGGACAGATGTTTAAATTTCCATTGGGTACTTCAGGTGCAAATGTTTTGTTTCTCCGTGTTGTCAGGATCACTCCTGCATGCAGAAAAAAATTCCCACGCTGTGAATTAAATGAAGCAGGCAAGAATTAAATAGTAAAACCAAGAAGGTAAGAAATGTGTAAAACACTCCTCCCCTGTTCGGTCAGAGCGCTTGTGAGCCTCCCCAAGGCATTCAAGCACAGCTCTTGTGCCTGGTGCTGAGGAGCTTGGTGGGAGCAACGAAAAGCAGGAAAGTTTCTGCTAACTTCATCTCTGCTGAAGGTGACTGAGGAAAATTAGTACTGCTCAGCTTGAACATCCTTCAACTATCTGATTTTGCTATCTTTATTATGCGTTAGATTGAAATGCTTTCAGTTATCAGATTTTTAACCTCTACATTGATCTATTGAGCATTGACAAAAATCTCTCCTTAGTTGTCATCTTGGTAGTTTTAGATGGTTTCTGGTCTGGTAGTCTGTCACATGGTTCTTTTGCAATTTTTCAGGATTTTTTTTTTTAGGTCAGATAGGAATTTAAGCAATTTTTTTAAGACACATTAAAGAAGATACCTCTCTGCTGATTCTAAAATAACTTAATTTGCGGTTTCTAGTTAGAAACTATTGAGTGAGTACTGGAATGA
Source organism: Phaethon aethereus (assembly GCF_964289735.1). NCBI lineage: Eukaryota > Metazoa > Chordata > Aves > Phaethontiformes > Phaethontidae > Phaethon > Phaethon aethereus. The sequence goes on along the minus strand of NC_138575.1, from coordinate 54,800,062 downwards.
AGTATTTCAGGTTATGATATCATTTTCCCCTTAAATACGGAACAGAAATATTTACTGAATATTTCTGCTTTTAACATTGTTATGGAAAATTCTACATTTCTACAACAGGACTATAACAGACCAACATATTTTAAGTAAAAATTCAATTCCTAACATACTGTAAAATCTTTCCTGGTCATAAGAGACACCTTGCCTATTTTCTACTGTATTAAACACACATTAATATTCACGGCTGCCAATGCGGAAAATATTTTTTTTCTATTTTATCATTTTTACCTTACAGTTATAAAATGACTGTATTTTTCTTAGTAAGACTTCACTCTTCAATGTCACGTCAGGTCACACAGCAGGGAGAGGCTGCGATATTGAGCTCCTGAAAGGGATGACGAGAAGGATGCCACCTCAAAAGCACAGGGCCAGATGCCAGGAGCAGACAGGCCTCCAGACACCCATGAGGGCTTTCCAGTTCACTGTTAAAGCAGGTGGCTTAAAGCCGTGCCAGACCATTAGTCAAATCGGAGGTGATCATACACTAATCGTTAATCTCCATGAGAGCAGGAAAGTGAACTGAAGGTGATGCTGAAGCAGAGAGGCAGGACCCAGCACGGGCAGCTGTATCAGAATGGCCTCAGCAGAGCATCACCCGGTAAACTGTGTCCCGTACCTCGCGCACCGCCGGTTCTGCGATACAGTTTCATGGCTGCATCCAGCCCTATTTCTGGTGTAATTCGCAAAATAGATGGTGAGAGGAGTTGCAAACAAAATATTAAGAACACAGCACAGGGATATGGGAGAAAGCCTGTGATGCCACAGACGGGCCACTGAGATTTGAAGAGCAGGTCCACTGGGGTCAGACACCCCAACAGGACGAAGCAAACACAAAAACATTATCAGTTAGGAGGTGTATGTGCACACATACACGTGTGTGACAAGCATTTGAGAGTTTACAATAGTAGGGAGTGTTGCTGAGCATGTAAACACTTGGCACCTTCACTGATAACTTTTAAGAGGTTTAGATAAAGAATCATTTAAAATAAAACACAGTAACTAAGAATGCGTGTTCTCTGTGAAGAGACAAAGTGTTTAAGTAACTCTTGATTTGAGGCTTACCTTTTATTAAAGGATATTAATCTAATTTGAGCTAATCAAAATCTAAACTTATCTAAGATGTTGCCACTTTCAGTGGGGGGGGCTGGACAGATGGTTTTGAGATGCCTTCTAACCTAAATTACTCTACAACTCTAAAATAAGAAAAACAAACAAAACCAAAAAAAACCTAGACAACCAAAGAAACTCTCCAAATAGAAACAAAAACAACAGCAAAATTGATAATGATAGCCACTAATAATAACCATAATAATAACCACTGATGAACATAAACACACACATACACACACCATAAACAAACAGCCTGAATATCTTCAACTGGTATCCCAGGCAGAATTGAGAAAAAAAGAATTTTATCCTAGGTCATTCCTCACAGCAAGGACCCACACAAAAGGCCCATACCAAGAAGTTCCAAAAATTGGCTGATCAAACTCTGGAAAGTGACCCCACCTAATGACTTTTTAAATACCACCACGCATACCAAGGCTGGGATGAGTTCCCCATGTCCTAGTCCTTTATTGAAGTTTCAAGGAGTTTTTCTTCTATAGAAACATTTTGAGTGCATCTTACAAATAGTAATAGGTTTATTTTTAAGTGTTCTCCCAGAAAGGGGAGCTATTTTTTAAATTAACTTACTACCTATTTAGTTGTTCCGTTATTTCAGCTCATTCTGAAGCACAGACCATTTAAACTGGCTCCATTTTCGGACATTCAACTTTTGAAATATTAAGAACGCAACAGACAAATTAACCACAAAGACTCATGATTTACTTGAGTTTTCTGACTTTTAATGGATTTTTAATGTAAGAAAAATAAATTCTAAATGTGTCACTGCTAATAATCCTGTTAGATCTCTGTAGTACGAAAAGCAAGAGGAAATGAAAAGAGAAATCCTGAAGTAGTTGATATGGTTGGAACTATACTTATAAATGCATCATTCCAGGCCACATACATAAATACTGCCCGCCACTGACAACGGTATTTCAAAACCACCTTTTAATAGCAGCTCACATCCCCTTGTAAAAGATCTTTTGAAAAGAGCTCAAAAGAACTGGCTCCCTACCAAGAAATAGATGGTATAACATGGCACTTAATACCTAACCTAATAGACAAAATGTAATAAAATAAGTATGTTTGTGATGAACCCAGTATTTTGTGTGTATTTACTGATGACCATCCCTTTCTATACTACAGTGACACACAAAAAAGTATGAACTAAAATACACAATTTAGTATTTTTAGACCATTGTTGATTCTGCAATGTAGAAAGTCACAAAAAGGCAAGATCCTAAAGATGTAAATGCAACTATTTCTTCAGCTTGGCAGGTAAATGGAAGACTTACAGTGAGAGAAAAAAAAAAAAAAGAAAGGTTTTCTACAATACTTTTACAGGTTCTGCTGGCTTAGTTAAGTAAAGAATCTTTATGAGACAGTGTAAGCTATTTTGACTGAATCAGACAGAAGTGCTTTATTTAGTTCTGGGCTTATGAAACCATTGTACTGATTCCCCCCATCCCCCCTAATTTAATTTTTTTTTTTTTTAATGTGGAAAAAGACAGTAATTTTGAAAAAAAAGGTGTTTGACATCTGGTTTTCAGTTTTTCAAAACATGTTTTTGGGAGACAGACCTTGAAAAACAACATTTCTCATGTGCTCTGCCCATCCACCTTCAGAACGTATCCTGGGAGCCTGCTGAGAAATTAATAACCTCAGGGCACTAAGAAGCCAAATGGGCAGTGCAATATTGATGCTGCTCAGACACGCAGGACCAGTCAAGAAGATTGAGGAGATCTGTCACATGCCTAAAATTTTAGTCTAGGGATAAAAAAAAGCACCCAAAGTACCAAGATTTTGGGAAATATCAGTATTTCCCAAGTGAAACACCCCATTCTGAAAACATCAAAAGTGAAAAGGCACTGACGTTGCAACAGTTCTGCTTGAATAAGATTATTCACTAAATTTCACCTGTATTCACTGTTTTAGTTCCCATTCCCATCTGCCTCCCCGACAATCTCTTCTGGTGGTGACCCTATAATTTATTATTTTCTTATTACTTTCATTGTAACTACTGTTATATTTGATTAAAAAATATCTCACCCACTCTAGAGTGCCTTCTCACCTGTCAGCCTCAGCCTGTCCCCCTCCCTTATGGAGGGTTAAGATGTCTTATGACAAAAGACATTAAGATGTCTTACGACCCAGGCTGCCCTGCTGCCTTCCGGCTGCCTTGCTTCGGGATATTTACTCCATAACCTGAATGCAGACATTAAGCACAGAAGGATGTATAGAGCAGCACAACCCGATGCTCTTACACACGGTCATCCCTCCAGGACAGAGGCAGGCCGAACCCAGCGGCCATGTTCTCTCCCTCGAGTGGGCCGAGCTGTTCTGCCCCTTGCACGCGCTCGTGGTGAGCGGTGTGGTTTTGCCATCTCTCTCTGGGCAGATGTGGGAGCGAGACGAAGTAGGTTGCCATGGATCTACCCACAGCTTCATCGCTGCAGGGCCGGGGCGCAGTTCTCCTCACAAAGTGCTGCTGCTCCTCCTGCCGCGTGGCACGTCCTTCTGCGCCTGCCCCCATGGCCACCCTGCCTCTGCTGAGGCAGCAGCACTTGCTGTGGGAGAAAGGGGCTGCAAGCCTCAAATCCCACTGAAGAGACTGCACAGCCAGTGCTAGGACAGCACAAGTGTTTCCTCAGTGCAAAAATCAAAGTCCCTCAACAGACCGGCATGGAAGTGAAGCCCTTTCAGCTTCTACAAGACCTTTTTCACACGCAACGTGAGGTGGCCAAGGCAGAATTGAGCTGTTTTTCCACCACCTCTGCTTGTGAGGACACACTAATCTATGCCAGACAGGAAAGTTTCACCCTGTAACTTGGCCTCTCATGATACCAGTCCTAAACTGCCCTTGCAGCTTGGCAGAAGGCATCCATCCCCTGCTCTTACACCTCCCAGGTGGCTGCCTATAGATACTCCCTGTAACTGGAGAAGTAACGTACATTAAGGTTGCCAGCTTCATTGGGATTCATTTTTAATAACAAGACCGAAAAGGTGAAAGAAGTAAATTTATTCTGTCAGAGCCAAAGGCTTGTTCCTGATGACAAAGTTGCAGAGGAGAATGAGAATCAAAACCTGTTTTATAAGATGACAGATCCTTCCCTGAGCTGTCACCCTCAAGTACCGGTTTTGCTGTAGGGGAGAAAAAAAACGGGGCAACCGCATCCCCTCAGAGCTGAGCCCTACAGGCACCCGAGGGGCTGCTGTACCAAACCACTTGCCTCCTGCCCAAGCAGAGCCTCCCATCTCTCACCCCCATGTTTATTCACAGCTGTTGCTGTTCTCATCTGCTTTCTTAACAAGTAGGAAAGCCACCCCTGGCTTCGTGTTCTTCAGCAAGCGGGGCTGCCATTTTCCAAGCCTCTTCCCCAGACGCTGGAATCCAAAAGCACATCCGTGAGGCCCTGCAGCCTCCCCGAGCGCCCCGTCAGGGCAGCATCACCTGCCATCGTGCTCTCTGCTACATTTCTCCCAGCTGAGGTAGCTTTTCAGGTGGTTGCGGTGCCCTCCGGACCATCTCGCCTTTTCACAAATAACAAACCCTTAGGAAAATTTGTCATACGCTTACCTTATAAAACTCTGCATCTTCGGTTTGCGTTCAGCCCTCCACAGGGACCAACCACAATGCAGAATGAAAGTGCAGGGGACAGGTCTGGCATGCAAAAGGAGCCTTCCAGGTGTCCCACTGAATGACAATTCGGAGAAGTTTGTTTTTCTTGTACAGACTAACTTCCTCAGCACACCTGCCTCCGTGCACAGCAGAGTCAAGCACAGAGTTTCTCAGCTGCAGTTTGTTATTGAATAAAGTGAAGAGGGAAAGACCTTCTGAAGTCTGGAAGTGGAAGTCAATCAGAAGACTTCAAGATTTGTAAATACCTGAGAGTGTTTCTACAGATACCCAACATTACAGAATGTCAAAATTTCTTAAAAATAAATGCATTTTGAGAGCGTTAAGTCCAACCTCTTGGCAAAAAGTTGTAGCATCAGTGAAGGACTTTGTTTCTATTTCAATGGAGACCAAATTCTTTCATTACTTAAGCTGCCAAAACAACTTCCATAAGTAAAACCTCCCAGAAGTCTCCTACTGACAAGTTTCCCTGCCACTAGCAAAGGTGCCGTTGGAGGTCAGAGGCACAGAGAACCAAATGCCCTCACTGGAGAGGCATCAGCCAAGATACTGAGCATTCAAGACCTCGTCGATCAAACATTTTAACATTAATCCTAAAGCACACAAGTGCACCACTGAAGTAAAAAGATTATTCACGTGCTAAAAACCACACATTAGCTAAAACGTTTTGCTAGATCATCCACGATGGTCTCAGCAGTATGTATGATTAATTGGCTTATTTATCTAAGAAAATTAAGGGCCTCTTCAGAGGACTGAATGTAAGGTCTAGACCTCAAATATGCTTAAGTTTTAATTTGGTTAGAAAAACAAAAACAACTATTCTAATAACTTTATTTAAAGTAAACAAGAATAATCAGATATTAGTATTTTCAGACTGGTTTACACATTTACACTGATTAACTTTTCCCAAGAGTGCACTGCATAAAGTTATATTAATACAGAGCATTAGTCCAGCTTATTAAATTAATACTTTTGTCACCATCATACAAAATTCTAAATTTATTAAGCAAATGCACCATAGAAAGCAAGAGTGTCTCTACTTTGTATAAGGAAGGAACAGATTGAAAGAAAGGGAAGAATTTGACCCCAAAATTAAAAGCTATAAAACAAATATTTTTGTAAAGATGATTACTGTATACAGAGCTAGAGGGTTGGGGTTTTTTAAGTTTGTTTGGTTTTGTTTTTTTTTAAAGACAGCCACACACAGGATCTGCAGAGTCAAATGAATGTTTATCACACAGTTGTTGAAACAGGTAGAAACATATTTTTAAGTGAAATATCAAAATCTGCAAATAATCATGCATGCAAGCAATTTCTAGAGAACTGATACGCTTGAGTTTTAAGTTTGCTTAAAAGTCGCTTCAGAATGGAACCTAAGGCAGTGTAAAACAATGTTAAGAATAAAATACACCTATTAGGTCTTGCAACGTTCTGTATCATGTCTCCTCAGCTGCCAAAGAATTTCAAACAGTATGCCTGAAAATAAAAAATGAAGCTTTTTCCTCTGAGCCAAACCCTCCCCTGTATATGACAGACATATAGATATTTTAAAGAATTACGAAACAAGGTACTATAGTTGTCTGCTAAAAAAGGATTCTATCAATAAAAAGGAAAAATGTGTTTGATTACTCTTGAGCTAATGGTCACGGGGGACAACTCATTCTACAGAACCTCAACTTCAAAGAATAGCATGGCAAAACCCTACAGTATTTTCCACAGCTCAAGAAAACAAGACTGCCCACAGGAAGTAGTGAAAGAAGATGGTGTCATTGTCACATACAATTCTGATCAGCAATATTATCATCTGATCAGGAAATACTGCACTAAAAATTACTGTATTAAAATTATACTAAGATATAATTTAATAGTCATGTATAAGAATTCATTGATAATAATTGATAATAAAAATTCCTTATTTAAAGAAAAAAATTATATTACCAGTCAAGTTTACATGCATTAAAATTTGCATTTACATTTTTTTCAGGGTTGGATTTACTTCAATATTCAGTTAGTGAGCTGCTCTAAACAAGAGCGAACAGTGTGTTCACGATGCAAGAACAGTATCACTATGCTCATAAAACTGCAGACAATGGAAAGTCTGCATCCTAAAACATGCACTGAAACTACCTGAGTCCTGTATCAGTTCTCCTATATACATAAGCCCACTAAATGAGAGTTTCAGGGGCCCATTTCTGGGAAGACAACCTTGTCTGATGTTCTTCTGAAGTGTCTCAGAAGCTGTTTCACTGAAGCTTACATCTGTCAATCCTCAGATTTTTACATAAAGCTTTTATTCACCCATTGATGGTTCTTCTGTTTCAGCTTCAGATATCTACTGCCTGTTTCATATACCTGAGCTCAGAAAAACCTTGACTGACAGAGTTTCAATAATATTTTTAATGACTATTTCTAGCATACCACAAAATTCAGGGTTAGAATATTTTACGAAGATAGTGTTTCTGGACTAAGAGCCCACAGTGTGCAGACATGCATGAATACCTCCGAGATCAGGAGACTGTGCTGGATGTCTGGATGTTTACAAATGCAGAGGCATTATTTCTACAAATGGCCAATTTTAGCCACTTCTTTATTGACAGTATTTTCCACATATTCTTTGAAGTAATTTGCCTTTAAACTTGATGCATGTCCAAAGAGTTGTTAAGCACTGAATTCCTTTGCTATAGCTTCCATTTGCATGTTCTACTCTTACATAAAAACCTTGTTTCAGCAAAATAGGTTACTGTTTTGCTGAAATAAGTATTTTACTGTACTTTAAAGACAAATCTCCATATTTTGCAGTTTCTTCCTTTCAATCATCTAAAAAGTAAACTATAGAGCAGAAGAGGAAATGGAAGAATATGAATAAAATAATGTGGATCTTTACTGTAATCAAAAGTCAGTATAAAGTATTACCAGATATACCACCTCTTCATCAAAAGCCTGGTTTCCACAGTGACCAGCACATCCTCTGCTGGGTTTTTTCGGTTTTGTTTTTTAAAGACCTTGCTCTTCAATGTCACCTGTCACCACAATTAGGATGCAAAATGAGCTCAAATACATGTGATTTTTATTTTTCCTCCGACATCTAAACCAAATGAAGGACTTAGATGCCCACACAGCATCAGCATAATGCATGGTGCTTTTTATCTAAAGCAATGTGACCTGATTATGAAAACTCACCCATCCAACAGAGTTACTAGTAGCTACTCTGATGAAAATGTTTGTCAAAGAATTCTTTAAAGCCATCTGGATGACAGTGACAAGCAGGTGAGCCACTACTCAAGCTCATCATGCACCAGCTTTAAATTGTGTAGGAACATAACCTTAAATTTGGTGTACGGGGTCAGACTAAAAGCCTTCTAGCCCACTTGCTGAAGCATTCTGACCCCAGTAGTAGCCAGAAGTCATAATTTCCTACCATCTTTATCATCATTAAAATGATCACTTCTCTCACCCTATAAATGGAACCATCTCATCCTCCTAGCCATGACAGGAACCCCATTCTCACCAGCCATAGCTTAAAACCAAGTTGAGCTCATGATTTCCTATATATACATCAACATAGCCACTTTTCACTTTTGCTATTTCTACTTGGCTTATATAGTCACTTCCCTACTTGCCACTAATGATATTCAATATAAAGAAAGATTAAAAAAAAGTGTTGTGCCTCATCTCAATGCACAGGAGGAAACACCTATCACTGGGCTGGTCAGACGCTTTTCTTGTCCCTGCACTACCAGTGGTAACAATACACACAATTCCCAAATTATTTCCATTTTCAAGCAGTTTCTACAACAACTAACTAAAATCACCAGTACCCCCTAATCACTCTGAGTTTACGTAGCATCCAAAATTTATATGGTATAGACACAGCCTATTCCTCACAGCAAATCGCATCCTCTATTCAGCTCCCCAGCACACTCAACTTCCAATTCAAATCCACATCCTATTTTTAACAATGACTCATTTAATTTCATCCTCACCCTCTTGCGGTCTCAGTTCAAGACTATTATATAACTCAAGCCAGCAAAATATAGAGCTAAAAATTTTTACTGCTACCACTTCATTGCTCATAATTTATGGCAAAGATGCCTTTTACTCCAGTATAACTGAGGATGTTTACTAATACGGGTTCTAAACTATCAGCTCTATTAATAACAGAAGCGATAATATTTTGTTTACTCTGATATCCTGAAGATCACCTAGAGAGATCTGATTTCTGCTCTGACTATCAAACACTACCCTTGTGACCTTGCAGAATAGGTGGATAATGGCTCCACCTTTCTGTTTCTTCCTCCCTCGCCTACCATCCATAGAATGGCATAGTTAGTACCTAAGCAAAGGGAGGGAAAAAAAAAAAAAAGCCTGTTTTTAACAAGCTCTAGGTGCAGCATGTTCTTATCTTTATGTATGGCGCTGAACTGATGCTCTCCCTTTCCCCACAAACTTGATCTCCAATGATGTATTTCCACTACGCGGTATTTTCACCTTAAAGATTTCAGTTTTTCAAGTAGGTGAATGACAGTATTTTTGGCAAGGGAGAAAGCAGAACCCAGGGGAAGTATTTAGAAGGAATAAGAAAAAAACATGTAGGTATTTGTGCATGAGGTGTGTTTGCAGTTTGCTGTCCTGATGTGCAAAAGATGACTCGGCTTTGAGAACGCGTCAATTGTAAAGCAGCAATTACATCTGTAATCCCAGAGTAGTATCTGATATGTGCATTTTTTGTCATGGGGGTTTTTTGTTGGGTTTCCCCCCCGCCATGCAGACAACAGGGAGTAAGTGCCCATTTCAGGGGTTTTCTGCAGCTTTATTTCTGGGATAGAAGGGAAACAAAAGGGTAGGAAACAATGGACAAAAGGAAGCATAGACAACGCAGAGAGCGAGCAGTTGTGCAACAGCAATACAGGGCTTGTTCCATAAACACATTAATACCAAAGGCAAACGCATGGACTGACAGGAGGCAGCGAGAGGTGGTTCTAAAATACGTGTAAACAAGTTATACTATATTCAAACAACAGCTTCGTTCACCCTGCATTAGATTACCTTCCCAGCACAAGTGCGTCCTTTCCATCGATTCCAACAGAGTTTAAAGGGAGTCCTGAACTTCAAACTGAAACTCAAAGGAAGAGGGCTGCTGCACTCCCCAACTAGCATTCGACTACGAGCAGGTCAGTAGACCTAGGATTCTGTTTGAGGGTTTTTTGCCCCCCACAATAAATGCTGCTTGGTCTTCTCAACCAGAAGACAACGCGTAGATATAGATGCCATGGAAATACTAAAACTGATCAGACACACGCAGAAAGCAGCAGATAATTTACTGGCCACCAGATCAGCAAGTGCCAAATAATGCCCCTGCTTACCTACTGCAGGAAGAGAGGCTCACGGCTGGCGGCCAGCCACGGACCAGCCCGCTGGAGCACGGCGATCCACGCTCCCCTCGGCCCTGATCAGCCAGTTCAGCAGCCTGCCGCCCCCATGGGCCCATGGACATCCATCCCGACCAAGCGAGAGCCGCAGGCAGCACCATGGTTGGCTCTTCTTATTGGTTTCAGGTTTAACCTCCTGGTTTCCTGAAGCCACAAGCTAAGCAAAGCACCTTGCCTGTGAGCCAGGGAGTGGGAAACCAGTCCTCTTGCAGCAGCCAGCATGAGAGGACAAGCTACATGGAGCTTCCTCCAGCTATCCCCTCCTCAGAGCTGAGCAGAAGCAGGCTGAGGGCCATCAGAGACACATGGCTGGAAGTGCCTGTTCCTGGAAACTGTGTGAGGAAAGTAAAATAATAGGTAGAAAAGGGAGGACAAATTCACAGTATGTACACAGAAGAAAGAGCTCAGCAGGAAAGAAAAGGAAAATAGGAAGATATTTTCAGAGGTATGAAACAAATATTAGGGAGGTGACTAAAGAGGAAGAAATATAAAATGCAAGGAAGTGAGCAATGGGAAGGAAATACAGCAGGTGAAAGAGTAGGCAGCATCGCATTTTTCAAATTGGCATCTGCAGGCTTTTTTCTGGAAATTGATTATTCTCCTTTTAATGGGGAAGTGATGGGAAACAAAACAAGTTGTGTTTAGAGCTTGGTTTAAGATAGAGGAAGAAAATAAATAAGGGCTTCATTGGAGCTACTGTGCATAGTTCATTCCGTTTCCATTATATGGCTCTTGCTCTCTCAGTCTTGTACTGCAGTGCTACACATGAACGCTTCCTACTTGACATCTGAAACTCTGACACGGCCTTTCTCTTTCAAAGGACCAAGACTCTATTATCCATATCAAATTGAAAAAGCTCATTAAAAAATTGTGTTTTCTTCATGGTTTTCCAACGTTAGCCTTTTTTTTTTTTCCGGTTCACTCTCTTTAACATGATTATCAAAAGGAGATTTATTAGGAAGTTCCTTTTTTAAACAGTTTTTTTCTAGCACAAGGATATATCAGTTACTTACAAATACAATCCTTCAAGATTTAACAGTGCTCTATTTTTTAATGAGCAACAAAATAAAAAGCATTCTATTTGCAGACACTTAATTTCTCTGGAGTTAAAGTTGGGAAATGTCCTACTTTGATTCTGTAAAGTTAACAAGAAGATATTAAATAATAATTTTATGCTTGTCTTGTACTATACACTAGTATTTTGGTTATAAAATATGCACTGTTCCCAAAGAAAGGCATGTCATTGACAGAAGAGTGAAACAGATTGCTGTTTTGCACAGCATCAGTAAATCCCTTTTAGATTTAAAGAGCTAATTAAACATTTCCTTCTTGCAGTAAGTCTTAAAGATTCTCTAGCACTAGAAGGCTGCAATTGGAAGAATAGTACAAAGACATGTTCTTATGTAAAACCCGGTTCTTCTCTTACTGACCAGAACTCCATCCTAATCCTCTTCTGCATTGACTAGCACACAAAACCAGAATATTGCCCAGAGAAAAGGAGCCTCCATGAAATCTGGCATTCAGATCAATTCTTGTTGCACCAGCTGTGGTCAATGGACTTTGCAGAAATATATTCAAGAAAGAATAAGGCAACCAAAAAGAATAAGAACTTAGCTATCACAGACTTTGATTTATAAGTAGCAATGTAAGGAGGACACTATTATAGACCCTCCTGAGTTTAAGTTTATAATGAAGCACCAGCAATGAGCAAATAGTGATAGCATCAGATTCCAGTATAAACTTGTGCAATAATGTGCCAACCTCAGATCAGCAAAAAGGGCAAATATCCACATTCTAGCTAAAAAGAAATGCCAGGCCTTGTAGTTAATTTAAAAAAAAAAAATGTTAGCAGAAAGAGAAGGCTGGAGAGTAAACGCACACCCAGCTCTAAAGATGCTGTCTAAAGACAAGAAGGAAGCACACCAATACAGCACTACAGCAGGCACGTGTTCGCACTGCCAGTGTTAAATGCCTTCAACCAGAGCATGATCAGTGCTGGTTAGGATTTCAATATACAGGTTATAACAGGAACTACCAGCTCATTGTGCTTCAGCAAATTTTGGTTTCTCATTGGTAAGTGGTAAGAACCATTAGAGAATCAGATAAATTGATGTTAATAGCACAACTCTCAAGTCCAAAATTAAGCATACGCTTAATTGCTTTACTGGAGCAGAACCAGGCAGCTCAGCAGCATCTAGGCTTGATCCTATGATAAGGTCAAAAGGCTACAGAAGTTTCACAATTTTTATTTCCTTCCCTTTAAACATGAGTTTTATATATATATGTATGTGTGTGTGTGTGTGTGAAATGATCTGTGCACTTAATGTAAGCCAAAATTTTGAATAAACAATAGTACACATCTTTGAATCATAAAAGCAATTCTGTTGGTAGCCAGAGCCTTGAAATTGGTTAAGTACACATACTTAGATTTTTGGAAGTATAGGCTTGATGGCACTCTGTCCCAAGAGTCAGCAAGGACACTAATGTCACCAAAATACTTAATGTTCTTTTTAAGATCCCCATTCATCATACTTATTGAATGCAGTATGCTTTTTAGCCGTTTCAGGTTTAGACTGAAACACATTTAGTCTCATTTTATTTAGGGGAAAGATGCATACACTGCATTTCAGGAGCAGAAGATGACACAGCACTGCAGGAAAGGCATTTCGTAACAACTTGCACTCCCCCCTAATTTTGATAAAAGTAGTTTAGCTGTTGCCGTTCATAACACGGGGAGATTCTGCTGGTGGCTGAGTGAAAGAATTGAGAAAGATAAACGTCTCCACTTCGCGGCCAGGCTGCTGAATGAACAGAGACAGGATGCCTGTGGTAGCAGGCAGGACGGGAGAGCAGCGAGGGCAGGCTGCTGGCAGTCAGGGCACGGAGGTAAGTCTACACAGTTGTCAACTGGGCTGCATCAGTTCTTGGGTTCAGCTGACTTCAGGGCTCCCAAGTAACATTTTTGCAAACTATATTTTTCTTCTTTATAAACCTCACTAGGAGCTCTCCATTAGACAGCCATAAACTGCAGAAACCTATCTCTATCCCATTCCCTTTTAAGACACTGTACAGAGAATACCAAACAAACCTCCCAAAATGGTCCCTGCCTCAATGCAAGCATAAAAAGAAAATAGGCAGAGAAGCACAAGCAGTCAGCAATGCTCTAGGTACAGCGGATTTGGGGCTTGGCAGTTGAAGAGCATGGAAATTCAAGTAAGGATTCTAGTCAGAGAGAAGAGAGATGTGTTTTCTTTTTATTTCTCAATTTTTTAATTTCATCAATCACTTTGTAGCTAAAAGACAAGCAAAAAGAGTACAACCTCAGAAACAACCATCACCTTTCCAGTCCCGTTCTTTCTGCCTTCACCTTCCCTCCAATATACAGGGCTCTAACAAAAATCAACGCATAACTACAAACTGTAGACTGAACTGAGCCACTGACCCTATTACTTCTTTAAGGGTTAACACGCACCGAGCTCCTTGGAAATTTTGTCTGGTTCCACCCAGGCCACTGCATGTTGCTCTGCATCTTTGATAATGCTCTTGACAATGGTAAGGAGTGTCAGCACCATCTTGTGGCTTTCCCTTTTGTATGCAATCCCCAGGAGTTAGGCAGTTTATAAACCCTTCAAATTAAGATTTGCAACTAGAATCCGTTAACTCTGAAGTGCTAACGCTAGCAGTTGAATCTCCAGGGCAGCTTAAGCATTTTTTTCAGACTCTGAAGGCTGTTGGTCAGGCTAAGTGAACAGATCACATGCCAGTTCTTCAGCACCAGCCACTTCCCAGCCTTTATAAACATTTAAGTTATTAAATAAACAGAAACTGAAACCTACTGTCTTGGTTTTCTTTTTTTAAAGGGCTTTTGTTTTGCTAGTCTAACAACAGCAAACATTTTTACTCTCCTCTTATAAGATGAGCTCTCCCTTCCCATATTGTTCCGGTAGTTCTTCTCTGACTAAGTTCCAGTACATCTCTATCCTTTTGGAAAATAAGCAGTCAGTTTGAATAAACAGCTTTAATCTCTCCCTCTGTGGCAAATATTTCACCTGAGACACCCTAGGCCTCCATTTGCTTTTCACAGCTGCAGCACACTTCTGATTAGTAGCTGGATTTATCTTCCTCTATCATTTCCAGCTGAGGACTCCCAGCTAAGAGGAGAAACAAAATTTCCTGTTATACACAGTCTTGAAACCTGCACTAGTGTATTCCATCACTTTTCCCTTATTCGGTTCCCATTTCTTCCTACCTGACATTCAGGTTCTCCTCTGTAGTGATGATGTCTCCCAGCTTAGACTCATCAGCACATCTCAATGCATTCCTCCTTTGCAGGCAGAAGTCATCCATAAAAATATTAACCTTGTTTCCAAACCAGTACTGGGAAAACTCCACTATTAATCTTCTTCCCATTTAGTACTCCCCCCCTCCCAAGACTGTTGTCATGTCCCCCTAAATCATCTCCTTATTCACATTATAATTCTTCTAAGTCTCATTTTTCTCCAGGTGAACAAATAACTTCCTAGGCAGGCCAATACTATTTCTTTTACAAAATTCAGCTAATGTTAGATCTAGTGCATTCAATTCCTTTGCTTATCAAATAAATTTAACTGGAGTCCTACACCATGCTAAAAAGTAGTCAGTATCACAAATTATTTGTTTACATAGCGTTTTACTGGTATTGTGTGATTTAAAACAGGCCTTAAAAGCTGCATGAGATGAGACAGCTCTGTCAAAAAACAAAAATATATGGAAGCTGCAGAATCAAAGAGTCCATTTAAGTATGTAATTACATACAAACAAAGAAATACATAACAAATTAATTTGACTTTTGTCTACCTCAAATACAGCATTCACAGCAGCTGGCAATATCTTACAGTGTAGAAACAAAGGGACAAGGTTTGATCACACCAGCAAAATAAAATGGAGAGGTCGCAGGAATTCATGTAAACAAAACAGGGGACTCATGCTGCAGCCAGACTTCCAACGGATTTGAGCAATGACGCTAGAACACGCCTTCAGATTTTCTTATGTTTGCCAGAAGTTGTATACCACAACGGCGAGAATACTATTTTTCCCCAAAGTGTGTGTTTCTGATCAACTACAAGACAGACCCAGGTGCATCCCTGAAGACGGTCCAGCTGACTCAAGTCCTCCACATTTTCCCTGTCTCTGCTGGGGGTACAAGTTCCCCTGAAATAGCTCTGTTCCATACGTTCCCACACCAGGGATCAGGCACAGACCCAGAAGAGACACGTAGGTGCCTACTTCACATTTCAGTTGCCTTGCTGGGATTTAGGAACCTAAGTACATTTTCAGGAAGACTCCATCCAAGCAAGGATGGAGTGAGGTCCTGTGACAGTGGAGAAGGGCAAATAAAGTACTTGAGGTAATTACAGCCAAGTCAGCCTAACATCAATATTTGAAAAGAGATGGTGACAAATTAGTAAGCAAGCAATAAATCAATCTGTCTGTAAGCACCTTGAAGAAAGCAAGATGATAACAAAGAGCCAACAGTTTTGTCAGGAACAATTTGTGGCAAATCAATATAACTGTTTTAAAAACAGCTGATCTAGCATACAAGGGGACAGGTCCCTGTAATGAACAAACAACAGAAATACAATCTAGATGAAGGTGCACTAATTTCAGGTCAGATGTGCTTGAAAGAAAAGATTCAGATTATTATTGGTAAAAATGGGAATTCATTTAAAGAAGACATAGAGGTCTTGTTATATTCAATGTTCTCATGAATTATGATATTTTGTGTTTGTTTAAAATTTGCAGGTGACACAAACTTCACAGGTATTGTTCAGCTCCTGACTCACTTCTATGCAGTGCAGATATGTTCCTCTCAATCCAGCTGGTGTTGTCTAGCAAAGTCTTCTGGATACTCTGGAATATATTGTTCAATGTGATTAAGCACTGGATAATTATCATAAGAAGAGACAAAGTTAATCAACAGGAACCCTTCAGGACTCAGTTCAAAAACTGATACATAACTGTTATCAAAAACTACGTTCCTCTCTACTACTCACAAGATTGCCAGGTTAGGACATCAGTACAGAATAATTCTTCATGTTTTGTCCCGTTCTCAACAGAAGCATGTTTTTTACTAAACAGTACAATCCTCTCAAAAAACATTATTTCAAATCACAAGTAATATTGAAGGTTCAAGAACTCCCTTCCAGAGTACATGAAATTGATTGATTCTGATGTCAATTATATTCCTACATCCAAGGACAAAATTTGACACTACGCTGTAAATTATCTAGCATTGCAGAATGCTGTAAAGCAACAAGAGTATTAAATTGAGACTAATGTTTCAAGTAGGATGCAAAGCACCCACTAAGACCTGCTCACAAAATACTACTCACTGCAGTTCTCTCTTTCATATGGTGTATCCTAATACATGGAGCTTTATTGTGTCAATACCTTATTTCTGCATCACTGTCTTGTTGCTCTGAAGATTGAAATTCAGCTCAGACATCTCCAAGCACAGCTTGTTACAAGGTCCTGAACATGCCTTCCTCAGGAGGAAACAGCCAGAATTTTGCCACCATCAGTAGCTGAAAAATAATTCTTTTGAAACTGTAAAGTATGTATTGTATGCATTATATACTGGTGGTTTAGCATAGCTTGTTGTTTAAGAATTTGTTATTAAAATGTTAGAGAGTTTGCTGTGAATTCACAAGAGAGAAGCTGCACAGCAAGCATGTGGCATGGTATTCTTTTGCATATCATGTTCCTGTAAACAAGGTGATCAAGTAGCCTTGGACATAAATGAGCTTGGATACAACTTTAAGATATCCCCTACCTCATTAATCAATCTCTTAAGTTACCCTCTGCCTTTTAAAGACATTTCCCCATTTCAGTTGATGCATTACCCTTGCCGGAGCTTCCATAGACACGCTGTCCGCTGCTGAACTGCGTTATCGTCGCTGCAAACAAGCTGCTCAATCACGGCAAGACTGTCCCTGAAAACCGGTAACATTTAAAAAAACCTGAGGAATCTTTGCATTAGAAGTTAATTATCACTGATGTTGCAGACGTGACATCCAGCCCCACAGAGAAGCTGCTGGCACAAGACCCTCCCACCTCCATGCAACAGGGTGAAGCACGTCTATTCAGCAGAGAAGACACCTGCCTCTATGCAGCACCCTCTCCTCTGCTGCAGGAGACACACATCTAGATTGAAAATAATCACACGGGTTATCAGTTGTTGCATTGTGTTTAGAAATTCGGAAATTAACTCCTCAGGATGAATATTGTACCTACTTGTGCTACAAATCATGCTTTGCACCAGGTCTTCCCAGGCCTGTTGGGAATGGACTTTCCTTCAGTACAACTGTGCTGACCTCTCACCACGCTGCTCTTCAATGCAACACTTTCATAAACATCTCGCCGAGACCTCTTCAAAGACCCTGCAGCTTCTTAAATTAAGGTCAGAACTGGGGCACTCATATTTGACTTGCTAATATAATATCATACTGGCACCTTTGTCTATATGCAGCCATACTTTAGAATTGGGAAATTGTTCTGCACAGCTAGCAGCTCCTTATCAAGCTTTATTACAGTTTTATTATACTACTACTTTATTTTATTTTTAACATTAATTCTCCCCTCCTCCACAACATCACCTCTAGGTGGCAGGTGCCCGTGAACCTTACAGCAATGCTCCTTTGCCACCTCGCTGTCCCAAAACAACTTCACAATTAAAGCCAGAGTTGCCACTCCTCATATGGGAAAAATATTAAGTATATCACAGCAGACACAGTGTATCTATCACTGAAATAGGTGGTAAAATAAACTATGACACAAATTAAACTTCCAGAATGTAGTCACAAGTTTCATACAAAGAACACTGGATTGTGAGCAGGAGGTGCAGGTTTACACTGCTCTTAACTGGGTACAGAGAAATAGGTAAGCGAAAGTCGCAACATTTAACCTCGCATGAATTGTTTAGCATGTGCCCTAACATTCCTGCTTTGCAACTGTCACCATGAGAGCAGGCCCTGGGAACGGTACTTGAAGTGCTGGAGCCCAAGATTTTCGGCTGCCATGAGCATCCAGACAGCTCCAGAGGATGAGCTGTTAGAAGGTTCTGCGACGGGAGAAATCGGTTTTGTTTGGATTTCAGCAGCACCACAGTTTCAGGACCAGTATTTTTTGGCAACGTGCAGGAACGACTACCTCAGTTACACAGGACATCAATGTACTACAATACTTAGAATGAAAAAAGCAGTAATACAAACAACAGTAATACACGTATTTGATCATACTTTTTACTACATATTACATTAAGCCACTGTTGTCAGCACATATTACAGACATTTCAAGAACTAGATCAGCACTAGGTATTTAGGCCAGCCTTTTTCCAGCATTACCCCTTTCAATGCTGCATCCACCAAGACCCCCCACTCTATAGACGCCTCTCTGCTACGTGGCACTTTGGCAGAACCTTGCTAATCCTTTCCACTTAGCAACACAAAAAAAGGGCAACATGAGTCAAAACCCTTTCACAGGGGTTCAGTTTGGAAGCGTGTAGATCAGGCCCTCATCTGCCAGCCAGAAAAACCTCACTGAGCTCATGACACCACTTCCTGTCATCATAGTAATCAAAGACTCAGATACAAATGGAAGCAGACTAATCTGTATGTGTGATTACGTCAGGTGATTTGTCCTAACACCACAACCACTTTATCAGCCATCCCCTTTTCTGCAGACCCCGAGAGACCTCCAAACACTATACTGGAAGCATCCCATTGCTCACCAGCATGCTGCCGTCTCCGGTAGCTTCTGATGGATGTAAGCTGTGTAACAGGGTGCAAGCACAAGTGCATTCCCATGGATGTAATCAGATGCACCTTATACGTCCTATTTTGTGATTAGCCAGGTACTTGGAGCATTTTGGATACATGACGGCCGTATCAGGGTATCTGCCATAATGCGGTTTTACGACAGGCACAGAAGAGAGGATACCGTCCTCAAATGCATGTGCTACTATGGATCCACCCTCAAACAGTTGGTCTAAGTTTTTAAAGCAAACATACGCTAATTATTGTGGCTGAGAATGTGATGCTCTTTGTTTCTGTTACTTTTTAAACCATGAGGCAAATTGTTTGAATAAGGATTACTTGACATAAGCATAAATTCTTTCATAAAGTTTCTGTGGTCTTATCCTTCCTTAGGAGCAGTCAAAGCAGTCTGGCACAACACTAAAACTGCTGGTTAAACTAAGCTCCGACACATAAAAAAAACTAAGCTCTGACAGGTCAAAAAAAGAAATAATCACTTACCTGTAGAGTTTTGACTCAAAGTTTCTTGACTACTGCTGCTGTAAGAAGGCACTGGAGTGATAGAAAGTGAAGCTGGGCAGGACAATGGATATGATAAGTCATTTTGTGTAGGGAAACACTGAAATACAGGAACATAGGCATCTTCGGAGAAGGCGAGAGGGAGGCCAGGGTTCCCATACACATATGGATTTTTCCAGTGAAGCAGTCCTATCGCAAGAGGGCCAGCAGCATCAGTATCTGGCGACAAACATCAGGAGTTAAAACCTGTGCCTTTTTACTGTAGCAGGTTATAATTTTTGAGAAGGGAGCTATAATAAGGTAATATCAATTCCTGCCCCTTGAAAACAAAAGCCATATTTTAGTCTGGTCTACTATCAGTAGTTCTGTTAAATGTTAATGTAACTCTGAAAGTATACTGTCAGTACATTTTGTCCTTGTATTCCTGACAGCATTTAACATGAAGTAAGCCACCACAATTCCAACATGAATCTACAATTTGTTGCAGCCTTACTTGGATGTCTGTGGGCCCTCACTCTCACATTATAATCTGGAGGTTTTTCAGCGAGACTAGAAAGATGATGTTGAAAGTTTTTTCTTAAAAAATCAACATCTTGTCGCCACAGGCCCAATCCCTGCGAGGTTCATAGCTCAGTGGAACCCAGGAATTGGGAGGCACAGCCACCCCACTGCGTCCTCAGATCCCGCTCTGCTGCTTAGATGTGTGAGGCTCTGCCCAGATGCAGCCCTCTGCTCTTGAGCTATAGTCCTCAACAATACTCTTATCCATCAATCAGTAGCTTGGAATTTTGTCAGTCTATTGCAGATTTTCTTTAAATTACTCTTTACTTTGGATTCTTTAAATATTTTTGCACTTTCTGAACATTTATGTTCCATCTTACTAATAGCTCAAATATACATTACACTGTGACAAAAACCAGTAGTGTTTATGAGTATGTCACAAGACTGTGGAAGAGAGCTGCCCTGTAGAGGTCATTCTGCTGCAAGTGATATCAGAAATGCATATGAAGAGAGTGGCACTTGTCTAAATGTAGGTCCCTTAAAAAGGAACAACAGAACAGATCTTTCAGAAGAGAAGCCTCTAGGAATAAACCTCTTTAAATAAATGCATGTGCATCAGGAGTTTTTTGAGCTACCCACTAGCCAGACACATAGATACATCAAGAGCTCTCAAGTGTGTCAGCTCTAGAGAAAGAGCCCGGTTGCACGGCAGAAAGTTCAGTGAACTGTGGTAAAATATTGCTCAACACTAGGCAGTATTGCAGTAGACACCATGTTTAATAGTAAGCCCCCATCCTCCCTATTTTTATCCCTTTCTTTATACAAAACTTCAGTTCATGCTTTTTTGGCAACATAAGATTGATGGATTTTCTAGGGAGTTACCAGCCAACATATAATAATATTTCTGTTGCAAATATCCAACCCATTTGAGCCTATTGGTAATACTGACTGTGGAGCTCGCAACACATGGCTTTGTCTGGCTACACCTAAAAGGACACAACTTTTTACTCTGCTTTCCTAACTGTCATTTGGATTTCTCTGTATAAAGATACCTACTAACTAAAGATTATGCTTATTCCATAATGCTCGACTGCTTTATCAGGAACGCTCAGGAACATGAGAGCATTAATATGTATGTGTGTATAAGATATGAAATTTATGACTGTTTTTAATTGTTGATATAATAATGAAAAAATCCATAAGCACTTTAGCATCCTACTTCACGTTCAGATTTTTTTTAAATACGCTTGCAGTCACTCCTTTCTACATTATCATTTCCAGTAGACATTGATTTTTCACTTTTACCGATAAAGAGTCATTCCATAAACTCACTTGAAAGTACTTGGAATTGATCATTTTGGGGGAAAAAAGCCAAACACAGATATGTCACACTGAAAGACTATTAGTTGTCTGATTTTTCTGCTCACCAGGGCAAAGCCATTGTGCCTATACTAAAACTTTCAGCTTCACTTCGAGTTTTGTCCGTGAGGGAGCATATGCTGCAGCTCAGAGCATATAACATACAGACTCTGAGACTGAAAGAATAAGCTACGCTACAGAAAGTTTATAAATAAAACTTATCCAAATTCTTAAGTGAAGGCAAACACTCAAAATTTGTTTGGGTTTTTTTTTTTTTTTTTACTTTGTTTAATCTCATTAGTCCCATTGGTTAACAGCAGCTTTCACCATAACCACTTCTTGTAGCCACATTAAAATAATTGCCTAATAAAAGTAATACATACAGAAATGCATACATATTGATGATACATATAAGTGTACCTAGATATGAACATATATACACACACACGAAAGCATGAGAGCATGCGTGTGTACGAGCAGCTGGGACACTCAGAAAATGTAATAGTTCTAAATCATTACATTTCAAAACCATAGCAGTAGTTTCTTTTGTGCTTTGCGAAGTTGCAGAAAGCTTTTTTTCTTCTTCCCCAAAATAGGCCATGAAGATACTTCACTTAAAAAAAGAAAAATGCCACTTGAAAAAGTTGTCAGAGTTCAAAAACTTATCTTCCAAGGTAAGCGCAACACCCTGGTTCACTGCAAAAGGCAAGGAACTGGCTAACCCTGCGGCAGTATAGACAGATGCGCTTGACCGCGCGATACCTGCCCAGGCTGTTGCTGCCTGCTTTGCCTTACCAGCTGACAGCCAGCCAACAGCTGAAACAGAAAATACCCAGCAGCAGCTATTACATATTTTTTAAGTTGTGCCAGGAGTTTCACAATTATAACAGCAAAGGAAAGCTGTATCTAGCTCTCAACACAGCTTCTGGACGGCAAGGCAGGGAAAGGGTCGCAGAGACCTGCTGAAGGAGGCTGCTTTTTTGCAGCGTTGATAGAATTTGCGGTTGGAAACACAGGGACGAATCTGGCAGACAATGTTCCTGCCACAAGCTTGATGTCTTTCCCAGGTGTTTAGATACAAGTATGCTTCGTGGAAAAACAAGCACATGCACTGTTTATTAGCAATATGGAAATTAAATTTAATCGCTGTTTCTCCTGGTGAAGCGAACTGAAAGGGACTCGACAGTCGCTCAGAGCTTTGCAGATGCAATGCCCTGAGGAGTAAATCTTAAAGCTTGAAAACGGATACAAAGCTGTCTACCCCAGTTCCTCGGGTTTTCCTATCAGACAACCACTTTTTATGCACTCCCTTGTCTGTTACAGATGGTTCCCTTTTTTTCAGCAGTTTTCTGTGAAGTGGTTGATTTGCATCTCCCAGTTTTCCCTCTGCTATGCCTGGATTGCCCCAGGCTTGTTCTCTCTCAAACACTACCATGCCCCAAAATTGTCCCTGAACACCTGAAGTTTTGTATATCCCCCTGAAGCAGTAATCCTCAAAAACAACCTCTAATATTCCTGCACCCCCACAAACACAGTAATGCCATACAACAACCACATAACTCTGTAAGCTCCTGCCTCTGCCCCGTAATATAATGAGCCAAAAATATCTAAAAGAGACAAAAAAACCAAACCAAACCAAAACGCACACTTATACGCTGCACAGCCCACGCACTCACCCTACCTGGGCTCCAGGCTGAGTTTGCTGCAGGGTGACAACGGATCCTCAGTTGTGCCCTGTGCACCTCCAGATCCCGCCTGTTTGCTGGGGAATCCCCCATCCTGCGCACCCCTTCTCCCCTCTGCTGCCGCCCAGCCAGAGCCGCTCCGGTGCGCTCCTGCCGCCTCCGGAAGCCTGTATGGCACACGCGGCCACATGCTATAAGCTCTGTCTTGCCATTTAAAGCGGATTTTTTTGGTTTTTTTGTTGTTCCCCCCCGCCGCCCCCTCCCTCCTCTCCCGCTTCTGCAGCCAGTCCCGCTCCCGGCAATCAGGCAGACGGTTCCCCTCCTGCAGCCGAGGGGGAGCAGGAGCTGCGGTGGCTTCGCGCAGTGCGTGCGGCTGCTGCTCCAGCCAGGCTGCTCCTCCAGCCAGGCTGCTCCGCGGGGAGCCGAACTCCCTCGGGGGCGGCAGCTCGGGTGGGAGGGCACCAAGAGGTGCGAGAGGGTTTGCAGATACACGTGTTTATTCAGCTAACGCCTTCTTGGTGCAAAACCCTCCCAGAACGAGGGTGGTACGGGGTAACCAGGCACAGCCGCCTTGCACGGAGACGTGAGGCTGCTGCAGGATGGGCCAAACGCATCCACGTGAAAGACGGCACATTAAAAAGAAATGTATATATGGAGAGTAAGCCCTGACATAGTACGTACTACAACAAAACAAAGCTGAGTCCAAGAGA
This sequence comes from Phaethon aethereus, assembly GCF_964289735.1. Classification (NCBI taxonomy): domain Eukaryota; kingdom Metazoa; phylum Chordata; class Aves; order Phaethontiformes; family Phaethontidae; genus Phaethon; species Phaethon aethereus. The sequence continues at coordinate 54,776,275 of NC_138575.1, read as the reverse complement.
CTTGGGTGACAAGTTTCAGCACTACGTTGCCAGCTGAGATGCTCTCCCACCTCACCTGCCGCTCAGGGCAGGAGGCAGAAAGCCCTGGGCCTGATGTTAAGTGCCTGCCACAGTGGGTAGGGATAGAGCCAGGCCTCAGCCAGCAAATCTCCTCTGCTGAGGCCACAGGAAGGAGACCATGGCCACCTGAGTCACACACCCTGCTGCTTTCCTCCAAAAGCTTAAGCCCAGCTGAGGGTGCCCAGCTTGAGACTTGCTGGAAACTCCTAAAACCCCTTCCCAGACCATCTCGCTGAACCCCTCTAACAGAGTAACCTTCTTAGATGCCTCAACATGCTGGGGAGGACCTGCCACTGCTGGTCACAGCTGGACCAGGCGAGGCAGGACACCCCTTGTCTCCTGGGGTAAAGCCTCCCTTCAGTTGTAGTAACAGCTCTGGGTTTGTCCGAGGAGGCTGATAAGAAGCTCTGCAATGCCCAAAAGGAGGGCACAACAGGAGCAGGACCATGCCAAGGATCGGCTTGCCTTGCTGCCCACTCAGCTTGCTTACAAACCTGACCTGAAATACTTCCTAGGGATAGCTACTCCAGAAAATGTTCTCTGACTCTTCTACGCAGTTAGAGGGGTTGAGACATCTCATTTCCAAATTTAGTTTCCTTCTTTGAAATAATTTGTTTTGAATACACCTTTGCATTTCTTTCCACTGGAAAGATACATTTTGGGAACAGATGACATCTAGGTAACATGGTAACAAACAAACAAACAAAAAAATCACAATAACAGACCAACCGTACCAGCCTTTAAATAAAACCCCCCCTCATAAGTCTGTATCAGCATTTCTAGTCTTGCATATTTCTGGTATATATATAGATATATTTAGCCAAATGGGATGACAATAATTACTTTAAAGAAATTCCTTTCCAGCTAAGCATATTTGACATTTGCACGCAGCATAAAACTGAAAGTGCATACGTAGGGTTGTTTTTTTTCCCCAAAGTTTAGGTTAAGCAGAAAAAGCAGGTTTTAGCTTTATACTGTTTACATATGCCCCAGTTCAAGCTTTTGAGCTTAACTGCTCCTTATAGAGCTTTCAAGTACTGGCATTAGCTGGTAGACTACCAAACAGATATAAAGAGCAACTTGACCATGTTATGTTGTCAGGGATTTGATGTGACTATTTTATTTTCTTTCTTGGCAATCACTTTCCTTTCCCCTTTGTGGAAAGGGAATTATCCTTTAGCTGCCTCTCATTTGGATACATACTCTCAAGGGAGAGTCAGATTTTCCATGGTTGTTATTAATTGCTTCACATCTAGACTAGACAAGAACTGAAATTTATGCAAATGTTTGGCAGAAAATAAACACAGCCATTTACATTTCCTCTACTAAAGACCTATATGCCATTTATGCATATATGTAAGAAACAAATAGAAAAGTATTATTACTGTACACCCTGGACACATGGCACCTGTTGACGTGCGAGTCATTTGCTATGATTCAAGTCAAGAGTACACATGCACATCCAAGGACAGAGTTTTGTGTTCAACCACAGAAGAGGCACACAGCAGACCATATGGCATACAGCAGAAGGGCATATTCTCACTGCTAACTTCACTTAGCTCAGTTAGATGGCTGGTCTTTATAAGTTTCTCTATTATAAATGGAGAGAGCAAGGATCAACTCAAAAGTAATTTGTAGTAAGATCATAACTCTGGTCTATGAATCATTCTCACCAAGAGATTTTCTCCATCTCCATTAAGTACAAATTCAGCACAAAGGAACTAGCTACTTAATTTAGCCTGCTAAATTAGTTTCCTGAAGATGGGAAGTGTGAACAGTCACCCCAAGTATCCACTTTGTGATTCAGTCTTCTTCCAATTTTTGCTGAATTCAATAAGCACTGAGGAGCTTATTGCAGAGAGGTGATTCCACAAGTGCATTTCCTAGTTCTGCAGGAAAGAGCAGCGCTAGCCTCCACCACCGCAAGTTGTCTTCCTCTACACAGGGGATGCACCAAGATCAGGACAGAGAGCAAATCATAGGCAGATGATGGCGGTCACGCTGGCCATCTCTACAGCTCAAGGCAAAATGTGATAGAGGACAGGGTGTTGTTTCCCCAGCTCTCATTGCAGATCAGTGGGCAGAACAGCTGGCAGGGCCAGAACAGCCAAAGAGTTCAAAAACTGGGGCAGGGAGAAATAGTTCCTCAACTTCATACCTAAGGATTTTGAGAGTGCTTCCTATGGAAGGAGAGAGTTGAAGCAGCAGTTTTGGAAACATCTAAAATGAAAGAAAAAGAAAAATTTTTGCTCTGCTTACACACGGAAGGATCTGTGTCAGTAACAAAAGCTTTGATCTTCAGCTGATTAACTCTGTGTCTATCAGTCAGATGGCTTCAACTTGATTGAGAGCCCTTGGTGAGTCTTTTCATGTTAGTGCAATAGACTAGACTGTTATGGGTGTCCACTGTATCAGTGGTGGGGTTCACAGGATGCATTTTTTTGATAGTCTGTTTAGCTGCAAAAGGTGTGGTCGGAGCACTGCAAATCCCTGTTATAACATAGTAGAGCGGACTGGGGACAGTTTGATCATACAGCATGGGAAAAAGATTTAATTTATAACACTAATTTGTATCTACACTAGGGGCTGTGACTTCATTAAAAATCTCCACTGCAGAAAAAGCCCAGGAGAACAATCATTAAACACATCCTCCCTGACAATGCTTAATGCACAGCCTAATGGAGTTCTTCTTACTCATGTCCTTCATATCTCACCGAGATGGCAAAATCGCTGCCTAAGAGAGTCTCTAAAAGCCCTTTAGCCCCCCCCATGCTGCAGCTAAAACCCACTTAAGTCTGCTGCACTGCCGGCAATACAAAATGTTCTCTGACTCCCCCTTCCCCCCAAGTATTCTACAAACACCCCCTCCCCACCCCACCACCACTGATCTACGGTCCCAAGCACAAACCCAGGCATTTTGCTCGAGTCCAGGCAGGAACAGAGCTCTTCAACTCTCTGTCTGCTCATGATTACCTGTAGTTCAACAGCGTTATCAAGCGTTTAACAGCAAGAAGCATTCTGCTAGTTTTATTTTAATTCTCTTTTGTTCATGTCCTTACACGTGGCATATATTTGCCAGGTGCATTCAAATGAGGCCAAGGCACAGAAGGACAGACTCAAGCAGAAAGTATCCAGAAATTCTGGAACCTAGATGACTCAAGATGAGGAGTTACTAGTTGTCCTCTTTCCCAGTAGAAGCTTATAAAGGTTTAAAGTCATCTGTACTAATTAAAAAAAATATTTTACTGGTAATACATATTAGCATTTTAATTAGAAGACAAGCAGCTCAAGAGACTGGCTTGCTGCATTCTGTAGCCTACACAGAAGAAACTTTAAATGCTTTGACATCTAACAGTACCAAAACGCACAAGCCTAACAGCTTATCTTCCCATCAGTAACCATGATATTCTAGATGAATAAAAGTGAAATAAATCCTAGAATCTTTACTTTTTACTATGGAAGTGGAGAATAAAAGATTAGACTTCACAGCAGCATGAAATTAATCCAGGTGTCTCTATTTAACTAAGTTCTCATATCTAGAAGAAGGAGAACTCTTCAGAAAACAGCTTTGTTGCTGACAAATGGATATCATAGGGGTTGCTATAGACCTTGACAAAAAAATAAATGAGAACATCAATCACAATCTATTTGTGAAATCTAACTGTGGGTTAGGGTACAAGTTATGAATGCAACTCCCTAATTCATCTAACCCTTCATTCCTGTTAGATGCACAGCTGCCTGTAATATATGACTTAATATAATTACATATTATTTAAATATCAGTTTAAAGTTAACTTTTTACTTAAAGAGAAGAAAAATACATTCTACCTTGGCTACCTTAATTCATTACTTACTAGAACATTTAGTGATGAGTATTTTCAAAGAAGAGCCTTCCCAGGAAAGTAAAAAGCTGAGCTGAGAGCAGGAACAAGCTCACTTGCAAACTGAGTGCCTTTGCTTTACAGAAATCTTCCTCAGTCATTCAGCACCACAAAGGCAACACGCCTCTAATCCACTTATTGGCAGTCACCTAGTCACCAAGTTGTTCTTGGTCAAAATTTCTTAGTTTATTATTTTTGGATTTTGAGAGTTGTTACAGAGATAGACCTCTTTAATCTTTCAAGTATGACAACTCATCTTGTCCCAGGGAGCAGAGTATAGTACATGGCTGAGGTGGTTGTGACTGCTGTTCTGGGGGTGAAGAGGGAGAAGGCAAGGTCTGAACCATGTTGTTAGAGAAACTTCAACATAGCATTTTGAGGCCATAAGTATGAATTTGTGACTCTGGAATACCATTATCTTACTGGGGAAGAGGTGGGGAGGGAAAGATAGGACAGTAAAAAAAACCTAAAATAAGTTTAAGTACTTTTTAAAAGATTTATAATTCACTCTGAAACTCACTTCTTGGAAAACCAGTCAACGTCTTTTTGCACAGACACGGTAAGAGCAATATTACAGTTCTCCAGGTATCCATTTCTGTTAAAATGTTCACAAGAAGTTTATAGACTAAGCTGGTAATCACTGGCTGAGAAGATAAATAATCCCAAAAGGGAAGTAATAAAACATCAGCTGCATGCTGTATGCAGTTACTCATTATGGTTTTCTCTCATCTTTGGCACAGGGGCTGTTGTCCCCTTGTAGCCCAAACCCATCCACATAACTCAAACGCTGTCTGAATCTAGCTTAATTTTTCACAAACACAAGCACCTACTTTTGCTTGATTTGGACAGCAACATTTGTGGTAGTGACATATAGCGTAGAATAAGTCAGTTGGAAGGGACCTACAACAATCATCTAGTCCAACAATATTTACAGTGTGATCCAGAGCGTGTGGAACACCAAGAGATACTTCAGGTTTCATTCTACAGAGCAACACCCAAAACCATATTAAAAAAATAAATACATTGAGGAGTCAGACATGATAAATTTAGGAAATAACAAAGTTAAATTGATCAGAATTTTTTGTACTTCTGAACTCAGATGTCTTACATGCATCTAAGATGAGATGAGCTGTAACTTCCTGAAGATTGGTTCTGCTTCCATAGGACTGATAGATGGAGATAAACACGCTTAGGTAATGCAGCAAAGCTGGATGAATCTCTCTTATCTTGCTTCATGCAACTAATTTCAGCATCTAGGAACAAGATTTATAAATTCTTTTCTTTCTTTCTCTCCCCAATCTGCATGATACCAGACAAATAAGCTCACCCTTTCACAAGGGCCCCTACTCTTCCCTCATTATACAAGTGCCTGACCTAAGCCCATTATTCCAGTTTGCAATGCTGCTAAACACTCCCAACTATAAGTAAAGTCACTTGAAGTTTTTGAGTTATTCAGTCCTGTATCACACTAACTACTTTGAACGGTGAAGTTAAGACAACTCTAGTAAATGACATCAGCTGAGTGGCTGCTTTAATCTCAGTGACTTTAAGGCTTGATTTTCTTTCTATTTAAAGAAAAAAGCTTGTTTTACTTTACAGCTCAAGAAACACTCAGGTGCTAGTGATGAGATCCTGGAAGGACTCGTGACAATGAATCATTGTCTTTAGCACATGGTAGAGAATTAGGCAAGGGGTCACATGCTGAAGTACAGCAAGAATCTCAAATACTTAGCAACTGCTCATGCAGTCAGAGCTGTATCTTCTATGTGCTGAGTGAAACAGTATCCTGATGGAAAAGAAAACAGACCATAACTTAAAATTAAAGTGTGTGTCAAAATGCAGGCAGGCGTGCAAGTGAAACACTTGCACTGTCCATCTGAATTATAACATCTTCTAAACTTTGAATGTTTGACTTCACAGTCTTAATATGTTACTTTTACATTCTAAAATGTAAAGACTATAACTTAAGGACCAAGTCTTAGACAAAACTAGAAGGCTTTTAAGCAGGAAATCACCAAAAACTTCACGACATTTTTCTTTACACAGTCAAAACCAGGCAAAATCTATCATAGAAATTCCAATCCATCCAGATCACTGGATACCAAAAATGCTTCTTCATGTATATTTTTGTAAATAATTTGACATAGCTGAATATCCTACTATAGAATCATAGAATATTTGGGTTGGAAGGGACCTTTAAAAAGGCCATCCAGTCCAACCCCCTCTGCAACGAGCAGGGGCATCTTCCACTATATCAGGTTGCTCAGAGCCCCGTCCAACCTGACCTGGAATGTTTCCATGGGTAAGATGGGGCATCTACCACCTCTCTGGGCAACTTGTGCCAGCGTTTCACCACCCTCATTGGGAAAAATTTCTTCCTTAGACCTAGTCTGAATCTACCCTCTTTCAGTTTAAAACCATTACCCCTTGTCCTATCATACAGTTCCTGTTAAAAAGTCTGTCCCATCTTTTGTATAAGCCCCCTTTAAGTACTGGAAGGCTGCAATAAGGTCTCCCCTGAGCCTTCTCTTCTCCAGGCTGAACAACCCCAACGCTCTCAGCCTTTCTTCATAGCTGAGGTTGTTCCATCCCTCTGATCATTTTTGTGGCCCTCCTCTGGACCCTCTCCAACAGGTCCATGTCTTTCCTGTGCTGAGGCCTCCAGAGCTGGATGCAGGACTCCAGGTGGGGTCTCACCAGAGTGGAGTAGAGGGGTGGAATCACCTCCCTTGACCTGCTGGCCATGCTGCTTTTGATGCAGCCCAGGAAACTGTTGGCCGCCTGGGCTGTGAGTGCACATTTCTGGCTCATGTCCAGCTTTTCATCCACCAGTACCCACAAGTCCTTCTCGGCAGGGCTGCTCTCAATCCCTTCATCCCCCAGCCTGTATTGATACCGGGGGTTGCCCTGACCCAGGTGCAGGACCCTGCACTTGGCCTTGTTGAACGTCACGAGATTCACTCAGGCCCTTTCCCCGAACTTGTCTGTATTCACAAAAGTCTCACAAGTCTTGTGTAATGTACAGGAGCTAATTCCAGGGCTATAGACCCAAAGCATGCATATTTAGTTTGATTTTTTTAATAAACTCATTCTGCTGCTCATTTCTTTGGATGCAGCAATAAATAACGTCAAGGTACTGCAAGGGCCAATGCTGCAGTATGTACACAGTAAAAGTAATTTATTATGGTCTTGTTTCACAGGTGTCTATAGAATAGTACACTCAGCAAAAAGAAAAAAAAACAAAACAACTGTGAAGAAGCATACCGTTCATCAGAATGACACACCATGGTAATTATTTATGTTCTGGGAATATAGGTTCCAGTACAAGGAACTCACTGTTACAGCAGACTTGTTTCAGAAAAGTAAAAAATAGTAATGCTTATATAAAAGATCAGCAAATTATAAGATTCTAAACCTGATTTTCAACAATTACTTTTATTTTCAAATGCAAGAGAGGTAAAGAATATGCCACATATTTACACTGTAAATATGCATGTAACTGATCTCAACATGGTTCTTATGAGGTGCCACGTTTTGAGTACTTTGACAAACACTAATGCATGCTACTTGTCCTGTGTATATATCCAAACATGGTCTTTTTTTGAGGAAACATGCAAGTTTGGCTTTATTTTGTAGGACCTCAGCTTTGCACAATACTTTCTGACTCAGCACTACATGCCAATTTGATACCTAAGTAAGTTCTATGCTGCAATCCTACCTCCTGAGAACTCTTAGCATAACTAATCTATCAATATTTTCTGCCTAGCTGCATTCCTCAGAGAAATGGCCAGCCGCTCCCATCCTGTAAGGTTTTTCTTCCATCTGGAATGCAGTACTTTTTGCACGAAGTGCTCTCACAGCATTGGTGTAAACAGCATCAGTTCCCCTTCTCAACTAGAAAGCCACCCGCTGCTGGCATTGCCACCGAGTGACACACCTGAAAGTTCATTTCAGAGTTAACGGGGATTTCTGACTAGCGAGATCTGTACTGTGAGCAGCTTTCACCTCTCAAATATTTTAATGTTTTACTTTTTCTTGAGATGTCGGAAATGTATAAAAGTGTTGAAATTATTTAAATTTCACACAAATTATTTTTCTAAGCTTTTAGTAAGGAAGTGATCTTCAACCTTGGCTCTTAAAAACCAAAAATGAAAAGGAGACTTTCAAAAATGTCTTTGCATGAAATGAACGGGTCTTACAAAATTAAAAGTCTCTTGCATTATTTATTGCATGTCAAAGTTTAAAGGTTTAGTTTGAATCAAAGAGAAAGGTTTTTCCTGTGGATCTTAAACAAAGTTAAAGGCCTTACGTTGTCTATTAAATTCATAGACACCAGGTGGCCCCATAGCACTCACTGTGTATTTTGGTTTCCTGGTAGAGAAATGGAGAAGGAGCTGTAGAGTTTGATGTTTGAAGCTATGGATGCTTGAAGTTTTAGAAGCAAAACTGCCTTGAATTTTATCAGACTTATATATGTGTGTGTGTGTATACATATATATATATATATATGTGAAACTGCCAAACCATAATGGAAGGTCTTTGAACTGCATACATGTTTTAGTGAGTATTCATGCATGTGTACTTCACCAGTTCAAACTCAGTTTTCCAAATGTTACTAGGTATATGGTACTCATGTTTTGGGGTTACTCCTGAGTCAGATACTGGCAAAGGAAGGAGAATGAAGTTTTGAGGTGTCACAGAGCAGCCCAGCTATGCAGGACCCTTGTATCAGCCACATACAAATAAAGCTTTCAGGGGTCTATATGTATAAGACTGATACAATTCTCAGTGACTTTCCTGCTGTTTCTTGAGCTTTTTATTGTCAGTCCTAAGTGAGGTACATTTTTGCCAATATGCCCTCAGGGTACTTGATGGAGTTCATAACTTGTAATGGGTGATAGACCATTGGCTAGCAAAGGACTTTGATAGCAATGGCATCAAAGGCGGCAATTCTGCTGCTTCAGATGAGACCTACACAAGCTGAAAGAACTAGACCGAGGTGACTACATGGGAACATTTAGCATGAGTATGCTTAGATTCCCTCAAGTTTTAGTACAATAAAAGTCACTGTTAGCCATACTTTGATCAACGTGAAGAACAGGATCTAATCCAGCTTGCCATTCCAGAAGCAAATATTAACAGAGTATTGCAAGGATTCTCTCCTTGTACCAAAGGGAATCTGGTCTAACTAAAGCAAGTCATAAACTTTCTTTACCTAGCTCACACTATCATGAAGTAGTGACAAGCAGGATCACTCTTCGCAGCACTTCTCCAGCTTAAGTGCTAGCAAGTAAAGGGAGCGTAGATACTACTTCAAGCATCTTTCCTTCCTTCTCTTCAGAACAGCAGATCCAAAAAGAGATTTAAGGACTGTAGTTAGATCTACAAAAATGATAGGGCATACAGGATCCAGACTTCATTTGGCCACAGAGGGATCATGATGAGAACAAGTGGGAGAAAAGAAAGGTGTTCTGACCGAACAGCTGAACTTTTGATGAGTACATGTAAATTGTCACAATACAAAAAATAGTGCTTTTCTGACAGCCAGACTTACAGTATTTTAATGAGGAATAGAGCATTTTGGTGACTACTGTAGGAAATATGTGAAATAAAAGACAATATAACAGCCATGCAATTACTAGAAAAGTATGGATAACTTTGTGAAGAGCATGACAGTTGCACTGAGCAATATACTTCTGGCAAAGGAAATGGAAACATGCTTGCAGAACATTTTGTTGGGGAGTTGCGCACTGTCAACACAAGGTAGATTGCAGAAAAGCCTGACTTCCCCAGGTTAGGAAGTCCATGCGGGAGTGATAGCCAGAGCCCTAAGTTAAGCACCTAGAATGCCCCAGAGAGGCTATTCTGATTTTTTTTTTGATGCACCTATAGGTTTAGAGAGGAACTAGCATTTCCCATTGCCTAGTTGTGAGCAGGGCCACAACCTGAATGGAGTTTGAGAAGCAAGAGCTTAAGACTTCAGGAATGCCTCTCCAATCTGTGGATACTAGAAGTAAGCCCTTTTTTCAAAAAGGCAAATACCAATCCTATATACCTACCCGTAAAAAGTGTGAATGATCCCATCTTTTCTATTAAGGAAAGTTAACCCAGGAAAGAGGAGACCTCACTTTATCCTCATTCAGAATAAAACATGCAGTTTCGCCAGAATGTATAATACCTACCAGCAATGAAGGCAGTTTTGGAGTAGGAGGAAAAACCATCTTCCACATCTCCTTTTAAAGCTTTACTGGTGGACAGTGAGTGATTTAAGATTCACTGGGACAAGGAGGCATGATATTGTAGTCTGATGGGTAGGATACTTACCTGAGAGAGTCTTCCGCTGTCTTTGTATTTTATTGGCCAGCTGTAATGCCACCACCTCATAAAGGAAAGCCGTAACTAACATTTCTGCAGAGCTTGGTCCTGTAGGAACGAGTATGGTCGATGCCGCAAGAATGCACTTACTAGACAAAGCTGAAGTGGAAGGATAAGTAGATCAATATGATTAGGCACCAGCATCAGACTGGCAGGAACTGAAGCCACTTTGGAACAGGCAGAGAACTGCAAGTATTAAAACATTAAAAAAAAAATCAAATAGGGTGTTAAAAAAAAAAAGTTAATTAGGTGACCCCAGTTAGAAGACCCAATTTTCCCCTCAGTAAAATCAATGAAGTTTTGTTATGGATGGCAACAGAACCAGAGATGGGTCTAAAGTTTGTTGACAAGAGGTAAACATGGAAAATATTGGCACACAAGTGTTTTATATTTCAAGTAGAGCTGCAAAGAATAAAACTCTCAAAGGTATATATGAAACCACTCAGGAACATTGTCAGCTAGGAAAGAGTAGGAAACAGCTTCCACTCAATTTGTCATACTGAAACCAGGATCAGAGTAAAGAGATCTTGAACTTAAAATAAAGCAATGGTTTAGAAGCAGCTATTTATATCTTTATAATAGCCTGAGATGGAAGCTACTACTTATGTTGCTGTAGAGCAAAAGCATAGGTCTTCTGAAATACATTCTCTTTTCCTCCCCGCAAAAAGATGACAGTAGAAAAAAATGTGTGCGTGTAAAAAAAGTGCAATATATGTTTATTTAAAATAAGTACTCATACAGAAGGACATCGATAACACACGGAGAATTCGGTCAGATTCTTGCTCCAAGTTATCTTTCCCTCCCAAAAAGTAATACAAGCTGAAGATTAGACTTGCTGTTTGGCAATGTAAACATCGCAAAAAGAGTATGTGTTGCCATTAGGAGGTACTTGTTATATTTTAATTCTTGGTCACCTCATGTTACATGACACCTGTAGTTAGAATATGACCACAAGTTGGAACAATATTCACAGAAGTTGGACCATGCTCAAATATACTATTTTTTGTAATAAAACCAAACCAAGCCTACCCACATCTAACAGGTGAGCCATCTTTAGATTAGCTGATTACGGTTTCAACTGCAAAAGGAATTCTTTTGCCTTTTTCAGTGCCAGTTTCCCTGCTTACGCTTTTTATTTCATTTCGAACCATAAAATTCAGTCTATTCCATGAGATAATGGATCACAAAGATGAAGCCATCCATCTCATTTTCTCTGAAGTTATATTTCAAAAAGGTAGATGCTGAGATAGCATTACACAGAGGTGCAAGAGTCACTGTTTAAATTACTACTAAAAAACTTGCAAAAGGTTGAAAAAGTATGGGGGCGTTGACCCCAGCCAGCAGCCAAGCACCCACATAGCTGCTCACTCTCTTTCCCCTCCATCCCCAGCAGGACAGGGGAGAGAAGAAGAGCAAAAGAAAGAAAACTCACAGGTTGAGATAAAGGCAGTTTAATTAGTGAAGAGGAAAAACCAAACCACCAAGTGATGCAAAGGTGATCACTCACTACCTCCCACAGGCAGACCAAAGCCCAGCCAGCCTGTGAACAACAGCTGCCTTGGAAGCCTCCCCCCCGCTTCTTCCTCTAGCCTGTGTTTATTGCTGAGCATGACGTTATCAGATATGGAATATCAGATATGGAATATCAGATATGGAATATCAGATATGGAATATCAGATATGGAATATCAGATATGGAATAGCCCTTTGGCCAGTTCAAGTCAGATGTCCCAGCTGTGTCCCTCCCAAAGTCTTGCCCACCCCCAGCCTACTTGCTGTGGGGGCAGAGCAGGAAAAAGAGAAAGCCTTAACCCAGCGCAAGCATTGCTCAGCACCAGCCAAAACACTGGCGTGTTATCAACACTGTTTCAATCACAAATCTGAAACGCAGCACCATATGGGATGCTGTGAAGAAAGTTAACTCCATCTCCGCCAGACCCAGTACAGAAAGAAACCCCAAGAATTCAGCTATTAATCTGCATGAGATAGATCACATCATAGCTCACTATCTGGAAGCCCAAAATCAAAAGCAAAGTCATAAATGCTTTCAGCATATGAAACAATGTGCCAAATTTATCAAACCCGAAAGCAGTCCACTGCAGTCAATACTATTCTTAACATTTGCAGTAGTGGATTTAACCAGTGTATTTATAAAACAAGTAAGCAGGGAAGCCTTCCCCAAACATACAACTTTGTATGTGAATTTGTGGGACTTCTGTCCACGTTATTAAAATTGATCTGTTTTCCTCCTACAGTTATTTACTGTATATATAGGATATATAGGATATTGTTATTTACTGCTTACTCCCAGCAGGTCGTAAGCAGTATTGTACAGTAGATACGCATAAATAGAGTCATAAATAAAAAGCTAACAAAGGTGCTCAGAAAGGCAGCTCAATGACTTTGCCACTGAGCATGAGAATTCATTACTAGCTTGTGATGCTTGCTTACTCTAGTTCCAGGGGAAAAAAAAAAATTATACATACAACATCAGAAGCTGCAGTTTCCATGCATCTCTTCTCCTGCCCATAAGTAAACATCCTGGGAGCAGAGAGCAAAAGTGATGGTCTGTGGAAGTCAGCAGCGGCTCTTCACGGAACCCGAGAGCTCCTCAGTGTTTGTAGGAACGACTGTTCATTAGACCCAAAATATCTCAAACAAGGCCACCCACAAAAACAGTACTTTTTGTTCATCTACCATGAAACTCACTTCTGTTAAGGGTAAAGGTGTTGAGTACCACAGATTTTTAACCCACTGAAAGCCTTCAGGAGTTGAGAGCCTGACAGTGCATAGCTTTCTGGCACTGTCAGATGTTTAAAGGCAAATTTAAGACAAAGGCAGTCCCTCATTAGCTCTTTGGGAAACTACTCCTCACCTCCAGAAAGTAATACAGGAGAGCCAGGAAGGAGGTTTCCATAAATAAAACAAAAAAGGCCACTGCAGACTAAGAGTGCACACAAATACTAACTGTAGCACTGGGAAGCATTTAGCAATTCAGTTTTACACGTAAAGGCCACTCCTGCAGAGCAGCAAGATGCAGTACTCGCCGCTCTGCATCCCAGGAGCAGGAGCTGCCTTGGGGCTCCATCCCAGGAGCAGGAGCTGCTCTGGGGATCCATCTCCGGGGGAAAGTGCCCTCCCAGCAACTCCGGCGCTTTTTTCCGTGCAACAAGAGCTTTCTAGAAAAGACTGGGCTAAAATCAGGTTATCTGCCCAGGGTCTCAAAAGTAGCATTGGTCACTGAAGAGACCCGTCATGAGTTTGAGAGGCTAAGGCACAACGAGGGAGAGCGATCAAGGCCATGATTTTCCTTGTCCAGCTTAACACAAACCAAGAAGTCTCCACTTCCAAGCGAGCTAAAGCTGCTTTAAGGCATATGGGGAGCAGAGTGAACACAGATCACGGCAGCTGTCAAATCTAAACATGACTAGAAATTTCTTTCTCCAATACCTGTAGGTGACCCAAATTTGGGTTCTGGGACACTGTTGAAATAAAAAAAAAAAAAAAAAAAAAAAAGCAGCTTTGTTTGAGGCATTAGAACTTTTACAGCTTGTGCACAGCGCTCTGTCGCTTGCCGCAGGCCTCGATGCAGATGTGCCAGAACCACGTGAATCGCTCAGGCTCTGCCCTGGGCAGGCATGTCCTGAGCAGCCTTCGCTCCCTTGAAAACGAGCGGCAGCAAAAGCAGCAGCCCTAGCTCCCATCTGCCCTCCCGCCTCTCCCGCGGCAGGTCAGGCTAGCAGCAAATAGGGATATTCTCTATTCCATGGTGCTACACAGCAAGCAAGCTCACTTCTAAATACATCCAAACAGAAGCTTGGAAACCGCAAAATAAATACAGTTCTCGCTCTAAGTAATGCGGCAAAATGTAGGTTATACCTAGTGTTTCACAGCAAATGTAGTGTTGTTTAACTTTTTTCCTTGTCCTCAGTGTAGCAGATACAAGAGACCCATTTGAAGAAAACGAAGACTTCCACAGAAAGTAACAAGTAAGTTTACTTTCTGGGTTTTTTACTCCCTGTCATAACAAAATAGTGATCATCTTGCCTGCTCTTCACAAGAGGACCTTTTGATGCACCAGGCGTTCCTTTGTTACATGCTGTTTCTGATTTTCCCTTAGGGAGAGGCTTCTTGGTGGCTGGGGCCAAGCATTCGTTAGCTTGCAAGGTTTTGGTTGAAGGTTGATCTTTTGCGGAAGGCTGCGCTGGCTTTTTGGTCACTGCCGCTTTGGCTGAAGTTTGAGGAAGTCGTACAACGGATAAGGGAGTGCGTTCAGGAGATTTGGATGAAGCAGGTCCAACCTGAGGAGATCTACTGACATTTGGCTGCTTATTGACAGCTGATGATACATTTTTGCTTGTAGATACCAGCGACTTTGATGCTTTGCTAACTGCAAGGGAAGGCGCAGAAGCTGAGTGTTTTAGGACTGAAGCACTTTTTGGGTTCCTTGCCAGGTCAGAAGCTGTTTGTGGAGGTTTCTGAGGACGCCGAGACTCAGTTCCTGAGGTCTGAACCGCATTTTCAGAAGGAGGTTTTGCAAGGAGCTGCTGAGAACGTGCAAACTTGGCGACGGCAGGCAGATTTGTCACAGGCAGCCAAGCAGCCCTCGGAGCAACTGAATTCGGTTTGGTTTTAGTGACAGATACAGGTTTGCATTTAGCAGGGACACGCTTCTGTTTTGAAGCCATCGTTTCAGCTGTCCCAGGCAAGCGAGACGACTGTTTTTTAGAGGACGAGAGGGCAGGGTGCACCGCCGGTGCCGGGGAGCCCTGAGGCAGGGCAAACTTCACCTTGGGAGCATCAGGGGACCGAATACGTTTGCGTAACGTTTCGGAGTGAACAAGGACCGTTCTCGTTCCGGCAGTTGAAGAGCTTTTGCTTACAGGCTGCGAAGGAGCAGAAGCTGGTGAGTTGTGTGCAGGAGACTCCAGCTTCTTTGAGGTGCCAGCTACTGGTTTGAAAGGAGACTGCGCGCCTGTCGCTGAAGACCCTTGTAATTTGGACCTGACTGACACTGACTTGGCTGTGGAGTATGGGTGCGCTGGCACTTTTGGTGGTGCCAGGGCAGGGGACTGAGGGCGTGCAGCTACAACCTTCTTGGCACTGGCCCCGTGGACAGCCTTTAGAGCTGGAACAGGAGTAGGGGGTTTCGATGGCTGCTTTTGAAACATATTGACAGCTGACATTGGATTCATGACAGGAGGCTCCTGAGTTCTCACTGACGAGTTGGGGACGTTGTCACTGGTGACCCCTTTCTGAAATGCCAGGATTTTTTGTTCCAGAGTTGCAAACTGAAGCACTCGGCACGGATCATATTTAAGCAGAAAACCTTGAAGAGTGTCCCAGCCTCCACCAACACGTACCATCACGTGCTTGCCATGTAGCATCTGAAAACGGAGGCAGAGGGGGCGGGAGCAGAAGAACAAGAGAAATTTTTATCTTGTTTTTTGCGGCATCATGTCTTCATCTTACATTAGTGTCAATGAAATCGACTAAAAATAGGACTTCCTTTCTTACAGAGAAACATTTTAGAAAAGAGAAATTATGTGATAAATAAGTTTATGCTTCCCAATTCTTTTCTTAGGTAGTTTCTTCTGCAGAGACAGTCATTATGTGTGGGGAAATAACGAAAGCATATGTAAAGAAGACATTTTAACCATTCTGTCAGCATCTTTATTTAGTATACCAAGTTTTGGATATAGGTTTTGTTCAAATTATGGATGTCCTCATAACATTTTAATCCCAGAAACTCTGACACCTGCTGAAGACAGTGCTCAACGATCCTACAAATTATAAACCCCAAGCATACAGGTTTTGCAATAGAATATCCTGAGAACGTTGCTTGTTCATTATCCTTATTTATATTGCAAGTTGCTACTGAAATTTTAGAAACACCACAGCAAAACATTTAACTTGCTTAGTCTAGCCTGATTGTAAAAATCAATGGTTATAAGATTTAATTAGCTACATCTGCTTTGAATCATTGATTGGATGACGTGGTGTCCCAGCCTAAATCATTCTGTAATTCTAAAACAATACTATAAAAATGAAGTATTCCACTTAAAAGCATTTCTCTCCCCATTAAGAATATAAATTGGAATTCTGAGAAACTACTTACTCGTATGAAGAGTATTTTATCTCCCAGTCTATAACGTCCTTCTGATAAGTATTCAATTGAAAATCGATGGGAACAACTGCAAGGAGGATCTTCTGCTATATGTTTAACCTAGTTATTAAAATTGAAAGCATTTCTTAGTATTTTGACAGAAGCATGTGATTAACAGTTTATTGAAATATTTTATACAAGGAAAGATACTGATCTCTTCATCCCATAATCTAAGAAAACACTAGAATTCTATTCCCTCACAAGAGAGTCTCAGCTACATAGAGCTTCAAAACGTAGAATAAAAGATTAAAAGAAAGAACTAACTGTATGTACAGACAAATGTTTCAAGTTGTTCTGATCCAGTTTTCATGATTTCTTCAATTTTAAGCTATTTCTACTTTCCTTTCTAAGATTTGTCCGTAACACTATGCACAGTAGCATCAAATTCCAGCCAGGACCTTGTAAAGACACTGTTATGGTCTCTTGAAATTGCAACAAGTGCCCAAGTCTCTCCTGTGACCAAATCCATTGCTACACCTGACCCAGGGCTACTTCACCTTTCTTCCTAATTTTTTTGTAAGGCTTTTATAAGTTAATCTTCTGTGTGACACCCAAGAAAGAAACCACTGAAAAAAAGGAGAAAGGTAGTCCCCAAATAAGTCCAGAGTTAGAGAAGATGTGCCTCTTACAGCCACTTAGAAATGTAACAAATTGGAAGGTCAAGATTATTTGCCAAGCAGGAAAAATAGTGAGAGTTTTCAGAGAGCGTGAGGACCTGATGGCTGACATTCCCAAAGAAGCAGAAGTTTTACTTTACAACACAAAGGAACTTTAAAATAAATTAATTTTAAAGTCTTAACATGCATTTTTCAGCAAAATAGGGAAGTAGTGAATTGGTCCAAAAGGAATGATGAACAAGATGTACAAATAATCTCCTTTTCTGCAAACATATTCATTTCCAATTGGTACAGCTACAGAGGTTTTATTTAAAGTCTTTTTCAAAAGAGTTTCAAAGCCTGCTTTAACATTTGAGGAAGTTTTACAAAAATATCAAATTGAAGAGCGGCATACATTACAGTCATAGAATACTGACACATCATAAAAATTGAGTGAGAGTATTTCTTATACTCAAAGAAGCGGGGGCAAGGAAATCAAGGCAAGTTATATGCACTGAGGCTTTAACTCCAAAATATATGACAGCATTTTGCTTACATATTTGAGCAACAAAAAATAGTTGTTCAAATGAGGTGCATACTGTCCTTTTATTTAAGGAGGCTCACAAATATTAGACGAAAACCAGCCTATGCTTACTGAGCCAGATCATACAAGTACTAAACTTAGAGTTTGATTTAAAGCCCATATCACAACAAATAAGTAGTACTTACTGCCTCATGTAGCTCCCCATGATGACAACATGACTTTGCTGTGCTAATAGCTGTTGGTGGTCCAGAGGTCATCAGCAGTGTTTCTTCTAGCTCAATTTCCTTCTCTAGTTTTACTAGTACAGGAGGTTCAACTCCATACCTCAACACAAATACATAGCGTGTTTAATTGCAAATTTACTAAAGAAAACAAAAAGAAACTGATGATATCAAACATGGAAAATTCTGGATAGCGTAACTGACAGGGAACTGCACTACATCAGTCAGAGGAATAACTGCCTTGATAATCCAAAGGGAAGGAGCTGCTCTGATTTTTGAGTAGAAGCTCTCCCAAAGGTAGTCTTAGAGCTACCAGAGAAGGCAGTAAAAATAGTCAAAACTACACAACTCACATCCTATTTAGATAAACTACCTTAAAGCTTCCTGCTCTGCACTAGAAATAAATAAGAAGTGTAAATTTAGAGAATGATAAAGACTTGATTCATATTTAAAGATTCCATATCTGCCAAAAAGCTTAAAAAAAAATAAAGACCCTGAAATCATATTTAATGTTCACTGAGTTCTTCTAAAATGCACACATATCTATAAGCTGAATGTAGCATTTAAGCATACAGCTATACAAAGCAGTGTGGATCAGCAGTTTTTCATGAAAAGAATCTGATAAATACTTGAAAAAACACTCGTATCGTATGGTGGTTCTAGAAAAGCTACTCGTTACTTTCTGCACGGAATTAACATCTCCTGCATTGCACTTAACGACCACAGATTGTCTTAACTTCGTCTTAGCTTTTACTTAATAGAGTATGTTCTTCAATTTCTTGTTAAGAGCATGTATGGATCACATACCTGGATACGATGCGTCCAATTTCCAACAGACAAAGATACACTTGTCTTGGATCCTTGTGCAAAACTAAAAGGCAAGAGAATAAAAGGGAGTTACAGCTGATATTTACTGTGGGGAGGCCTGTGCAATTTGGTACAGAGAAGGGAAGGTAAGGAATAGATGACTATAACTTTGCCATCATTCTACCCAGAGGCAAGCTACGCTACCATGGATAAAGCACTATATGCTTTCCAACTCTGATTTTCTATTCCATGAAGTGTTTAAGCCCATCGTGGGACTCCTGACATCAAACTCTTCTCTACCTCCTAAGAGAAATAGGCTTTATTTGGTTTTATGATGTTCCTTCTTGATGTGAAATAGAAAGAAAGAGATCCGAGAGCTTTCCCTTCCCTACCCCCAAATGCATTATAGCAGTCTTAAAAGTGAGAAGCACTCAACAGCTGCAAATAGGAAAATATACCCCATCCGTTCATGCTCATGCATACAGACACAGAATACACACACTGTGTATGTGAACCACCGTAGGAGAACACACCGCAAGGGACCTGGCTGACAAGTGGATGGTATGCAGCCCGTCAGCCTAAGTGGTTTAAACCCTTGGCTGTGAAAGAATAATCTGAGTGATTGTTACCGTTTCAGTAAGCAACAGAACTTTTTTCTTATCACTTTAAAAGTTCTAGGTGCTAGCAGGATCCAATCCAAATGGCAGATTCACCCAATTCCAGTAGATACCACTTTGCCAGTGGCAGCTCCCCTACCCCATGCTATACCCTCATTTCCCCCTCCCTATCAGCCCCCACCTCCTGCCCCACCCACCCAAAGGTTTTCTTCAGAATTTGGTATCTTTGTGAGGCTCTACCTGAGAAAGAGGGTCAAAGCCCCTGACTGTAAGAAGAAGGGGAGAATGACGTTGGTTTAAGAGACAAACACTCATATTTGAACATCAGATGCTGGCTGGGATCACAGAAAAGAAACAACACTCTCTCAGACACCTTAGTAGCACAGAGTTTTGCCCATGGCTTTGCTTCTCAAAGGCTTGCCCTAGGCTTTGCTTCTCAAAGGCTGTGCCCACGTTAACCCAGCTAGTGCCAAACACAGAGGCTGCTTTGCAACCCTCGATTCAGAGCAGCTCTAACAGCTGCATGCGCTCCACCATGTAGGCACACTAAATCACGATCAGGAGAGCTGAAGAATGAGATGGAAGAGTGGAGTGATAGCCACACGGTGTGAAGATGACCACGGCAGGTCTTCTGCGTTTTCTTGACAACTTTGAAATGTAAGTATTCAATTATTTCTACTGTGGCAATGAAGAATGGAAGAGGCAGAAGGCAAACAATGCCTGCTTTGGTTTCTTGAAACTTCCTTCTTTAGGTGTGCAAGAAAAAGGGGAAAAAAAACAAGGCCGTGAAAAGAGAAAGAAAATAGTTTAAGATCTCACACAGAAGTAACTACTTCCTCCTCTGTCCCCATTTAAGCCTCAACGTGTTCTAAGAACAGTTGTATGAATGCTTTAGAAAACAAACTATCCCTTGTGCTTTCTTAGGCAACTAGGAATGCTGCCTAATAACTCAGAAACCAAAGGCTGGACGAGAAGGTCATTCAAGTCCCTTCAACCCAATACATGACATGTTTCTTTCCCCCATCTAACATAAGACATGAGAAAAGCTACAGACACCGTTTTCATATGGTGTAACATTTACATGAACAAAGTCTGACTTTCTTCACACCGTGCAGCAACAATATTCATTTGAAACTGGAAATTCACTCTAAAAAGAAACCTAATGAGCCAGCTCTATATTTAAGAGATGAAATCTAACATCTTTCTGATGTTCAATTTGGTATTTAAAACAACTTTGCTTTAAATAAGACTGAAGTGTTTCCTAAAGTATAAGCTGAGTATGAAGTCAGATGTTCTTGTTTATACCATCTACTCCAGTTTGTAAGTCTACTTTTTAAAAGATCTCATTACGAAGTGTAAGTCTAAAACAGAAAGTTGATTCAGCCATAATCTAAAGGTACTGGAGGTCATTTAATCTCTGTGTTTTTGTCAGCTGTAACAGGAGTGGCATAATTTGCCTGAATCCAAATCTCTCCCTCGCCGAGATCAAGACATTTGTTTCGGCTTGATGTCAAAGGGCATCCCATGATGGTTACTCTCCCTTTCTGCTGTCTCAGGAGCCACTTAATTTTTTCCTTCACAGCCATCCACACTTTTCAGGAAGTGTTGCTACATATATCTGATGGGAAAGGGACAATTGTCAAATTGTCTTTCCCTTAGTTCATTCATAAAGAATAGCTGCAAGTTTGATGGTGAACATCAGTGGAAAGAATGTTTCATCAAGGAGGCTGCAAGTCTGCTCATTTTGACTGCCAAAAGGGCTCACAGAACATATTTATGCCACAAAGCAAGCTTGTGTCAAGAGTTACAATCAGACTTCAAAACACTTCTTGGCTATGAGTGAAAGCCACAGCATTAGGAAATCCCGCCTGCTTATCTCAGGGAGGCTAAACAGGTTCTAGTTACCCATCCACTTAAAGGAACTACAATGTTTAAGCAATCCAATTCATATAAGTTGAACTGAAAAAAATATTAAAACTGATTTTCTTATAGCTCAGTTCTCCTACTCATCTGTATTTCATGGCACTGAAGAAAGATACACTCCCTAGTTAAATCAGAATGAGACAGATGCAAATAGGGAGGTTTTCACAACTATTTTAAAGATGACTTATCCAGTAGAGAAGGCATGGGCAGTCCAACTAGCAGGGAGGAGAGCTTGAAAGGAAATCAGTTAATGAAAACAGTGCCTCTCATTTAAATAGGCACAAAGACTTCAGGAAAATCTAGTAAATACGGTGTCAAATTCATTTGATTACTGAAAACAAAGGTACTTTGCAATTTTTTGTTATTCTGCTTGACAGGCAGGTATTTTGCCTGCTTTTATTTTTTTTTAATAAAAAAAACAAACCCCAAAAACACCCAGTATGTGGCTTGCCACAAAAGGTAATTAATTTTTACTGACACAATAGCTGGTAGAAGAGTATTTCATTATTTACAATGCAATGAAAGCACAGTTCCCCTTAATTAGCAGTCAAAAAAATCTTATTCCATCTGGAATATCAGTCTAGAAGCTCTTTGTTATAAGGGACAGACTGTGCACTGGGGCAGGCATACACACAGTTGGCAGTATTTATTTTTATATCTTATTAAATGGGAAAATACAAATGGTTTAGAGTCACGTCAAGTAGGTCCTGAAGTAAATGTTAATTACCAACAGACTGTTGTCACTTCAGGCACAACGCCCTGATGTAGTTACCAAATTTAGCTGTCATGAATGCATTATTCCGAGGGCCTTCTGCAACAAGAACGAGCTCTAATACCGAATAAAGGATCCTATTGTGAGTTGACTCCATGGCCCTGTGGTCTTCCCGCACAGGGAAAGCGAAACACCACTTTTCTCCTCTGTTTCTCAGTAGGCCTTTTTATTGAAGGAAAACATGTGAGTTTGCTGTACAGCTGTCACTCCCCACCTTCCTCCCACACGGCAACTCTTAGAAGGCTGGAAAAGCATTGTGCGAGTTAGAGCAGTCACTGAACTGATTTTTCAAGGCTTTTACGTGAACACTGCCTTAAACTAAATAAAAGCATTAATAGCTTGCACAAGACCAGTACAGTTGTGACAAAGGCTTCACAAGATTATACAGAAGAGATCTCCCTGACCAGGTAGTTATCTACATACAGATCAAAGCAAGTCTTACAAAAAGATAGATTTACCTAAGCCTTCAGATTCAAAGAGATAAGTCTCATCAACTCCAATGGCCCTACACCAGTTAAGAAAGTTGGCTGTATTATCTCTGGCAAAAAAAGATCCTGATGGAGCATCCTTCTTACATGGAACTTTTCTCATAGGAAAATTCTGGCAAGGGAAGAAAACAAAAAGTACATTGTGCACATCAACATTACCAACAGATTTCAAAGCATATTTGCAAAGGAAAATAAACCCTAAACTCAGAGTACACAAACAGTGGTTACTAAGTATTTTGTGTTCAACCCACCATGTATTCTATTAAAAAAAAAAACCCTACGCTAATGCAGAAGGCATTCCATCTTATTTTTGTGAACAGTCACTAAGTGAATAATCCTTAGCTCTGCAACCTCTCCCAGAACTGCCCATACAGTTGCTTCCCCATTTCCCCACGTGCTGGGGTAAAAGTCTTACTGGTGGTTTCACAGGTGTAGATAATTATTCCCCCTTCCCAGGCTCCGTTCATAGCAGCAGAATGAACGGAGAGAACCCCAAATCAACTAAACTATACTTAGCTGCCAGATTTCAGCATTTTAGAGCCTGTTCTAGAAAGTGGAGGGAATCAGAAGGGAGCAAAGGGCAATCTCCTTTAAAACAATTCAGTACGTACTTGTTTTTAAACTGGTATCTTCAAAACTAAAGAATCAGTTAAAAAGTAAGCAAGTTGGGCATCTTGTCCTTCTTAAAAAATCCCTAAGGATTTGCAGCATTCGTATGGCTCTTGTATAAATACCATTTGGCATCCTAAGACTGCTGTCTTGTCCCCCTTCCAATTAATAATAATTCTAATATTAGTAATTATATTGCTTACTGGTAAATAACATTTTTTTAAAACTACTGTTTTACTAGATAAAACAGTGAAAGGTAAACACACACCAAAAAAAATGGTCTGGATATGGTGAAAAAGTTCCTCCTGCCCTCAAGGGAAACACTACCAACCGCGGCACATTAGTTGGTGATCTGCTATATGACAAATCCAAGCATTGCTGTAGCTATACTGGGCACTTGTACATTGAACGTATGCTACCTGCACCAGCATTATGCAGTTTCGTACTCCGAAGTGTCACACCACTATTTTTCGTTGTACAAGCACAGACTGGAAGTTGATTGAGATTTATGTTTCAGTTCAGCCTTGGCTCCTAAGAAAAACACTTGAAGCTCATCTCCAGGTACATCTCAACATGGGTATTTTCATGGCTAGCCTATATGCTAGAGTTTAGCCACCAGTTTCTGGTATAAAACATACCACTAAGTATCAATGGGTATCTTGTTCGCAACCCACACTGATGTTATCAGGGGAACAATCAAACTCCAGACTGACTAAATCTCCCTCTGGCAAGACTTCTACCAAAATCAAACTAAAACTTAGGATTTGACTAACAAAGTGAATAAGTAATTTGTTGCATAAGGCCAGTTTATCCATCTATAAAGCCACGTTATCCTTAATCTCTGCATACACAGCATACATCACTTTGGGAAGCCTCACTCACCTGCT
Source organism: Phaethon aethereus (assembly GCF_964289735.1). Lineage (NCBI taxonomy): Eukaryota > Metazoa > Chordata > Aves > Phaethontiformes > Phaethontidae > Phaethon > Phaethon aethereus. The sequence continues at coordinate 54,752,330 of NC_138575.1, read as the reverse complement.
TTCCTTTTACTAGTTCTTACAATTAAAGTTTATATGTGCATTAAAAAAAAAAATCACAATATGACTCACCCTTAAATTATTTGAGCTACAACATTTTTTAACTGTGTTTTGAAGAACACCAACCAGTTGGCAGAGTAGCACTCCATTATCAAGTTCTTCTAGCAGTTGTTCTGCTGTGACTTCTATTCCTAAAAAAGGTCAATTTTAGAGTTACTCCACAAAACGCGAAGAAGTTTCATATGAACTCAAAGGCAACTCACACAGCATTCCAGGGTTAAGGACTGAAAATTAGTAGAAATATGTAGGTAAACGAAAATCAAATATCCACTTAATTAGATTTCAATTAGACTAACAAGATTCACAAACAAATTAGAATTATTAATCATCCTACCTCTAAGAGGTGTCAGCTAATAAAATCTGAAACCGAAGCATGCATTCTAATGCAATTCTCCCAGCCATTCAGACTCAAATATACCAGATCCTAATAATACTATAGGTATGAAGTGTCAGTGTTGACTGGAATATTGGAAAATGCTTTGAAATTTATTAGAGTGTGATTTATTTTTAACCTCACCCAGCAAGCCCGACAGCCAGATTGACAGATCTTCTTGCATAGGCACCAAAGTTGCTTCATGCCGCACAGATATCCATTGGTCATACAGGCACACATCTGCCAAACCTGGCCCATGTCTGGGAGTCAGAGGACTTCGGGGACTTAAAGGAAGGTCATCGCCAAACCACACCTGCAGAAGACTTCAGTAAGCTGAAGACAGCGAGCTCTAATTTTTGCAGTCAGATATTGGAAACTTGCAGTTCTGATTTATGCTAAAGATCTATTATTCAAAGAGTAAGTGTTCGTTCCCCTTCAGACAGATACACCAAACCAACTGAACAGCAATCGGGAATGGTGCAGGTCTCATTAGTAACTCCTGCATCAAAAGCAACACTACATTCATTCTTCTGACTTCTTTGGGTTTAAAATTACATACTTTCCTGGATATTAAATTAAAAAAACATGTATCAAATTTGTGGGGGTTTTTTTCACCCCTCAGCAAATTTTAAGTAATGAAATCAGCAGTTTATCATATAATTTACTGCAGACTACTGATTCCTTTGATCAAATGTTTCAGAGGCATTTTGTGGTTAAATCATTAAAATGATGATGTTAAAAAGAGGAAACATATTCCCATGCAAGAACATAAACACTTCTTGAACATAAATCTTTAGCATTTCTCTTTGCATATTTTCAAACTGATGAGTACCTTTACATTTCAAGAAAAGGACCACACTGAAATTTCATGTACAAAATTCCCAAAGAGAAAGAGTCCTTCTGGTACTCTTAAATACTTTCCTTCAGTCCAGGAAGTGTGTGTGTTTATAAAATACATTTATTTATATTTAAGTGATTAACTAGAACACAGGGGTTTTAAAAAGACCTCTTAATCATCAAGCAAGTTTTTAAATAATCTCAGCCTTTGACTTCAAAACCTTCTTATGTAAGAGGGCTTAGGAAGAGAAGGGATCACCTATCTGAAATAACACTGGGCTATCTATCTTGTCATATTGCTCTATTTGTAAAAGGGAAAAACTATTACTTTTTTTTTTTAAAATGATAGATAAAACTCTAATAACTAGAGATTCTAGCATTTAATTTGCTTCAGGGTAGATTTTTGCATTAAAAAAAAGGTATTATGCAGAATTCAAACATTACAAAAGGAATTTACCTGAACTGCATTCTGCATGGTCAGCTGCATTTACATTAGTTTCTCCCCCTGGGAAAAGAAGAGACTTTTTAATACAGTCTGTCCAGCTTTCATGAAAATCCCAAGAAAACTTATTTTCCTGTTTTGGCAAAATGAGAGTGAGTCTAATAGGGAATGGAAGAGCGAAAGAGGGAGGTACCTTGGCAGCAAAGGTTTTGATCCAGCGTTCAGTCAGCTTCGGTTCTCTGCCCTTAAATAAAGTAGCAGTTATTACAGCACACAGTAGCAACTAACTTCATACGCATAAATGATACTCAAAGATTTGCATGATTTTAAGGAGCTGTAAGGCATTTACTTTGCCAAATAGAATTTTTAATACTCCAGACCATTTTGGGATTTAACACTGTTGGCATTCATTCTTTCCTTCTAAGCTATCACAAGTATGTCTTGTACATGTGTGCACACACATATATGCATCCCAAGTTTACATTAAATACTTTGAAGACTATGAAAATCTTAAAGCAAGGAAATAATTTTGAAGAAAGAGATTTCTTCTTGCATAGATACATGAGAGAAATCAATGTTTTTATTAATTTCGATTGGAATTTTGACTTTGATTTCTGGGCTGTTAGCACGTGCACAAGTTTCCAACAGAATGCTGCAAACCATTGCAGCAATATGGTTACCAGGACAATCTCCTGGTAAAACAATTCTTAAGGAAGGTTTTAGAGGCAAACTGGTCAACGCTTTCACTCCTGAAGCCAACACAGTATTTTCCAGCAATGCTTTCAATCATGGGAAAATCCAGCACAAACTGTACACTGGGCTGGGAATCAGCAAGTCTCTCTATGTAGGCTCCAGGTCTAGAGATACACAGTATTACCGGGTTAGCTGTGTTACACACCTACTAGAAGGAATTTCCTTCGCATAATTCTCCACAGTGGTACTGGAAGGCATTACAACTTCAAAATGCGCCTATCTGTGTCTTGAAGCCAGTTAAAAACAACTTTCTTGCTCTGTTACTTAATAGCTATGATAAAATTTCATCTTACTGACTAAGCTGGAAAGCAGATTGCAGACATTTTCAGACAGTTTTAACTCATCTGTTTTCCTTTAAAAATAAATAACTGCCCTCTCCTGTCCCAGATGTTTCAGCTTTATATGTAGATGGCATTCTTCTCTCCTCCTCCATCTGTTGCACAACCTGGCCTTCCTACAGCAAAAGGCTGAATAGACATCACAGCAGTTCTAATGCTTTTAAAAATTTTCCCCCTTCCTTTTACCCAGAAAGCAGAATGGTACCATTTCCCCCCTATTTTTGCCTTCCACTGCCTTAAACTTCACACACTACACAGAACCACACACGTCAGGCACTTCAAACAACTTACCTCTACAACAGGCAACTGAGCAACCTTCCTTCCTTGTATCCTTGAATCCTTGAACAAGTCCTTGTCTCAGGACTGCTAGCACTTATCAAATTTTATCAGAGACACTTCAAGTGATACCATTCCCCTTCCTTTTATTTCTAGGGAAGAAGGCGGGGGGGGGGGGGGAAGTGTCATCCTCTCCTTGATGTCATTTTTCCTTCTATGAATGAACAAGGGAAGGGCAGAGTATATACCAAGCATTACTAATGAGCATGTTATGCTTCCCACAGCTTTGTCCAGGGGAATACATTTTACTTTAGCATAAGAAAGCTATTGTCCCAAGAGAGTCGCAGTAAGAGGCTTCATTGATTAAAAAAAATAAATAAAACAACAGCAGAACAGCCAGTAGAGAAGTTGGTCTCATTAAAATAAGGAACTCCATATAGGCTAACAAGAGCTCTAGCATACTAACTGCCAAGGGAAAACAAAAGGCAGCCTAATTCACAGGGAGCACTCAAAACACGAACAAAGCAAAATATTCACACAGCAGCTATCGCAAGAATGCTCAGCATCTGCAGTTTTGTGACATGCCAAACAAAAACTAGTCAAAAAAAAAAAAAAAAAGAGGAGATGGAGGAAAATTGTGGCACTTGAACTTCAAGGGCCTGCTCTTCTAAAACAAGCTATTTTGTAAGCCCATATGCCAAAGGGCTCTCTAGAAAGTCAAGCGGCTTCACTTATTATCATCTGAATAACATTTAACAAAAAAACTGCTTATGATACAGACCATCCTGCATGAATTTTGAGTTGAAAAATTAATATGGCAACAATTAGCCATTTTCAGAACCCAAACAGTCCAGCTCTCAGATTCAGGGAATAGAGATTAACATGGCCTCATCACTTATAAAGAGAGGTATGGGATGAGAAGATCCACAAGCCTGCCACCTTCAAGTAGTCAGCCTGCAAAGGTGCAGAAGGTGCTGGGGTGAGGCAAATACTGCAGTACCAGGTAGAGTCATAACCAAATCTGAGTTCTTCTAAAACCAGTTGGGTTCCTTGCATCAAAAAGCCCTACATAATGAATGAAGCAAGTATCTGATATTGAATTCAGGCAGCTCCAGATAGAACTGTATCAGTCTCTACGCATGCCCATTTCATCACCTCACCTTCGTAGAACAGGCATTTGGTGTTCAGGGCTCACAGTTGTGAAAGAAAAGACCACAGAATGAAAATGCACTGTATCACGTCCCACACACAGCCTCAGACCATGCCGTTCCCATCTCCAGGCCAGCTGACATCCCCAAGGTCCCTCCAAGGGCTCTCTACTTTCTTCATCTCTTAAAACAAGGGAAGCAGCAGAAACTTGCAAGTGCTTCCCAACCAGTGGTGCAACCAGCCCAGCTTCACCTTAGCAAATGTAAAGGTCCCCGACCCCCAGCATCACTCCCAGAAAACACTTCATTTTTGCTGGCGCTTCTGCTGCCAACAGGCTCCATGGAATGGGAGAGGAGAAACTTTGCCTAGTAGCGCCTTATGGCTGATTGATACAGCGACACTGATTTACTATGAGATGGGCAATCAGCCACAAATGATATGTTGGGGAAGGCAGAAGCTGCCTTTGGCTGGCCAACTGCCAAACCTCCAGTAAAGGTCTAGAGCTATGGATCAACATTAAGTACCTTTTTTTCAGATTTATTTCCTATCTACTCACACATGGCATAGAGACGGGCATTTCTAAGGAAATGACCCTCATAAGACAGCCTCACAAGACCACAGTCTGCCTCTGCATTCCAGAGAGAAGCCCACCACTTTGCCCCCAGGCAATCTGAGAAACAGCAAAGTCAGCAAATACTAAAGCACTTTACGCAAATACTTCAGTATGCTAAGCACATGCTCTTAGATGGTACACAAGATAGCTGGCTTTGTATCAGTGGTATCAGGTTTTATAGATCATTCACTGGGGCCCAACCAGCAAGACACGCTACACTAATTACAAGCCATTCTGTAGCGCAAGAAGTGAGTCCAAATCCCATTTTACTCAACTGCACAGTTTACAAAGAAAAAAAAAATCCAGAACTCCACAGATACGTAAAACATGGATGAAGCAGCCATTGACCTAGCTTAAGTGGAATCTAAAGGGATTCACAGACTTACTAAAAAGCCTTGGCTTCACAGACTGATTAAAAAAACCTTGGGTAGAAACACTTTTACATCTTCACCCTTTATTTAAGATATAAAACACATCATCTCCTATTCCATCAACACCCAAAGGCAGTCACAACAGACTAACCCAGAGCAGCTGGAAACTGTAGATTGGTCTTGACAGTCCCTACCGAAACCCATGTTTTTCAAGACTCTGAAATGAAAGAAGCTGTCAAATGAATATCTGTTGAAACCTCCTAGAGGACAGCCAAGATGTTGTGGTTTTTTTGGTACACATACCCTAACATGCAGAAGCAAAGCAGTAGGCACAAGAGACATTCACGGAGCACTACTCTCTCTGTCACTAAAGCAATTACAGAGCCCTTTTGTTGCATTACTGAGTCAGCAGGAGCTCTGCTTCCCTGGGGAGGCCTCAGAGGCACAAAAGAGAAAGAACCAGACTGGTCGGTCCACGGCTTTAAGGTGGCAACCAATTCCTTACATTAAGGCACACTGACTGCTCACCTCGGGGACAGCCTTTATGCACCTCTCGGTGACAGCACACACAGCACGCAGCAGCGAGCCTGCTCTCCCCTTCCAAAGAACAGCAAAGGCCCAGGATTCACCTGTCAGGGCAGAGAAACCCACTTGAAATCGGGGAGGAGCACTTCGTCTCCACAGCTGGCATCTCCGCAGGAGACGTGCAGACGGCTCCTTTACCACCAGAGCATCCAGTTTGGGAAGAGGTTAACATGAGACGTGCTACCCCTGCCGCTCGCCCACAAACTCTTCTCTCCCTCACATTTCCACACCACACTTCTTCCAGGAAAACAACAGTGAGGGGAGCATCGCTTGATGTCCAAGAAGCGGGCTGCTGGCTGGACATAGTCAGGTGGAAGTTATGATGACTTAAATATAAAATCTTGTCTTATAATGAAAGACCCACCCAGTACATTTAGAATTACAAATGCATAGGCCAGCAATGCCTTATAGGTCCTAAAGGTATACATGTACTTTTTCCCATGTCTTGATCTGATACTATGCCAAAGGTGACACACAGCATCCCTGGAATACAGCCAGCTTTTGGGGAAAGAAAGGAGCCAGACGTTTTTCGGCTTACTAGACAATACGAATGAGTATTTTAGCCAAGAGCACTGGGGCAAATTTCCTACAAAAACAGCACCGCGTCCTCAAATGTTTGTGTGAGGCACAGGAGAGGCTGCTTTGAAGGGTGTTATGCAAAAACTCTGCCCTCTCCCTTCCCCAGGGTAAGTGTCGCGGCTCTTCACTCGCCACATCCATGCCAGAGAGGCTAACTCGGCCGGATGGGAGCCGCTGCCCCTGGAAGGGTGACTGAGCCGATCCCGGTAACAGGGGTAGCCCAATACTGGGGTCTGTCCCCGCCGCACGGGGCTCCCCGTGACATGCGATGCTCAACGCCTATTCAGCGCTGCCCCTATAGATAGGCGTAACTGACAGACTGCCGCCGCTCCGGAGCTGCGCGCCCGATGCACCGCCGCATGCCGGACCCCGCAGCGGCGCCCCGATTCCCATGCGGGACCGGATCCGCTACCACCGCCGCCGCTCAGGCACCCCTCACCTTCCCGGCGGGTCGGGTCCAGGGTACCACCACCCCCCGGCCACGCCCCGCTCCGGGGGAACTGTGCACCGCCGTGCTGCCACTGCTCTCCCCCCCTGCCCCGCTGCCGCTGCCGCTGCCGCCGCCGCCGCCGCCGCCGCCCGGCCTCATGCCGCCGGGGCGGGCCAGGCCGCACTCCACGGTACTCACCGGCCGCTGCCGCCGCGCCGCGCTCCCCCCGCGCCGCGCACCAGGGCGCCCCCACCCGCCCCGCGCCGGCCGCTCTGTTCGAAAGGACCAATCAGCGCCCGCGGGGAGGAGCCGGGGCGGGGGGGGTGGGGCCATGCCTGCCGCACCTGGGTCTCCGCGGTACCCGATTTATCTCGAGGCAGCCCGAGGCTCCCCCGCAGCGCTCCCACCAGCCTCGGGGCAGGCGCTGGGGAGCGGAGCCGCCCCTCCGGCTTCCCCCAGGGATGCGGCCTTTGTAGGCGGTGCAGGGCGCGGGGTCACGGGGTACCGGCCCCCCCGCCCCGCCAGGCCCCCACGGAGGCCGGGTCAAGGCCTCAGTGTCCCGGCCGCCGCTTGCACCGGCGCTGCGGCAGATGGGCCTCCTGCCCGCCGGCCGCTTCGGCTGTCATGAAAGCACGGGTCTCAACGTCCCCTCCATCTGGTGTCACCAACTGCGTTTGAAAGCAGTTCTGCTTCCCGGGGGCAGCGGTGGCGGGTTTGCTCATCGGCGGTGGGAGCTGGGTGCCCGGTGGTCAAGGGAAGCGCCCGCCCACAGAGGCGCTTGCACCCGAAGTCGCCTTTTCACAGCAGGGCGAAGGGCCGCTTCTGCACCCAAGGCCTTTCCCGCGCACAGCTGGCGCTGCCAGCGGTGCCGGGGCCACAGTTTGGCAGACAAGCGTGGTCGGCGCATCAGTGTCCCAGCCGTCCGGTTTGACGCTGCTCGGGACAGACGCACGCACAAGGAAACCACCCACCCGGCCTAGAGCCCCTCTTAGGATGGGGGACCCCACGCCGCCTGCGCAGCGTTCGCACATGCTCACCTGTGTCGGGGATGTTGGCGATGGTGTTTTTCAGAGCCGCTGAGCATCAACAATCGAAAGGTGTTAAGTAAAACAACGTGTGATGCGCTTTCACAAAGTATAGATACTGTATAATTTTTACTTTGAAATAACACAAATGAAGTTACATGTTTATATTGTGAAAAGTTTGTGTGTGTGTGTGTGTGGTTTTTCTCCATTACATAATTTTTCATCTTCTGATGAAATAAGAGCTTGTATGTCTTAGGTGAACACGTTTCACAGTTGAACAGCAAATGACTATAACATTAACCATTTGAGCTGGTTTATTATCTGAAATATATTCTTTAACGGAGGCCAAGCACAAAAGCACTGCAATGAAAAAATATGAATGGAAACCTGCATTTCCCCATTTGTCAAGAGGAACTGTAACTGCAATCAGCTTAATTGTAGCAGGAATTAACAGGGTTCCTCTGAGGAGCTGGTGGACTCTTTCTGATCAGAGAATATAAATACAGAGAAAGTTACACTCACGTGTGAAGATCTGATAGCTATACAATATTCTGTGTATAGTGAACAAAATGGCTTTTATGAATTCATGGCACGTTGCTATAAAAATGCAGTAAAGAAAATTTAATGTACTGTGGGATATTTTTCTATGAAAATAAATGCTATGTGGTCCTTTAAAAAGATATTTCTCCTAAAATAAAATAAAAAGTATTCATCACTGCACATCCCAGATCTCACAGAGAAGAGGTGTGAATTTGTGATCATTCACTCTCCATGACATCAACATCTCCGCGTGATGATGGTTAAATGTCCGTAATTCTGTAAGACGGCCCAGAAGACATGCGAAGTGTTGAGGGTTATCTGGGTGGTGACGTTTGCAGAATTTTTGTAGAATATCTAGCAGAGGTTCTTGAAGCCTTTCCACAGACTCTCTGTCCTTTATATATTGTCGATCTGGTTATGGTTTTAAAAGAAAATAAGTAATTAGCAAATATATTATATATATACATATATGCTCTGATACAAAGTAAATATTTACACCGATAGATGAATATCAACGTATTCAAACATTTACACTGGGCACTGATGTTCACACCTACCAAGAACATTTGTTTTCAAGTTAAGAGGGAATAAAAATGCTCTAACACTGTATTTTTGATTTGGGGTGTTCATGTAAGCTTCCCACTTCTAACTAGGGAAAACTTTCAACTTTGTCAAAAAATGAAGAGGTTTAACTTGGAAATGTTTCTCTTGGGTTGTATCATCACCTTCCAATGCAGTCCTGCACCTGAGTACGTCCTGTAATGCATTGCAACAACCGAGCAGCACAGCGTAAGTTCTTGGAGGTATAGCACAACCGCGAAATTCGACCAGTAGAGAAGCATGTGTGTACAGGTCATCAAGGAGAAATCAAACATCTTCATCCTCAATGAAATTTCTTTGTTAGAAAATACTTGTCTTTTAATTTTGTTCATATAGAAGTATGTGTTTAGGTATTTGGAGAGGGAGGAAAAAGGAGGATGGGAGGTTTTGTGACTGAAATTTTTAATGTAAAAAAATTTCCTGAGCCGCTCTGGCTCAAAGATCCAGGCAATTGCTTCACCTTCCCATCTTGCATGTAACCTGATTTGGAGACCTTGATGCCTGTCTTTTGTCCTGAAGCATGAGGCTTCTCTTCTCCCATTCCTGTGACAGTCAGTTTGTTCCAGGCACTATACAATTTCTCTGTATTTTGAAGGTAGAGCTGGTTAGTTTTGTGTTATCAAAGAACTAATTTTCACAGCAAAGCCTGTAATCAGGGCTGAGACACTATGTGCCGATACTTCTGAAAGATCGGTTTCCAAGGCTTTACGGTAGAGAGGGCAGCTCGCTACTGTCCTTCCGCTCTTGCAGCTGGTGTTTGTTCAATAAAAATCTTCATTGCCATTCTTTATTCGGAGTTATAGGGTTTCCCAATTTCCCTCTAAAAAATGTGGCATTCCACAGTGGGCTGTAGTGACATAGATGTAACCACATCTGGGATTTTCTGAAGGAAGGAGCCCAGTGTGCTAAGCAGTAATAAGGTACCAGTAATTTTTTAAAGCAGGGTGTTTAGGCACTTTTTTCCTTGTATGCAGAACCAGATGGTGTAGCAAGACATTGTGTGTTTGGATATGTGTGCTTGTTTTCTGGTTTAACAGCTGAATATACTGAATAAGTGCGTATGCACACTTACTCTATGTAGAATGTAAGTTTTTACAAGTCTCGGGTCACACTCCTCATTGCTTTCTTTCCAAAACCACTAATATTTAATTCTGGATTAGAAGTTACCTGGAGACAAGATAACTATGGCTGTGAGCAGCGCATATTCTTCCTGTGTCATCTTCAGCTCTCCAATGCTTTTATAAAAATTAAACATGGGAGTTATGAATTCATCTGAGATACCTGTGAGAGAAAAAAAGGTTATGATATTTTTTAATTATTGCAATAATCTGATATATTGTCACAGAGCAATTATTTAGTATTTGAAGCCTTGATTATCTTGGTGGGAAAAACTTACTGCACAAATCAGGCCTGATACAAGACAATTAGTTACAAAAGTGCAACCATCAAAGTAGAAACAGTCAAGTGCTGGCAATTTCTTTTCACATGGTTTCAAAGTCTGTCTTTCAAGCAATTCCTTTTCCTCTACAGGTTTGTCTGTCTAGCTCTTCAGCACAACCCTCATACATGTTTTTCTCGCTGCCTGCTGATATTCTATCCGTCTTCTGTTTCCAGTATGCACAGTTTGTGAAACAGTCCCCATGTTCTCTATCTTTACATTAGTTACATGGAAATCTCTCAGGGTGAATGGTTTAATTCTAGCCCAGCTCTACTCTGCAGCTAACTGCCTTGGGCAGGGCTTCAGTTGTCTCCATAAGAGTCTTAATTGCTCCTTTTATGTAGCCTGAAACTTTAGCTAGTCTAGGATTACCTGTAGTCCAAGATCAACTTGCTTGCAAATACTACTGCCTTCCAGCATAAACTAGTGTATTATAAAGTACAGAGCCGTGAATAATTAAAATCCACCCCAGTTTAAGGATGGGATCATGTGATTCTCACCATCAGTGAAACCCTTTGGGGTTACCGAACTTGGGCATGCCGACTGGGCTTCCTCTTACTGACTTTGTCATCAGGTCACAATGTTCTTACTTAGCCTTAAATTACAGATGTACCCCATTCTGCTTTTTGATGTAAAAGAGAAGTAGGTCCTGTGACTTCAATTTTTTTTTTTTTAACTGGTGTGTGAGTCACTCCGAGCAGCCACTAGACTGTTGACAACGGCTGCTCACAACTCTGAAGTGATGGCACTGACGAGGTGTAGAGATCTGAACCAGTGGTTCTTCAGCAAGCCTTTTGGCCTTCCTTAACTGAAAGGATACAAACCTCCTATGTTCCCACAGATGAGAGCCGTAGGATTTCTTGTGATTTTACTCTTAATTTTGAGCTGTTCTGGGAGAAGACTTTATAAGTAGGTGTAGAAACTGCATGAAATAATGCGGTTTTGAGTGTTGTGTACAACATGAAGCTGAAGTCCAGGACTGATGAGGTTTGGAGTGCCTCCAGTAGGGGAAATTAAAAATGAAACTCAGCAGGTGGAACTCAAAGAAAAGAAACATGAAGTCACGTGACTTAACTGTGAAACAGCCACATTTTGCTGCGACAGTGAGAACTTACTTCAATCAATGGAATAGTTATGTGTCCCAACGGAGTGAAAGTATGGTCTTGCAGGGTGTGGTTTATTTTGTGGTTGAATGATGTGTTTAAACATGTGACATGAGCAACCTATGTTCACTTCAGATTATAAGCCACAAATCTTGTTTTTGTAACAAGTTCAACACCACCAAGAAGAGTCTAAGTCAATTAAGCAAATATATATGATGCGAGTCAGCTCATCCTGTGGAAGTTAGTAACACAGCTGGAACTTTATACAGAGCAAACAATAGTCATAGCATCTAATGTTCTGCGAGGTTTATGTCATTAGTCATCAGCGTTAACTATTTATTGTTATTATAATAATAACTTGTTATTGCTAACTTTTGGGGAACCGCCTGTTTCTCTCTTGGGCAGTTTTAAAAGCCAAAGATCCTTACAATATGACATATGTAAGGAACACATACCTATGACACACCAAAGTTTTAAAGTTCACGTGACTCAAGAAACAGGAAGAAAAATAGTCTGGTTGAGCCCTAAAGCAGAGCAAATGAATTCCTTCTGTGGAAGTGAATAGGTCAGCAATGACATGAGAAAAGTCCAAGACAAACCGGATATTTTTAGAAGTCTCTGTGCAAGGTATCGCACTGCTGGGCATGATCGTTTTGGCAACAGACAAGAAATGGGAGGAAGTGAGCTGTGACTAAGACTCCCATCATTTGTTTCTCATATCATCTGACTTTTTTTTTCTCTTTTTTGGGTGGTCAGGTTAGTTTTCAGCTGGATGAATTCATTGTTTTGCTTACCACGAAACTCCTCAAGTCCTACTGATAATATAGCAGAAGTGGGATGAAAATGATGCTGATGAACAGGGTGTGGAATAACTAATTCAGGTCCTCACTGGTCCAGGCACTGTATAAGCATGCAGGAAAACAATCCTTGCCCCACAAGGGGCTTGTAATCTAACATTAAGAAACTAAAGCATGGGTGGGTGAAGCAAAAAAGAGCATAGATGTGGAAGGAAATTAAATTATAGCAGAGAGCTTTTCTGCACTACTGTACTGCAAACAGAGAAATAAAACAGAAGAAGTTAAAGGGAAGGGAGTAAAAAGGGAGGTTTCATCAATGCAACTGATTTACTGCTTCTACTAAAGAGAACAAAGCTTCGAAATCTTTAAACAGATATATGTCACAAGACAATTATGAATGAAACCATGCAAAACGAGCAATTTGGAGACTAGGATAATGGAAATTTTTCTTGGTTACTAGTTTTTCCCCCATCCCATCTGTGCTGGAGTTTCGCTGTTATTTCATCATCCTGTATGCACGTTACACAAACCGCAGTTCCATCACAAGAGGGGGCTGTTTTCTAATGGGATTGAAACGCTTCAGTTTGGATTTAATACGTTCCACCAGAAAGCAAAAAAGCAGGAAGAGGGTGTTTATAGTTCTTGCTTTTTGTTTTCTTATCTACTGTACAAGATGTTGTCACTTCAATTCAGGTTATCAGAAAAAGAATTAAAGGCAATTTGGTGCTCGTAACTGGAAAGGCTAGAGGAGAAACACATATGATTCGTCAAATGTCGTTGTTACAAATCATACTCCAAAAGTGAAAAAAATCCAATAGATAAAGTTATAATGTATTCTGGCCTCAGTGAGAACAGACAAATTAGCTCCATCTAGCCCTTTTTATTTAGATCACACCAAAGCACTGCACAGTGCTGTGTCAGGTAGACGGAGCGTCCTGGTCCATGTTAATGGTGCCTCCTTCGTAACTTTTTTTCAGCAAGGTTTCAAAAACTTTGTTTCATGCAGTGTTATGGCAATAAGAACACGCCCCTCCTTTGTGTTTCATTGTGCATCATTCTGAACTACACAGATTTCTACCTAACCACCAGCCCAACTCTATCGTCTGCAGAAGATACTGCAATTCATTTGATTGATTTGGCTAAGTTAATGGATGACTGGCTGTAAACCCCAGGGTAGTCAATGGGAAATACTAGCTTTACTGAGGACGGCCTTGCGGCATTAGACTGAAGCAGATTTAAACCCATGAGTGTTGTTCATTTAGCACCTCGCACTTCTTGAACAATTTCATTCCTATCTGTAGCTTAAGACACACAGCATTGTTTTAGACCTTGCGTTTTTGAGGGTTTTGTTCCTATGATTTCTCGCTGAAGGTAAGATGACTTACTTTCATAAGGTTCGCAGTTTCAGGCCATAAATAATTGTCTGGTTAACATAATTTTGGCATAGATGTTTTTACTGTGATATTGAGTCAGTATTGTCAGCTTCTCTGTATTCTCTCTTCTATTTCGGCTGTTGAATAAAACTTAATGGATTAATCTATTGCAAGAGGAAAGCTTGAGAGTAAGTACTAATTAACAGTAACTAGCACTGTGTGATTAACATGGATAAAGAGATTTTTTTTCTTGATAAACATGGAGGTGCCAGTGGATATTAAACCAAAGGTGTATTAGTAGCTGTTTTATGAAAATAAAATATATTAATTACTTGCAAAATTACATCTTATCTTTCAGTTTCATCTACCAGAACTGCTCTCCATGATGCTTATGAGCTCTGCTTTTAACCTGTTCAAATGTATCAGTGTTTAAAAACACTGACCAAATTCACCATGTTGATGCTGAGAGCTGGAAAGGGGAAAATCTAGCCAGCAGAGAAGATACAGCAGAGCATGGTCATGCAACTTCTCCTCTATCATCATCTTGTAGAGGTTAAATGCCCAATTTGAATGAGAGGTTAGCATGTGCCAAGGACAACTCACACTCGGGGTAGCAAAACCCCATCTTTTCAAAAGCAATCAACAGGACCACTGTGAAGCCGTCATTGCAAGCAAAGAAAACTTAGTTTAAAGAAAAACCCAACCAAACAACAAACAAACCAAACCTGCAAGGAGGATGCAAATGACATTGCCACATACCATCCTTTGGCAGTGGCCTGAGTGCCTGCAGTCAGGAGGGAAGTGTGGTCTGGCACACAGCAGCAGCATCTGCACCGCCTTGAGCTAGTCTTCATAGGCTGAGCCTGTTTAAATAAGTTTTTGGCCTGGAGGAACACACTTACGTGGAAGAAAAGAGATTGGGTCCTCCGACATCTGTTCTTGCTTTCATGGATATAAATTAGCTCTGTAGATACTATTTAAACAGTTTTATCAATTTTATTTGTAATTCAGGAACATGTCACTGGCTAATTCAGTGTGGTAGATTGTGGAGTACCGCATATGAACAGAAAAGCTCTTTCCTATACTCTGTAATTTAAAGTGGTCCTAATTTCTAAATATTTTGGCAAGTGTGCTAGTTTTGGGTCAAGACACAGGAAGGTAAGTGTCTCCTTCTGTGTGGATGCATATGACCATTTGGAGGATTAGACATCTGTGATTTGCAGGTATGTTTAGAAAGAAGGGGCTAGATACTGGCCAGGTTGCTATCTCTTAGATTAGTTTATTTGGACTCAGCAGTGACGATCGTTTCATTTTGTTTCTCTGCACAAACCCCCGCACAATGGGGTTTTGAAGCACTACTGTTACCTAGTACTAATAATCAAATGATAAAAGCCAAAGGCAGCGGAAGTGATTGGGTATCCATTTTCCAGTGCCGAATTTTGCCCTTGGTTGCAGGAGTCTTGTCCAAATCAATGGGAACTTTGTATCTCACATTCAAGGGCAAAAAGTGGCCCCTTGCCAATGCTTTGAAATTGTGGCTATTTCTTTTTTTTTCCTTGGATTTCACTGTATCTCAGCACCTGTAACCCATCCAGGAAGACAACAGTATATTTCACAATGATGTCAGGTGTCGTGCTGCCAACCGAAAATTTCAGTCCAGATTCTTCTGTTTGTGTCCATATCAGATAGTATCTTATTCCCCAATACTGAAATTAGTAGAACTGCTCTGGAGAATAAAATGATGAAATAAAAATCTGTGGGTTTTCATGACCGCTGAAAGCAGGTGTTCTTTGGAAAACAAGTTATAAATGCTTACTGAGAAAACATTCAGTATTTCAGCACTGTTTTAAAAAATATTGTACTGCTAGATAATGGGGACGGTTTGCTTTCAAAATAACAGAAAGAAACTAAGCATTAAATTACTAGCATGTCAGTCTCACAGAATGGATCAATCGGTCACAACTTGCTGTATGCATAGGGAAACATCAAATAAGATGAGTAAGTGGCACAAGCTCTCATTAACGTTAAATAAAATGTCTGTATTTCTCATTAAGTCTCAATATTAGAGTGAGTAGGAGAGGATTTCAGTCTCAGGAGCAGCTAATGAAAGAATTTCCATCACACCTTATGGAGAAAGACCATAAGGGCACAAACAACGCAGTCACTGAAATGCGCCAGGACTTGAGCAATATGCTCAAGCTAAGAAATAAAAATACACTTCATCAGCATGAGAATAAAAACGAAGGCTGCTAGTGCTCAAAGGTCATCACCACCAGATCTCTGGGTTTTTTATCAGAAAAAAAATAATCCATTCTGTACAATCAAACTGGGGAAGGCATAAATATTAATAGGTGAGAGCAGCTTCCAAGTGGACATGGTGGCAGGTGACAGAAGTCTGGACAGCTTGTGACTTTTAGGCAAGATGCCCACCCCCGATTTTATGGATACAGACATCAAGGCTTGACAATAGGACTTATGTGACATTCAGACAATTGCACCTAAAAATATGTGGACAGAAGTTCTGACTAACAGCACTAATTTATGGCTGATGGCATGACAATGTTTAAGACCTCACTAAGCCATGAATAATGCTGATGCTTCTTCTTCATTCATTGCCTATAAATTTAATTTCTAAACTCTCACTCAGTTCTCACTGCATTTCCTCTGCTGCTCCCTATTGTCTTTGCAGGGTGTTTCAGTTTGTTGGGTTTAGTCTTGTTTTTCAGTGAGGTGTATGTAAAAAAAAAAAAGCCCTTCTCTCCAAATTTATGTGTAATTCTCTTGGGTTTTCTTCTTTATTTGACTTAGGTTTAATCTCTTCTGGCCATTTATTCTCTTGGACAAGTCTAGTGTCGTTACTGGTTAAGTCTTGAACAGGCTGCTTAAGTTTCTATCCTAATATCACATTTAGTACAGGCTATTATTCAACCTAAAACCCCGGTGTTGAGTCCTATGACATGGAGGTGTGTGAACTGCATAATTAATATTTTTGAAAACTGTATGCGTAAGCAACAATAACAGAAGAATTTGGATGCCTGCCTTTCATTTTGTTTAAACTCGAGACACCTGAAAATGACCATGATTTAAGCCACAAAAATAAGAAGCTTCCATAGTAGGTATTTTCCAACAATTATCCGATTTGCTTAAATGTGTAATTCTACAATTTATCATAAACTAAGACAAAATGTGCAGAAAAATTGCACCAATGTGAGCTCTTAAAGTCAAAATAAAAAACTCTTCTAGCTTCTGTGACGACAAACAGGATTCCTACGAAAATTCAGTGAACACTGAGAAATACAGTTGGGAAACAGGAGAGAGCCAAACCTGCCTAGTAAAAATCCTTCCTCTTATAAACCAATCTGCTTGCATTTTTGGAGCAAAAGAAGTGATACCACTAACTGGCAGGCAGTTACCAGCACTGAAAACATAGGCAGAGGAGCATTTAAAAAACACATTGAAGCTTCTTCATGCAAGAGACATTTCCAGGTTGACAGATACGCTCTAGCATGCAGCAGTCTAAGTCCGAAATGAGAGACTCTGGAAATTTTGAGTGACTTCTGGGTCTGTGCAGTAGCACTAAAAGTTGAATAGCATCAGGAGCAGCAATTAAGCTAACACTGCTACAAATGCAAAGATTTACAAGCTGCTTTTATTGTTTACTGTCTCAGCCCCATTAAGTGCAGCCAAGGAAAATGTTTTTAAGTAGGCTTGAATCTGCACAGAGTGGAGAAATAAAATACATGGAAAAGGGTACTTTGTCCTGTATTCTGGTTATTAATGGAAGGAAAGAATGCAGCCAGCAGCAAGTAAGCTGGATAACACATTATTCTCTTGTAACATAGGGAGGGAGCAATTTTAGCAGCAGTATTTCCTCTTATGTCCCCAACTTGATCCTGTCCTGAGGGAAAATATTTTTGCAAAAGGCAATAAGATATATATGTGTGTATATATATACATACACACACTTTAAAAGTTATCATGTTTCATTTCTTGCAAACTCTTCAGCTCAGGTTTTGTTCTGATCCAGAATTCCTTTTCAATTTACCTTGGTCTTTTTTTTTCCCCAGAAAAAAAGAATTGCAGGAAATCTTCCTTTGGAATAAATAATACATATAATAAATAATACATTTGAAATCATTATTTGTCTTGAAACTTTCATCTACATAAAATGCTATTTTTTAAAATCTATTTCATGACAGGTGAATAATATTGCTGCAGGATACAATGCCATAGTCTAGTTAATCACGTTTTGGTATGAAATGCTATCTTTAAGTCTAGTACTAGCTTGCAAAAAATATATGATATTGCATCTCATCTGGACTCAATAGTTGCAGAGAATTAACAGGATATTTTAAAATTATGAGTAAGGAAAAAAATATTGGTATGACATAATGGTTTATGAAACGTTCTGGATCAAAGCATTTCCTGCTTCTGCTTTTTATGAACAGTTGACACCTTGACCAAGAAGGTTAATGCTGACTGTATAGATTAGAGGAGCAGAAGCTTTCAGTAATCATGTATTCATATAGATTAATTTCTCTAAGACCTATTTTAATCAAAAAAATATCTTATATTCTAGTAGAAAAATCTCTTAATGAAGACATTTGGATCCATGACAACTCACTACAGCTTCCAGGAAATATCTCTGGCCTTCTTGGCATACTTCTCTGCCTGCAGAACCTGGACCAGAAGCCACCTATATCACTCTCAAAGTCACCATTTCCAGTCCATCAAACAGCTACCACTTATAATAAATCAAGATGAAAGAAATATAAAAAAAGTACAAAATAGAAACCTAGAAATAAGTGTGCTAAGCCAAACTAAATCCATACCTTCAGCAAGTGAGTTATTGTCACGTTTTCTAACTCCTTTTCAGGGTTTCAAATATATAAGTATTTGCCTAATTTTGCATACATCAGTAGTACCTTTATGTTTCTGCTCTTAAAGAGTTTTGGAACTGAGTTCAAGACCATTACTATAACTAGTAGCAACGTTAAACGTTCTCCTGTCTCTTCTCCTTCTGACTATTAAAAAAGAAGTCCAGAAGCCAGAATCAAAGCGCTCTCTCTGACTACAGACAGAGTCTTTGATTCAGGATTTTTGTTATACTTGAATTTTGAATCATAGGTAGCTGAGGGGTGGATAAGGTTTGCTGGTCAATACAGAAAAGGGCAAAACAGTCAGTATTGTATCAGTGGAGCACAAAGACTACATAACAATGCAAAACATGACTTTTTATGCTTTGAGGAACAAACAATATCCAGCCCTGTTCAGCTTTTCATAATTATTAAGATTTATGTCTAGAACCAGTAGAGTCTATCATAGCAGCTGAGCCTTGTATGGACCTTAAAACACAGAAAACATACTGAAAACATGCCACGTTTATAATCCTTCTATGCATCTTGTGCAGTGTGATTCAGTTTTACCAAATTAATTCTAAGAATAGGTGGTTCCCTTCAGACATCTCCAGTAACATCCTAAATTTTTTTTTCTTTCTTATATATAGTGATTGCCTTTGAAAGCATAAACACTGATATTTTATGTGAATAATGTGAAATGGTGATATTTCCCTTTCATTGTTCTTTCATGCTTATCATTGGAGACTTGCACTGGATTTATTTGATATAGCATTATTCATAATACTTGCAATGTACTTATAAAGAAACCTTTACCTTATGACCTTTAGACTCAAGGCTGAGTTAGATTTGTTCTAGTTAATATAAAGAACAACATTCAGATAAACCTGTTTCAGTGCTAATAAACAATTTTACTAGCTTTTCAAGGGCAAAACATTGACACAGAAGTGCAATGGTGTGGATTGTTTTTTCCTCATTACACAAGATACTTACCACTGTTGCGAATTCTTTCTTCTAAAAGGACAGTATGTCCTGTAGGAAGTTTCCTACTGAAGATCTCAGCTGAACGGAGGAACATGGCTTCTACTGCTGAGCCCTTCAGCAGAGCAATCTGATCTTCATGGTCAAGGGTTTGGAAGCCTGGGGAGATGTTAGAGATAAGTAAGGCAGCAACAGAAAAGTCCCTGCTGCCTTCTGTCCTGAAGTTCTTGCACATGAGGTGCTACACATCTGCGTAACCTTGATGTCGATGTTAGGGGGGGTGACAAGTGCTGTGGAAATTGAAACACAGATTCCAGAAAATAACTGAAGTTTATGAGAATTAGACTTGTGTTTCAGCATTTATGGTACTTTAAGAGGGACACGATGAGCAGAAGCTAGCGGTGTAGCACAACCAGTAGTAGAGATTTTGTCTAGCCTGATGGTGCTACCTAACATCTTCTGCCATGTTTCCACTAGAGTTCTCTACCTGACTCTCCCTCTGCCATGCTGCTTCCAGCCCTTTCAATGCTCTAAGGGGAAAAAAATCACCGTTTGAAGCATGTAATTTTAAATGTTTCACCTTGCCTTTGGACTAGTTTACATACAGGCTTCCTGCTGCTTTTTAAATATGCATTTCTCTTTTTGGAGCAGAAGGACTCTAAAATCCACTGAAGAAATCAGAAGGAATTTGGTAACTTGTGTGAATATACAGCTGCTCCTCTGAAGAAGAATGAGGGGCTGAAGAATTTGGGAAACTCTCCTCTTAGTTGCCAATGCAGGTACCCACCTCATACCCACCCCCCGATTCTGTGAGGAAGCACAGGAAAAAATAAAGCGGAGAATGAAACAAAAAGGTGATAAATCCTGCCAGAGGTACTCTAAGTCAACACTGAAAATAGCAGATTATTCAATTACAAAGCTCCTCCCTTCTTCATTTCCTGCGAGCCAGTATCCCAGTTAGCATAAAAAATATAGTTAAAACTGCAGGCTTTGAAGCAAGCCTGTAACACACAGAAGAAGGGTCAATATGACGGGTATGCCAGGAAAACAATGTTTTCATACAGCTCAGTGTTACAGTGCACCTTTCTTAATTACACGGAACTCGTACCATGCCCAGTGTTCACTCTTGAGGTAACGTCAGCTTGGGAGTTAAAAAAATACTGATGATAAAGTCAGGTTTTCAGTGCTTGTCCGTAACACACCATGAATATTGGTGCTATCAGCTACTGAAAGTTCTTGGTTAGGACTCACCGTTCGGTGGATGCCATGGCTAGAGGCTTTGCTAGAAAGGTAGCAAAGAGAGTGAACCAGAGTCTGGCAAGTCTTAATGGTAATTTAAAGGCAGACTATTTGGCACGGCAGTGATAGATGAAAATAAAAACTCTCTCGGGACACAACCCCTTTTCTGAGTGTTTTCTTTGTCAATAGGTAAAGAGTGCCACATCTCAGAGTGGCAGAGTTTGAATTATTCAACATATTATTCCTCCGAGCACAAAGCTCCTTTTCTTTAGACAGTGTCTGAAGAATGCATATGTGTCAGAGGAGGAACCATTTTTATGAAGTGTCCAAAATATACAAAGCAATTGCTGAATGGCAACTGAGAGGCATGTAAGCTTTGCAATAACAAAATGTGCTTAAACACACTGGATATACCTGGTAGTTTTTTAGTGAATTCCACAAGAACCTGCACATGACTGGTAGCCATTTCTGTTAAAATCAGAAAATTTCCTTCAGCGCTGAATTCCTCATGTAACTGTTAAAAACCAAAGCAAACAAAATCTGTTAATATTCATTGTCATTTAAAAGCATAAAATACAAGAATTATGAGACTGAATCAGGCAACAGGTCCATCTAGCCCTGTAATTTGTCTCCAATGGTTGTCAAAAACAGGTATTTTTGAAGGCGACATAAGAAAAGATGTAGACAGTGTCCTTTCCTCTGGAATACCTGTCTCACTTTCAATGTCATGACTAGCAATCAACAATTTAGGCATCTGAGCTGGAATTTTTATGAGCACCATAATATGCAACCAAAAGCCTTGTTGTTTATGAATTTGTCTATTTCCTTTGTGAATATATTTTTGGTTTTGACCTCCTCAACCTCCCATGGAAATAAGTTCCACAAGTTAGTTATGGGTTATTCAGCCCTCCTCCTGCAAGTGTCTTTTATTTTTCAAAGTTGATGACTTAGCAAATAATTTTCTACAGTTGTTTTAGATTTTTTTTTTTAAGACTGAACATGACAGTTTTGTAAAAAAAAAATCTCTCTGAAACCTTTTTTTCTCTTCTACCAGTTTCCAACCATTTACCATCCTACCATGAATACTGGCACTTTTAAAGGGAAAATGGACTTTCTAGAAGGTGGAGAGGAAAAGGAAAGAAGAGGGGATGAAACAAAAATCCAAACCTGGAAAACGCTGGGAATTTGGGTTCAAGAAAATGAAATATTTTCAGGCTCACAGGCTGGTGTCTTTATAGAAAGGGAGCTTGGCCGCAAGCCAAACTCAAATCACTGCCTGTACTGACAACGCAAAAACCAATGCTCCGATCAACAAAGGTTAGATTTGAGCATAAAAGTGTATTTCCAGAGTTGAAAGCTTTTTCTTAGCATTCAAGTTCGATAAACAAAGATGTGGTCTAACTGTTGACTGAATGGGAGAGATTCTGCCTGCCTTGCAGCATGTTTTATCTGTAAGCTTTTACCCATGGTTTGCTTTACTACTTACTACACCTACTTATGCTGAGTACAAATATTTTCTGCCGTGTAATCCTCAGTTTCATTATCTGCATCTCAAAAATTAATTCACCAACGTACTTACTAGCTTTTTTGACACCTCCTGTGGTATTTGTTGTTTACTGTATGAATCCATGATGTAATCAAGAAGGTTCTGCTGCTCTGGGGTAAATTCTACTTTCTCCTATACTGGCAAAAAAAAAAAGCCCATCATGAAATGCAGTCATAGAAATTATCTAGCATCTCTTGCTTTAGGCAAAAGCTATACATCTATTTCTCATACTTGGAGACCAAGGAGGCAAGAGGTTTGCTTGTCACTGAAATTTCTGTAGAATTGCACAGCAGAGAGGTGTATAATGCTTCTAAACTGCATGAGTTTGTGTGATTTATTATTAGAAATAAGGACATGTTTAGCAAACAACTAGATATGCTCAAACTTTAATATCACACCTCACTGTATGTGATATATACCTGAAATATGTATCACAGAAAAAATACTTTATGGGTTTTTTGGATGCTTCACTGAGTTTTGACTAAAAATATCAGAACTACTTCTATACTCAAGGTATTGCCTTGACTTGGTGGGAGACAGAGTTTTAATTAATACAGACAGCTCCAGAGAATTTGCAGTATTCTACATTCACTGTACAGCCACATTTAGCTGAAACATCACCACTACCGTACGAACTGTTACAAGAATTTTCTTACCCTATATATTTTAGTTGTAGATGTCACTTGTTTCATGTCATGGCCTTCGTTGTCTTCATTGACCGTCTGATCTGGGGGTTGTTTCACATTTTTCCGTAACCTTTTTGACTTGCATTGTATTTCTGTTAACAGACCTAGGACACATAATACAACAGATAACAATTGGATTTATATATGCCTCAGGCACTGAATAGGTACATAAACATGCCCATGAATGCCCTTTATACTAACAACCTCACTTACCTGTGCAGATAGTTTCCTGAACATGTCGTTATCTTTGGATGTGAGTCTAATGAGACATGCTAAGTACACACTAATGAGTAGTCTAGCCCAGCGGGAGCCCATCTGCAGAGCAGAACAGCTGGTGCTGGTGACCCAGCAGCCACACAGTGTGCCTGGCAGGGGTCTTGAACCAGCTCTAATCTGGTCATACAGGCAGAAAACCCATAAGTGATGGGAGTGTGCTGGAGTGTGTCTTTGATTTAGTTTCATACCAGACAAAACTGGGAGATGAAGGACTGAGAGCAGCCCTGCCAAGAAGTTCTTGGGGGTACTGGTGGACAAAAAGCTGGACATGAGCCGGCAACGTGCGCTTGCAGCCCAGAAGGCCAACAGTTTCCTGGGCTGCATCAAAAGCAGCGTGGCCAGCAGGTCGAGGGAGAGGATTCTGCCCCTCTACTCCGCTCTGGTGAGACCCCACCTGGAGTCCTGCGTCCAGCTCTGGAGCCCTCAGCACAGGAAAGACATGGACCTGTTGGAGCGGGACCAGAGGAGGCCACAAAAATGATCAGAGGGATGGAACACCTCTCCTGTGAGGACAGGCTGGGAGTTGGAGTTGTTCATCCTGGAGAAGAGAAGGCTCTGGGGAGACCCTATTGCAGCCTTTCAATACTTAAAGGGGGCTTATGATGGGGACATCATGACAGAAAGATGGGGACAGACTTATTAGCAGGGCCTGTTGTGATAGAACAAGGGGTAGTGGTTTTACACTAAAGGAGGGCAGATTCAGATTAGGTATGAGGAAGAGATTTTTTGCAATGAGGGTGGTGAAACACTGGCACAGGTTGCCCTGAGAGGTGGTAGATGCCCCATTCCTCGAAACATTCAAGATCAGGTTGGACGGGGCTCTGAGCAACCTGATCTAGTTGAAGATGTCCCTGCTCATTGCAGGGGCGTTGGACTAGATGGCCTTTAAAGGTCCCAAACTGTTCTGTGATTCTATGATTCTATGAAAACCCCGTTGTGCTCTAACACCTAAACCAAAGAGCAATAAATGGGGTCAGTTGGAAGACTGTCATCAAAAGTGTGTTCCTTGTCCGATCCAAAACAGTAATGGAGGTGCAGCTCTTCTTACACAAAAGGCACTGGATGTTACCAACAATCTTCAAGCAATGTTATAGGTGTAATGCACAATCTTCGCACAGAAATCCCTCTCAGAAGAGAGGACTCCAGGCCTTTAGCCATTACAGTGTCACTATACAGATAGACCAACAGCTGAAAACGTAAGCTCGGAAGTAACTCAGGCTGGCAAAGGAACTTGTAAAATGTATTTATTTAAAATCTTACCCAGCTGGCCTTGCTGGTTTGCATTGCATTGTATTAGAGGACTGAATAAAGCCCTGGATTTACTGTAGAGTTTCATTTGCCCTAATGAAAGGATTTTTGCATTTATGGGTTTGGTTTTTTTTTTGCTCTAGACTACATTTCAGTACCTTGAACCAGGGAGCATCCTCGTGTGAATGTCATAAAAACTAGCAATTTGCTTGTGCTAACAAAAGAAAGGGACAATAGGTACCCTCCACAACCTGTGGAAGACAGCCAGAAAGTAAACAGCTAAGTATTCATCTAAAACTAAACCTATCAGCACATGACTTTTTTTGTTTCTTCTTTTCTTTATTAAGCTTCTGTCAAGTATCCTTCCCATTCCTCACCTTTGAAAATGCAGAGCAGAGAAAGAGGCTTATTCAGTGAGTATATGATGGAGGAGGAAGATATCATGAAAACAGTGAATTTCGTTGTGAATGTTTTTAATTTCCTGTTTAAACACTATATAAAATAACCCACCTGAACCACAGAGAGAAGAGGAAATTTACATGATTAAAATAAGACCTGCAAATAATACCTTGAAAGGGGGGAATAGGAATGATGGAGATGATAATTGGTATCGAGCCATGTAATTTGTGCTGCCGCACAGCACCATAGATTTCTTTTTCTAAATTATTCAGTGTATCCTTTGGTGGTGTTAATGGGATTGTACTGTTTTCCACCAGCTTAGGATCTGGCCTACTACCTTCCTATGGAAAATTCTATTTAATTTTGCCTTAAGCAGTAAGACTAGATTTTCTCATGCTTCCTGCTACTTTGTAGTGCCTTGGCATCTTATCCAGGCTCCATTTAAGTCAGCTGGAGAACTCGTGTGAGAGACAGGACTTTACATTTTACCTCAGAGATAGTTAGGTTTAAATGGGTATTAAGGGAGTATTAAATGCCAGGAAGAGTGGCAGAACCGGGGTCTGCCAGGTAGACATCTCATCCAAGAAACTTCCAGTTTATATCAAAACCACAGCAAATGACTGAAACTGATGGTTAGTAATTCTGACCTGTCTGTGGTTTGTGTATAAAGGGCAGGAGTAGGATTATTGAGTAGCCGTGCCATAAATGTTTATAAAACTTAACCTCCTTGTTCAGAGGGAAAAAAGAATCCACAGAGCTTGCAATTACAATCCTACAAAATGAGTAAGTGAAACAAAGTTCAAGGTAGCCTTTTATTTCCTAGTTTGTTTTTTTTTTCCCCCTCAAATAAATGCTCTATACCACTAGAAGCTTCATGCTTTACTGTCCTGGATTGCCTTGAACTAAAAGCAATTATACAGCACACTCCTATTTAAAAGCCATTAAGTAGCACCTTGCCAAACATCCTCATTGCAGTGCATTAAAGCACGCTTATAGTTAAGTCATGAGCAACACAAGATACCCAGTGTTCCCATTCCAGAGGGAGTCGGATGGCAATGGCACTCGCGGTCTTTTATTTCACATATGCCAGTTCGTGAAAACGATAGGCCAGTTTAAAAGTTTCATGTAGGCCCTGTCGGTATTATTTACGCTGACCTATTTTTTTGCAGTGATGTGTGGTTTTTTGTCGTACTGAGTCACTCAAGCTATTTTGAACCCTCAAAATTTTGCAACAATGGATCTGGGATCAGCACCACAGGGGAGTTATTTTCCCCTGACACTTAGGGACGCATTGAGTGCTGTCATCACAGTGGTGGTGTCTGCTCATATATTTACAAATTGCATGAGAATATGTCATATCTCAGGATCTTTGTAGCCTGTTCAATTTGCAGAATGAAAGATTAATTACATTATGCTGGCAACGCATTCCACATATTGATGGAGCTTATTGTTTCTCACAAAATCAACAGTTAATATAGCATCTTCTGATCAGATTGAGGGATAGAAGTATATTAAAAATTCCAAGTAGATTAATTTCCTGTATGAACTTAAATTGTTTTCACACATACGTGTATGCTAAAATAGTTGAAGCCATCAAGAAATATAAATTGTACCCCTGCTCATGGAAGGCAGAACAACCGAAGTTTACAGACTGTTTTCAGGAGCAAACTTGCAAAAATAATGTATTGGCCAACATTTTACTCAAAATGGAGTTTTAAACATGTTTAAAGTTGCACTCCAACACTAGTTATTCTAAGATATCCAGTGTGAAGCTCAACAACGTTTATAAGCTGTTTTTTTGAAAATGGCGTTGTTTGAATGCCGAAATTTGGACTTGATTAGCAAGAACTTGACAGGGAGAGCCCCAGGAAGAGTAGCAAAGGGAAGCACCAGGGCTTTCCTGCTCTGGCTTCCACAGCAGTGCAAACTCCTCACTCCTGGGGAGTCTCCTGCAGATTTGCTTCCCACAGCTGCTTTTCCTTCGCACTCAAGCAGACTAATGGCTGTCATCTAGTGCAGGACAGCTCTTCCTTCACCCTTTGCTCAGCTCTTATACACTTTTGCCCCTGACCACCAACTAAATGGACTTGATGATCTTAAAGGTCTTTTCCAACCTTAATGATTC
Organism: Phaethon aethereus; assembly: GCF_964289735.1. Taxonomy (NCBI): domain Eukaryota; kingdom Metazoa; phylum Chordata; class Aves; order Phaethontiformes; family Phaethontidae; genus Phaethon; species Phaethon aethereus. The sequence goes on along the minus strand of NC_138575.1, from coordinate 54,725,295 downwards.
CATAAATCCTGTTGCTTATAAGTGCCTTTGCCTTTTTCAACAGGATTTGATGCACAAGCACATAATAATCTTTAATGTGCCTTCCAGCTGTCAGATGATATGTTTTATAACTTTATTATTAAAACTAGCCCAATTAAACAAATACAGTATTTCAGGTGTTCACTGCTCACTCTGACTGTATGATGCAAATACCTGTATACATACATTCAGCCAACATGCCCATTTGTTTGCATTTCCTTAGGCGGCATTCCTGGCATTTTCTCCTCATGTACATGTCCATCTCACAGTTGCCTCCATTTTTACACTTGTATACTGCATTTTTTGTGATGCTTCTTCTGAAGAACCCTGCAGAATACAGAAGTGACGGAGATAAAACACTCAAAGAACCAAAGAAGTCAAGTTGAAGTGCACCTCCCTCTCCATTGGGTTTTCTGAATGATGCATGTTCTGCTGCACTGTGAGTTTCTTTCAGTGCCTGATGACTATATTCTTGATATTTGTACTGAGAATAGTATCAGAGTAATATAATTTAATAAATCAACATCATAAATCATGTGCCCAAACATTAAGCATTATCCCAAAGTAAGACCCTGGAGCTGTGAATGTCAAGAAAATTCAGACCCAAATCTGAAACCTGCCAGAAGCAGGTGGAGCACCAGCACTAGAGCTGTAGGGTAATACCATACAAAATAGCCAGTGAAAAATATATGAATCTGTTAAGTGTCTTAAGGTAAAGGACTCACAGAAGGAGAGTTGAGTAACTTATCACAGTACCATCAGCTCCTGGGAGCTGCAGGATCTCCATGTACTGGTCCCCCCACCCCCCAAGTTTAATAAGGAAGCTGCATTGTATCTACCTATTGCACATGTGGCCTCCTCCCTGTTTGTAGGATACTCCAGCCTCATTCACTAAATATTGTCCACCTGCTGAGTCAAGCAGTCACCTAATTTCACCTGCACAGACAGTTCTACTGGTATCGTCACTGGATTCACTCCAAAATTGCACAGTGGTAAGTGCAAGCAGCAACAGATCCAAGAAATCGAGAGGACCCTTCCTCAGTCTGTCCAAATCTCCTATTTGGCTGCTGCCTATCACACCTCTGGGAGTGGGACCATGGGCAAAATGTGGAGTGCTCAAGATATGAAATGTAATTGAAGTCATCACAAAACAACAGTCTTTGCCGCCAGGCGTGACTTGAATGTTTCCTAAATTTTTGGTGTGACTCACTGCACCATCACAATCTCTTTACGTTGTCATTTGTATGGCAGAGACTACTTAGCATCAGCTACAGAGGGAATCAACTCTCTCTGGCACAGGAGGGAAGCTCAGTTCTTCTCCTCATCTGAAGGCAGGTTTCTGAAATAGACTCCTGGGAGCTTCTGCTGGCACGTCACTGATACATAGCGTACTTCAAACTAGAGCTCTGTGGAAATTTACATTAACCAGAGCTATTCACAAACCTTTTGCTTTCTCATTGCCACTGGCTGGCACAATAAAAACACCATTGTTTTCCAACCTGGCAATTTGATGCATTAAGAGAAACACCAGATAAGGCTCGGTCTCCCATACTCAAATGGTAGGGAAAATTCAGATGTGAATCTGAATTGTTGCCCATTGCAGGATTTGTCTGTGTGTTTTCAGAATACATTGAGCTAAGATACCATCCCGCTGAATCTAGGTGAGAAAAAAGATGATGTGATGATTTTGCCATTGTCAGATGATAATTTCCCAACTTTGGCCTATGTTTTTATAATTGCATAATCTCTTCCAAGCACCGGTGTGTAACTACCAGTAAAACAATTCCACTATCTGGTGGGAAAAAATCTGGCATTTCTCTGAATCTACTGTATTTGCTGCTTCAAATCTCTTCCATGCTGTCTGTTTTACTGGCTTCTTTTCAGATAAATACACTTGACTGGCATCAGTCTCTTTTGAAATGCAGATTGCTTAGAACCTCCAGCAGCCCCAGGCATTATTTTTATTCATCATTCACATGGTGTTTAATACATTACCATTTACTGGTCAGGGAAGGAAGAAAAAGGCATGGATTTAAGCTGTAGGTTCTCAGTGTCCGCTAAAGGCAACTTCATCTGCTTTACATCATTTATAAAATTTATTTGTTAAATCCTGTAATTCATTACATTAATTAGTAACAAATGTTGAAAAGTTCTGTGCAAATATTTATGACATTCTAAGTCTGATTGATGACTTTATCCCTCACTCTGTTCACAAGATATGTGTTTGCTTTTTTGTGGAAGAGCAAAGAAAAAGAGCTTTAGTAAATACATTTTTTATCGGTATGTAAGAATGTGAAAGTCAAATGCAAAACTAGGGATGCAAAAAGATAGGAGGCAATAAGATACAAGCAGTCAAATATTTTCTCTTGAAAACAAAGTTTTTGAAAAAGCGAATGATGTGAAATGAAAAGTGAAATATCTTTCGGCAAAAAGTAGTTTTAACGCTACTCTTGCTTAGTTTTATCATGAAGTGAGTTTCGAATTATTGTTGTCTTGAACAGACTTCTTCATAATTAATTTTGAAATTAGCTTTTTGATATGAGTGGAATGTCTATATATATTATTCACTAATAATTCAAAATGAACTTAAACTGCCTGAAATAGTTTATGTGTGACCTTCTATGCCAGGAAGAGTTTTACAAAAATTCAGAGGTAAATCAGAAATAGCATCTGTTAGAATAATGAAAGGGCAGCCCCCAAAACTGAAGGTTTTTCTGGCACAGTCTAACCTTTATCTGATCTTGCCAAATTACAAAAAGCTCATGTTGGCTGGAAATGTGAATTTGCTTTGTTCTCTTAGCTAGTCATGAATATGATTAATTATTGCTAGAGCTGCTCCAATGTTACTGATGCTGATTTTTCTTACAGAAATTATGAAGGTTGAAGGAGGACAGCTGTTAAAAGTGTAGATGAAAGCTGTGTAAATACCTCCGTTTACCATCCTGATGGCCAACTGCTTTGGGTTTTTCAATTTAAAAGTTCACGACCGCTAACAAAATGCCAGCTCTGCTCAGTCAGACTATCAAAGTGTGCTACAGCATTCCTTCCTTGCTTCCGTGCCCACGTGGTGGGCGTTAGTGCAAGGAGAAGGTTAAAGCGGGACCCTTCTTTGCAGAAAGTATTCTCAGTCTGGCATAGGAAACATTAAACATTACCAGGAGTAGTTTGAAGATTGCAAAAACTCATATCGCCAGCCTGTGCAGAGGGAATTCACAACTAGCTTTTCTCTCGGCAGAACTTCTTCTGTGGCTTTATTGAACAAGCGCTATACTGTGTCCCACTTGTTTTGCAACACTTGAAGGTGGCCCTTAAAGCCCAGTATCACTATACAAAGGCTATATCAAAAAGTCTTGGATGTCTTTCTGCAAAGGTTGTCTCGGAAATGATGTCTATAGCAGCAGGCTTTAAGGCATTGTGTATTGGTCACTATATTGTAGCAATGCCTGTAAATCGCCTCCTCCGTTATGGACCACAACTGTGACACTATTATTGTTAATCAAGGCAGAGTTTTCTAAAGTGATATATTAGAGGTGAGAGAAACCTCAAGGAAGCATTTTCTGTTTTTATTGCAGTACCGCAGGCAAATGTTGTATGAGAGCAAATATTCTCTTTAATCTGCTTTTGCATAATATGTAACATAATAATGAAATAGTTCATACTTATTTGTTAATGGATAGTAACGTATTAAAAAATATTTATAGAAGTGTATACTCCTGCCCATATCTTTAAATAAATATTCTGATGAGGGACGATAAATAAGATCTTAATATTGTTCCTTCTGCTCTAGAAAAAAGACCAAAAACAATGGAGGCTGTTGCTGAATGCATTACCCAAGAAAGAAATGAAAAAAATATTGCACATATTCATCAGAGAGGATTGAAGCCCATAAAACTATGCACAAAGCCCCCCTTTGAATAAGAACGTCCACAGCATCAATAGAGCAGAGGTGCTGTGAGCCTCAGACCTGCAGAAAGGGATCTGTGTATTATTTTGGACACACATTGAACAGGAATTAACAGTCTTGTTTCCAAAAAGAGAGGCTAATCTCATATTTGTATATGAGACACGTGAGGCAGTCCTTCTACTGTTCTGATAGGAGCACAACTGAAGTACTGAGCCCAATTTTGGTCACCGTGCTCTGAGTGTAATGTATACCCATGTGAAAAATTCCACAGATACACAAGAATGATCAGAGGTCTAGAAAACATAGTATCCTCTTCACCTTGTCAAACACAATTACTATCCTCAGCACATCTTTTTACTGAATCAGCTGGTACTTTAATCACCTCTAAAGTGTATTGTAGAAACAGAATGCATTATCTTTAAATAATTCAACTTCTACTATGTTTGATCAAGAATACTATTCTTTTTAATTGATGTCGCAGTCATGAAACAGAGCAAAAGCATAAAATAAATTATCCCAATAAAACAATAAAATTATGGTTACACAGAGTGACTCAGACTGAAGCAACAGAGAGATGAACACATATTGCCTTTCACCATGGTTTTTAGTCTGAGTAGTTACCTGGTGGTTTTAACCTCTCTCCTAGAATAGTTCTTTACAAATTCCATAGCTTGTAATTGTAAATCTTTGAAAAATTTACTAGGACATTTAATAATGAAGTTAATAAATAGTAGGAATAGCTTATTAACAGAGTAAATCTAGCTTTACTTGGAATCTTCACATTAAAATTGAGTTTAATCTGGTTTTTAATGACAGCATTCATGAGTTAATTATTATTTTTTGACTTTGAGACTGTTCACATGGACAACAGAAAGAAACAAATCTCTTCTTTATTGGAATTATTGAGATAAACTATATGACCTTTGACTGTATGCATGTTTAGAGTGGTTGACCAGCGTGGTCTGTTGTGCCCTCAGAAAAGAATTTGTAATAGGTAAAGTAAAACCCCAAATTAATTAATTCCAAGTCCACTCTTAGTGACAGTGAGATCCACATTAAGATACTCTAGTGCTTCAGTAATGTCCATGCTTTAGCCTTTATCCATAGAACAGAAATTATAATGAAATATTTATTCATAGAATAGAATGGAAAACAGGGGCATTATTTTTCTTTCTATAACATACCTCAGCCCTGTCACGGAGTAACTGACTTCAGGTATAATAGTTACTCCATCAGCATAACCTTTTGTCCATCCCTGCTAAAATAGCTGACGATCAGGTTTCCAATAATGACAATGATTTTCTACATCCCATTTATCCTGACACCAACTTGTGAATAGAGTTCTCCTAAGCAGCAAGATGTTTATCCTACAGATACTGTTTCCTGAAGCTCCCTCTCTAGGCATAGGGGCTGCATCCAAAGCAGCGTGGCCAGCAAGTTGAGGGAAGTGATTCTGCCCCTCTACTGTGCTCTGGTGAGACCCCACTTGAAGTCCTGCGTCCAGCTCTGGAGCCCTCAGCACAGGAAAAACATGGACCTGTTGGAGCGGGACCAGAGAAGGGCCACAAAAATGATCAGAGGGATGGAACACCGCTCCTATGAAGAAAGGCTGAGAGAGTTGGGGTTGTTCATCCTGGAGAAGAAAAGGCTCCAGGGAGACCTTATTGCAGCCTTCCAGTAGTTAAAGGGGGCTTATAAGAAAGATGGAGCCAGACTTGTTAGCACGGCCTGTAGCAATAGGACAAGGGGTAATGGTTTTAAACTAAAAGAGGGTAGATTCAGACTAGATATAAGGAAGAAATCTTTTACAATGAGGGTGGTAAAACACTGGCACAGGTTGCCCCGAGAGGTGGTAGATGCCCCATCCCTCAAAACATTCAAGGTCAGGTTGGACGGGGCTCTGAGCAACCTGATCTGGTTGAAGGTGTCCCTGCTCATTGCAGGGAGTTGGACTAGATGACCTTAAAAGGTCCTGTTCAACCCAAAGATTCTATGACTCCATGATGATTCTATGAATTAGAAATAATTTCAATTCACAAACCTGAAGACACCCACCATGTCCTTGGGGAGCTGAGGGAAAGAGATTCTCTGGGAACAGTCTGCAGGTGGGAGCTGGCATGCAATGTGCACTTCAGGAGGCATTTGGGCTGGATTCACAACTGATTTCTAGGGCAGCCTAGCATTGAACTCACAGGGACCTCCATGGGTTTGGTTCCTTCCACAGGTAGAGATCAGCATGAACAGCCTCCAAGACAGCAGAGACAGGCTGCCAGTCCCCTGCATAGAAGCTGTTTTTTACCAAGAGCTAATAATGGCTCAAGAGCCGCAGGTTGGCCAATTATGCTCTGTAATCACAGGACAGTGGTGGAAGACGCTGCCAATCTGTCTTGGGGAAAATATATAATTGTGTATACCCGATCCAAACATAAATGTCTAAAATGATTAATGACTTAGATAAAATTAACAAGAAAGAAAAAAATGAAGTTCAGAAACTGCTGTGCTGATTAGCTGAATTGTATTCTGTAATTGATTTCATCCTACCTTTGCATCCTTCACAAGTAAGAGCATTGTAGTGGTACCCAGATGCTTTGTCACCACAGACCACACAGAGCTCTTCTCCTTTCACTCTTCCCGTGGAGTGACCCAGTCTAGGCTTTTTGGCTGCAGGAATATCTATTATCTCTGTCTCCCTTGTGAAAAAGGTTTCTGAGGGTATTCGCCTGAGCTCGTACATCCCGGGGGAATACCATTCCTCGTGCTGTGGAGGGTAGAAGCCTAGGTTGGAGTAGTAAGGTGGTGATGAAATCTGAGGCTGAACTTGGGGAAGTGGCACACTGTTGTACTGTGTGTAAGGTGACACATCTGCCTCTTGCACTGGAGAACTCATTGGCTCTGGAAGGATACCTGGAAAATAATAATGCAAAACCAATTTCTATTACTACCATGAAACTGCACTTACCAGAGATATTTCCACTTCCAGACATCCACCTCAAAAACAATAAGGCGTAGTCACAAAGATTGCATTATTTGAGCTCGGCTTTCCTGTAGTCCTGGTTCTATGCAAATACATTGCAAGATATTTTAAAAGCAACCAGCCATTCTCAGCTAGTCCTTTATTATAGGTAGAAGTGTCCTGCACTACCACTTACGTAATAAAAAGTTGGGAGAAACTGTGCAGCTAATCGTATAAATGTTCAGTTTAGAAGAAAGAGCAATTCCCACCACAGAGAAGCTGGCAACCTGAATTAGGTCTCACAGTAGAATAAAAGAAATCCAAACAAAAGCAAAAAATCCTATGGCATTGATGAAAATTAGATCGAGACTCATGCATCAGGTTAGTTTCTATTTAACATTGAATGAATATGTCATGATGGGGGAAAACTGCACTGGGGAAAGATGACAAGAGTGAGGCTGAATTAGAAGATGGAGAACATGAAATAAACCTTTTAGAAGAGCCTGAAAGCAGAAAGTGAGGTTACCATGAAGGAGCAGGGAGGATATTCCTAATGTAAGTGGTGAAATGCAACCTTCTTGCCATCTGGCCTCCACTGGTCACCCAGCCAGCCTCTGCATCCTGGTCCCCAGGCCCTACGAGCCTGTGCCACTCAGTGCAGTTGTGTCGTTCTCACACGAAGCACCTCTGAGCCAACAACAAACCTGGCATCCTTTCCTGTCAGGACTGACACAGTATCTGGAGGCTACCTTAACTTTGCCCGTTAAATAGCCGGTTTAAAAATGTAAACAACTTAAGTCTCTTTTTTTTTTTCCCCCCTGTACTACAAGTACAACAACATCTATCAGTCCCTGGATGGTGTAATTAAAATCAAGCCCATGTCAACCAGCTGAGAAGAGTAATTTAAGTTATTTGAAAACTACTTCATATTTTCTGTTGGAGAAAGCCACATCTTGCTGTTTTGTGAAAACACTGACGCAATTCCTTTGTTAGTTCCAAGGGAGTCTGAGAAAAATAGTGCATATTTCCAGGAAGATGCTGGAGTCAACAGCAGTATTTACAAGGAAATCATAGATTAATATTCATTGGTGACCACTACTTAACAGTGCTTCAGAAACCCTCCAAAAACATTTTTGCTGACATAAAGTTGGTTCCCTGGCAAGTCTCATTCACTTCTGAGGAATCAGAAGCAATGAAGAAATGCTGACAGTTAAGAAGAGGGAACATCTGTAATGACAGAAAAGAATAAAAATCTGTAGTAGGGGATTCTTCCCTCTCCTTTGTCTCACTTCCATTAGTGCCAGAAACCAACCTTTTCATTTCACCTACTTTTTCACTTTCAAGGTCTCATGCTCTTGCTCTGCAGCCTTCTGCCCTTCCTCCTTTACCGTGCTGCAGAAGCCATACAAGTGGTTTGGATTTGCCTGATTGCTCTATTGTCCACAGCACATCTTTGCCAATAGCAAATGTGGAGGTCCCAGTTCAAGAATAAGCAGCAAGACGTAAGTCTGGAAAAATGTGACACAAAACCAAATGAGAATAATGGTGCCGTTTGTTATTAACAATTAGTTTAATTGTGGTTGTGTTTAGTTGCTCCAGAAGAGGCCAAGGGGCCCTGAGTACTACACTAACAGAAGCAGAGCAGCAGAAGGCACTCCCCAGACCCAAGTTGGTGCCCTTCAAATAAACAGCGTAGACATACAGAGACCTGAGACAAAACACAGGCCTCTGGCTACTCTTACTGAAGAGCCTGGAGGTGAAGTCACAGCTTCATGCGTCAAAGGCAAACTGTCACTGATAGGTGCCAGCTGCAGCGATGACAAAACACATCAAGGGTGAGGACAGCAGTGGTTTGATGATGACCTTTATTGTTCAGTATAGGTTTAATGAGTGGGTGGTCTTTCTTTAATTACATTTACCATTTGTTGAGACTGCTGCTCATTAAGACTGGTCAGGGTACTTCAGGTACAAAAACTGGTGTTAATTGAGAGATACACAATCATACAAATCATTCAGTCTCTCTTTGAAGAGGAATCTGTTCACCATGGAGACCTAAGTTGTCATTTGCTAGTTAGCAATCACTTAGTTGATTGAGTTTGCTAAAGGGAAGTGGGACAATCCCAAAATGAAAAGCAAGAAACTGTTGATTTTTAACTTTATGCCATCCACAGGAAATTCCACAAAAGCTCTAGACCAGCCTCCTGAACCGCTTGGGCCTCTCAAAGAGCAAGAAGAGAAGGCAACACTCCTTCCACAGCAAAAAAAAAAAATATCTCAGGGCTTGTTAAAAAACTCAGGACTGCTAAAGAAATGCAGCACATGCTGAGACAATATTGGGTGTTTATTTATGTAGATCCATTTGGGTTGCAGATAAGTTTGGAAAAATCTTCACCATCATTAATTCTACTCTGCTTCTAGAAGGAAAAAAGCGCATCTGAGTCTCAATGTATGAAGTTAAATATGGGGGGAAAAAAACCAACCACCGTGTTTTCTCCTCCTTTTTCCTTATGGGTCAGGCACACAGTTAAAGAATTCGGCTGAACTGAAGCCACTCTCAGAGCAACGAAAGCAAAAAGGGAGAACAGGCAGGGTTGAAAGAGACTGAGAGAACATGGTCGTCTTGTTTTCTGTAAAACAAGTTTACAGCTAAAACTCTAGGACGTGCCCGGATACTACAGAGACCAGACTGATTTTTAAAGATAATTAGGTTGTAACTATGTAGGTTTTCCCACTTTAGCTTTTTTTTTTTTTTTTTTTTTAATAGACCTGATTAGTCCTGTTTAAAGGGCTGGGTGGGTATCTGCATTTCATCCTTAGAAATCAGCCAACTTGAGCTGACTCAGTGAGACACCATTCTCTACCCAGAGCAGATCAAAACCAGTTGTCAATTTTTTTTTTCCCACAAAATTGTCAACAAGTCTGGAATTAAACATTGCAAAATATGATCTGCTCCAAAGCATTAGTGATCCAAAATCATTCCTAAAAATAATTGTTTAAAACTGTGGAGGTGTTCCATAAAGACAATTTCAAAATTAAACTCATTTTTTAGTTGAAATGTCCTTTTATTCTGAAATATTATCTTAAAGAATTGAAACAAATTATCAGGTTGAAATAGAAACTGAATGCCTTGAAATTATTGGGACAAAGTATTTCTATGACCTGATCAAAAAAGTGTGGCCTAAGCCATGTTCCCCAGCCCTCTGCATGCACGAGTCTTCCAACAAAAGCTGAAGGGGTTCTACTTTCAGAGGCACACGATGCCCTGCCCTGTCCTGTGTGACCTTAGAAAACCACAGTGATTTTTGGAATTATGCTTTGCAAAGTACATGCGAGTCTAGAACAGTTTCTTATCACAAAAGAAAACTAATCTTATCTTGCCAGCCGGAATGTACATATGCTTTTATTCAGATATGTATTGGTAGAAGTCTGAGATGGGCTGGTCTCACGCCACTGTAAAGCATGAGCCAGCCCACTGAAATCACTGGAGTTGCAGCAGTATAAAACAGTGAAAGTGAAATCAGAAATTATCTCACTGGAATACAGTGATTTTTTTTTTTTTTGTGGGGTCTTAACTATTTTGAAACATCTGTTTTTTCCTTTTGGAAGCATACCTTTTACATTTTTGAAGACAGACTGCTTAAGCGCATGTGATGTTACTTACAGCTGTAGATCTTTTAGATTATGTTTTGCAATAAGTGTTTTTCAATGAAAAACATTTTACAGAAATCTGGAAACCTTACTAATATCAAAGTGAAACCTTCAGATCGATGTGATCATCATTTTGCAAATATTTTCCCACAATAGCACTTGCCGCTGAAACTCGTTGGAGAGTTTTGCTTTTGTTCCTTTAAATTTTACACAAAGTATTTTATATAAGACTTGAAAAAATATTTGATGTAGGCTTAACCACTTGTGGAAATGAAAGGGAATTTTCCTTGTAGAAACTAAAGAAAGGTTGTCAGTTTGCAGAATTATAATGAGGTTATTTTGCAGTTTTAAGGTGTTTTTATTCAGAATATTACAGAAATTACGAGATCACATTTTAATGTAAAAGTTATTGTTCCACTAGTACAAAGCTAACTGAGGAGAAAAAAATTCAAAACAGTTTTAAAATATGAATCTCTCTCTCCGTAGGATATTCATGAAGAAATTTAAAGAAATAAGAACAAGAGTCAGGATTAAGTAATTTGGAAACCATAGCATAACCATTAATGAAATCCTGATTTAATTCCAAACAAATTATTTGCAGATCTTTAAAGGTCATTTGGTTTAAACAACCTTCTAGCATCCTACAGTTTCAAGCAAGAATACCAGATCAGACAGCAAACACATCCAAGCGAGAACACAACAATATCCTACCTTAGGCTGTCTTTGGTCTCATCATTTCTTGAAGAAAAATACTTTCCTTAAGGTACCGAGTACTCCTTTCCCTCTCCTTTCCCCCTCCCCCCCAAAGACTATGGATAAATAAAACTTCTTAATTCTGCTTTGTCTGTATCCTGTTGACTTCTTTACTGTGAGAACTTCTTTAAGACTAGCAAAGGCGTGACACAGGCGAGAGGTTGTATAGTTTACTGATTAACTTCATTACAGAGAAACTTGTTTGTAAATGTCTGAAACAATAGCAATGTCCATTCCCGGTGGATTTACCTGGATACAATTTGGTTACCATTCAAGGGGATGCCTCCAAGTAGTAATTTTGTACCTGTTGTGATTTACAACAAATTTTTAACCAATAAATGTTTAGTAATGTCAAGTGATTCTGTGCAAAAGATTAACCACTTCAGTACCACAAGAAGCACATTTTAGCTGACTGGATTAACAGATTTTTTTAAGTACAGAAATGTTGTATTCTCAAAAAAGGCCAAAGTGCTCAGGCCATACTGGACACATCTGTATGATAAGAGAGAAGAGTGCCAGAGAGATGTCCTTGCCCCAAGATCGAACGTCAAGGGTCAATTCTCAGCTATGTGTTTTAGGAGTAACTAACTCTCTCTAGAGTGGGCAGAATGCATCTGCACTACATGGTTTTTATTGTTGGCCTTACTCCTCTGGGCCCATAGAGCCTCCCCATGACTCTCCAAAATTATTGTTTCATATATGTCACTTCAGTTCAAAGCACCTGTAACATTGTGCGGGCTGTGCTGGGTGCCACCACAGCACTACTAGGACAGCATGAAGTCAGAAGATTGTATGGCTTGCCTTGGTTTGATGGCAGCTAAGGTATGAAGGTACGAACCCCACTGAGACACTGTTGGAAGACAGTGTAGGGTAAAAGGAGCCAAATCTACTGCAGTCTTGTCCATGCTGCCTTTTTGGGAACAGTCTCTGGAGTAAGCCGATGTCTTAAAGATACCTACTAAAGCAATCTAAAACAGAGCCCCAGAGCAAGCTAGGAGTTGAACAGTGTCAAGATGGACAGTCAAGGGTGCTGTGCCTCTCCCACTCTTCAGCCTCTTTCATTCAGCACTGTGGATGAGCTCACTAAGACCCAACATCAGATTTGTGACCAGAAGTATATCTGAGAACAATACCTGGAAGTAAACAGGCAGAGAATCAAGCCCCAGACTGCAAGATTCCCCTTATTTTCCAAAATAGTCTCCTTTCCAGGCTAGGATCCACAAATGACTCACACAAGCACAAAAGGAAGCGTCACACAAATGCATTTTGGTTTTGCCTTGCTTTGTGATGCAACCTTCACCCTCAGAGCCCCATTCATCTGCATTCCTTCTCTTTATTTCTTTTTTTTTCCTCAGATTTCCACTCTGTTTAGTTTGGATCTCTTCATAATTATTATACTTACATGATTTTCTGTTTTAATTTGTGTTCGTTTGTTTCCTTTTGATTTGGGGGTCTGTTATGGGCCTAATTATCTTAACTGTAGGGATGAAGCCAGATGTCACATCATCTGCCGGGTGGTGCTAAAGACAAGCAGTTATTTAACATATCTTGTGATCTTGAAGCTCTTTAATCAGTTTGGACACTTGATCCTATGGCTTTTTTTTTTAAAAACATAACCAGAACAAACACAGATTTATCTAAAAGGATTCAGCCTTTTAACCTCATCTTAGGCACTCTTCTATGCCTACAACAATTTTCAATGGCATTTTGTTGTTCTTACATTGCCAAATATTTAAGATAAGTTTAGATGTATTACTTTTTTTTCCCCTTTGTTTCAGTTTTTTTGTTTATCCTTCCTTGTCCATTTCAATACAGCTTTTAAAAGTGGTCATTCACCCCAAAGAACTTCTTTCTCAGATAGGGACATGTACAATGAGGGTGGCATTTCTTTTCCTGTTGTATTTTGATGTTACTTTACAAGAAAACATAGTCAGGCCATTGAAAAATACTTAAAATAGGTCTTTATTCAAATTAAATCTGTAATAATACTGACTTATCTTTCCAGGTTCTTAGAAAAATATCCATCTCTAACAGCTAAAATTTCACACTTAATAACTTGCATGTTAATAACTTCTGTATAAGGTGCTTTCACAGAAAATAGAATAGGGCTATTAAAGGCCTGCTACTTACTTATCATATAAATGGCAATTTGAGTGAAATGCTGTATATATTTCAGATGCCATACAAATATATAAGCTTACACTCCACATTTAAAATATAAAGGAGACATTTTTGGTGTCTGCAAATTAGTTCAGTCCCTTATGAAAAAGGGCAAGTGCTAACCACTGGAAGAAATAAGATAATGGAGATATGGGTATTTAACACGTGGATTGGCCCTAATATGAAGAACTTTCAAAGGCAACTGGAAGACATTATCAAATACCTTTCTGCAACAGTCCCAGATGAATTGCCTTAGTGCCTTAGAGCAAGGCTTGTCAGCTTCAGCACAGCGCTCTGCTAATGCATCTCAGCATCTTCTAGGTCACAGCTTGTGTCCAGCCAATTTGGAGCAAAGCGGAGGAGCTCAGATCAGTCTATGTCTATCACGGTAGCAGGGTTCACAGGACAAATTCATTACTCTAAAGTGAACTACAAAGCTCCCAAAGGTTCTAAAGGAGATCAGGATTTCAGTCCTAAATTACAGGGGTTCAAAAATGCAGATTGGTAGGTGTGTCACTTGCTTTTAGTTCAGGATGTGAAATTGGACCAGTCTTCACATAGCTGGCCTTGTTCAATTCAATGGGGCTTGTGAAATAAAAAAAAGTTCGACTAAGGAAGAGAAATATCTTAACAGGATAGGTCCCATGGAGACCCATGCACCCCTGGGTTTTCGTGACACCAAGAGTCCCTTTCCCTCACTGGGAAAACCAGAGCTGCAAGGAAGAAAAAGCTGATCTTGCATGCAGATGCTATAGAGGATGCATTTTACATATTTGGTTTTGGCCACTTCTTCAAAAAGATGTTTTCTGTAAAGAGATCTAGGATGTTTCTAAGTCATCTGAGTATTAAGGTACAAAACCAGAAACAGTTTTCCAGGAAGACAGGGTGGAAGGGAACAACCCTCACTTCTGCTACGTTAAAGATCCTTCCTCATTTGCATTTTGAGCCCCTTTCTCCAGGGACTCATAACTACAGAAGTGAAAAACTACAGTTAAAACACACTAACTCCAAAGACATAAAGAGACACTTTACCTTAGACATGTACTGTTAAAATGGCAAGATACCATTTCCAACTACTGAAAGGTAGAAAACATTCTTTCTCTTTAAGGTCTTCTGACACCTGCTACAATTCTGGAGGGTGAGTACGTAGAATTTCCCTGGAATTACCTGTGATGATGCTCGCAGCACAAGCAGCTCTCAACTGACAACATTTCTTTTGAGAGACCTAGACCTGGTGCTAATGTTTGGAGATGCACTTAGATTTGTTTTTGAAGGTCTAAGAACACTCTCCCCATAGATTGAGCAAAGCATAATGAAAAGATAATCTATTTCCAAGGTTTTTTACAGAATGTGAGTATTTAAATTTGAAAAAGGAGACTGTTTTGTATAAAGGCTGACATCTGTAAGCCAGCAATTTCTCACTTGTATTACATCAGAGCTGTAATTTGTGAGAAGTCCTGGGAGAAATATATATTCTAAGGGTCATTTAAAAGAAAAGCTTTCTTCCTGTTTCCTTGGGTTCACAAGTCTCTACCTGCCAAAACTGAATGTCAAAAAAATGCAAGTTGTTTACAAATATAAGATTGAGAGGCAAAACCATTTCCTCCAAGCATCTTGAAGAGATGGAGTTGTATCTTCACAGTGAGTAACTTTCTCTGTGGACTCAGTTGCATATTATTTCTGATATTTTTTTTCTAGCTATAAAAGCTAAAGACACCAAATTTGTAAAGAATTCACTTCTGAGACTTGAGTGACATCCTGCAAAACAGGACCAAGTAGCCATACAAAACAGAAGTCAGCTTAAGTGAAACACAGCAGGAGTGCTAAGTCTCCTTCCTAATGGACCCCTGATTCAACCCCTTAATACATTATTTCTTTCTGTTACAGAAATGTCAGTTTGAATTAAATCTCCATTGTGCTAAGCTCTGAATACCTATAATAGGAGACACAATCCCTCTTCTGAATACCTCACAATTTCTGATTAAGATTTCAGTGTGGAGGGAAAGTATTTTACATGAACACGCTTCCTTATATTTTGAAGCTACCTCATCATTACTCTTTAAAAACAATGAAATTATTAGTGAAAAAGTAGACATCGGGGAAAATCTTAGCAAAAATCTGAAGTAGTTCAGTTATGCAGGACTTTTAAAGGGATGACTGGATATAAAATTTGGCACCCTAGATTTGAACATCATGCTCCTCTTTGTATATCATGGCCTGACATTGGAATTAACATGTAGCAAAGTACTGTTTTAGTTATTTCCATAAACTTTTTTAAAAACTGCAAAAACATTTCTCCCAGCAAAAAACAACACATTTAGGGGAAAAAAAAAAAGCAATAACACACAGCAATGCAATGGGTTTTGCGTATCATTAGGGATAGTGCTTTAGTTTAGCTGAATGGAGCCAGGACACTGGAAGTGGTCTGATTTGGGGAGATGCTCCTGACTTCTGAGGGCTCTGCAGCAGGAGCATCTCCATGTGTCAGAGTCCCACCACACCCAAGCCACTATCCTTGATACAGGGACATGAAACTGAAATGTTTTCAGTTTTTTCCAGCACTCAAAAAGACCAGAATTCTGGTCTTATTTGGACTGGAAACTTCTGAAGGGTTGCAGCTTTCTGTGGGGGTCTATACTGTGTGTGAGGCCTTGAATGGATCATGTTACTCAGTGAAGGTCCCCCTCTGCTGCCAAAAGAAAGGCTGAAAAATGTATTCTCTTTTTTTTCTTAGCAGTACATATAACAGAAGACAGCTTCCCCATGCTTATAAAATATTGACCAAGAATTCTTCATTCATTAACAAACCCATGCTTAGCCTTGAAAAATTCAGTGGAACTGGAGCAAGGAGAATTTTCCAGCCTGCATTTTCTTGTGCGTTGAAGTTAATAGCCCAAGTTTTTAATGGTCTCAGTAAGACAACGGTTTTAATTTAGGTGAGATTACTTTCATAAATTTGCATAATATAGCAATGCAAATACATTGCAGTATAATTTTGTTACAAATTAACTGAAAATATATCTGCTCAGCTTAATTTAAATGACTCACATGAAGATAACATCCAGCCTACATACAAAGGTCTTTCGTTGCTGAATCGTTTCAGGTATTAGAATAAAGTTGTAAAAACAACCTACAAGCTCTGCTATGAGCCCTGATGAGAGCAGTAGTGTTCAGGATTACATTAACACCACAGACCCATTATTTGTTATTCCTTCTATAGGTATTGAAGATTCAAGAAGGTTAGCACATGTCAACCACACGTCCTTGACTTGAAATTTCAGTCCATTTTCTTCTAGGTTTCTGAGTAAAGGACAACTTGCTATTTTAACCTAATTTGGTGACTTACCAAAAAAATGAGGACCTTCAGCAAGAGAAAATCCATCAGCAGTGCCTAGCTGGTGATGTCCTATTAAATTCATTTCAGATCCCATTTATTCTTCAGTGCAGGAGGAATATGCTAATTAAGCAATAGGCTGAAAGAAGACCCTGAAAGATATAAGTCAAAAGAATATTTAAAACAAGATCACTTATTTTTGTGTACCTATTGTAAGGCAGGATTCTGGAGGTTGCTTCAACATTTACTGTAACAAACACTAGCTTAAAGTTACAATACCTCATTCAGCCTTTAAATAAAATGCTGCCCAGCCCCCCTTCCAGGGAATACCAGTTGTTTGCATTATTTTTTCATCACCCTTTTATGATTTCATTGTTTTTGCTTACTGAAAAAGTGCAAGTTTATGGTTAGGTCAGGAGAACCAAGCCAGGAAACTTGAGTTTAATTTCCAGTGACTGGCTCTTTATCTTGCCTTCAGTAATTACTGTCTGAACAAGATAAATGGTGGCAAAAACAGAAAGCAAAGCCTTGGTCTAATAACCAGCTCGCCCACCCGCTCCGTTTGTGGCCTCAAGCAGCCGTACAACTCTCTCGGGGAGGTCGGGCGATGCTTGTGCCCGCTCACTAGCATACTTTCCTAGCGGGTCAGATAGAGCAGCTTTCATCTCCTGAGGCTGACAGTGGCACTGTACCCAGGTCTTCTTCTCACTCCAACCACTGGGTTATTAAAAAAGAGGCAAGAGGCCTGCCATTGCCTCCTACTGGAGCAGAGGCTGTAGCTAGAGCAGCACCTCATCCAGGAGGAAGGCGTGCAAGAGGCTCCCTTGCCCAGGTCTGGCTCATGTGAGTGGGATGGGGCAACTCAAGATTGTGTTTGGGGCAGGACCATCAGTGACAGGAGAACGTACAGCTCCAACAAGAAGTCTCAAGGGTTTATGCAGACACCAGGAGGGTTCTGCATAACGTTGACAGAAATCTGTTTTGTTTTGTTTTAGTCTTAATTCTTCATTTGGTGTTATTCCCGTGGGACTATCCCTGGGACTCCGTTTCCACTCACTGAAGGCATTTGAGAGTCATAGCCTAGTCTGCTTCCCAGTGAGGTCTCAGTATGTTTCTTGAGCAGAAGTGAAGTCATCTGACAAAAACGTGAATGCAGCAGGAGGCCCCAGTGCTGAGCAGGCTGCTTGTGGGAGCGGCAAGCGCACTGTGTAATTATATTCAGATTTGTCCATAAGGATTCATTAAGTTCTTTCCTAACATAAACAAAGGCCCTCTAATTAGACAGATGCATTTTAAATCTCTGCCCACAGATAATTTAAACAGTTTACTCAGAAATGTCAAAAGCTACTTGTATCACAGACCAGATAGGGTTCTTGTGGCAAATAACATGTAAACACACAGTCTCAAATCTAGCACAGAAACACAGTTTTGCAACAGCAAAAAACTCCACATATCTTGGGATGGGGGTCGGCACCCAAGGTAGACCCACATCTACTTCCATCCATTTTACAGCCTCGCCACCATATTTGCTGGGGAAGGTATCTGCCGGACCCAAGAGGTGGGGCTGCCCACATGGCTGCAAAGGGCTGTCAGGAATTGCAAGACGGTTTTCTCATGAACTGCCCGTGATGGACCCTTGGGAGGAGGTTCCTCTTACAGCCTTTACAAGGGTTCTGCCATGGGAGAAGACAGCAGCACAGTCAGGACCCTTATAATGGTCAGTAAGAGAAATGTCAAAATGAGGCATCTTCAGAGGGGTCCTGAATGTTTCTCTGGATTTCCTTGCTGAAGACCAGAGGAGATGGGGTGATCTCCACCCGATCCTCACATGTAATCCCTTCAATAGCTTTCTTGCAGCCCACAGGCACGCAACCCTTGCAGCCGTGCCGTTCCTTGCAGGATTAGCTCTCCCTGCAGACAGACTTGAAGATTGCGTTCCGTCACTACTACTTCTTCCCATGTTTCCTCCTCAGACCCTATATGAGGAGGTAACACTGCAACAGCTAATATTTCAGTCTAGGGACTGTTCATACAGTTCATACAGAGCCTAGAACCTATCTTCTTAGAGGATTTTGGATGTTATATCAGGATATTTTAAAGACAGTCCCAATAAAACATCTGTTTTAAAACATTTTGTCAGATTGTCGGTATGCAGTCAGACTTCCAATGCCTAGCTTCTTAACTTGGAAGGGGGGTGTGTGTGTATATATATATATATATACACACACTTATATATCTCCTGCATCTGTCTAGTCTGTGCTGCAAAGGAGGAGAAAGCAAGCAAGCTATCTTTTTAAACCCTGATATAGTGTATGTGTTACAGTCTCTTTGAAATGTCTAGAAACTTATTTCTTGTTCCTTTGAGGCTGTTCCATTTTTTAACATGTCAGATAACATCACTGTTCGAATCTATTCTTTACAGACACAAAAAAACCCCTGGTTCCTTTAATGCTGCCTTGTTTATAGTAAGAAACCTATGGATATATTTGTCACAGCCTCTCAGTACACTAGGATGTAACAAGTTTTCTAACTCTAGCCCTCCTGCCACATTAGTTTTGATCTGGATGGATTCAGTTCGAGTCAGATGTTTGTGATGACTTTACAGTTCCCACCTTTCTTTTAATACTTCATTTTCTTTAATACATTCAGCTGATGTAGACCATTTACTGGATTTCATGGGAGAAATTAATCCTGTCTTCTGAAGATTTCTGCAAGGCACAAGACATGATCACCATTGAAAAGGCTGGAAATATATTTTCCATTACATGTAGTTTTGCTACTGTAAATTTGCCTGACCACCAAACTATTCATTAAATACCAATTGACATTTTTCTTTGATTTGCCCCTCAATCCAGCCTGCTGTGAGCCATCTATCCTGTATTAGATTTATCCAATTATTTTCACCAGTATTTAAAAGCAGCAGCTACTGATTTCCAGCTTTCAGACCTAAACCAGCTACACAATATAGAGCATTTGAACACCACGTTCCGCATATTGTTCGGTTCTGGGAAATAGCATAGGTCACCATAAGTCGGTGTTACAAGGCATCACAGACCCAGGAGTGGACTCCACTTTCAAAGAGCCGGTTCCACAGCGCACACCCCGTCATGAGCTTCTTCTCAGCCTAATCCTCCCCGGCTGTTGCTGTGGTTAAACACTGTGGTCCCAGCTGGCTGCAGCTCCCATGGAGCGACTCCAGAAGCATGGCTCTGGCAGGCGGGATAGTCCCACCAAGCAGACATACAGAGGCACCCAAATTGCTAGCAACATGGCCAGGTGACAAAGGGTGCCATCTGCAGCACCCTATGCACATAACCTTCTGGCAGAAGTATTCCTTCCAAAGATGTAGGGTTGGGTTATTTTCTTGGCTGGTGACATGTTAGCTATGTCATCTCAGCTTTCAGAATCAGTTCATCTACATGAACTAGGATCAGTAACCACTCTTAATTCAGATTTCTCGTCCACCAAAACCACATAATAGTGGAATGCAGGCATCTTTGGTATGACTAAACATTCACAGGTGTTGTGACCTCATGCTTGCTTTCCTACATGAAGTGCATCCTTTAGCCACTTCTATCAAGATGAATCTGGAATATCTTAGTCAATTTGACTGATACTCCATCCTGAGGTGCAACAAAAAAATGCATCAGGTCAGGTAAAAGCTGAAATAAAGGCAATAGATGCACGGGAAATCAATATTACTCTCCAAAATAAAAGCCCCTCACGAAAAGTTGAGAGGCATGGAAAAAGTTAGAGGGGTTTTTTCCCAAAGAATTATTTTAGTTAATTTTCTAAAAAAACCTATTTACTCCACCCCATTTTAGATTATTTTCTGAGGCCAAAATTCTACAGGAAAGAAAATCGAAGATCAGTATGTGTAAAGTAAAATCTATGCCCAATTGCTTGAAATTATTTTCATCACTTGCATATTAAGAGGTCTGAATTACATATAATTTTATTACTTGTATCCTTTAGCATACTTAAGGACAGTCAATCAATGCATGATTATGTATTCTATGTTTAACTGAGAAAATTGGTATATTTATGATTATATATGTAACATTTTTTCACCATATGTATGTGCATGCATGTTCATCTTTCTTATGGGGTATATGTTTATGGGTGTATGCAAATATATATGTACACATGCATGTGGGTGTAGGTTTCAAAGTTGTTGTGGACTACCTCTGACCCCACTATGGTCACCAGTAAAACTTCCCCTGGCTTCTGTGTAAACAAAACGAAGCCTTTTAATAATTAAGGTCAACTGGGTTCACTGAAAGCCAAAAGCATCATAGTCTCATACTTCCAGGTAAAGTAAAAATACGTTTGATCATCAGGAAGTCTCCATGATAATATAATTGTGTTTTACTGTCAGAAGAATGGTTAAATCTATTTCAATTACTCAGTAAAGGAAAATATATCAAAGCACTGGCAAAATTTTTCACAAATATTAGTGAGGTACATTTCCTTCTGTCTCATAATATTGTCCTATTCTTTACACATCTGGCTGCCAATTGCTCAAAGAGAAATTTCAGTCACGTCATTACTCTATGGCCCGATCCAAACACTGTTAACATCAATGGGAAGATTCACATCTAGTTCACAGGCTTTTGATCTGGCCTCATAGCCTTTTTGTAGAGTATTTAATGCAGTGCCTCATTTATTTGAGAGGCTTTTTTATTTGCTTTCTTGTTTGTTTTAAAGTGTATCAAAGAGACATGAAAGCATTAGGAAGATTTGTGCTCCGTGTTTCTAGCCTTCTGCTGCTAGATCATTTTGGCACGCGTGGCACCACAGGCAGCTACACAGCAACTGATGCAAAATTCAAGCAACAACACAAGCCAGACTGAGAACCAGAGGCAGGACTGGTGTTACTGTGTCTGTTTGAAATTTACTGTTTAGATTTTTTAATGTGACATTTAAAACCAGAGCAGCAAAGAGACACAGGACACAGAAAAAAATATAAGGTATTCTCACAACTTAATTCTGAAGCAAAAATGAATACCTTTAAGTCAGCCACAAGTAGAACTGGAAACTCTACCGGCAGTCTCAATGGCATTTCTGCAGGTAGGCAGGTAACTTCAAAGAGTGGGGCCAGCTTCTAACTGTCCCTGGGATGACCTGCTGAACACAGTTTCTCTGGGTCTTCCTTTCTTCAGCATCTTTCTCATGTCTCATCTGATAAAACTGCAAACCCTCCCTTCTTAACCTGTTTTTTGACTCCCATCTAGCCTAGTGGGATCCCAATCTAGTTTGGGATATCTAGGTTCTCTGTAACACAAGCAATAACAATAAAAATAAAAGACAAATGTGTTTCAACAAAATTATAGTTTTCTGAAGATAAATGGCTAGCAGAAACATTCAGAATAAACTGGCATTTTCTTAAAGACTTAAATGGATTCAAATAGTAGTCTCTTGAAATATGAAACCCCCTTTTGCTTGTGCTAGTTATGTGAAATAAGTGCTAAAGTCCTGGACTTCAGAAGATGCACCTGGGATCTGTACACAAGACTGTCAAACAAAGAAATTACATAAAACAAATATAACTGTCGCATTCTGGAATGTCCTCTGTTCTCCCATTAATCCGATTTAAAACTCTTTCTCTTCCTAAAAGGATAAAAAATAAACAAACCGGTACTATTTTAAAGCTGATGCACATAATTAACTCGATAGTTAGTATTATTGCAGGAAAGACTCGGTATCAAAGTTATGCTTTCTCTTCCAGTGACACACAGACACAGAAGCCAGCTTTCTAAAGACAAATTCCAACACTGTCATTATTTTTCATGACTGTAACATTTTTCCCAAGGGGAATTCCTGCTGTTGTGCCAGTTTTGTAGTTGAAATTATTTCTCCTTGTATTATTCTTCAACAAAATACTAGCTCTAAAAATCCTTTTTTTCTGGTCAAAAATCCATTAACATCCACTAAATAATTCATCTGAGAAAATTGCTTTTATATTACACAACAGCAAGAGCTGTCAGTTTAAGGAATTATTACTTACTGTTCATTTCTGGAAGACTGTGGATGGCAGGATGTAAGACAGTTCTGCGCTCAGTTCAGTATCCTAACGATTCTCACACAGGAACATTTTTTGTTTTGGTTTTTTTTAGGTTTAGCAGAAGCCTGTAGTGATAACACAATGAATCAAAGCTTGGGCTCATTGGCTCAATGCCCTAATGGACAAGGATTACTCATTAACAATCCTATCTTTGCAAAACTCTCCAAACACAGGCTTTTTGAAATGTTGTGAATCCCAGCTTGTCCATCCGCACGGAGACTTGAGATGCTCATTAATACTCTGGCTGGCTGCAGGGGAGAAGTTGACTCAAAAAGTGGGGTAAGAGTACCTTGTTGCTGATAAGAATTTTCATGTACGTTTTTATGACACCCTCAGCGTCCTTGTCTTTCCCACCCAAGGAGCCTAGATGTCATTCCAAGACATATACTTGACTTCTAAGTATTCTTGTTATTCTTTACACTTTTGAGGGGAACTGAGCATTACACTGAGTACTGAAGAAGCAGAATGGGACTACAGCATCACAGGGATTTGGGGACATTAAAGTTTGGTTCCTGGATCTGCCACACTCTCTAACAAACTGCATCATTTTGGTTTGGGCTCATCCCATAAAGCTTTAGGCATGAAACTGAGGCCCTTAACTTTAAACCTAGTATACTTATGCGCCTTTTGTGGGAAGAAATTGGTACCCGTACATGGTGAATCACATCCGGGGTGGGCTGCACCACACCGGAAAACGCTCATCTCTTGCCAGTGACAGAAAGGCAACCTTAATCCACTATGTCCCTGCTTACCCAGCAGAGGAATTTAAAGTAAAGTGGAATGAATCCAAGCTGTTCTGTTTCAACATCCCACCTACACAGCAAGGGTGATAATTCCCTGTTTTGCATTGCTAAACATATCCAATGGGGATGGGTTGATCTGGCAGTGGTATTGAGGCAAATTCCAGCCAGAGGAAACAGCTGAACTCACGGTAAAGTGAGTTCATGTCTGCCACATAGTATATGCTCTCCGTCCTTCTCTACATATTTGCACTGTCCGATCAAGAGTGAATACGCAGAGACACAAGCTGTACCTCCTACTCCAGAAAACAGAGGCACTGGACAGCAAACAGTCCTCTCTAGGAGAAAGGTGACAGCTACTGGCCTTGAAGTTACAAAGAGTAAAATTCCCTTCTTTCCCCCAGCTTAAGAGAAAAAAATAAAGGGTATATTCATCCTCAAGCTTGTATCAAGGAAACAAAGTCTCTATCCTTCTCTTTAAAACGTAGTTAATAAAGGGTCGTTCTCATGTGTTCTGTCCCTTGCAAATTCATCTGGCAGCCAGCCACACACATGTGATATGACAGGTTTCTGAAGATATCAATGGGAGGATCATGCTGTAAGGCTGACACTGGACACTAGCACTCCCAGGGGGGTACTGTTTTCAGTGATTTACACCTACAGCTCATTCCAGTAGGCACTGGCCATGTGATAAGTACATTTAAGACCAAGGTTCTCTCAGTCCTCATTTCTGACTCTCTGAAAGACATCACTAATTATGAGATTTCTGTTTTACAAATTTATGTTTAGCAAAATTGACAAAATACTTTCAAATAAGATAACTCTTCCAAACCAACCTTACCCACAAGAGACGGGTCATCTCCACAGCTGGAAAACATGCCAACATCTCATATGACACTTTCCAGTAAATGTCCACTCCCGTGGTGCCTAGGAAACCCATGCTGAAAGAAACTCCTCTCTCCTTGATCATCCTGAGGCCAGTGATGGAATTTGTCCCTTACCAGGTGAAGAAATGGAGGCTGAGCCAAGGAGTCCAACAAAGTCATATTATGTCTCATGGAGCTTTCCATCTCTTGGCTAGTTCTGAAAACCTTAAATCCCTTTTTCAGCTTTCAGCCTCCTGCAGCATTGGTCCTAGACAATTGGTGGCACAGAGCAGTTACTATTTAGAAGTCCCTAGAGACCAACCTTCAATAAAGTTTCTTCCCCAAAAAGCATTTTCCTCTGTGTGGGTGATATTTGTCAGACAGAGAAGAGCTCACAAAGGAAGCAGAATTTAATACCCCTATTCACTAACGAATTTGTTGCATTAAAACATTGCCACTTGCCTCTTTATTATTGTAAGGAAAGGAAAAAAGTGGTGCTTTGTCCACTAATCAATACTTTCAACACATTGTTGGAAAAAGGAAAGAAAGGATCCACATGATCAAAAGAGGCAATGTTGCCTGTAGCAACGACACGTGGCATTACTAGTTCAGGGCAGGTGTTTGTATTTTATTGTGGCTGATGTGCAAATGAAAATTGAACAGAAAGGAATTAGAGCAAGTCAAATATATCTTCTGTAGTTTTATAAGAGGCTACCTACACAGCATCAAGAGAGAAGAGAATGAGAAAAGATGCAAATCCAGTTACCTATAAAAAGACTATCCTTTCTAAAATAGCATTACATACTATAATTTTTTAAATTTCAGAAAATTGACATCCTAAAACATCTGTAGACAATACTAATGTTACTTCTGTAACTGACAAATAGCACGTGTTCTAAAATATATCCATGCCATTATCAGTGCAAATACATGTTCAGCTACAAAAATAGGGATATATAAAACATTTAGGGCTACAAATCTGTCTGCCTAGAAAATACTGCTTCATAAAATACACACTCCATGAAAGAACTGGAAGTTTTGTCATAGTTCCTGTTTCTTCCTCCTCCTGCTACTCTGCCTTTTCTCCACTGAAATAATTGCCATCCCCCACTTGCACTGACAAGTTAGCTCCATGACCTCAGCCATGGAAAGGCAAGACAAATCCTGGCAACAGAATAGTTTGTCATCAAAAGTGTGGATGGGAAAATCTAGCACAGAGAGAGGTAGATGGAAAGGAAGAAAAGGTAAGTTGGGCATTCATCTTCAATGTTTCCTTCTCTTCACACATCTATGAATGCATATATGACACAGTAAAAAATATGCAAAAAATACACCCACAAATGACCAGTACTTTCTCCTTTTTACATAGAAAAATCTTGTCAACATCTGTACAACTTCCTGCCTACTCACAGCCAGTTGCTTGGAGCTCCAGCAGCCTTGTACAGATGACAACCAGTCACAGCTAGTGGGAGACCTTGGGTCTGTGTTTCTTTCATAGGCCAAGGGATATGTGTCTGAGTGACATCTGCTTGTGTTCAAGAACCAATTTCCCTTGTGCTGACAGCTCCCAGCAATAATGGTACTGCAGACCCCTGAGGGTTCATCCAAACCAGACTGTGCCTCAGCACAAGCCACCAATTACACCTTAGAAAGTGTGCCCAGCTTGATTATAAACAGTTGCCACTAAACAGGAGAGTCACCTGCACCTTTTCTTTCATCCCTGCAGCACCTCTTATTTATTATTGCAGAGGACACACATCATCTACACTACTTGGGGTCACGGTCTGTCTCCTCAGTCCGGCCATTCCTTACTCTTAGGTACTCTCAGAACTATCACTATTCACCACTCTAATGAATAAAGGAAGCTTTTCATTTCTTGAAGGATGGCCAAAATTATCACCAGTTTACAATAAATTTTATCATATGAAGATAATTAAGTAATCTTAATAGATAAGGCTGCTTCTGTGTGGGTTAACTCTAGCTGTTCATCTTTTTCCTCCGGCATTTCAAAAGTGCAGGAATAACTCCACTTTCAAGATTAGTTTAGCTTATTGAATAGTTCTTTCATTAATCAGAGTCTTTTCATTATAAGTTGCTCCCTGACCATTCAGCCTCTGAACAAGGCAAAATTTATTCAACAATCCCATGTTGTGCCCTGATGCAATTCAATATTCTGTCTTTATTACTCACATATTTAAAGTGGAGTGTCATGAAAGGGTAAAATGAGCATGGAATAATCTGTCCTAATGGGTGGAATTCCTCCCTGATAGCAGGCAGTTAATAGTTAAACAACATGCTCTAGCAAAGACATATATGTTATTAACAATATACCATCTTACAGCTTTCTGCGCGCAAGAGGAGACCTGAGCATATGTGGAATCAGCTGCAGTATTGAAGATACTAAACTTCAGTACGAGCAGCTTGGTCTACATCCCTCTAGCTGACTTCAACTGAAATTAAGAAAATATTTTTCTATAAACCAATTCTAGTTATTCCACATTAGATTCTCTCTCATTATTTTAAATTTTAATTAAAGCACTTATATGACATGCTTTTTTTTCCTCCCTCTTGCTAGGGGTTAAAAATTTAAAAGTTCCTAAAGGAATCACAGCTTTAAGTTAAATATGTTATTACAGTATTAGCTGATAAGAAGTTCTCCTAGAGGCCTCAGAGTAAATATATATATAGTTTATTCTTTTTTTTCCTCTTGACATTTTGATGTTATACAGTATGATAGTAATTGAGTTAATAAGGGTTAGCCTTCATTTATGTAAATATTTGGAGAGATAAAAATATTATGAAATGTTGATCTATTCCAGTAAATGAATGCACTGTCCTTTCATTAATATGTAGTTCTTTTAAACTAAATGTCAAAGGTGATGAGTGAAGTATTATTAATAAATAAATATTGGGATATTTTTAGATGGGCTTTTGAATTGCTAAAACATTCACACTAAGTAAATTCATTCTGCAAACATTTAAATCTCTACTTGTTTTTCATACTGCATCTAGCATCAAGGAAAACCAAAGATGTTTAAAAGGACTTTTTCAATCGCTAACAAAAAGCAATTTTTCAGGATGGGAGAGGAAATGTAGTCTAGGCATCATATGAATGGACTGTGTAGGCCATTGGAGGTGCAGGAGGACCCCCTGCTAATGCTATTTTGCCAGCCAGAGTCACTGTTAGGCTTTTAAACCCTCAGTTCTATACTTCCTTGTTCTAGAGGAGGCCCTACCGTGCTCTGAAGCATTGCAGACTGATGACTACTCTCATTGCTTGTTGAGAGGGAGGAACTGCAGAGCAAGCACAGGACCCCAGACAAGTACCCAGAGCAAAGCCCAGGGGAACTGCCCCGACCTACCCCAAGAGGTCCATGGCCACCCAGGGAACAGGGGGGCATCACACACTCAGCAGCTGATGGAAAGCTCATTACACCTGCCTGTATATCCAGGAGGGGGAACATCAGGTTTGGCTACAAGGAATCATGCAGGACTCAGTTTGGAAGAACCTGCCTTCTTCCTTCTGCAAGAAAGACACTTGTACATCAGGGAGGAGCAGGAGCAGGGCTGCACCATGAGGAGGGTGAGCCAGGAGCTGAGGATAGCCCCACTGACAGGGCATAGTCCTGCGGTACCTGAAGGGCCATGGTGCTGACAGCAACAGGCGCAGAGGAGGCAAGGTGGCCAGTCTGGACCAGGAGCCACCCAGGGATCAGCCAAGAGCAGCAGGAAGAGATAAGGACAGATGCAGGCCTGGAGACACACTACCTGTAGCATCCACCTGAGGTCCACTCAGGAGCCAGAGCAGAAGCAGGACGGGAGATAATGCAAGCTACATCTCACACCTGCAGTCCACATGGAAAAATGCACCAGTGAGCCAGGACATGGGCAGGCAGCACCAAGCACACCTCCAGCTGATCACAGGCTAGGACTAGAGGCACAGGCTTGAGCTTAAATAGCATCCTGAGCCTGTGGGCAGGCTACATGGGAGGCCCCACATGAGGCTGATCAGGGCTGTTAAAGCCTATTAGTGTCCTCAGGACCCTGATGTAGAGTAGCTCACAAAGCTTTTGTTGGCTATTCCTTGTTCCCTACTAAAGCTTGGACAAATGGTGAATACAGTTATGGTCACTTGTGGCAGGCAAGAGGAGCAGCAGCAGGACAACTCCTAATGTCCATCTTGCACTGGAAAGACTGAGATATTAGAAAGTCAATGTCACAAGTTCAGCTGAAAAGTACTCATGATTCCACCCAGCTAAGGAAAAATTAGGGGGCTGGAAATAAGATAACATTGGGTCCTGGACATAGCTGAGTATTGCCAAACTCAGAAAAGTGAGAAGTATATCATATTATTTTTCAATTGCATCCACCTTAATTCCAACAAGGTTAGCCATGACCCTGTTGGTGGAGCCCTTCCCACCTCATTGTGGAAGATGTTGGTGGGATGACTGGTGAAACTGGTGCACAGCTCCTGGGCACGTTATAGCAAAGAGCTCGGCCATGGCTCTCCTAGGACAGTTGTCTCCTTAGCCACGGGGGTGCAAACAAAGCACGAAGTACTCTCTGCCATTATTAGCAGTAACAAGCAAGTGGGCAGGCAGTGCCCATGTGCTGGAGGCTAAGAAACACAGGGGTGAAATGGAAGAGAGTGAGGGAGGCCACAGACAACTGGGCAGAGGATCCTTGTTTCATGTACTAGGGCCCAGGTCAGTCAGAGCGTCCTCTTGGTTTCCACCTAGGAAACAGTTGGTACTGAGGAGAGGAAGACATCTGAAGGCCAAAGAAAAGTGGGGTGGTTGAAGAGGAAGTTAAGGGGATGTTAAACAATAGCTCTTGGGAGAATTAAAGGATTTAGTGTATTTTTCTTTCTTTCCTAAATCATTACATCATTGCATTCTGAAAACAAATTATTCCCCCTTTTGGAAGAAAGAAATTAAATGCAATATAAAGTTTATTAAATTTAAATAACACAAATCAGGAAATGCAGAGGTTCTTTATCTCATAAAAGTATTAACTTGGGCTCATTCTGGAGAAGAGCTTCATTTATCAAAACCTAATCTGAATACCCTTTTTGTCCAAAATTGGGTCATATCCCAAAATATGAATCATTTGCATTGGCAGATCCCTCATTTATCTCAAATCTCACTTGGCAGATACTTTTCATTTTCCCATCTCATCCCACAACAGAAAAGGTATAACAAAAACAGGTTATCAAGAGAATAGTGGTAGAGTAGTTTGCATGCACTGGAAATTTCTCTAGTTCTGTTTCTTGTCTTCAGTGAGACCTCCTACCAAGGAAGAGAGTGTTAAAAATTGATGAATTTTAGGCTTTAACTGTTTCTCTAAATAGGTGTGTAGGATGAGACAATTTATGTGAAAAGGGAAAAAAACAGTTCAAAGCATGGCGGTTCACCTACTCATCAGCATAAACTGTTGTTCCTCCCTCAGTTCTGGCTCCTCAGAAATACGGAGCCAAATTAGAGGTTTCTATCCTTTCTTTCATGGTTTCCTCAAAATCACATCAAGCTTGTGGGGAATTGTGGCTATAACTCTCTGAATTTACAAGCCTTCCCCCAAACTTGATATTTCCCCTGAGCAACGGAGTTGCCTACCCAGAGGATGAGCCATGCTCGTAGAGAAGATAGCCCTTTCTCAGCTGCTAACCAATGGTGAAACAAGTTCTCAAGAGCCCATAGGATTGGTCGCTATGTTTCACCAGTCCATTTTAGCCATATTTGCATTTCTTGGACATAGAAACTGATTACCACAATGGCAGATGGGGAAAGGAAGGTGTTAGTGCTACAGAATAGTGGGTAGGGAGTTCTTCGGAGCAAAGGCTGGGCTGAGCAGCCAGCCCTGGTGTTAATTCTTTTGTCTGGCAGGAACTAGCAGAGAAATGGGGTCCGGCAGGAATCAGGAGTTCTCCTACCAACTACTTTGATGTACAGAACTGCTTAACAAAAACATCCCCAGCCCATGCGAACCATCTCCCATGTAGCATGGAGAATGAAGTTCCAGTTTCTGATCTCTTAAATTTAAGTCAAAAGTTAAAACAAGGCAGCACCACTGATCGACAACCAGGGAGCTGCTGTTCTGATTATTGTGTGCACTACAGCTGGGTCTTAGCTGCAGCAAAACTACACATGAAATTTTTTTGGCTGAAGCAGATGTGTGTGCCTATGTGCAAATGTTGCTATTTCTACTCAAAGGAAACAGAATCTGTACAATGTGATTAACAAAAAAATTCATGTCACTGACAGCTGAGGGGCAAAAATTGTGCCCTATTCTTTTTCCAGTAGTCTTTCCCCTGTAACATCTGATGATGATAAACACAGAAGTAAAAGCTGATGGGAGCATCAAAGGTACCAAATACTGGAGCAATAGTATGATTAGTAGGTACAACTGATGCTGTTCTAATGTTATTAAACTGATGACTTCCCACATGTAATGGATGCTGCCAGAAAGTCATCCTCAAGTAAACGCAACCAAAGGAATTCCTTCCTGTATGCATGGAAATCACCCAGGTACTAGCAGATGATTCCGTATTTCAGATTGTGTCTTATTAATGTGCAGCCAATAAATATGCATCCTGCCAAATAAAAGATTGATAGAGGGGAAAAAAAATGCCTGTAGCAACATCAGTTTTTAAAAATAGAAAATATTTTTTCTCCTGAATATGTGATATCAACCTGAAAATGTACATAAACCCTGGAACTGCATTCATTTTTCCTGCACATCCAATTCATTCCAGAGAGGACCAAGGAAAGGTATACTTAGCTCTTACCACTTGCAATTTAGCCCAAGAAAGATAACTCAAAATTAGAAAATGTGAGGGAGCTGCTATTTTCCCAGTGACAGAAGCGCTATTCAAGCAGGTGATGAACTGTAACCTTCAACTATACAAGACCTCAATGTCACCACTATAGCATGATAACCTCTATATTAAAAAATCGTTGCTTGAACAATCATCACTTCTTAAATCTTTTAGGAAAACTTGACAAAGCATAACCCAGTTGTGTGGTAAAGTTGATCTAAAAATGAAATTTAACAAACATACATCTCTCCTCTGACATTAAAGATTACATAAAAATTAATTGCCTGAGGAAGAAGATAATTAAAAAATACCAGAGACTGTAAATAACCAGTAGAGCAGAAAAATATAACTGCTGAGAATCTTAGTACTTCAACTTACAACTCAGAGAACTATGTTTTTTATACTTCATACTTTCTAAACCTCTTTTAAAACTAACATAGTTGATACTTATTTTATCAGTTTAATGATTGACTTGTTGCTTAACCTGTCTTGTTACTCAGGTCTTTAAAAGTCAACAGATAATAATACGAAATAAATAAAACCTTTGTCACTCATTCTTACCTCAAGTTTTACGTAACTCTCCTAAATATGAGTTGCAACAGAAACCTTTGAACAGCATGCCAGTAAAATGGACTGTATTGCAAAGAAGCTGATAAAGTCTTGTTTGGAATATTGTCAATTTATTCCAGGAATTTAACTGTAATTAACCAAATACTTTAAGCTTCTTGAATGTAATAAACCTCTGTTCTGTAAATATACTGCTCCTCATTTCTTCAAGCGGAAAACCCTGATCTATAATGGCCTGGATATAGTTCTTCTCTTTTTTGAGAGTGCCAGTAAAAGTGGGCAGAGACATGATGATTTCTGTAACAGGAAGGTCAGCAAGTAGGTGCTGAAATGAAATGAGATCTTGACTGCTTTTACACGTGACCTTGGATTACTTCAAGGCAATAACTGAGGTGTGAAAAAACACTGTTTTCCTGTACCCACCCTTGATCCCTCCACATGATTTCACAATTTAACCGTATTTTACCAATCTACTACCTAGTCCAGAGTTTTAGAATTTAATTAAAAATTTAAGATGCCTCAATTTTTTGCCTTTAGATGGTGGATACTCACGCGCTTCCTGCTGAAAAATTAGCTGCTCCCTAATGCAACATGGGGGCGGGAAATAGAAGGAATTAGCGATCTGTGTGCAATTGTAGGGCTCTGATCTCATTGGGCTCATGGAGACATAGTGCTATAGCTCATATTACTGGAGTGCTGCGTCGGGTGGATATAGGCTCTGTAGGAAGGACAGACTGGGTCAACAAGGAGGTGGAATTGCTCTGTACACAAGAACAGCAAGCATGCATGGAGGCCTGCCTTGGGATGGATGTTGAGCCAGCTGAGAGTTGACAGGTCAGGATTAGAGGTAGACCAATGAGGTAAATGTTGTGGTGTGTGTCTCCTACAGACTGTCCAAAGAGGAAAAAGTAGATGAGACCTGCTGCAAGTCTCATGTGTGCAGCCCATGGTCGCCATGAGAGACTTCAACAACCCCAATATCTGTTGGAGGGACAACACAGCAGGGACAAACAATCTAGGTAGTTTCTGGAGTGCATTGCTGATAACTGATAACTGATTATAACTGACAAGAAGTGATTGAGGAGCTGAAGAAAGGACATGCTCTGCTGGACCTGATTCTTTAAAACAAGGAAGAACTGCTTGGGATTATGCAGGTCATGGACAGCTTTGGTTGCAGTAACAATGGGATAGTGAAGTTTAAGATCCGAAGGGGCAGAAACAAGGCAAAAAGCAGGATTATAACCCTGCATCAGGAGAGCATACTTTGGCCCGTTGAGGACTTTTATTCTGGAAGAATCTCATGGAATATGGCCCTGGAGAGAAGAGACGTCCAGAAGAGCTGGTTAGCATTCAAAAATCACCTCCTCCAAGCTAAAGAACAGTCCATCCTTGGAAAGCAGGAAATCAAACAAAGGTGTCAGGAGGCCTGCATGGATGAACAAGAAGATCCTAACTAAAATCAAACATAGAAAAGAGGCATATAGGTGGTGGAAGCAGTGTCAGGTGACCCAGGAGGAAGCATGCAGAGATGGTGTTAATAAAGCCAAAGCCCATCTGACATTGTATCTGATGAGACATACAGTATTGGGAGGAACATTTCCAACAGGTCAAGGGAGATGATCCCTGCCCCTTGCTCAGCCCTGGTGAGACCCATATGGACTTCTGGGTCCAGTTCTTGGCTCCCCAGTGCAAGTAGGATGTGGCCTTACTGGAATGAGTCCAAGTGAAGAGCCATGAAGATGTTTAAGAGGCTGAAGCATCTGACATGTGAGACGAGGCTGAGAGAGCTGGGACTGTTCAGCCTGCAGAAGGCTCAAGGGGAGTCTCATCAATATATATGAATAACTGATGGGGTGAAGTAAAGAAGGTGGAGCCAGACTCTTCTCAGTGATGTCCAGTGACAGGACAAGAGGCAGCAAGCATTAATTGAAATACAGGGAAAAACATTTAAACATATGAAAAAAACTTTTTTCACTGTGAGAGTGGTTAAACACTGGATCAGGTTTCCTAGAGAGGTTGTGGAGTCTCGACATTTGGATAAATACAAAACCCAGCTGGACAGAGTCCTGGGCAGCTGGCTCTAGCTGACCTTGCTTTGAGCAGGAGAGGTTGGACTAGGTGGTCTCCAGAGGTCCCTTCCAGCCTCGACTATTCTGTGATGCTGTAAGAAGTGATGTGTTGTGGAATAACCAAACTAACTTTTCACCAAGGCACTAGCTACAGAAATACAGCTCCCCAGAGAAATGTAACATCACAAAATAAATTAAAATGTTAAGCCTACTTGAACTTTGGGGGGTGCACCAGGTGTGGAAACTCAGTCTCTGCACAAATTTGACAGATTTCAGTTGCTTATCTTTAGCTATTGCGCATAGCTAACGTCTTGGGGGATGCACAAATTAAAATACTACTGAAGGAAATGCTATGCTTCCTAGAAGGATTTGTACCAACCATTCCTGATGAGGTCATCTGCATGTGTGGCGTGTTTGGTTGGAGGGTTTGCTGACCTTCGGCTATTGCAGTAATTTGATGGCTCAAGGAAACATCCTGTAATTTTTTTTCAAACTAACGCATGCCTGTGTCCTCTAAGACCACTCCCAACCATTGACACAAGCCAGAGAACAACCTGTTAGTAAGCTTCTCCCGTGTACCTTTTTGAAGAGGTAGATTCTTTTGTTAAACTTTGGGGAAGTCTTTCCCAATAACTGGCACGAGTCAGCACCATATCTTCTCTGAAAGACATAAAATTGCCCAAGAACAATTGTTTGTTAGATAATCCTTCCGCCTGAGCCATGGCACGAGAGAGGCAGCAGGTTAGTGGGCTTTGGGCCTGTCCTCACCCCTGCCTTATACGTCCTGCAGTCTGTGGGGACCCTGCAGTGCTAAGGAGGAGAAGAGCCACCAGAGCCAGCTGAAGTCATGCAAGATCCTGCACAGCAGGGTCTAAAATGGGTCCTCCCGCCCCACGTGCAGGGGGGTGGGCAGAGGGGTGCACGCGCCAAAGGCAAGGCTCAAGAGCGCTGGAGGAGGGGTGGACTGGGAGCACTGGGGAGAACGGGCACTTGGCTCTGGATGCAGCTGGGGAGACAGAAGGAATTAGCTGTGGGCTGCTCGACAAATACAGCAGGAGAGGGTGACAGTCAGCAGGAGGCATTTTAAGCGGCTCACAGCTTTTAATGGATTTGGGATAGAGGGTGGTTGCTTGGAATTAGTAAAAATGTGGATGAGGGTTGCAGAGAATGACTGAGGAACACTGGCTGCTTCTTGTGCTCTGACAGCTCCTGTCACTGCAGCCAGCGAGGGTGTGGGGCAGGGATCCTGACTGCACTTTCCCTCCCAGCTTTGTCAGCAGCTTTGCCCTCCGGCTCTGTCCAAGCATGATGTTTCCCGTTGTGTTCCGGCAGAGCAGAAGGTGCAGAGCAGGCCACTGTGGCCTTGACCTTTAACACCTCAGCTGCCTGCCGTGGCCTGGCTGCTGCAGCTGCTGCCGCGTGCGGGAACCTTGGCCCAAAATGTCCCCACTTCTGGCAAAAAAAAAAAAAAAAAAAACGAAACGGGAATTTACTAAAGAGCAAACCTTTGCTATTATTGACTCTGTGTTGTCCCAGGGTCTCATGTAGTGTTCCACGGATTAGCAAGGGTCAGGAGAAGCCACACATGAAAGCAAGAAAATACAGAGTAAAGATAAGGTCCAGGGCAACCGTAGCTCTTTTCTGCACTATGCCCAAAGCTCGGTGATAGGGAAACCTGCAGCCAGTACCGAGCAATGGGAAATGGGAAGCGAACAGTGCGGGACAGCGGATGTTGCATTCCCTTGCTGAGGGAAAACCTACCTGCTGGGGTTACCCCCAGCTGCCTCTGCCCGCCCCATACAGCAGCGTTATTCCACAGGGGTATCATTACATCCATTCAGATTGATTGTCCTTCCCTTGTTTTTTTCCTTAATGTTATTGTCTTTCACTTTGAAATTCGGTTTGCACTTTAGTACTATGATTTTTCCCTTCCCCACCGTGAATCAGCAGGGGCCCATAAGCCGCTTCCACCCCCCTGCAGATTTCCACCAGCACAAACTGCAGAAATGGTCACTGTCAGGCCATGCACTGGGTCTTTCAGGGCATACAGACATCTTTCTTTTGATTACACACAGGGCAGGGAACAAGCAGATGGGATCAAAGTCCCCTCCCTAAAACAAGAGAAAGTCCCACTCCCCTTATCTTAATCATGGTATCAGCAAGTTTCTCCAACTAATTCCCTTGCTGTTCACTACACCTATGCCCAACAGAGGGAAAGCACCTGGCATGGTGCTTCTGGTAATGATTCCCAGTTCCTGAGAGCAGAGCTATCTTTATTGGATATCTTAAATATTTCCTGATTTACAAAAATTGTTGTCTTCCCAAGGCTGGTGCTCCAGTTTCGTGAGACACTTCTGGGAAATCACAGCTCTGAGTCAACAGAGATTTATTTTTCATGAGTTCCAGTGTTTTCTAACACATATTTAACAAAACAGCCATGACCTGCTCAAAGGAGCTCTGAATTTATTGTGCAGGTAGAACTAAGCCTAAAACAAGGAGCAAAGTAGATGCCAAAAGTTTACACAGCAAGAGTCTGAGCACTGACTTTATTGAGCAGATAAATGTGGTTATACATACACAAATGTAGTCTGTTGGCTGCTGCAGATATCCAATACACTAATTAAATGAGGGGGAGAAATAAGTTAAATGAGTCAAGCTTTTATGAGGATGGAGACTTAAAACATCCAATTGGTATGCTCTTGGGGAAAAATATGTTGGCTTTTATTATGTTATTTTTAAAGATAGGTCACCACAAAGAAGTACAATCTCACTACATTTCTTCCATAAATTTCTTTCTTTACTTAGATAATTTTGCATATAGAAGAGCCGTAAAAATGATAAGCAGTATAAACACTAAAACCAAAAAATGTTAAGATAAAAAAGGGACAATTTTTCCTGTCACAGCTAAACATTGTTATCAAATGGAAGTTAAGAAATAACTGATATCAGTATGTGAGTAATTAAAAGCATTTTCACAAAGAAGCCTGCCAGACTGTCTTCTGCATGTACATATACAGCTGCAGTCGTTTTAGTCGTGTGACCTCACTAGTGGTGTTATCTAATCCAACATAAGCATTTGGATGACATAAGAATGAGGAGTTTTTAATCTCTCCATTTATTTATTCCTGATTTCATTAAAGTTAAGCTTTGAAACGAGACCTGAGAGAACTCCCTGAACCTAGGGATGATGCAGAACATCAGGTCTTGACCCATTCTGTAGGTTTTTAACTCAAAAATCTAGAGAACTCCAAGTTCTGTTTCCAGAATTTGGAAGCTGATTTCGTGTCTGTCCTTAGCGTTCTCTCTGCATTCTTAGCTGCAGCTTGCTTTCTCTTTTTCTCTTTTCCCCTTTCTATTATTTTAACCACAATAAATACGTTACTCCTTTCTCTTAAAATATGAATAATTAAATATCTCTCTCAAATTAAGGTCTTTAAAGGAAAATGGGTAGAAAAATAAGAAATCTGTTTTTTCACAAAATTTTCCTTAAGGAAAATCCTTAAAATAATGACTAAACTTAAAGATCTCTGTAACTATCTGACAGCAGGAGTCAATTGGAAACGTTCATGTGAAGCCAATGACACATTTTGCGTGACCTTGAATTAATTTTTGCCTTGCTACATTCAAATTAATTATGTTACATACATGAGACTCCTCTTGGCACTTTGTTAACATCTGGATGCTCTTGTTATATTTTTTACCCAAAAGTTTGCATACTCCTTTGGACCAAGTAATTATTTCCCTGGATAAGTTTCTACTCAGGTGAATTTTCATCGTTTCTGTCATTATTTTTTCCTTTCTCACTAGAGAACGCTTACATAAATATAAGAGGAGTATTAATTACCATTAAACAGCTGCTAGTAGTGCCTAGAAAACATTAGGTGTCAAGGAAATAAAATTTTTTCTTAAGAAAGATCAGTGGATAACAACAATGAGTAACACATAGCTAGGACTTACTGCCCTACTTTTTCTCTCCTCAGACTTAATATTCTGTGGCCTACCTATTCACGTTATGGAGAGCTAACACTTCCTCTAGCTTCCTTAAGATCAAATTTTGCTTCCTTCTGCTGTCAGGGAACTGAGTGTATGAGCACTGACTTATATCTGAAAATATACTGAAGTTATTTTGAACATGGGGAAAGAAAAACATGCAAATAATGCAATAAATGAATTTTAATCAAGCTAATATCAAGCAGTACTGTTTAATATGTTCATCAATGACATAGACAGTGGGATCGAGTGCAGGTGACACCAAGCTGAGTGGTGCAGTTGACACGCCTGAGGGACAGGATGCCATCCAGAGGGACCTGGACAAGCTCGAGGAATGGGCCTGTGTGAACCTCATGAGGTTCAACAAGACCAAGTGCAGGGTCCTGCACCTGGGTCAGGGCAACCCCCAGTATCAGTACAGGCTGGGGGATGAAGGGATTGAGAGCAGCCCTGCTGAGAAAGACTTGGGGGTACTGGTGGATGAAAAGCTGGACATGAGCCGGCAACATGCACTTGCAGCCCAGAAGGCCAACTGTATCCTGGGCTGCATCCAAAGCAGCGTGGCCAGCAGGTGATTCTGCCCCTCTACTCCACTCTAGTGAGACCCCACCTGGAGTCCTGCATCCAGCTCTGGAGCCCTCAGCACGGGAAACACATGGACCTGTTGGAGCAGGTCCAAAGGAGGGCCACCAAAATGATCAGAGGGATGGAACAACCTCACCTATGAGGACAGGCTGAGAGATTTGGGGTTGTTCAGCCTGGAGAAGAGAAGGCTCTGGGGAGACCTTATTGCAGCCTTCCGGTACTTAAAGGGGGCTTATAACAAAGATGGGGACAGACTTTTTAGCAGGAACTGTAGTGATAGGACAAGGGGTGATGGTTTTAAACTGAAAGAGGGTAGAGTCAGACTAGATCTAAGGAAGAAATTTTTTGCAGTGAGGGTGGTAAAACATTGGCACAGGTTGCCCAGAGAGGTGGTAGATGCCCCATCCCTGGCAAGGTTCAAGGTCAGGTTGGACGGGGCTCTGAGCAACCTGGCGTAGTGGAAGATGTCCCTGCTCACTGCAGGGGGGTTGGACTAGGTGACCTTTAAAAATCCCTTCCAGCCAAACTGTCCTGTGATTCTGTGATTCTATGCTTCTATGCTTCTATGATTCTAATATTTCTCCTTAGAAAATATCATTTGAGTTATTCACATCCACTAGCATTAGAGCTGTGACTTTCTTGGAGTCAGGTTCAGATATGCCAGCTGTTTGCCTGAATATTTAAATGTT
Organism: Phaethon aethereus; assembly: GCF_964289735.1. NCBI lineage: Eukaryota > Metazoa > Chordata > Aves > Phaethontiformes > Phaethontidae > Phaethon > Phaethon aethereus. The sequence continues at coordinate 54,686,141 of NC_138575.1, read as the reverse complement.
CCAAATTCTAACATATTTTATGAAGTCAGTTTTAGCAGAAACACCTCCATGACTGCACTTTCTCCCATCCCACAAGAAAAGGCTGTTGGAGCAGAGACATCCAGCATAACTGGAGTTACAAAGCCTGTTTGAATCCCAATGAATTGGCTTTATTCTTGGTCATACGGTACTGTGGAAGCCACTGTGTAGATCAGAGTTGATTAAGTAACAAAGAATTCCAGGAAAGAAAACTAACTTCCAACCAGTGCTGGTGTTTACACTTCATCACTATGTGATTGGGGGGGTGAGGGGAGAAGAAGCAGCAGTTTGATTTGCGCATATGCAAAGAAGTGGCCCTTTCTCTTTCACAAGATGTGGTGGACATTGCAAAATAGTTTGACAGCAGTTGGTCCAGCTTTTTTGATAAACTGGTGAGAACATTTGACTCAAGTTCCTGCCACTTAAATCCCCAAATGTTGACTATAACCTGCAAGAAAGAAGGTATTTTCTTCCGCCTGTTCTAAACATCAGTAATGAAATAAGAAACTCCAGTCTAAATTGAATTTTAGAATTTTGAAAAAATACTCTTTTCTGTCCTAACAGAATAGAACTATAAATTTTTTGAGTGGCTTATTAATAAACTGCATTGTGGCAAGGTAGGATTGAGCTGTACCATAACAATACTCATATCATTAAATTATCTGCTGATACCAATTTAAAAATCCTCACTGGAGTCAAATTAGGCATGCATTCATTCACCTTACTTTACTTCTCATTCGTAGACAGTTGTAGATTGGATTTTGCTGGGTAGAAAAGGAACCAGAGACACGAAAAGAGAATCAGCTAACTTCCTGGTCTCCCTGTTTAATTACATTTGTAGGGAAGATAAATCACCCATGGATTCAAATGAATGTACAAGTGTAATTCCACTTATGGTATTCAATCGCACTTCAACAAAACAGCAAAATGCGTGTTAGAAATGTTCAAATCTCATGTGCATCACAGTGGCTATATGTGGTACATGAGAGCAATAATACTGAAACATCACAAAGCACATCGTAGGCTAGACAGGAGAGCTTTCATTCGAATTTAATGAGGCAGTAATCATAACGAAAGACAAATTAAATCACAGTTTACTGAAATTCTCCATTCTGAAAAGAGTATTAATGCCACAATGAGTCTCTTAGTTGCAGCTAACTGTTTGGGATATTACAGCATGCTCCACTGGTTGATTCTAAAAATGGTAGAAAAAGGCTAAAGCCACTTTATACTGTCAAACATATACCAATGGCAAAAGAAAATTACTTTCAGACATAGATATTCTGTTAACTCTCAAATGGTACAGTACTTCATTTGTAGTAACAACAGGACTGAGGCATTGAAAAGCTACAGAGCCAGAACTAAAGTCTTTACTTGTGTAAGTAAGCTCATTCACCTAAATGAGGACTGTTGGGGTTGAGGTCAGGAACTCTATCAGTATAATACTAAAAAAATATATTTAAATTACTTCACAATAATGAACTGAGGGAGAAACCTAATCTCAACATGACTACGATTTCCTTTCATAAGGATGCATCTCTAACAATGATTTTGTATTCAAATCATTTCATACCAGCACAAAATCTTTGGAGGGAGAGAAATCTCACAAGTATCCATTTTATTGCCTTATCCAGACTCTGGGGGCTATGCATATAAAGCAGACTGTCAATTAATTTGAAGGAACTGTTGAAGCAATACTGTGCCATCTCGGCTATATGTTCCTCTTCCGGTTGTTGGGTGACCATTAGTAATTAATTACAGCCTACTGCTATAAAACTGCTTTTCTTTCAGCATGAGCTTGCAGTTTGACATGGGTTAAGCAGCTCAAATGCCAACCTACAGGAATCTTAAAATGGCAAAGCAGGACCACTCAGGGCAGACTTGCATGCCACTGGAGCCCCAGTAATTATGTGTATCATTGTGGATCCGCCATCTGATACAACCTTGTCCTTTTTCTGTTCAGGCAAGAAGGTAAGGGCACTCCCTGCTCCTACAGTCATAAGCTTGCACCAGGCAGGAGCCCTGACAGGGCTGGTCATCTCCTGATGGGTGCAGGAGCTCCTCCCAAGGGAATAGGATGGCTGAGCAAGGGTTTGGTATCACTTCTCCCAGTCCCATTGTTGTTAGCCCTCTTCCATACTATTAAAAAGGAACTACCACATCTTGCATCTAGCCACATGGCCAGATGTTACATGATTAAATAAGAAAATAAATATGGATACCAGTTGATTTGGGGCAGCTAGGCAGAAGAGGGGATGGGAGTAGCTGCTGTACAAACCTTACAGTTTCAAGTATTATGACAAATCTTGAAAATTTCCATCTTCATAATGGTAAGAAGTCTGTTCTTCCATGTCTTGAGTTACTTGCTTTTGCCTTCTCCATTCCCCTCTCTGTACTTCGCTGTTTTGACTGGTAGCACCATACATCTTCTTTGGACTTACAAAAGTTTCATTGTTCATCTCTGTTTCTTCAGCTAGTTCATCCTGCTCAATTATGCCACATTTCTCTTCATTAAGGTTTTCAGGGTCAGCCCATTGCTGCTTCTCCCCAGAAGCAAAGATAGCATAGAATATCACTCCACTGTAATGCACCAGGGCTGCGATCAGAAAGACGTTTTGCCATTCTTCCCGGGTCTGAAAGAATAGTACAGGTCTCATTAAATTTGCAGTAAAAAGAAATATTACTCTCTGAATTAGACCATGAATTAGCACATATTGAACAATGACCTTGATCACTGTTTGATTCCTGATGTTACAGATAAAACAATTTATGAGAGTCATTGTGAAGATTTTTTTTTCATAACAACAGATAAAAAATTAAACATGTTAGTTATTTTTTCTCACAGGGAAGTTTCTCTCTTGCATGTGAAATATTCATGGAGTTGGAAATTCAGGGATTTCTCTGACAAATAAGTTAATCTTATTGTAGATCAGTGATTCCTTAGGAACCCTAACAGGGATGCATTGTAGAGGAGTTTCCCAAGTCCTAGAAGCATTAACCAGTAGTATGGAGATATTACAGAGACCCAGCCTCAGGTGGTATAAAACAATATCTCCCTACACAAATAATTAGTTTACACAGGGAACCTGGCCCCCATGACACTTTTAAAATTAATATTTAAAAGAAATAACAACAGAAAACAGCTGCAGAGATTGATGATGAAATGGATTTCCCAGGAATCTTCGAAATGTCTTAACTTTTGTTGCATCAACTAATCCTCTTCCTAGAAATCATGGGGAAACGTTACCTTATGTTTCGTCATTGCACCAACGATGAGCGGGCACACCATGCCTGACAGTGTCCCCACACCATTGGAGATCCCCATCAGAATGCTGGCGTAACGTGGGGCTATGTCCAAGTGATTCACATTGAACCCTACAACAAATGAGAGAAAATAGTCAACTATACAGCTTTGCACTACCCGGCCAACAGGGCTTTCTACAGCCATTCTGGCTGAAGAAGCCTGAAAAAAGTAGGAAACCCCATTACCATATATATGAGAAAAAGGCTAGTATTTTCTTGATTTAATAATTTAAAGAGCAATAAGGATGGAGGATATGTTGCAACTCTTTATTCTTTTTCAAAATCCCTTTCTCCTCCACCTATGGGGATCATGTTGTATAGAAAATATAGTTTGTTTTGGCCTCATTTAAAGCATCTGTGCTTCACATCTTCTTATACTGAAACAATGCACTCAACAAATATTTTTAATTAAGGAATGATTGCCTCATATTTGTCAAGTGTCAGATATCTTTTGATTTAGGTAGTAGTGGTTTTTAATACACATTTTCCGGTACTTTAAGCAGCAGTTTAACAACATGATTAAAAAAACAGAATAGAAACAGGTAGGAAAAACCATTACCATTGCTGTAACCTATCTTCTGGGTACATATTTTATTAAGAAATAAAAACAAATAGTAAAAATCAGCTCAGATGATTATCTTGCTTTAGGTAATGAAAATTAGTCATATGAGCTATGGATCATCACAAGAAAAGATGATGAATTCCATGTCCATGGGATTAAATACAGTAAAAAGTTGAGTACAGGGAAAATCCTGCAATGAAAATTGATTGATAGAAATGACCTGCTATGCAAGCACTTCATAACTGAGTAGCAAAACTACTTACCAACTGCATAATCCTGAAAAACAACTGAAGACCAGCAGTTACTTTGCTGGTCAATTTTGATCAATCTTCTTGGAAGTCTGATAGCTGATGGTCTTCCATCTTCATAACAAAAGGGGTTTTTTTAATAACAAGTGTACTGGTGGAGCTACAAAAGTCGGTCTGAGACTGGTGAGACCCATGAAAGTGTTAGAAACAGCTGCTCAGGAGAAGGGCTGGTTGTAGGACACAACTGAGAGAGACCCTAGAAAGCAGAAACTGGCAGCTAAAGCTGGGAGCAGGGTTGCAACAGGTAACCTGTGAGCAACTATTCATTCCAGAGTAATTAATTCTCTCTCTCCTTTTAGGGATACTGTTTATGCAAGAAGAAAAGGTGGCTGACACTGTAAAAGTATATTAGAAAATAACATCACAAAGCTGATGTAAAATGGAATCAAAAAAGAGCAGGTTCTTTCAAAGCTTCATGTCCTATGTGCAACACATTTCATAGATACTGAAGTAAATTATTTCTGATATGGGAAGAAATAGGAATACCCTGTAAGCAGCCACATTAAGAACAAACAGAATAATAGAAATGATGACAGTAACAACAGTAACATCACTTTTATAACTAATATTAAAACCAATAATAAGATTAGTTCTTACCTGAAATAGCAAATCCACTGAAGCCTACTGCTAACACCAGAAAGGAAATAGCCACACCTTTTGTATGAGAATAACCAACAACCAAAAGCAAGGTTGCTTCCATCCCAAAGCCTTCAAATGAAACACATGGGAATAAATTACATTTTAAATTATAATTGGTCACAAAGATACTTACAAGGTCTTGCCAGAATAGCAACTTAAAATGAGACAAAATTCTTTCATATCTTATAGCTATTTTTGAACATACTTGGAGGCTTTGTGGCTTTGCAGAAATATTTGAATATTTATTGTTTGAGAATATACCTTTTTCTTCTCATTGCTGTGTAAATGACCCAAGCAATTGGTGAAGCGGACTTACTGAGCAGTACAGGGAAACAATGAGAAAGTGACTCTGTGCAAAGCACTGGAAAATTCACAAACACACAGACATGATAGGGAAAGGAGAAAAATATTTCCTGCCTTCAATTTCTCATGGTTGTAGCAACGTGAGTTGTTCTTGGTAAATGGAACAAAAGAGGGTTTTACATACAAGTGTGCCATCAAGACAATAGGACATCCCTGACCATCCCTGGGAACTTCCAGTCTCTGCCATTACTGCAAATTAACATTTTCTAATGTGTAACATTACAAACCTTCTTTTTATTTTTTTTGAATGACACTGAAAACACACCCTGAAAATACAATGGATTTGAGAACCCTTTGTGAAGATGCATAGCCAAGCTGCATGGCATCTCTGACTGCTGGCATCTCTATTTCAGGCTGCCTATGCCATCCATAAAAAATGTAAGCCAGGAACTGGCAGTGGAGAATGACTTCACAGGCTTGAATTTTTTCTCTAATTTAGCATCATCCCTACATGTAGATGTCATTGTTTTTTTAGCTCAGCGACTGAACTAGAAATAAATTATTTTGTGCTGAGTAAAAATGAGTCTGTCCATCCCTCACCTTTTTTTTTACGCAACCTTTTTTTTTTAATGCAGCCCAAACCTGCTAGTGGGTTCTGCTGGAAGTAGTACATGGGAGCAGTTATTGCAAGACTGTACTCACTGGGAAAGGGTCTCTCCAGCACCATGGCACCTGGCTAGCTTTGTCTGTATAAGTTTGCAGGATGAGGCCTATTTGATAATACTACTCTTCTGGGACGGTCCCTATTGCCCTTTTAATTATTAAACAGACTTCTTGCCTCCTCCCTTTTTAAAAGCACACTCATATGAGTAAGGATTTATACCATGAGGACATCGAACATGAACTCTCCATTAAATGCTTCAGATTAACCAGCTGCAAATGCAGTCTAGACTAATTTGCCTCATTACAATTAAACATGGACCAAACTATGACATTTACATCAACTGCAGCACACAATTGAAATATCATATTTTCAGGATCCAGTAGTACCTCCACAATTCATGACCTTCCTTACAGTGGTAGTGGTTAAAATCTTCCTGCTCCGTAAGAAGTCAGCTAGTTGCCCTCCAATGGGTACGATGATCGTCATGACCATGTGAGGAACTGCTGACAAAAGGCCAACCTGCAATTAGACAAAAGAATGCTTACTGCTCATATCCTCCCTCAGTATTTAGGGGGAAGAGAACAGGAACCATACCTTTTCTTCACCTTTTTTTTTTCCTCCCAATCAGACAGTTTTTTATCCTGGATCCTTGTGTGGGAGAATTGCAGGCAGGTCCAAGAGGACCTGCAACCAAGACCTAGGTGACCTTAAGCTACCTTTGTCTTTAGGGATTTCTAGGAGCTTGAGAGACTCCAACATAATCTTGTCCGGGTAGTAGCAGCTTTTCTCCCCAGCCTTCCCAGTAATGGCAGTATGTGAGCCACGGCATGGCCAGAAGCTACTCACCTCATCCCTGGTCCACCATCTCTGCTGGGGCTTGTGAGGTGGGTCTCAGCAGGATGTTGTAACTGGGAATTGGAGCCTACAGGATGCTCCTTGGAGTGCCAGATGCTGTTCATTCACTGTCCCTGACAGACAGGGTCAGAAACAGAGCTGTTTGCTCCCTGCTGGGGTCACACAGTGCCCTCTCCAAAGGGGCTGTCAGTAACTCGCCCCTGTCAGGGAGCTGGACCTGTGCAGAGCACCCCTTGCTGTGCAGCGCCTAGGGCAGTGCCTGGGCACCTTCCTTAATTTTTTGGGAGGAAGGGTGGTGTTTCTCCTCCCTCCCTCCCTTCCTCCTTCCCTCCCTCCCTCCCTCCCTCCCTTCCTCCTTCCCTCCCGTTCGTCCGTCCATCCGTCCTTCCTTCCTTCCTTCCTTCCTCCCTCCCTCCCTCCCTCCTTCTCTCTCTCTCTGAAGGCCAGAAGACCTGGTAGGATTTTTCCCTCCTCCTTCTACTTCTTTCCTGACAGCAGGAGAAACTCAAGAGGCACAGGGAAGGAAGGCATCCAAGCAATAACAAAAAGGAAAAAAAAAATCTAAAGAGTCTATAGCTGGTGCTCTGATGGATTTTTTTTCTCTCTCCAAGGACCAGCAAAGGCACACAAGAGAACTGCTCTAATTTAGCTTGTTAGAGTAGATGCCTAAAGCTGGGTGAAGGAAGGAATATCTCCTTATGGCCCAGGAGAAGCCAAAGTACAATTGAAAATCTCACCTTAGAAATATCATGCAATATCCCTGCTTTTCCATGGTTACACTAAAGAGTTGTTAGGGATAGAGGACTGTTAATATGAACTTCTACTGTAGACATCAAAAAGTCCTGTCTTATGTGTCCTGATATTAGAGTGCTCTATCTTGGTTTTCAACTGCTTTTATGTATTTTCATAATTCATGTTCTTAAGGAACTCCTTAACAATTCTATCCCTGTTACCTGCTACTGTGTAAATGAAGGCAGCACCTGCACGTTGCGTATGGACTGAATGAACATACAGTATAAAACATGATATAATTTTACAAATTATTAACTAAGCATACTTTTAATGGCATGCATATGTTTTTATTCTTGTGGGATTATAGCCTACAAATTGATGATATCTTCTTTTCATTTTCTTCGAATTACAGAATCACAAAACAGTTGAGTTTGGAAGAAGCGTCAGGAGGTGATCTTCTCCAATCCTCCTGTTCAAGCAGGATCACCTAGAGCAGGTTGCCCAGGACTGTGTCCAGATGGCTTTGGAATGTCTCCAAGGATAGAGACTCCACAACCTCTCTGAGCAATCTGTTCCAGTGTTCAGTCACCCTCACAGTAAAAACACGTTTCCTGAAGTTCAGAGGGAACCTCCTGTGTTTCAGTTTCTGTCCATTGCCTCATGACCTGTCACTGGGCACCGTTGGAAAGAGCCTGTGATTCCATCTTCTTTGTACCCTCTTCTCAGGTATTTATACACATTGATGAGATCTCCCCTCAGCCTTTTCTTCTCCAGGTTGAACAATCCCAGCTCCCTCAGCCTTTCCTCATAGGGGAGATGCTCCGGTTCCTTAAACATCTTTGAGGCACTTCATTGGACTTTCTCCAGTATGTCCATGTCTCTCTTGTGCTGGGGAGCCCAAAACTGGACACGTACTCCAGGTGTGGCCTCACCAGTGCTGTGTAGAAGGGAATGATCACCTGCCTCTACTTGCTGGCAACATTTTGCCTAAATGCAGCCCGGGATACAATTAGCCTTCTTTACTGCAAGGACACACTGCTGGTTCATGTCCAACCTGGCGTCCACCAGGACCCCCAGGTCCTTTTCTGCTAAGCTGCTTTCCAGTTGGGTGGCCCCCAGCATATATTGGTGCATGGGCTTATTCCTCCCCAGGTACAGGAATTTGCCCTTCCCCTTGTTAAACTTCATGAGGTTCCTGTCAGCCAGTTTCTCCAGCCTGTCGAGGTCCCTCTGGGTGCAGCACAATCTTCTGGCATATTAGCCACCACTCCCAGTTCTCTGTCATCAGCAAACACTCTGTCCCATCATCCATATCATTAATGAAGATGTCAAACAGGATCAGACCCGCTATTGACCCCTGGGGTACACCGCTAGTTACTGGCCTCCAACTAGACTTTGTGCTGCTGATTACCACCCTCTGGGCCCAGCCATTCAGACAGTTTTCACTCCACCTCACTGTCTGCTCAACCAGTCCATACACCAACAGCTTGTCTATGAGGATCTTATGGGAGACAGTGTCACAGGCCTTACTGAAGTCTAGGTATACAATATCCACTGCTTTCCCCTTGTCTACCAGGCAAGTCATTTCATCACAGAAGTTTATCAAGTTGGTCAAGCGCGACTTCTCCTTGGTGAATTTTCTGCCAAAGAGTTATTACCTATTCTGTTAGCTCTGGTACTTATCCCAGGTATGTGAAAAGACTGTTTTGCAGAGTTTTAGTGATCAGCATGTGATCTTCTAGAAGTTTTTCTTTGAAGCAGTAATTTAGTGAGAAGTTTGAGTTTATTTTCTAGAGTGTGCAACCTCCTTAGAGTCAGTTTTACATTAGTTTTTAATTAGTGAGGTACACAGAGATGCAACTTTAACACTTATGAAGGCAGTTTCAGAATAAACAAATCCATTTTGTCTTAATACCTCTGTTCATCTCCACACTGCGCTTGGCCGTTCTGAGTGTCATTGCTACCATGACAGCATTGCAGAGCACACCGGTGCCCCCAGACCATTACACAGATGATGATGTTGTTTGTTATTGGTTTGCAGGTTTACACTTGAAGAGAATTTACAATATAGCAAGTCAGTTTTTTAGAGGAATGGTGGAAAGAACTCTACTGGAACAAACATTCTGAGGTCCTCATTCGTGCTCTGAAGAGGCAGTGTAACAATACTGGCTTTAATGAAGTGGCAGTGGCAGGGAATATCAACCCATACAGAATTTGACCCCTCATTGTCAATGAAAAGTAGTGGGGAAAAAAAGAGGATAAAAATTACCCGGCAAGTAATGCTCAACTGCCAGTGCTAAACAAAATGTGCATTTCTATTTACTTACTTTGTAGTTTTCATGACCTGTGTTTTTTTTAACCAACTCCTTCTCAAAACAACTTTTCAGTTCTTTCCTTTTGCTAATAATTTGATGCTAGCAAGCCTTTCTATCAGATGACCGGAAGTATGTCATCCCAGCTGTTGTGAATAATCTACTGTAATGACTCCATAGTCATCTGGGGATCCTGAAGAACTCTGCATCTCCTAGGGTGAGGTCTGAAGGTCACTGCTTCATCTCAGACATTTACCTTGCTTATTGCAAATCCGAAGACTTCTTCAAAGTAAGCAGGCTGACTTATAAGGAGCAAATAAAAAGTCCAGCTTCTGCAAAAGTTTGCCACAATGATTGCATAAACTGGCATTGAAGTGAAAAATCTCTTCCAGGGAGTACTAAATTTCTAGGAAGAAAAAAAAAATTGAAGGCATTTTTGAGTAGGTAGAAGGCAAAATAAAGAGATAAGTATCTTTTTGTATCAGGATTATCCGGTACATTGCACCCAATTTACACTACAATGCAAGTGAAAGATGTTTCCTGGTTTAGTGGCAAAAAACAGGTAGAGAAACTTTCTTAGAATAGTTAGGGTATTCAAGATGACCAGTGTGCTACTATTACTCTACTTACTGAAATTACACAGGGTCTTCTGGAATCCTGCTATTGGGGTAACAGGATCAATAACAGAAGCAAAGAAAACTAGAGAAAGCCTTGTGCTGTTTGCCGCTTTTTGGAATGATGCAGTTTGAGACATTCCACTGAAAGGATTGTGAAAAAAGAACTATCCAAGCTAAAAAAAAAATACAGTAGCACAGCAACAGACAGCTACCTGCTTCAACATGATTCATTTAATTCAGCAAAAAAAGTCCATGGTAAAGGGTTTCATTTCTATAACTTGCTTTTGGCATTTCCAGTTTCTATTTATGCTGCAATACTCTATACAGCTGGAACAAAGAACACTTCAGAGTTGTATTCACCTAATAGAATTCAAATCAGAAGCTGAAATATTTAACTATGGCAATATACATTGACATTCTTCTTTTTTGTAAAATGGTAGCTGTGTTCTACAGGCAACTGTGTGCCTGCGGTTGTGTGTGAACACATGATGGTGGTACTAGTGTCCTCTGCAGTAAAGCCACCGTACAGCAAAGAAAAATCATAGAATCGTAGAATGATTAAGATTGGAAAAGACCTTTAAGATCATGAAGTCCAACCATCAACCCAACACCACTAAACCATGTCCACTAAACCATGCCCTGAAATGCCACGTCTACATGGTTTTTTAACATTTCCAGAGATGGTGACTCTACCACCCCCCTGGGCAGCCTGTTCCAATGTCTGACCACTCTTTCAGTGATGAAATTTTTCCTAATATCCAGTCTAAACCTCCCCTGACACAACTGGAGGCCATTTCCTCTCATCCTATTGCGATGACCTGGAACAAGTATGTGTGTCTCCAGCCAAGACCTGAGTGACTTTAGCCAAATTTCAGGAGCATGCCCAAAAGGAGAGCCTGGTCCTTCGTACTCTCAGCAAGGCTATTACCCAGAACATGTAGAGGAAAAAGTTTGGAGTTATTTTGTTCCAAAATGTTCAAGAGTGAAAGCCAAGAAGGAACAGCTTATCAAGAAACAGCTTTTTTTTTCACCACTAGCAAAAAATGAGTTACTTAAGGGAATGGAGATGAATTTAACGGGAAAATAGGTTTTATCTTTAAGTTTCCAGGATCTTCCCAGATCTTCTCAGACGGAGAATGGAAGTCTTAAAACAAGGAGATGAGCTGCTGCGAGAATGAGCAGGGCAGAAACCCAGTCCTTGAGCTTTCAGAATTTCAATCATCCTTAATAAGAGCTCAGAAGGCAGCTGAATAATTAACATCTGCAGCTAGTTTCTTATATAGCAATTTCGATTAATATTATTTTAGAACACAATAGTTACTCAAGAGTAGGAGATCAGAGTGTGTTGTTCCCCCTCTTTCCCCACTCCTTTACCTCCCTAGACCTGAGAACTGAAACAGCACTACGTGTTTTGCCTGCAGCTGAATTTGTCCTGCCCAGCTGCATGAGCTTGATCCTCTAATTTTCATGAAAGGAAAAGCCGCTAAACATCAACACCAAATAGTTCTGCTGCTCTTATGCAGCTAATAGAATCCATCCAGTCGTATGCTCATCTGTTGCAAAGTGCTCACATATTATAACCAGAAAAGCAGAAAAGCCTTTTTTACTTACGCTTGCGCTAGCCAGGCTGGCTCCCTCTCCAATACTTGTTTCTATGTATATCCTTTCTTCGTTGGTTATTGTTGGATGTGCAGCAGGACTCTCATAGGCATGGAGCAGCCAGAACATGTACCAAACAATCCCAAACATTCCTGGAGAGGCAGGAAAAGCAAAGCTCAGTTTTCAAAGCCACACTTCAGTATCTGCAGGTCTTGAAGTTTGTTTCAAGAGCAAATTAAACCAAACCTGCATAGAAAATATGCCCAGGGAAGTCAGGGAATATGATAACTGTGTATATTGTATGCCTGCTTGCAAAGCTTTCGAGCATTTTGCCACCTGTATTACATGATAGGCGTGGGGCAGAGAAAAGGCAGAAGGAAAGCTCGATGTGGGGACCCAGGGAGGGGAAAAAGCAGACCGGTCATAACATGGTTGCAATCTCTGTAAAAGAACTTCACAACCAGATTGTGACGGCAGATCTCACGGTGCGCTCTGTGCCTCCAGAAAGAACGGCGAAAACCCATCTTAGCTGGTTGCTGACGTGCATGGCCGGGTCCGAGAAAAGCTCTGCCACGTACCGTGGGGGGAAGCATGGGGCATGAGAGCACAGCCACGGGGTCGTACCCCGGTGGTGGGACCACTTTGCGGTGCTTTTACCGAGGGTGGGCAGCATGGGCAGGTGTCTCAGGGCAGAAGGTTTTAGAGGCATTTGGCTCCCCATCAGCAGAATATGCTGCAGCGTTCGCTTTGGTGTGCGCTCTGGGACGCGTATCACGCCAGCGTTCGTGCTGCAGCGCAACCTTTACAGCTGCATCCAACCCTCTCACTGGGTGACCAGGGGCTGTAGCCTGGTCATTACAATTTTATAACATTTTACAACAGATGATTACAAAATAAAAGCTTTCAGAAGCTGCAATAAGTAGGGAATAAATTAGAATAATCATTTGCAACTTCTTCATTCCCCAGAACAACTCTGATCCATACTGGTTACATAGGTTTAACAAAACTGCTGGCAGTACCAGCCCAGTCGCAGAGATCCTTCGTGTTAAGTAGCTCACCATAAATATAGAAGACTGATGACCATCCTATATACTGTACCAGCACACCTGCCAGAGGCATGGCGACCACTGCACCTGCATAAGACCCTGAGAAGAAAAAAGGATTAAGAAAACATGTCGGGTGTGATAGGCGATCCAGTGCAGATGATCCAGGCAGGTGCTCATGGGGGCAGAACTGGAGGGATGCCTCTGACCGATGGGCACCATGCTTTCTTGTGAACATGGGGAATGGGATGGCAAGGGTAAAATTTAGCTTGGGGTGGTGGGAAGGACTGTCCCTCACTGGTGTGGGATCACCAGTCTCATTTTGCAGCTAGAAGGGCTGTGCCCTGTAGGTAACTGCAATTTGCAAAGCTGAAACTGAGGGTAAACCACCACGCAGGCATAAGCGGTATGCACTGAAGTGGGGAATCCCTCCTAACCCTGTGGCGTATGAGGTGGACTCCAGCGAAGCTAATGGCCCAAATTTCAGAAGCCTTCTTGGTGTCCAGAACTTGGTTGCAGATATGCAAGTAGGCTCTTCTCATGGATATATCCCCATGATCCCACAAGTGCAGCTAGTGGATGGAGGGTTCAGACCCACCCTGAGTCTGTTCAACCGTGTTTACTTCCTATCAGCAGAATGAACGAAGAGCTGGAATAAATAGGCAAAAGTTGACAGGGAAAAAAAGGATTAAAAAGTTGTCTGTACCAAGGTTTCTGATTGGGAAATACATAATACTGTTGAAACATATTTCCAAGTGACTTGTAGAAAGAGACGTGTATTTAAGCGCTTGGAAAGGAATTTCCATGCAGGCCTAGGGAGAATTCATGCAATCTGGACATTTGGGTTCAGTGCAAGATGGTGCCAGTGGCTTCACATGTGAGAAGTGTTGCTTTGAATTACTCTAGGAAATGAGATATTTGTAGATTTGACAAGTATCTCACACAACATATCTCACACAAACACACTTTGTTAATGAACATTTGCTAATGCTCTGTTCATTAGCAAATATTTCTCTGCAATGGTTCACAGTGACCCTTCGCCCTTATCTCTGTGTAATTCATTTTTCCTACAGCAATAGCAAAGCCCCAGGCAAGAATATAGTCAGAGAAACAAAGAACCTGGTTAACGTGGGGTTTCCTAATTTTTCCACTGTTCCTGTGCACCTTTTGAGTGCAAGAATCAATGATCTGTAGCCACTAAAATGGGTGCTGGGCTGCAGGATGGATCTTTCTCTACCCGGTGCTAGGATTTCACGAGAGAGCACTGAGAGTGGAGGGTCTTCTCTTTTGGTCTGTTCTTTTACAGAAAATGGAAACACCCAAATAATCACTAAATCCTGGTTTCATCTGTGGTAAAAATAAAATTCTCATAATACGAAAAGCTGGGGTTTTTTTTTTTTTATGTCACTCCTCCTTTTACCCTTTCTCCTGTATTTTAGTGCTGTATTTTCCCTAGCCTTTCAGTTCCACTGCTGAGGGACAGACTGTTTTTCCCTCTGACTTTACATTTCCTGTTGAGTATTCTCTCACACAGATGTTCATCTTCAGCTGGCTTTACCCCAGCACCTGCATTTATTTTCATTGTTTTCTCCTCCACTTTTCCCAACTGCTTAGTCTTCAAAGTCCTACTATTTCTGCACAGAGTGACATGTGGCAAAAACTGCTACCTGGAGGATGGAATTAAAAGTAAAAAAATTTTTTTTTTTTTCCTTAGTGTGGCTGTAGGCAAAAAGAGGGTATATTCCTTGAAGAAGAAAGTGTAAAACCTCAGTATTTTTCCTGGTTCCTGCTTCATAACAAGGTTTAAAACTCTTGCCAGAGGCTAGAAACCATTCCAAAGGGAATGAGAGAGATTGATCTCTCCCACCTTCCCACTGGGTTCCTCTCCCCAAATTCTTTCCTCTTCAGAATTTCTTCTGAAATTTCCCAGAAGCCATCTTCCAGAAGGCCAGCTGTCAGCACTGGGAAGTGGCCCACAGAAGAGATCAAAGTACAAGCCTGATCATAATTCAAAACGAAGTGAAGCGGAACAGCCAGTGGCAACAAGTTTCATCACCTCCACTGATGTATATTAAGCAGCCAACCTAAAGTACTCAAGTCCTCTTAAAATCATTTTTTTAAGTGCAGGCTTGTTTAGGAGGGTCAATTCAATATGTATAATAAATGGAATCCCTAAAGATAGAGCAAATGAAAAAAAAAAAGGTGTGATTTCTCTCATGTGGCAGCTCTAGAGCCATTTCGTTTATTATGAGAGTCATTCTGAGGGTTGGTTTTGAATGATAAAATTATGACATACTAAACAAAAAGACTCTGAGGTTCCTGAGCTCAGAGTACAAGTCAAATGCAACAAAGGGCAGACGGTTTGCATTTCTTTTTTAAATAATGAAATTAATAAAATACGTCTAATAGGAATATGTACTTACGTAAACCATATAAGCCTGTCAACTTACCACAGAACGACGTGGTGGCCAGTCTGCTTCTCTCCAGCGGAGGAGCCCACTTACTCCACATTCCGTGGCAGGCGGGGTAGGTGACGCCCTGGCAGACATTTAACACATCATATAATTTGTTTTCACTGCATTCCTACTTCAAGCAGTTGCTGATACTGTCCAGCCTGTCTAGCTGTTTGTCACCGTGGAATGATGTAGGAAGAGTTAGGTAAGCCTGGAAGAGCTCCGATGTTTGGATATGAAGATGTCAAACTAATTGGGATAATCACTTAAATGGTAATGCGTTCTGGGGTGAAAATACTGTTCGGTACATGCAGTGGATGGCAAAAGTAGATTAAAATAGATCATACTGCAGCACCAGAAACATACACTTTTTTTTTTTTTTAGTAAATTTTAAAATAGAAATCAGTATGATTAAAAAATTGTCATCCTAAGTATGAGTAGCAAGTAAAAATGTAGATTGAGCAGAAAACTTGACCAAAAACCCTTATGATTTTTAGAACCAAATCTCCAAAACCAAATGATGTACAAAAGGACCAAAATGGTGAGTGGTCCTACCTCCACCAGACCTTGCAGAATCCTTACAAACATCACACAGCCATAATGCACTCTTGCTGCAGAAGGGATGAACATGTTCAGTGTAGATGTTAGAAAGATAGCTGCTCCAAATACCCTATGGAAAAAAGTAACATGAAATTAATGATAATTTTTTCAGAAGAAATGCTGTTCTTGGGCACAGTCACAGAGACAAGTTCACATACCACAATCTCACCAACCCAACATTTTGTCATCCTGCTTGGGAAGAGCACTTGCTGCAGCGGGGCACAAATCAGTCAAGGCTCTAAATGCACCTGGGTCCCCGTGCCGCTGGGAAATCATTTGCAGCCTCCCAAATGTTAGCACCCATTAGAGAAACAGGCAGCAGAAACCTCTGTGTAGCAGTAATGGATCCACACGTCATCCCTGAAAGTCCAGACCACTTGGAGACCCTGGGGTAGCACTCAAAGCCTCACCCACCGCAGTCTGTGGGAGCTCTTCCCGGCACAGACACGGGCTTTCCTATGTTTACCTGAAGAGTGGTGCACACTTACTGTGCTGCCTGTATTAATAATACACAAGAGTGTCACTAGACGTGAAAGACAGCTGGGCTACAGTGCAGCCATTTCAGCACGGCATGGGCTGCAGCCTTGCCAGGCGCCGACGCTGCGGCGCAAGGGAGAAGCGTCCCTGCGTGCCCAGCTTGTGAAAGGACATTGGGGGAGTTCATTTGAAAACTGAGGCTGCTGCACCATGAGAAACACCACTGGAAACCAAGAAAGAGACTGGAAACAACCAGATGGAACAATCACTAAAATTACTACCAGTAGTAGGAATGAGCTGTACTTGGTTTATTAGATTTCATAGATAGTCACATCTGGCTGACTGAAGCCTCAGGTTTCCTTTCTGTGCAACGAATGGGGCTCAATAGCTGCACCATGTAGTCTCTAAATATCAAGAGTTCATTACTCCATCATCTGTGGAAGCTGATATACGTGAGGATCCCCTCTAAGATCCTGTTACAGCACTGAAAAAGATCAGGACTGGCAGGAGGAGCTCTCCACAACTGCCAAGCACCATTTAAATTGAATGGATTACTGCTAGCCCGCAGTAGTTTACTGCCTTCGTGTTGCCTGCAATTCAAAGCAACCGTGTCTGCTTCCCTGCAGACTGCCTTTGTGCAGGAGAACTTTCATTCTGCAGATAGAAAGTTGGAGCAGCTGGTGGCCCTGGGGACCACAGCACTTCGGAGATGGAAGGTCAGCCCAAAGCTGCCCTGTCTTGCTGTGAGACTCAAGGTGACACCCTGAGAATAAAGCAGCCCCTTTTGTTAAAGGCCCTCAACTCCTACCTACGCTGATGTTAGCTAGCAGCACGCTGCTGTTTGTGGACCACCATTCATGTTCCTTTTTCAAAGTACTTAAATTCAGTGACGTTTAACAAGTTTCGAGTTGTCTTGTTATGTGTGGCATTTCAAAAAGACACATTAATCTTCATTCTGATGTATGAATGGTATTAGACAGGTATTTGATTTGAAATCGTATGATTTGGACAACAGCGGTATTTCTCTCCTTTTGATTTTTCTACCAAAGACATATACAGATCTTATTATGCATAGCTGTGTATCATGCTCTGCTTCAAAATATTTATAAACATTTAAAAACCTTTTGTTGTCATTCTTCTCCTTTTTTTAAATAGAGATTTCAACTGTTTACATTTCAGTCTCTTTTTGAATTTATTCACAGAAAATATATGTCACCTCATTTTTTGATTCGAGGCTTATTATTCACAATAGTATTAATGGCAGTATTATAGCATGAAGAATCTACAGACGGAGATCAACACTCTTTTATCTAAATTCTGTACACCTATTGACAAAAACAACAGTCCATGCCTAGGCAGCTCATAATCTGAATGACAAGAAAGCACTGAACAGATGAACAGAAAAGCAAAGAGGCTGAGTAGGCTGGCAGAGGGAAGTGACAAAGAAATGGTTTTATATAGAAAATGGTCTGAAAATCTGAACTAGAATACAATGCCTGTGATCATATATTGACATTTAGGAGACTGCTTTCACAAAGAAGCATTTAGCTGAGAAATAAGTATTACTTAGCTCTCCATTACCATCGGTGAAGAGAACAGTTTTGCACCTTGCTTCCTTGCCACTAACAGAAATATCAGGTCTGTTACTGTAATGTTATTGACAGTCTCAGGGAACTACAGCAAATAATGTAAATTAACAAGCACGTGAAAGAATAAGCCATAGGAAAGAGAACATGTTTAATTATCCAAACAGCTAGCTCTGAAGACTGAGTTTCCAATCTCTGCGACTTCATTTAGCGCCAGCTCTCGGTATGCCTGGGTTGTAAATGCCTCCTCTCTGCTGAGTGAGAACCAGCCACCCTTCTGCTACTATTTAAGAGGGCGAGTAGTGTTTCCACAGAGAGTCAGCATCTTTCCAGCAGTTCACTGCCTTTTATCCCAAAGAAGCTGGTCTCCACCATGACTAAAAATATCCCAGTTCTGTTCAATTCATTCACGTATTTTCCTCTCCTCACTGCTGTGATCCTTGGCCAGCTGCCACTTCAGGATCAAAACAGACTTCCTCAGCAATGGACTCCTGCCCAGCAGAGTGCTGTTACTGAACACCAGCATCGGGAGGTGCCTGCTGTTTCACTTCTCCTTGTCACCACCAAACAATGAGGAAATTACGTTGGGATGCATGTTTGAGGGTAAGTAGCGAGTTAAAGGGACGTTGTCACTAAGTAGTTCATGAACTTCTTGGTGGAAGGCAGATCTACACAAATTTGGATGAATGTATACATTAAATTACATGGTGTTAGATGGTTTTGGTGCAAAACCGTAAAGCACTCAGTATTTCCAGCTGTTCTGAGATCCATCTGAATCCCTCATTCTTACAGATAACTATTTGCATTAGAGAAGTGCCTGAGGTGGGGGTGTCCATTTATGTTCAAGGTTGCACGGTGCTAAGCAGGATTTAAACAGGTGACAAAAGAGTCTGTACCTAAATCTATAATGTCAATAATAGGACAGAATAATACATCTCATTGCCAGAGGGCAGCTGGGACAAAAGAAAACACTTGTCTTTCTAGGAGTGGTGGGTTCACAGCCTGGCCCCACATCTCCTGGTTTCCTGCACTGTGTCTTAGCAAGCGAGTAACCCCTCTGAAACAGAAACTCAGCATCGCTGTTCAATCTGCCCAAGCTGAAACTGGTTGGGTAAACAAGGAATAAAAGAAAAACATGGTGTTAGCCAGACCTGTGAATCCTATTACTACGAACAGAAATTCTCTTTGAGCCCAGCTTCTGGGATATTGTTACTCCTCAGCAAATTCTACTCCTAAACTCAGTTATGATAGTCAAATCCATAATTTTATGTTGCATTATAGAGTTAGATTGAGTCTGAAAGTCTCATGGATACAGAAATACAGCTTTTTGTGCATATGCACAGCTGACAGAATACACGGAGTTACAGCGTAAACATGGTTGATTTTACCGTTTGCAAGAAAATTAAGGAAACAAAAGCCAAATTATTCAAATAATTCAAACAAAAGCATGAATTATTCAGCTAACAGTGTGCACATCTGTGTTTTGGGGCCCTTCTCCTGCAAAAGTTGGTGGCAAGACTAGAGGGGCTGGGGAAATGATAAAACTTAATCTGTTTGGCTTATTCAGCAGATGGAAAAATACTCTGCTTAGGCACTTTTGTGTTGTAGAGAAATGAATAATTGAGGATACTAGTAGTGCTGAAGTGCAAACTGAACTCTGAGTAAGTTCTGGTTATGGACAGAGGGGAGTTGGGATCGAATGTCTGGACAATTCTGCGGGATGACCCTGTCCTTGAGTCATTTCCATAAGGGCATCTGGGTGGGAAGAACTCCCAGGCCGTCTTGTAACCCCTACAGCTTTTTGCAGAATGCAGAGAACAAAGTACTTTGATTTGGGGCAAAACAATATATAACTAGTATAAAAAAACTTCTCCAATCCTGTTTTGTAGATAAGTCACATCTTGTTTGCAAAGAATGAAATGAGTACCAACCACCTTTTTTATCTGTAGATCCCAAAACACCCTTAATCATGCACATCTCATGAGCTCATCCACAACCAGCTGTCTTCAGACAACCTCCCTCTCTCTTGTGATCATGTTCCAAGTTCTTAAGACTTTTTGAAGTAAAGCCCAAAACCAAAGTCAGCTTTGGCAAAATTAGCTACTTTTTTTACTCTCATTGTCAAAAGCAGTTGAATTTTTAAAAAATCAACCCACAAACACAATGAATATAGAAAAGTCTGTATAGATGCTCAGAGTTTGCCAAACAGAAATTATGAGGCTCTATTAGAATTTCTAGGCAAACCTAATGACAGACAGTCAGCACTGTATTCATCCATGCCAAGGATATCTGTGTGCATGAGGATGGATTTATGTCTTCAGAACATAAATAGTTCTGTAATTAGTACATGCTCAGCTTCAGTACACAGGCAATTTTTAAAGGAGAAAAGTCAAATTTTGTTGGAAAGATTTTATTTTGTGTTAAGCTGAGCTAAAAAGCACTAAGGCAACTTCTGAAAGACAAATGCTACAATCATTATCTGAAGCATTAGGTGTGATTTTCTTAACACTCTCCAGAAAGCATTATTGTTTAGAGAATGAATCTGTAAATTTTTGAGATGAACAAACTAAATTGTGAGAATCAGCAATAGACCCATAATGGAAATCTAGTCCCATTTTTGGTTATAGACATAAATACTGCACGTTTAGTTTCAGAGGTGTATTCCTGAAACACATTCTTTTGCTATTTTGGTAATCATCATTTAAACGGTGTACAACAGTCACCAGGCTGTAAATCTTAATTCTTTTGATTATTGTTTTTTTACCTGTTAGCAGCCAATTTGTTTGAGATGAACCCTCCTGGAATTTGTGTCACAATGTAACCCCAAAAAAAGGAGCCATGAATGAGTCCAACTGTTTCTGGATCCCAGTTGAACTGGGCTTTCTGTAAAGGAAACAGAAAAAAATGCTGTAAGATGAAGCATACTAATTGTAAGCTAACCACTGTTTGGAAGTCACACAGAAGTCACCCCATCCTCCAAATCAAGGCAGCCTCTTTATGCTGGCTGGTGTTGCTGAGCTTGAATCCCCACAGTTGAGGCAGAAGGATGTCAGATTCCCATGTGAGATGCCTGGTTTTGCTCTTGGCTTTCAGTAGGGTGGATAGGAGGGGGGAAAGGTTTCAGCCAGAAGGCAGCTAATGTTGGACCTTCACCTTTGCCACTTGTCGCTGCTTTCCCCTGGGCTCCTTAGTTATGAAACCTTTGTCTTCAACAGTGTTATAACAAGTAGCTGATGCCTTTCAATGAACATACCCATTTCCCCAAGATTACCAAGGTTGCTTAGGTCTTTTGGGTTGATCAGCTGCCTGGTAAGGCTGATCCTGTATTATCCTTGGTTCTCCTTGTAAGGCCCAAACTCTGACCATCCACCGTCTACATTAAGTGGCGCGGGAGCAGAAAAGGGCGGGGGGGAGTGTTGAGGGGGGAGTAACATCTGAAGACAAGGTAATGTGGAAATAAAACTAGGTTACACTAGCTAGCTGACTAGTTTATCTTTTATTAAAAGTGATGCCAGTCATAGAGCTGGATTTGGATACAGAAGGCCACCCACAGGCTGGTCATAGGCGGTTCCTGGCCAAAAATGTCTGCAGCCAAGGGGAATGCTTTTACCATACACCTCATCCTTGGATACCAAGCAGTTTCAGTCTTCTCAAGGCTCTTCCTGAACAAGGACATTCCTGCTCTCTGATCATGCTGCTTGACATACTTTGCTCAGGGGAGGGATAGCTAAAGCCCAGGGCAAAACATAGAGGAAGTGAAGAAAAGAAAGGTGGGTCCCAGGTGCCCCTCCTGACCTCCATTCTGGGAGGTCAGACAGGGCCTGGCTCAGTATAATCACACTAATGTAAGGTCAGTGTCAAGTTTTCCTCCCTGAACCCTTCAGAAGAGCTGTTTTGGGGCAAAGAGAAATGACGTTTTGCTTCATGACCATTTTTATGCTCATCACATGGCAGGGAAAGGTGGCTAAAGCATCACATGTGGAAGTAGCACAGGTGTCTTAAATTCTGAATTAAAATTGTCACTAAAACACTACAGAAAAATGAAAACTAGAGTGATAAATCTTAACATCTCTTTTTTCTGTATTACTTTCTGTGTGTAAAAAGAAGAACCAGTTTTCCCCAGTAGGTTGATTTTTTTTCCCAAGCAAGCAGAACTACTACAGAACAAGTCCTCATTTGACCTGCAGGGAGAAAGATGGCATCAATTAGCTAGGCATGTTTACAGAGGGCTGAAGGATTTCTCTCTCCATCAATATGCATTCTGACAGAAGACCCACTTTCCGGTGCTGAGTTACATTTCTGTTTTAAACACCTAATTTTCTACTAGTGATTTCCACCTTAGTTTCTAGGTAGTGTTAATTTCTGAAGGCAGAAACACCATGAGACATGGAAAAAGTTCCTGTATCAGGAAGTGCTCGTGCCCAAGAAGAATAATTTGAGATTTGTGAGATGAGTTTGTTCAAATTTCCTCAAGCTACCTCTTCTGAGTTTCCCAGCCTGTGCAGGCCTTTCTCTTGCTCCAGGAGTGAAGTATGGAATCAGAAAGCCACAGCAGGACCCCGGGGAGCAGGAATTAGACTGAAAAAATACAAATTCAGCAGCAAGTCTAAGCAGCAGGAGCTGGTCAGAGGAGATTGAAGATGAGAAAGAACTAGGAAACTCTTCATTCACTTTGGTAAATCTTTCTCAGATTTATTGAGTCTGATTAGAAACACTCCTTTAACTTTGGAAATTTACTATAGCCACGTTCTGCAATTTTCTTGTACAGAAAGTTATTTTTTTATTATTATATTATTTTAATATAATATTTGGGAGAAAATGAATGATTACACAGGTTTTCATTCATCTCTAGCAACATGACAGAAGGTATCTGCCTCTCTGGGAGATGTGTTTTGTTTCAGGGAATGTGCTGATAAGCAAAGGGTATCCATGGGCTGAAGGAAACCTTTGTTCCCTGGGAGGCTCTGACGATACTTCGTCCTTCTGTAGAGGCTTTCCTCCTAGACCTCAGACATGGGGAATCCGCAGGTTAGAGTCAATATTCCTGTGAATAATTTGTTACGGCAGTATCCAAAAATAAGCCAACAAGTAGAGCAAATGTGAATGAGGTTCAAGTTCCTAAAGTCCATAAAGGGACTCACGATATCACAGCCATGTGCAGGACTGTGGAAACTAAGATACGCATTGAACCTGCAGTTCCTTGGGTGCATCGCTCAAGGACTGTAGGCATCTGTGGTGAAACACAGGCCATCTACTGCAAATTTGAAAACAGCTTGGCACCTAGCTACGAATACCTCTAGACAGCAATCCTTTTTGTCAATAACCTGTAAAACCCCGTTGCCTTATTGCCAGTGACTACTTTAAGGTCTTGAAAGTTATCTACTCATCTGAATAGAGTGAGTGCAGCGCTACATACAGCAATTAATTATTCCTTCTGCAGCAGCATCGGAGCATGCTTCCCTGAGAGATAGTAAATAGTAAAAGCTTCTGCCACCACAACAAAATCTGCCCATGACTGAAACATCAGGGACCTGATAGATATGCAAGTCAATTCAGTTCTTGTTTCTGCTACTTACATCCTCTATGACATTGCAAATTCTCAGATCTTATGGATTTTTAATGTGACTTAGAGACCTAAATAAGAATTAAGCGCCTACACATCTATGTGAATCCAGATTCACGTCTCTGTTTTTGATCCATGTATGTAGCGTACTTTGATACGTGGCACTTCGATGATCGTGCAACGGGGTCTGCTCACAACTGTGAAAAGAAGATGTTTTCTCACCTGCAGCTCTGCTTTGCCATTAACATAAACAGTGTTATTGTTCACCATTTCCACGATGGCAACACCCAGGTTGCACCTAATTCCAAAGGAGATGCAGAAGCCCAGGCCGCTCATTATGGCGATGATGTAGCGCTTGGGCAGCCCGCAGCAGTAGCAGTCGCACGGAGCCGGCTTGCGGGTCCTCGCCAGCACAGGCCGCCCCTCTGCCGTCAGCTCAATGTGATCCTCCTCTACGTTGCTGCCATCGATTTTCCTAAATGGATGAAGAAAGAGAAGATGAAAACGCCTTGCCGTCCCAGTAAGACTTGCCCAAACGTAGATGGGCAGGTACGCGCTCCAGTCAGATGCTAACGAATCTCCTTGCGAGGTGTTTGTCCCTCGGCGGCGCGACGAGCTGATGCTGGGCAGGCTTTGAAACGTTAGGATAGCCTGCACTTTTTCGTGAACGACCTCCGAAGGTCATAAATCCAAGCCACCTGGCCGGACAGCTAGCTGGAAAAATGTTCACAGGCTATTCATGAGCATAATTATGAGAGCTAGACTGAGCTCTGTGGTTATAAATTCTGCAGGTAGTTATGAAAATATACATATGAATAAATTCATCATCATTTGTACTTAGATCCACTAAAGCAGAGCTGGCAATGGGTTTTAAGAAAAGGGCAAATACATCAAATACATTACAAATCATGGTTTTGCTCAGCCCAAAACTCCCTGTGAATTTGTTTTCACATGTGAGACAACAGCCAGGGCTATACTGAAGAGGAGAAGAGGCTCTGGCGTCGAAGCGCCTACTTAAGGTGTAGAAGAGCCAGACCCAGACCTTCTCTGCCTGAAGGGATTCGAAGCCATGTGTCCCCTCTTCTCTGAAACACCCTCTCACCACAAGGACTTGGGTCACTGCAAAGCGAACAGCTGCAACTCCTGTTGCTGGACGTGTTGAACTTTTCTTTAAAACTTTTAATATGGAATGAGATCTGAAGGAAGACCAGGGACTTCCTGGGCTCTTCATTCGCCACTCCTCGGCAGCGGAGGCTGGAAGGGCTTTTGCCCTCAGCGACTTTGGTGTGGCCACTGCAGTGGGGTTGGGAGGAACTGGGAGGGAAGGGGCCAGGGATACGGCTCTCCAGTGTTCTCGGGGTAGGGGCAAATGGTACCCAGCCCCGTCAGCCTGCCAGAGGCTGCCCGCCAGCTACCTGCTGACACGGGAGGGCAGCCCCTCCGGATTTGCGTATCCAGCCTTTCGTTTTCCTAGAAGCAACCCAGTTGAGAGAGTCACAGCAAACAAAAATGGCACTTCCATGTTATCTGGAATTGCGTGATAGGGCAATTAAAAATTAATTTGGTCTCCCAATCTGATTGGAGATGTTAACATCCTGTGCTGCAGGACCAGGTCTCTGGTAGAAAAAGCGAGGTCGGGAGGAATTGATCATGGCTGAATACTTCCTTTCCTAACGTTAACTTCCCCTGCCTTTTTTTTAAATGCAGATTATGTGTTTTCTGACATGCTGAAACACCTAAGCCCATGGTTCGCTGGGGATACACGACCAGCCCACTGAACACTACGCGCCAGCTTCCGGTTAAGCATTTGCTAAGGAATGGCCTCAATCAGCATTACGAAGCCGTTCAGCTTTGGCATTGCTCTGAAGCAGTGAGCTCAGGATCCAGCCCCTGTGTCTGCCATGGAGTTACCCTCAGTACTCTGAAAGTATGAAGAGTTACTTGATCTAAAGGAAGCCCAGCTTGCCACAGAAGATGAGGAAATGATTTCATTCACTCTGTTCTGATAAGGAGTAACTTATTTCCTTCTTTCACACATCTGGCTGAATGTGTTTGAAAACTAATGCACTTCTGTTTTCCATATAAAAATCAGCGATAAAGAAATGTTGCCAGAGGATATATGGATGGGCTACACCTGACCAACCTACACGGTAGGTGATCGGGGTTTTTTGGGAGAACAGTGTTGGTTTAATCACAACTTTCTCCAGTTGCTGTAAATCTAATGTGCTACCCATAACCTAACAGATAGTACTCTATCCTAAAGGTTTTGCAAATATGGGTGGTAAGTATGGCTTCCTGCGGTGCCATATGAAATTTCATTTTCCAATATGGAATTTCACTTAAAAATCTCAGCATTTCTAGGCTTTTCAGCTACAGGCTAACTGCTGCATCATTTACTATATTACTCCTTTTTACATTGTATCATCAAACCATTACTCCAGCTTTATTCTAACCAACAAGATAAAAAGCATGTTGCAGCTCATCAGCTCACATTTCCAAGAAACACTAAAATCAGAGTGTTTTAGGCCAGGAGGGAATTCCAGGGATTATTTGCTTTAAGCCCTTGCTCAAAGCAGTGCTAACTGCAAAGTTAGATCATTAGCTCATTGTCAGGCTGGAGGGAAGACTTTGCATTAAAGCAAGGTAACACAGGAAATGTGATATTACTGTGGTGTTATTGAAGGTGATTGAGATCTTATGATTCACTGGCAGGGAAACAGCATTTGTTAGTAAAATGAGAGTACAGAGAGTAATGCAGTCAGGCACTTTAAAAAGAAGACACCATATATTCCATGCTCTGTGTATAGGTAGGTGTAAACTGAATGAAATATCAGAAATAAAGACCTCAGGAAGTGAAAAGACAATTGAATAATTATTTTTTAGCACTGTTGTCATCTCAAAAGAGTTATTAAGAAACAAAAGAAGTAATTTAATTGTCTTCCTCTCACGTAATCTAAGATACTGATTAAATTACAGCACAATTCCTCAAAGTTTTATACCTTTACCAGGGTCTCTATTTATAAGAGAGACATTAGACTTTAATTGGTGCATTATTTTGGGCAGTTGACAAAGATTAGACACATCAAGCAAGGCCAAAACATCTGTTCCGACCTGGACATTTTCAGCTGGCTGTCAACTCAGATAGGCATGAAAACATCCTTCTGCTCCAAATTCACTGTTAGAAGTGGTGAGCCAAGATTGGCACTATGGGCCAACATTGCATCTGTGGAGAAATTAATTGTTTTGCTATTGTATTCAACTACTCATTAATAAAAGCAGGTTGAGGACTGATCCATGACCCCAAATTCACACGGTATTTTTCACACCCCCAATGCTTAATGTTAACCCTTCTGTAGCAGATTTTTCTTGGAGAAAACTATTTTTCAACAGCAGTCCAAAAATGGAGCCGGGATGAAGCTTTAGCAGCGCAGACGTGCACAGAGCCAGCGTTTGACCTAGCTTTTTGGCCTTATTTTATTGAACAGGTGTATAATGAAGGTAAGGCAATTCCATGCAAAGATGAGGAATGTATCTTCCAATTGTTCCATATATGTTGGTAGAGCCACTGAAGATTTTCACTTGTTGTACACCAATGACTTAGAGGAAAACTGCTTCAGAACCAGGGCTCTGCTTTAATTATCTGACTAGCACAGGAGGGCATTTTGCTGCATGGGAAATGTTCAGCCCTTACATCAATCTGTTTACTTTTTTCAGCAAACATACAACACTTGGCAAATAAGAAGAGCTAAGCTATTTGAAGATATCTGTGTCTATGTTCTGTATCCAAATGTCCTAATAACTGTATGCAAAATTTCTCTCCTTTATTGAATGACTTTGGCATATACAGAATTTTGGAAGAATGAAAGAAATTTCAAAAATTCCTATCACTAATAAATTAAATCCTTGGAACACATATAGAGTTGCCAATCTGTATTAATGGGATTTTAGCATAGGAATTAGCTATTTCTTCAAATGATAAGGTAGGTGGACTAGAATCATACCATTTCATTTCATTTGGTTAAAAACACATAGATTCTACAATAATGGGCAAATGTTAAAACCTGCCTTGTTAGAACACATTCTAGAAAGACTTTTACCAGATATTACAGTCTTTCACAGGCAGCTACAGGACAATCATTGCACAACGTTCAGACCTCACACCTACAAATCCAGCATCAGCCATCACATGCAACAGTTATCGATGGCCCCGTCGTAACTTCAGAAACCTACACGCCGACTATCAAAAAATATCGTTTATCCAAAAGCAGATACAGTCTTCACTTACTCCCTGTGGATTTGCCCAGATGATAATTGTCCACGCCGAATGGATGCCCCACGGGTGCTGCGGCGCGGCGCTGCACCAGCGTGTTGTGCCCTCGCGCTAACACCTTCGTACAAGTGGTACTACTGAGTTGTAAACCCTCTTAGTCACTTCCTGCTTCAGCAGTAAGACCACAGCTGCCGTTAGCTGGTCCAAGACTCCAGAAAACCTCAGAGCAGGCAGAGCCTGAGATTTTGCTTCAGTTCATGAATTTTTCTTTGACTATCCTAAGTTCACAGGAGGCCTGAAGTGTTCGAGACTGCCAAGAAGCTCTGGAGGAAAAGTTTTCTTTTCTGGGAAACTTAGAAGTCTTGCAGAGCCCCAGATCTGATATCCATTCACCCAAGCCTTGAATCCTCTAAATTGCTTTTTGCTGCCCCACTCCATTTTACCAATCAAGAACAAACGCGATTTTGCATAAAAAAATTATTTTGTACATGGTTACTTTCTAAAACATGTAGTGAATTTATTCCAGCTGATGATAATCTAAAAAAAAGGAGTCTTTTTCTAAGATCTCACAAATGAAACTGTTGGCAACAGCCTGGAGAGGGGACATCTCTCAGCTCTTGCCAGTTCCGTCCCCCTTGCCTCACCTCCAGGATCCAGCTACCCTAATGTAACCTCCTGTGGGCAGACTCTTGTTTGGCAGCACCCACAGAATAATTTGAGGTTGCTGCCCACCTGTGAGGAGGCCACAAGTCACTTCATGCTGCGTGTGCTTTAGCACTAGATATTGTCTATGGGAAAACACTACGGAGCAGCTGAGCCGGTATCCGGCAGCTGGTCTTGCAAGACTCTGGCTTCTGCGTTTGCTCTGTTGTTTGCAAGGCAGAGAAAATGTGGTAGGAAGGCATAGATCCATCGTATTTACCAAAGCCATAAAGAATTTTTTAATCCACTTTGCTAGTTTTGATCCTACATCAACACATGACAGTCAGTAGCATCACACTCTGAGACCTAATCAAGAATGTGCTTTAATATAAAGAAAGACTGTGCATTAATAAAATCACCTATCAAATGCTAGGAGATAAATCAAATTCTTTGCTGATTTGCAATATATTAAAGCCAACTGGACTGGATGAACAGCAAAGTTGAGACTGCATCTGATACATACACATATGTGTATCATGTAAAAAAAGAAGTGTACACTCTTGTTTGCAGGCTAAGCTGTAAAGAATGAAGTTCAAGTTAAACACATGCACGTTTCATTCCTTACAGAAGCCTTCAAACGTGAGTGCACATTTCCTAAGAGACTGCTAAACTTGCAGCAATTCTTATTTGGATCTGATTGTAGACAGAGTAAAAAAAAAACTTTTATTTTTTGGATTTTTTCCTCTACTAGCTAGTACATCTAAGAAAGGCACTGGTATACATACGTTTAAAACAGAAAATAATTAAGTCCAGCAAGCTTTCTTGTCCCTCAGGTTGGGTTTGGTTTGGTTTGATTCAGTTGCTGAAGTTGGATGCCAGTACCATCAACTGCATAGGCGCCAGCACGACATCCTTGATACGTGGCTACGAGAGGAGAGTAACCCAGGCAATCGAAAGCTTGCATACCATTTCCGCACAGCAAACCCAGCGTACTGCCGCATTACATACTCACTAAATACAAACCCTACATGTATTGGGTCAAATTGGCCAGCAGAGCCCACAGCAAAGAGAATTTACGGTTGAATAAATGACTTAACTTGATGTTTTGAAAGAAAAATTGAATCCCTGAAATCACTGTACAATATCTTAAAAATAAAAAAAGCAAAATGTTGGACTTCATTTATACTCTGTTCACATGGGTAAGAAATAATGTAACTATGCTGTAATTCAATGTATCAGTGTATATTAGTAACTTCTTTAAGAGTATACGTGCTTATTTTCTTGCATATACATGCTGTAGCATAAGACATGTAAAATATTATACACTATCTTGTGATCAAAGGCATGTTCAGGTGTGCCAAGAACTGCATCTCAACTCAAAATAGCATCCCCAAAAGAAGTTAACAGGACAGATATGGAAGCCAAAAATACATTCAGATAGAATGTTGGCCTGATCCTTAGAAAGATTTGAAACACTTAACATCAAGCATGCAAGAAATGCCACTGAACCCTCTGGCTCTCATCTGTTGATTACACAAGTAAATGTTGTCAGTGGCCATTATTAATAGAAATAATCTTCCATTTAAATGAGAAACCTCCTCCCCTTTATGAAACTGGCCATTTGTTACATCGTATTTTCATTTATCACAAAATAAGGATCTTTCAGTTTGTTGTTTCATAAACTGTCAGATTCAGATGAAAATCTTTAATCTTTTTTTTTTTCTAGCAAACAGCAGCTTCTCCTTTTTCTTTTTCTAATTTGTTAGTCTCGGTAAACACACACGTACACATCTCTACTTAATACATTTTCTCTTACTGATTCAGAACAAGATTTTCCAAAAACTCCTGTAATTTAGGAACATTAAATCTAATTTCAAGAGTAGCATCATTTGGGAGTGTTAATTCCCATTAAATCATGATTTTTTTCTCATGCAAGCTAAACCACATAATTATTCACATTTAATTATTTGAAAGTTTTTAAATTAAAACACTTTTTCTTGCTCTTTGTAATATTAGAACACTGTTTAATAACTTATTTTCACCTTTTTTTTGTTTAATATAAATATTCTATCATCTGTAGTCATATGCTGTTGTAACAGTGCTCTTGTCTTGCAGCAAGGTATCTCTCACTATCTGAACTCAGATATTATTTTTGCAACTCTAAATTCTGTTTTGTGTTTATACATTTTTCTGTACTTTGTTTCTCTTTAATAAATGGAACCAATGGATCTGCCTGGGAATTTTCTGTTGGATTTTACCTTCTCAGATTCCCCAGCGAGTCACTAACGGTGTTCTTCACCTCTTCCTTTCCTGGGTTAAAAAATCTTTCCTTCAGTGAACCGAACCCTTTGAAAGGCATTTTGTCTTTCTTCTTCAGTAAATCCCCAGTGTTAACAAGCATTCACTTCTGTTGTCATATTTCCCGATGCCGGACTCGGGACCCTCCACCGGTCCCCTTGGTGACCTCTGCAATAACAACCAGTTGCTCAAGAAAGGAGCATGGAAGGGAAAATTAAAAAAAAAAAAAAAAAATCAAACCAAATCTTGCAAAGCCAGCAAGTCAGCCGGGAAGAGCTCTGGAGCGAAACCCCCTGGGAAGCGCTCAGGGACCCGGCGGTGCGCTGGCAGCAGCTCTGCCGTGCATCCCCGCGGGGTCGGGTACCCGTTCGGGGACAACTAGCCCGGAGGCCGCCGCGGGCGAGCTGGAGGTGCTGCCGAGGGCCGGTGTCCCTGGGCGGGACGCGGCCGCCTGCTCCACGGGCAAAGCTCAGGCTGGCTCGCCGGGGCTCATCCTCGGTGCCTCCCTCGCTCCCTCCCTCGCTCCCTCCCTCGCTGCCTCTCACGCCGGATCCCGTGCGAGGTGGTGCCATAGTAACGCACACAGCACCTGCCCTCAGGCCGCCCCGCTCCGCTAGGAAGAGCGCGGCTATGGCAAGGGCAAGAAGTTTATTAAACATTTACGAGTCCTTTCTGCAGGGAGGGAACTATTGAAAGCTGCAGTTCCCATTCACAATACGCTCCCCGCCCAGATGAGCCCCCGACCCCGATGGACCTGCCGGTTTGAACCCAGGGCCACCTTCCCCCGTGCGGTCATTTGTTACTGATGTTCCTGGGCCCTTGAGCGGGCAGATGCAGAGGTGCATCGGTGCGTTGCTGTCTGAATAAGCAATGAAAGACCGGCTATAAATTAAATGCTTTGGGTTTTTGAAACACAAAGTGGTTGAAAGAGGTGAGCCAGTCCAACTCAACGTGATTTCATGACGACAATGCACTTTTCCTAGCGCGGCGTACAAGCATTTAATCAAAACACTTGTGGAGATGCAGCCCGCCAGAATGCTCATCAAGTCTTTTGGCAAGACCTCAGTTATTGGCTTTGGCTTATGGATGACAAAAAAAAAAAAAAAAGCAGCTCCAGTTCAGATTGGCTTTGGGCTCCTGTCCTTCCCTGTTCTCTGGGTGGAGGGGAAAGCAGAAACCTTCCTGCTCATTAGAAAAATAGAAAGCTTAGAAAGCTTTGGTTTTGGCATGTTCCCCTCGCTCCCCAAAGGAAAGTTAAAAGAGAGGATAGGAGAAGGAGAAGGAGAAGGGGAAGGGGAAGGGGAAAGGGAAGGGGAAGGGGAAGGGAAAAGAGAGGAAGAGGAGAAAGCAGTATTTCGGAGCTGAGTAAGTTTTGCTTGGTTGGAGTCTCTTTCCTTGCAGAACTGATTACAGTTTCTTTTGCCGCTTTGAATAATTCAGATGCTGTAGAGCAGTGTTGGAAAACTCCAGGCTCAGCGCAGCTACTCGTGCATTGGTCCTAGCAGAGAGCCCTTTCCCAGCAAGCAGCAAGTGCAGCCGGCTCCCAGAACAACCTACCCGCACGCCTGTAGCAGGGCTTCTCTGGGTGTATTTCCATCTAGTTGGGTTGAAGAGCAGCTGCTCTCGCTGTCAACTCGAGGACTGCCAGGTAAACCCTCCCTGCGGCACGCCTTGCTGCCCTGGGAGCAGCTGCACCTCCTCCTCCTCACACTGCTCAGGCTTGAATTTGGCCATCTCCACAGCTGAGCAAGAGGACGCAACTCCTCCTAGTTTCTCACTCCAGACCCCTGGCCCTGGTGCACCCCAGCCCACCGGGACATGCTGACAGCCAGAGCAGCCAGGTCACCACTGTGGAAGGGAGCACAGGCTCAACAGAGTCACATGCAGGTATTAAAACAGGGTCTCCAATTTTCAGAGGGCACACAGAAAATGAACCCTAGCAGGCTAACTGCCAGACGTGAGAGGTATGTATGTTTTTAGGGATATATACGTATAGAAGTATATAATGAAATTGTCTTCTATTTAAACAAACATGTATTTGCCAGCCTTTTGGATAGATTCCTGAATGCTCTTAAGGCAGCTGAAACCACATAAGAACCCAGCTCCAAACTGGAAATGGTGCACGTTCCACTGCAAGGAAACCACCTTGGAAGGCTGGGGCTCAGGCTGGAAAGTGGTGTTCAAATCCCGTTTCTCCCAGTGCCTATGGAACAGAGGTTTTTAGTTTGCCCTTCTTTCTGGACTTCTGGTGTTGCTCCAGATAAAGAGAGCACAGAGCAGGCACAAGAAAGGAGCTAGGCTCAAAACGTCATGCTTCGTTCACTTACCCACACATCCTTTCATTATATTCAGCACAAAAGATGTAAGTCCGTCCTTTGTGCAGGTGGGAACCCTTTCGGCAGCTCCCCCAGAGACGCATCCCGGCGGCGCCTGGCAGGGTATGTTCCCCTCAGGGATGGAGGGGCTCTCGTTACCAGTATTGCCCACCTCACCACTAGCAGAACTGTCCATTTCTCACAGCAGGTTTCACCTCTCCCTCCTCTTTACACTTTGCCATCTTCCCGCTGCCTGCGGTTCTCCTGTGCTGCAGTGGTGGTCCCTTTTGCAATCTCTGACCCCTCCCCAAGGCATAAGGGGTCTTACTGACCCTTGCTTCTCTGCAGGGAGGCTGCTGGGCAGGAGCAGCGCTGCTTCTCCGCTTCCTCTTCCCGAGGTTCACGGGGTAGTAAAATGCCCGGACTCCAAAAACGCTGCCGCAGAGAGCGTCACAGCAGCTTCGCAATGCCCTGCCCCTTTGGGGCACCGTCCAGAGGGGCAGCACCCAATTCCCAACAAGGGTGCGCTGGATGAGGCCACGGCAATCCTTATGCGACTGGAGCGCCAGCTGAGGAAATCTCTTTTCCTCCTTAACAAGACCTAAAGCAATAGCCCTGATGGACCCAGCTGTCATTGTCCCTACTTTTTTTTCCTGTTTTAACCGTATGCCTTAATTTTCTTTTGCAGAAATTGAATTACCCCATTGCGATTCTCCTTCTGATGTCTCAGACCTTCTTAAAACCCATTGTATCGTACCACTGTTAAGTCCGAGCTTTTCGCTGCTTGCAAGCTGGAATCGCAGTCCCAGACACGGAATGATTTAGGCGTGCACTTGCAAAGAAATACCTTGCAAAATTAAAACTACTCCTGGCTCATACAACTTGTGGCCACAGCTGAAACTACAGACTCCGATCCCCGAAGACCTTTAGTAAGTCTATGTTAAAACTGTATTTCAGAGCTGATACGGACATAAAACCAGCATGCAGGCAGACACTGCTGTGGGCTCGCATACCGTCATTACCTCGGGTGCTCAAGAATAAAATGAGTTGTGAAAAAACCTGGAAACTGGTCGAGTGCACCTACAGGAGATGTGCCGTGCTAACTGGCTGTGCCTTGCAGACCTGTGGCTAGATTCGGGACTGCGGCATCCCCTTAAGAAAACTGGGCATGAAAATGTCAGAGCTAGCAATAACCGTAACTCCCAGCTGGAAGAATAATTTGTACAGGTGCATGTAAATGTACACCTAGAGACTATCTATCTACTTTGTTAGTTATTTCTTCTGTTGAAAAGCCTGGAAAAATCATCTTTATATTACTCCTGCTGTTGATTCCTCAAAATAATGGTTGGGGTAAAGGCTTTGCCACATTTAAAGGGAGAATTTTGTAATGGTTTTTGAGCACGCCCGATACAGCCTTGCAAGCAGCCGCTTCTCCCAATGTCTGTAAAATACAAAATTGCGAACTCTTTATAAATATTTAATCACCAAAATCACCCTGACACTAACATCCTGGGAAAGTCAATTTAACCTTTTGGTGTCTCTGCTGAATCAACATGAAGATGCTTCACTTCATGTTGTGTGGTCAGCCTTAAGAATAACCAAAGGCTGCCGGGGTCCTCCAGTGGAAACACGCACAAGTGCAAAGCGTTATCCCAGCCCGGGCAGTCGCGGCCAGACTCGAAAGACGAAGGACCTTGTTAATTTTTATCATTTTCTTTTCAGCTGAAGGCCACGTCATCATATCCCCGGTGCTTGTGAGCAGCTTGTTGGATTGTAGTTTGGTTTTGTTATTCCTTTGGAGGAACTTCTCTTTGATAAAGCAAGTTACGTACCTATCTCTGGGCTTCCCAGGTGACTTTGTCTTTTAACTTTTGCCAAGAGCTCAAAGGCTAGAAAATCCCAGTTGCCGTGTCTCCCTAACTTAAGATTTCTTAAAATTAAATTTAATTAAAACACTTTGGTATTTCAAAATTAAGTCTCTTTGGAAGTTTTAAATACCTCCTTTTCTTCCAAACGGAGCAAAGCAATGAAGCAGAAGTGATGAACACTGGTTTCATCTGCACGTAGGCCACACAATTGGTAGACTTTGATGTCTACAGCAGTGTGAGTTTGATGATGCTTTTCCCATGGACAAGACCTTTGTAAAAGTTGTCTGGTAGATTTTTTGGTGTCTTGTCAAGTGCGTGCTACCCTGCTGCCATTTTTCAATTGAACGTAGCAACTTAGGATCCTAGAAATTTTACTGCTGTAAAAAGGGTAGAAATGGGCTCAAAAATTAAGAGGGGACACAGGGGAAGAGACAAGATGACCCCATATGTTTTGTTTCGGTAGGACACAGAGCTAACATCACATTTGGGGCCCCAAGACATTACAAGATTACAGCTTAGAAAGCATGAGAGTTCTTCTCCAAATAGGTTTATTTTACTTGCTTCCTTTCTGAAGTTTCAGGGAGCATTGAAGTCACTGAAAAAGTGAAAAAAGCTGAAATTGTCAATTCACCTCAGGAGGCAGAGCATCAAATATGGAAAATAAAAATCCTACAATAGGGGGCAAGAGTTGTAACACTGCACTTCGCCTGAGACGAGGGCACAGCACTTGGGGAACAAAAATGCTCACAATGATTCTTGCCCATGGTCAGCCCCTTCAGGGGAGGGAACTGCAACAGCCTTAGCTTTCTCCTGAAACCAATTATTTCCAAAGAAAAATGGTCAACTGCGGATTTCATATGACAGTCTCTATCATCTTTCATTATACTTCCAACAGAAATCACAATTCTAGATACAGTAAATAAGAGAAACAAGAAACGGAGTGTCCAGGCGCGACAAAAAGAACACACATTTAGACATGTCGCAGAAGTGGCCATGTAAAGATAAGCGTGAGTAAAAATTATTTAATTCATCATGAAGCTGACAATCAATCAACCAGAGTTGATACTGAGCGATAACACTTTTCAGATGGCAAATCCTACCACAGTATCTGCTTGTGGGAGCCTGTGTCAGCTACGTGTTCCCTGGAAACACAGAATTATTGGCATCAGGGTATGATGATGAGTTCAGGATTCAGAAGGTGAGGCCGGGGTTCCTAGGCGAGTTTCCATATTGCCTTCTCAAAGGAGTTTCTTTGAGCACTTTGCACGTGCAAAGGTCCACTCAGATGACAAGCATATTTTATCATTAGATGTGAAAATTCAGGGTAAAAACATTTCTCCCTTTGCATTGGTATAGTGCCGGGTGTACTGGAGACCCTGTTTCTACTGGCATCTGCAAGAGTCATCATGACATTACATTAAAGAAGGGTACTATAGGAATTCAGCCTTCAAGATCTAGAGCATCTGATGCCAAAGATAAAAGGGGTGACCTGGGATCCCATGTTATACCAGGGTTTGGATTAATTGGTCAAAATGGTCCCTCGGATTTTGAAATCTATGGCTTTACAATGTCTGCACTTTTCCCCCATAAATGAAGATGGATTCAAAGACTTGAGGATTCTGATTTCTGTTTTACTGTATATGAGAACCGAGGCCTTTCCTGCCGTGTCAAAACGCTGTGTTGAGTCAGCCCAAGTCACATTTTCAGACGATATGTTTGTTTCCCTGATGTCTGTGGTAAAACCAGAATTAATTTCAAATATTTAAAAAAAAATTCGTCTTTAGTTTCTAGTTTCCACTTCCTGATCAGGTAGCTGATAGGAAAGAAATTTGATCATTATTGGGCAAGAAATAAAAATAGAGGCTCCTGGGATGATAACAACAAATAAAACAATAATAGCAATGGAAATTCTTATTTATAGCTTTTCTTACCAGAAACTGCTAATTAAGTGGTAATTTCTTACACCTTCCACAGTAAGTAGGAGGGTTTTTTAAAGCACTTTTATGTGGAAAGTTACTATGTGAAGTACATCTGTTTCCCCTTAAAGAAAAGGACAGAGCTTCTGTAGCATTGCATTAACTACTACAGATATATTTAATGATTATTTCTGTGCATACAGGAATACACTATGTTACTTAAAAATAGGTCCTTTTTTACTTTCCCAAAGCAGTATAAGGAAAGCCTTGTAGCTGGAGAAGAACATTTCTATAGTGTTTGCAATTTATTTGAAAATTGCTTGGGTTATAGTGACACCTTATGGTAGTTTTATTACATTTTACAGATCGTTTTGACAGTTACGCTCTCTTACAGCCTTTTACAGCCTGTCACTATCAGTAAGGAACTGCGTTGATGTTTTTAGAAATCTTTTTGTTACAAGTTACTCAAAAGATCATTCCATCTCTTAAAATCTGTCAGGTTTCCCTTTCGCCCTTACTAGGAAAACAGATTTTACAGGGGAATGGTCTTTGGTATTGTCTTCTCTCCGTATTTAACAGATAATGTATGCCAGGCAGTGCATAACATGCTATTCAAAACTATCTGTGGTGATACCTGACTTGTGAATACAGTCCTTTACTGGATTGATTATACCATATAGTTCATTCTGTCCCTCTAATCCCAGATCTGAACTCTTTTAAAGAAAATATCATGATAGAAGTTAATGAAAAAATTATTGCCTTTTAAATACTGATGAAAAGCAAATCTATCACATATGTAAGTAAATATCCAAACCAGCCTCTGTGTGAAGATCAGAACTTATAAAACCTGTCTTCCTGGGGCTCTCCCTTACATGAATTTTCTAGTGTGTAACCTTCCCTCACTTGAAGTGCAAAGCTGGTTCCTCTGATGAGCCAATGGTTTCCATAAAACTTACATACCTTTAGTATTTTAATCACACTCTCATCAAACAAGCGTTGGAAGTGGGCAATAGATTTGAAGTTGCACAGGACTGAGAGGGAATGATGGAGAGGGATGACTGAGCAGTCACATTTATCTTAAAAACAGAGCTGAAAGTCTATATATGCTACAGTTTCCTTAGAAGGGGGAGTTGTGTTTGTGCTGCACTGCATTTAAGGCTTATTTATATTGGAATAAAACAAGCTCCAGAATACCTGTTGTGTAGCCTCTTCTCATTAAAAAATTTATTATGGTATAGAAAGAGACACAGTTTAAAAAGGTAAGTCAACTTTCTGTGTTACTGAGAAAAATAAGTCAGTTTAATATTAATATTTTAGGTCCTGACAACCTATGTCATCTCTTACAAACTGTAAATAAAAAAATTCAAACCCCACATGTTTTTACCAGACTTTCAAAGATATTCATATTGGTGAGCTAGCTGAAATCACTGGCTAAGCACCTAGCACCAACTGCAGTTTTTGCAACAGAGTGGAAAGGATATCAGTTCTATTTCCATTTGAAAATGCTAGTTTTTCAAAGTTAAGAAACTGAGCAACACTGAAGAAGCAAAACCTTCTCTTCTCTTACAATGCATGCATAAAAAAGAACTGAAGAAGAATGCAATTCATCAACCGAGGCATCTTGAAGGACATGGTGAGCAGTAATGCACAGTTCAGGACAGTGCTTGTAATCACTAATACTAATAGTTTTGTTCAAAAAAATTTGTTTTAAAACACACAGGCTTAATAAAGTTACATTTTAAATGAATCTAATCTCTATGGAGTTTTATATACTGAATATTTTACCCACCTTCCACCAGAAAACGTCTGCTACTGCAGATCGGGGAAAAAAATATAAGTAAATTATTCAACTTCCTAATCGCAATCATTAAACATAACGAAGTAGTCCTTTCCAGCAAAAACAAACATGTAGAAATGGAACGTTTCAGTGAGTGTGTTGTGGCTAAATTAAATCTGAGCTCAAGCAGCTGCCCGTCAGCAGCAAGAGCTGTCCTGGCCAGCGAAGCTCTGCCACGAGCGAGCGGCACCAGCACCCTCTGCGCAGGCAGCCCGGGGGCTTGAACCGAGCGGGTGGGCGGGGGTCCCTGTCTCAAAGAGAACAGGTCCATGCCTACGAGGCTGGCACTGGATATTCTGCCATTTTGTCAGATGGCAGTTTCCGCTCTCCTTTCTTCTTTTTTTTGCCCGTCCATTCCCTGCAACCCGCCTCTCTGCTCCCAGCGGTTGCCATGTCGCTCTAGGATGCGGGTTCAGTAATCCTCTGGACCACTGGTACCTGCATCTGCTTTCATCATTGCTCCTTCAGCCTCGCGCTGCCCGTAGAACGGGTAGCAAAGGAAACACGTCCCCTCTCACCGGCCGCCGCCGTCGCACAGTCTGGCCGCCTGCCCGTGCCGGACCGTCACGCAGAGATGCAGAGCCTCAGGTCGGGTTCCCTTCCGCGGCCCCTGATGGCAAAGCAACGATCTCCAGCTGAAGAGCAAGAAAAAGGCACGAAGTTCAGGCCGCCACCGTCTATAAATGCAGCGTTCTCCAGAAATTCAGCACCACCGGAAAAAAAAAAAACATGGGAGCCCTCTGATATCTGTTGCCCTTCTACGATTTTACACAGCCATGCGCTGCCTGGGGGCATCTATGTGGGAAAGAAAACCAGAGGTGCTGCAAGAGATGGCTGCACCAGAGAGGGCCTGGAAAAGCAGCCGGCACGGAGTCCTAAGAAAAATTCTGACAAAAGAAGTGCTATACATCTGAGCCCAGATAAGCTGGCAATTATGTGTGAAGAGACCTCCACTTAATCAATTTCTCCAGTGTACAGAAAATCAAGGCTTTGTACTATCTGTGTCATGAAAAGAATAAGGAAACACCTCCTGCCCATCAGCCAGTTAATGGTCTGATTAGCTTCAGTAATATTTATGGCGCGTCTTTAATAAAAGAGCTTCAACTACATGGTTCTGGTTCGCAAAACGTGGCAGTGAGTACAAGGCAAAGGTGGTATTTCACTGCAAATCTTCTTGCAGCGGCTGTCCATCAGTAAGAATCAAGCGATGAATTCTTTAGGAAACATAAAGCACAGCTGCACAATCAAACTACAAAAAATTCAACTAATTTTAAAGAGTTTCCTGCTTGCCAAATAATAAAAAAAGACCAGATTAATCAATAATTTAATCCTGCACGGGGTAACAATGAAAATACGTTAGTACTTTATATTGAAATCACTCAGATTGCAGAAATGGTATTCCGTACCTATCAAGTCAGAAATCCACACCAAAAACTATTTCTGTTGCTAGTTTTATACGAC
This sequence comes from Phaethon aethereus, assembly GCF_964289735.1. Taxonomy (NCBI): domain Eukaryota; kingdom Metazoa; phylum Chordata; class Aves; order Phaethontiformes; family Phaethontidae; genus Phaethon; species Phaethon aethereus. The sequence continues at coordinate 54,645,900 of NC_138575.1, read as the reverse complement.
AGATCAAGGCTTTGAGCACAGATAGCATCAAAATTGTATGTAGTGTGTTCCAAATATTTTAAATAATGTTTTTAATTTTTTTGCATAGATTTTTTTCTATTTTGTAACCACGTAAAGCCAGGGTTTGTACCATAAGGCTTTTGGGGAAAAGGCTACATTTGAAGCTTCTGTTTAACAACAAAAGTATGAAAAACATTTTAGTGTCATTTTATTTTTCCTGATTCTCCTGCTCTGATTTTATAAAATTCAATTGTTGTAAGATACACTCACTGTAAGACACTATTATTTTTAGAAATTCTTTTAAAAAAAAATTTAAAAAAGAAAATCTATCTGGTGGCATGTTAGGATAGATTCTTTAGATAAATTTCATTGCTATAGTTACGGACATACCCGATTGCTTCGTTAGCATTTTTGTTTACGTGCATTTATTTGAAGTCATTTCTGCGACATCAGCTAAGCACTTACTCTCAGCTTTGGTGCCGGAGGTAAGTGCTTATTATATTGTTTATCATATTATTTATCATAATGCTATTATAATAATGTTATAAAATTCTACATAATAATTTATAATACAGTATATAATAATTTTATTAGATACTGTTATTAAAATATTATTATATTATAATAATATTACAAAATATTGTTATCGTATTTATTATATTTCTCCCCCTACATGACAGGGGAGAAATCTTTTTTCTAGTTTTTTGTTTCTCTTTTCTAATTTTTTCAGTTCTCTTCTCTAGTATTTGATTTTCCTGTTTGAAAATTAAGCCAAGTTATTCCTCCTTGTGGTATCTGGTTCTTAAGTCACCTGCTGGAAAGGAAACTCTTCAAAGTTTTATTTCTGTTTACTCTTTGCCCTGGTTTCAGCTTGGGTAGAGTTAATTTCCTTCCTAATAGCTGTTACAGTGCTGTGTTTTGGATTTAGCATGAGAATAACATGGATCGCACGCTGATGGCTTTGGTTGTGGCTGAGTCCTCGTAGTGCTTGGACTCCGCCAAGGACTTCTCAGCTCCCCACGCTCTGCCCGCGGGGAGGGCAGAAGAAGCTGGGGGGGGCACAGCCAGGACAGCTGGCCCAGAGGGGCCGAAAGGACGTTCCCCACCGCGTAACACCATGCCCAGTACCTAAACTGGAGTTGGCCGGGGGGTGGGAATAGCTGCTCGGGGACGGGCTATCGATCACCGGGAGATGAGCAGTTGTTGCACTGTGCACCACTGGTTTTTGTACACTCTCAGTAATAATAATAATACCCTCCTCTTCCTTTGCCGTCCTATTAAACTGTTTTTACCTCAACCCACGGGATTTTTTCCCAACTCTCTCCCCCACCCCACCTGGGGGGGGGTGAGCGAGCGGCTGCGAGGCGCTTCGCGGCCGGCGGGGGCTGAACCACGGCACGCTTACAAAGCAGCCCTAAGCCAGCCCGCAGGAGACAGGCGGACAGACGTCAACAACCCCCCGCCTGTGCAACAACCCTCCCACCACCGAGGCCCTCGGTTGTCAGGTCAAAGATAATATTGTTTTCATTGATGTAGTTTCAAATGGCGCTTCTGCTTTGACTCTCCTTGATTTGAATGGCTAATTATTGCAGAACAGTGTAAAACCTAACCTTTTGAACGTTCTGCAGGCGGTGAGGCATTTTAAGAAATTCCATTTTAAAAGGCCAAATAATGATTAAGGCAGAGGCAAAAAGCCTGACCAAAAAGAACTTCAAAAATTGGTAAGTAGATACAGGCAGACCATTAAATCTCTCTCATTTCTAAGTTTCATGTTGCTCCACATCCACGATGGCCTGAATTTGCAGTAAGAAACTGCACTAGAGCGGTAACAATGTAATTCATAGAGAGTGTCCTACAGAGAGAAAAAAGAAAGTATTTTTTTAAAGTTTACAGCTTAACTCTCAAATTTATGCCTAGAATACTTCGTGAATTACTTTAGAGCTTGAATAACTAGTATTTACTCAGCTGCTCTCGAGTTTGTACATGGGTAGGAGTTTATTTCTAAGCCTGACAAAGCTGTGTGTCTTGAAACCCAGTACATCAGTTTTTCCCCAAGACTTATTTGTTGCATGAAGGCAATGTGTGATTACATTTTACAGATGTCTGGACAGCAACCACTGCAAGAAATAAACTCAAAATTACTTTCGGATGAAATGTATTTCAAACAAAATACAAACTGATAAAGTTTTCTAAATAAGTTACTATCGGTTAATTTTATATAAACTTTAAATAAAAATATCTTCTGACATGAAAATATGAAAAGTTCGTTTATTTCCATAGGCAACTTCATTCACAGTACAAAGTGATATGAATTTCTTGAAACTGTCACTGTACCTTTTACATATTTTTAAGTAGATGATCTAAAAGTTGGTACAAGAATAAATTTGGTTTTGAAGAGCTGTCCCGTAAACCAGATATATACTAATGCCATGCTATGACAGTTCTAATTATGAATCACAGCTGACATTACAGTAACACCACTTTATAAATCTCATGAGAATTTTAATGTTTTACAATCAAAACATAAAACTGCCACTAGTACACAGACTCTAAGATTAGACAAATAAACAAGTATTAAATATTTTGCACAAGGCCTGAGTCCACTATAACACATTTTAATTTACAACTTCATCTCAGAAATCTGTACAGCCGTTAGAACTGTTTCAGAGAACTTAAAGACAATACAACTTCAGGGGCTTATTTGTTCTGTTGATACAAGTGCGAGGCCCAGAAAGCAAGAGGATTTGGTGTATGAAGCCAAGGTTTTACTGCCTTGTGTAATTCTCTTGAAAAGCAGTCAAAATCTAGTGGAAAGCTAGGTACAAGGCAGGACCTCACTTGAAAATCCGCTAACTCATCTGAAATTCTCCAGACGGGTTTCCTCACAGCTATTTCAGAGTAAAAGTTCACAATAAGTATATAAAATGCAGCATATCTCTTAACAAAGAACAAGAAAGGGCCACATACATAACAGGGTGGTTTTTTCTGTACTCCCCTCCCTATATTTCTTTCATTGGAAATGGCACAAATCAGCAAAATCCCACCCACCCCCATTAAAAAACTCCTAATCAATAAACAAAGGTCACTCTAAAGCCCAAAAACTTCATCTGCAAGGAGCTATCCAGTGCTCATATACCTACATTTTAAAAACTTTCCTCTTCTGCTCAAGTCACATAGATGTAGGCAGACCAAGCATGTAAATTTATAATAGATAACAAACGTATTGTATAACGGTTAGTCTGTATGGAAGCCTTGTGGAATTTGATTGAAATCTAACTACTCATTTAATCTTTGCTCTTTTGGTGCAACTGAACTGAAAAATCTAAAATCCTTTAATCTATACACACACTTACTTATCTATCTACAGACATCGGTAACATGGTAACAGGGGTTATAATACAAAGGTTAGCACACACTTTTCTTACTTTAAAAGGCCATCGGGGTATTTGTTAAGGTTCCACATAAATGTGAAACAGGTGTTGCTAGAAAGACAAAACTTAACAGAAAAGGAAAGTTTTAAATAATAAGGCTTGAGATGTTGTGCACCTCTACATCCAAAAATTCAGCCTTTTACTTGGGGTACTCAGCATCTGTGCAGACCTGTAAGGCCACAACTTCCTCACGACATTTCTAATTCACATCACCATCGAGAGAGGAAGACGTGGTATCTTCATTAAAACAAACAGGGTGTTCTATCCACGTTCCCAGTAAAATTTCTCTCCCCATCTCCCAGATAATTAGTGGACTCCTTTATCTTTCTAAAGACTCCTCTGGTACTGCTGTCCTCCTGCACGAGCAGGTTCCACAGTCTGTTCTGTGCCTTATTTACACCACTTGTGTGATGAAAAGGAACAGAAAATCTGCTCTCTCCTCCATCCTTGAAATGGCACTTGTGCCATTTCACTCCATTTCTCTCCTCTGGAGAGAGGCAGACCTAGGGGCTTCTAAACTAATCTGTAACTCAGTAGTTTCAAGGTTTCCTCTCCATCAGCCCCAGCAGAGGTTTTTCAAGCCTCTTTAAGACAGCCCTTCCATCTAGCAGGATTAGTTTGTCTTCTATGACTGAGCTTTCAGAGGATGCTTCAGAGACTTCTATACTTAAAACCAAATGGAGCCAACAGTTCTAATATGGAAAACACTGCTGTCATGGTGCAGTCACGTTCATTTAGCATACACCAGCACAGCCAAAAGACAACTGATGCTTATACTTAAAATGTGCAGCTATTTCCATGTCTTTTTTCCTTTTGTAGTAAACACAATATAGACAAATCAATTTAAGAATAGGAACTTACTCCTTTCTCTTTACCTCTTCTTTACAAATGAATGTAACGTAAACCAGGTGCGCTGGGCAGTTCAGCCCAGATCCTGCTCTAATTTCCACAGGGGAATGAAGATCTGCTCGCAGTGGGTGCACAGGGTGGAGGCTGTAAGATGATGATACAACCTGCCAGGCTTCCACATTTTTTCCTTTAAATTAGGTTGAATACAAAGGGCAGAGATTTTGTGTAATTTTGAGTATTGTTCAAGGCATTATAATATGAACTTAGTTTATATCAGGTTACTTTTTCAGTAACAGAATTTGAAATTTCTTCATCAGATACCAGTTTCAAACCTGTGTTCTCCCATTTTGTTTTGCATTAGGGATAGATAGTCCCTCTGCTTCAGGCCAAGCTAGATACAACACTGCTTTCCATCCAAATCCAGAAACAGAAGGACCCTGAAATGTCCATATTTTGTAACACTGTCCCTTCCTCTCACTCTTTCTGAAACAAGAACTTGGATGTGAAGTACAACTGCTGCTCTCAAACAATGGTATTCACTCTGGCCACAACATCTGTCTTCCAGCCTCTTGCAGGGCCTCAGAATGATGACTTGTAAGCGGAGAGATCAACTGGACAAGGCTTCCTAAAGAAAAACTACTGTAGTAGGAGCCAAGTGGCACATGGCCTTGGTGACTTACCTCTTGCAACTCCTCTTTCCTTTAAGTTAAGAAGAAATAATTAGAGAACTTCATGCACACCAAGTTTCCTGACACACTAAGCAGGAAGCATCTACAAGGAAGAGGGATTTGACCCTCTCATTTTAACTGAAGTTATTTTTTCTTTTATAACTAACTGGAAAATTTTGTTATAACTTTTGTAAGCACCCTTTTCAGTTTTCTTTGTTGTTATTCTTCTACTCTGGTCATTCTGAAAATTGCAGCAACAAGGGAAATCAAAATTATGTTCTCAAATATAGATAGAAAAAAAAGCATATTACCTGAGCCAGATAAAGATCTTGTTCCATCACATTACCACTGCATAGAAAAGCCTTTCTTAATTTGAACTTGTAGGAATTTTTTGACTTTGTCCTTACAAAATAATTACATTCTCACATAGCCCATGCCAAAAGCACATACCCCAAGCCCCACAGTGTAGGGCGTCTAGTGTATAAAATCTGGTAATTTTTTTCAGTTAATTTCCCCTCCAGTTCTGAAAAGCCCCCGAGTCCAGGGGGATCAGGGACTGAAACCCCCGATCAGGACACTGACATTTAAGACTGCCTTTACCATGGATGTATTAATTTAATACACTAGAGTCCTAAGAGATGTTATTTTTAATACAAACTTATTTTCCAAATAATTTAGAGGAATACAGATTCAAGTAATTCTTCAAAGGCTTGCCTTAAGTTACCCTAACAAAACACAGCTTTCAAAAGTTGACATAAAAGAAGACATTAGTGTGATTGAGAGTATAGTACTAGTAACCGTAAAAGAACTTAAATAGGTTAACAGTTCTAGTATTGTCTTAAGTTTACACAGATATCTTAACATAATCTACAATGTTTACCATTAATATTAACAGCACATAAGCATCACAATGTGTTAGGTATTGTTTTCTAAACCATAATTTCACTGGTCCCAGGTATTTTAAAATAACAGGACTAAGGCAGCAGCTATAATACATAAACAATTCTTTAAGAAGTATGCTTAACGCTATTACCACTTAGAACCATGGAAATATAACAAAATACAAGTCACATTTACAGCATAAGGCCCTTTGGTTTCTTAAGCAGCAAATGAAAGAACAGTTTCTTCAGTGAAAGGCTTTGAAAAATAAAGCATGTAGGCTTTCCATAAAAAAGGTAACTAGATCTTTCCTTCTCAAAATAGCCAGCTACAGTCTTCAAAATATTATGTAAGAAAGCTCCTGAAATTCCTAGGAAAAAAAAAAGTTAAAACCCCACAGTAGTATCTGACAGAGCAGAGATTCTAGCATGGGCAAGCTGAACATATACTTTCTGGGAAGTAGAAGAAACTACTGTTTGGTTTTCTGGATAGCTTTATTAAATTTGGAGTAATACAATAAAAAGGATCTGAAATACCTGTGTATTTACCATATATTCTAGAGCTTACAAATCTGTATTTGAGAACTCACTTCATATTCATCTATTCTTCATAAGGACTTGAGTTAAAACAAAATTAAAATGATAGTTTATTCTAGTGAAGGCAATTTATGTCAATTTTTTCACACAACCACATTGTACGTGGCAATCCTTTTCCATCTTCTCAATGCAGCCAAAAGTTATGAAGTAATTAAAGATATTTCTGTGTAACTAAACAGTGTGTGTTTAGTTACACAGAACTGCTCAGTTACACAGTTGGGGCAGACAACATCTGAATTTTACAGAGAACATTCTTTATAGGAGGTTCTATAACTACTCATATTCTTTTTTCACACCAGTTAGAAGCAGTATCAAATTAGACAAAACACTGGAATATATAATAAATGTGATCAAGTCACCACATGTATTTAAAAATCCTGCTTAAGTGGTATGTTGCTTTTGCTATGGCGCTGGTAACAAGAATCTGGTATAAGACAACAGATTGTAAACCAGCATGACCATCAGAGCAGTGTTCTTACTCTGACCCAAACTTACACAAAATTTTAAAACAACTTCTTATGGCTCCTGAATCTTGTTGTTTATTACCACATGAATTTTAATCATCTCATAAGAGAAGAAATACAAAATACTTTCTCTTCGTAGGCTCTTACACAGTTACTCGTTAGAGATCTTTCTATGTGACATGGCTAACAAAACTTTTTGAGGCAGCGTAAGAATTTACTTTTTGCAAACTGTCATACCGCAAAATGACAGTTTGTGCCAAATTCAGGCAACACAAATCATCAATAAGAATTTAGCAGACATTGAAAGGACTGGGCTGCAGTATTATGTTCATGAGTGTTACCCCCTAAGCATTTCTGTTGAATTTAAGAAACAAAATTTTGTAGGAAATTTCATAGGAGTTGATTGAGTACACTTCTGAGTACTTTTGAAATAACTAGCTGCTTCTTTTTCAATTGAATATATGCATCCTACCCTTCAGTGCTCTGATGTTTGGCAGAGACAGGAAATCTTTAGCATGTAAGATGACTTTGCACTTACGCACTTCCACTGCAGTATCAGGTGAATGCAAAATGAAGTCTTTTTTCCAGTGCAAGTCTTTACTTTGCTGGGTTGAAAGCCTCCCCAAGTCATGCTTTTACTAATCAAAAAGAGATGTTAATCAGCTTACCCATGATCCAAATTTCATCCATCTTTGAAAGAAGAAAACATTTTACCCAAAAAGATCTTTTAAGTCATTACTAGCTGAGCTGCTGTTTGCCATTGTGTTTGCTGGTTGTGCAAAGTTCTGAGGAGCAAAGAAAGGATTACCCTGTATACCAAAGCCAGGCTGTCCTATCATGTTCATCTGAGGTCCCAAGACTGAACTGCTTGCACTTGGGGACCCTTGCGGGGGTACAAACTGATTAACCCACTGGCTTGATTTCTGTTGAGCCAACTGTTTCATACTAACTTTGGGTTTTTGAGGACCAAAAAGATTATCTAAAGCAGACATATCTGGGGGTCTGTTTTGTTGTGCCAGTGGAGAGATTGCAGATGCAGCATTCATTGGACTGTAATTTGGCATATTGGCAGTTGGTACAATGTTCATCTTGCTTGTTGCTGTTGCACTTGGACCACTGAAGAAATTCTGAGTGGTGGGACCAGCTCCCATACTGAATCCAGCAGTCTGAAAACCCATATTAGTATTCAGTCCGTTTGTTATATTTCTCTTTGTGTTGTCAATAGGTGATGAAAACCCCATTCCAACAGCCATAGGAGGAACAGAAGAGAAACTGTTTGAAGATGCAACTTTAGCTTTGTTGATAGAATGGCTAGTCAAAGACGACATATTATCTATCAAGGTATCTGTCAAGTCTTTTGTCTGCAAAATACATAAAATGCTGTTAAATGCTTTTCCTGTACAAACACTTTAGCAACAGTCTTTATCATTGCTCCTACAGAAGCTGCATTCATTTTTCAGAAATTAGAATTTACGGCATGGAATTGGGCATGAGATGTAATTCTACACAAAAGCAATTAGGTTATTTTCATTCTCTGCTACTTAGAACTAATTGTTATGCAGCTTTAATTTGACAACTAAGACAATACATGAAGTACTACTGTGACATTTGCCTACATGGCCCATTCCTATCCTCAAATCCTTGATATATTTAGTTAATAAACTCTTCAGAGCAAAACATGTTTTAAGATGTACTTTTTCCTTTTCTAGAACAATGGTCTTCCAATAATAATTATTCATTTGGAAACTCTTGCAATTTCAAAAGTGGGAAATATTGCTAATAATGTAAATGGAAGGCAGATTAAGATTTACTTCTAGTTTTTCTCAGCTGTGCCATTGTACTACCAGTGAAAACAAAGGTGACTCACAGGAGAAAAAAATGCTAAATACATACAGCACTTGAAAAGAAAAAGCATCACAGCTCCAACAGTAACACTGCAGTAGTTTGTTCTTTCTCACCTGCCTCACTGGAGGTGTTATTGCAGTTGCTTGTGGCTTAAGAGGTTGCTGGCTTTTCAGTTTCTGTGCCTGTTCTTGTTCTTTAGCTAACTTTTGCTTCTCTTCAAGTGTAAGTGATGCCTTCAAAAGGGAAAGTACTGACACTAAGTTGCACAGAATGGTTATTCTTACATTGACGTTTTTATTTCATAAATAGCACTGTCATTTCAACATTATGTGGTAGAACAATACATATTATTTATAGAAAAGAGAATGTGGATAAGCACAAAATCTATTATTTATCATATTGCTAAAAAGTACTTAAAGCAAATAAATACAGTATCAAAAGTAGCATAATGAGAAATTTGAGCAGATCTCAAATAAAGGGGTATCACAACAAAACCATTTTATCTTGGGCTTCTTAATGTTGAGCATTAAGAAAAAGTGTTCTTCATAGTTACCAGCTGGCACTTGATATAGAACTGCAACTGACCATGGGGTTGGAAAGGGAATTTTATTTTAAGATTGCTTAAGAGGCTTTTCAAGATTTTAACTCTACTTTTGTTAATGATGAAGAAAAAAATCATAACATCATTCCTCCTTAGTCTAAAAGTAGTGAGAGGGTTCAGATAACTAGAAATGTAAATGAAAAAATGTATAGATTCTAGGGAGCCATAGCATGAAAAGAATTTTACAATAGTTTACGCTTATGTTTAATATTCTATTCTATATGCTTTTTCTTTGCTTCTTGTATTTACCTCCATATTGACTGTTCACTTTCACTTAACTTTGAATTGTACAGTAAAAGTTAGTCTCTGCTACTACACGAAATCCTACATTTTATCTTCATCTCTGTTTGTAATTTTATCATAAAGTTGCCTATTTTGATTTTCCTATCTAAATCTACTGCTGAAGTTTCAGTTTCATTGAAATCTATAATTAAGGAGGAAGAAAATGACCAAAAGCTTATAATCCTAATTGATGCCTACTTTGTACAAAGCTATTTTCAAGAAAAGGCTTTCACAGAAATTCAAGGATATGGTTTGAACATTTTTCATTTTCACCTATGTATGATGCTGTGCTATACAAAAGCAGTTAGTTTTTCTTTTAAAGTTTTAAATATGATAAATATTTACACATACTCTTTTTATGCAACCATATTAGGCTTGTATTAGACAGATGGATGTAACAGGATTCCAAAACAAAGTAAAACACACCTTTTTCTGTTTTGATGACACCTCATTCTCTTTACTATCAGATCCACTAGTTAGAAGGTCAGTTCCACTAGTATTAAATACCTTATCAATCTGTTCAAAGAAACAAAACTTTGTTATTTGAAATGTTGTAGTTTAAGGTAACATAAATATTGACTAAGTAATCTTAAATTTCAAATTTCTATATGTAAGTAACACAATAAAATACTGTCGCTTACCTGATTACTTGTACTACTAGATCTTGACTCTTCAGACGCACTCATTTGGTTAGCTATATCCAAAGATCTATATAGTGCAGAGTATACATATTACAAAAAGATAACTTGATGGTCACATCCACAACACTAATTCAGCAATGCAGATTATTCTTCTGCATTTAAATAATACAAAAAAAATGTATTATAAGACCACTGCCATTTTTATAGAATGCCTGTAGGATACTGGAACATGTTAACGTTCTGAATTGTAAAGGTTTCCTAATGATCATTTCACATGGTTTTAGTTCCTCCTTGGAATGGGGTGACACAGACTTTGCGTAGCTCAAGTTAATTTCACTCAGAAATCTCACCTCGTATCAAACTCCATAAAAAAGCTCTAAATACCTTCAAATATCAGTGTCATCTAAAAGACTGTTTCTCCAGTATGGTTAATGTTCTCAACAACTACAGAAATGCAACTTAGCATATAGAAGCAAGACATAAACTGTACCAGTGGAACTCAGGATGAACTTTCACATTTAATGATTAAAAATTATTGACTCAAAATAATAAACTGTGACTGAACTGTATAAAAGGATTTTACACCACAATATTATTATCATTTTAGGACTAATAAATCCTTGCTGACAACTGTGCTTACTTCATGTAATTCTCAATTATTGAAGTAAGAACTACCTAGATTTTTTAATGCTATGGCTAGAGTTTTCTCACATTTGCTAAAAAATTAACTGAAATTTATCTCTGCTCAGTTGTTCCTTCTTTAATGCACATGTAGATAGACACTTACTTCTGTTGCTCTTGCATGACATGAAGTTGCTCAAGTTTTGTTTTATGCTCTGCCTCCAATCTATTAAGCATATCTTTTATAACACAAATAAAAGAATTGAACTGTAGAAGAAATATACAAGAAGTTTGGATTTTGCAGTGATGGACATGTATAACTTAAAAGGTAATATCTCATAAAACTTACAATACACAATATCAGCTAAACCGCGTATTTTTAAATAATTTATAATCCATCTTCACTACCCTCCATTAGATACCCAACAACAAGCAGAGCGCATACAGAAACAGTGAAAAGTATCTATCACCAAAAAAAGAAAGTGGGGCAACCCAGACAAAAAACCCCACAGATGCATATTACCAGATTAATTTTCCCAAAAAATCCTATGATTGCACTTCTACATTATCTGCAAGATTTACAAACAAGAGCAAGGGAAGAAATATTAAGATTGCATTTTAGCTTTTAACCTGAATTATAATTATGTTAGTAGCTAACTGCTTTTGCAGGATATTTAGAAGGTGATAGCATTAATTTCAAAATTTTATGCTAGATCACTTAAATCCATTGAAAAATAACAAGGTTTAAACATGCAAATACAGTAATACTGAGAGGTTTTTTGGGTTTGTTTGTTTGCTTTTACAACAGACACAGACATACAGTAATGTATGAATTTCTCTCTGACAAGTTTAAATCTATTCTCAGCCAATTTATCAAGTAAAAGCATACAACATAGTCATGTTCCTACCTGATTGAGATTAAGATTGTTCTCAATACTAAGAGGAATCAGATGGGGCAATACTTTTCCTGCAAGCTGTTCTTTGGTAATTCCCAACTTCTTATGAGTAAATGTACATTTGTAAATACCTGACATGCAACATCAAAACAGCAAAAATTGTTAAGTTCAGTAAACAATGTGAACAAAGTAGCACTCTCTATACGTATCGATCATCAATGTATCAATGTGTGTTCATACACTGGTTTTGTGTACAAGCAGGGACAACCATGACCAACAGAATCATAAAAGCTATGTACTCATCCACAACACAAAGATACTATAGCAAGAGGCTTTGCAAAATTTCAGAACGAGAGGAGGTCCAAAGTAATACTTTGCAGCTATGAAACCTGATATTAGCCAATGTATTGTCCTGGTCAATTAGCTGAGAATATGCATCTTTGAACATATCACAAGCAACTGAATTACCACAAACTGACAAATTGCCACTAAGAAATTAAGCTGAGTTAAGTAAGGATGTGTTCTCTCCTGGCATACTGAAGTGTCTAGAAGTAACTATCACACTGCTCTCTGACTGCATTTTACCAAGATTCTTACCTAAATGTTTGGGGCAGTGTTACACACAGGATCAGAAATCATGCATAGTCTTTATCTGTTCTAAAATCATTGAAAAAAGAATACTGGCAGGCATGAGGGACCCAGTGTTAACCTACAAGTTCTATAGTGCTTCTGACAGAAGGATTCCTCTGCTTAAATAGTTCACCTCTAGTGGCAAACATTGAACATACTAGCATAAAAGCAGCAGGTTTCCTCACTTTCTATGGCTAGTATTAGAACAGAGCTGTCAGCTGGCCAACAAAGACATCACACACAAGATGGAAGGCATCATGATTGCAGAAAAAAGGACAGCTCGAGTATATAAAATTGATTTCAGCCCATCATGTCCAAACTAGGGTTAACTTATTCACTGTATCCAAGGAGAATTGAGGAGTAATGCAACTAAAGTAAAAGACACGCTGTCTCTCACTGTCAGACAGCAAATACAAGTCGAAGCTGCAAGGATTAAGGGAAAGAGGCAGCTTTAAATTAGTACTGATAGAAGTCCTCTTGCTGACTTTGAGCAAATCAAAATAATCACAGAATCACTAGGTTGGAAAGGACCTTCAAGATCATCAAGTCCAACCATTAATCCAGCGCCACCATGTCCCCTAAACCATGTCCTGAAGCGCCACATCCACACGTTTTTTGAACACTTCCAGAGATGGTGACTCCACCACCTCCCTGGGCAGCCTGTTCCAATGCCTGACAACTCTCTTAGTGAAGAAGTTTTTCCTAATATCCAATCTAAACCTCCCCTGCTGCAACTTGAGGCCATTTCCTCTTGTCCTATCACTAGTTACTTGGGAGAAGAGACCAACACCCTCGTCGCCACAACCCCCTTTCAGGTAGTTGTAGAGAGCGATAAGGTCTCCTCTCAGCCTCCTCTTCTCCAGACTAAACAACCCCAGTTCCCTCAGCCGCTCCCCGTAAGACTTGTGCTCCAGACCCCCCTCACCAGCTTCGTTGCCCTTCTCTGGACACACTCCAGCACCTCAACATCCTTCTTGTAGTGAGGGGCCCAAAACTGAACACAGGATTCAAGGTGCGGCCTCACCAGTGCCGAGTACAGAGGCACAATCACTTCCCTACTCCTGCTGGCCACACTATTCCTGATACAGGCCAGGACGCTGTTGGCCTTCTTGGCCACCTGGGCACACTGCCGGCTCATGTTCAGCCTGCTGTCAACCAGCACCCCCAGGTCCCTTTCCGCCAGGCTGCTCTCTAGCCACTCCGCCCCAAGCCTGTAGCGTTGCATGGGGTTGTTGTGGCCAAAGAGCAGGACCCTGCACTTGCCCTTATTAAACCTCATACAGTTGGCCTCTGCCCATCGATCCAGCCTGTCCAGATCCCTCTGCAGAGCCCTCCTACCCTCCAGCAGATCAACACTCCCACCCAACTTGGTGTCATCTGCAAACTTACTGAGGGAGCACCCAATTCCCTCATCCAGATCATCAATAAAGATATTGAACAAGACTGGCCCCAGAACCGAGCCCTGGGGAACACCGCTTGTGACCGGCAGCCAGCCGGATTTAACGCCATTCACCACAACTCTCTGGGCTCGGCCATCCAGCCAGTTCCTCACCCAGCAAAGAATAAACCTGTCTAAGCCACGAGCCGCCAGTTTCTGCAGGAGAATGCTGTGGGAGACGCTGTCAAAGGCTTTACTAAAGTCCAGGTAGACAATGTCCACAGTCTTTCCCTCATCCACTAGGCGGGACACCTGGTCATAGAAGGAGATCAGGTTGGGCAAGCAGGACCTGCCTTTCATGAACCCATGCTGGCTGGCCTGGTCACTTGGTTGTCCTGCAGGTGCCCTGTGAGCACTCTCAAGACCAACCGCTCCATAATCTTTCCCCGGCACAGAGGTCAGGCTGACAGGCCTGTAGTTCCCAGGATCCTCCTTCCGGCCTTTCCTGTAGACAGGCGTCACATTGGCAAGCCTCCAGGCTTCTGGGACCTCCCCTGTTAACCAGGACTGCTGATAAACGATGGAGAGTGGCTTGGCAAGCTCCTCCGCCAGCTCTCTCAGTACTCTCGGGTGGATCCCATCAGGCCCCATAGACCATCACATACCATTACAGTGTTGAATGAGGGCTACTGCTGGTACAGCTCAGCTTGTAACAAATTGTCTTCTGTCTACTACTATGTTGTCAGTAAGAGAAATGGCCACTGTCTTCCAGACTTGGCCACACAGTCACACCTCTTTCTTGGCAATGACTGTGGTCATCTGGTCTCCTTGAGCCCATTCAAGTTGTTAAAATCATACATCCTGAGTTAGGCAAGCACCAGAGTGGCACTAGGAAAGCACAACTGGGACTGAGGCCTCCCCTTCCAGGAGTAACAAGCCATTAGGTTTTGTTAGCTATTTTGTGAAACCTCACCCAGACCATGCTCCATTTCAGTACAAAGACAGCCATGTTTGCTTAAATGTCTAACAAAACCTGCAGTGACTAGTTTTGTAGACAACCATTTATAGCATCTGACATGCAAGAGTTGTAAGAGAAGGCAACAGTAACATCTTAAAAGCTCCAGCAGCATCTGAAAGAAGACAGATCATATCCTCTGAGGAAAATAGCCTCTCTGTCTGTGTAGACCATGCAGTCCATGAAAGTATTACAGCCCAAGAAGTGCACTGAGCCTTGAAGACCCAATATATGTACTAGTGTTTGGAAGTACCAGCAATACATAAGGTAACTGAACAGGGGCGTACTTAAGAACCAGAAACAGGAAGTTTTTAATAGTCATTTTAGTGATACACTATGTAAACATTATCAACGATAATACAGAAATATCTCAGATTTACAACATAAAAGCACAAAAGAGGAGAAAGTTGAAAGTATTAATTACCTAAAATTCCCATTAGCACTGCAGGTTCCTTGGATGGAATTTGTTGTAGAAAAGGTAAAATATCATCAAGCACAAACCATTTATCCAAGTACTCCAAAATCTTGCCTAAGCACACTAGTGAGTTTACTCGGACCTGTGAAGTATGATATGAATTAAACAAACTCTTTACAATGTTTTTGCCTAAGAAAAAAAGCCCCTTACAAAACTCATACTTAGAAGAAAACAGGTGCTACTGAAACTACAGTCTTCATACCTGAAAATTCAAGACGAGTTAAAAAAACCCTTTTGTGTCATGAAAGGAAAATACATATAGTTACACACTACTTACAAAACCTTGGCTTTTCTGCAGGAGAAACACTGTTAATATATATTATTGTCGACCACACTTCAACAATTTTTACAGTATTGTTAACACAGTAAGTTCTTAACAACTTTAAAAATTGTTGGAGCAAAAAAGTAAATGGTGCTATTGTATTTGTAAAAAGTTTAAAAAAATCTCAAAAAGATATCAGAGAACATTGATGGGCTTTTCTTTAACAGCAGAACAGTCAAAGTAATTAAAGGTAACAACATTTTCTGAGAACTGAGAGGTAAAATTATTAGGATACTTACTGCAAGAGAAGAAGTTTGCAAACATGCATTTTTAATTCTTGGAATTAATGAATTTTTCATTGATGGGTAATCTATTAAATTGGCAAATGTGGGAATTATGTTTAGGCAAAGCTCCTACAAAAAAAAATTCCATGTAAGTTTAAAAAGAAACGTGTGCTTATTATAAAATTAGTACAAATATTACTCAAGTTCAAAATTAGTTTTAAAATGTCTTCATAAGCTTTCCTTTTAAGGAAATATCTGAGGAAATACCATGTTCAATTAAAATGACCTTAATCTATCAGACACACTTAAAAATAGCCAGAATAATAAAGCATCATTGTATGGTGATAGAACCTCAGAAAATGGATTTTAAAAAGAGTATTCATAAATCTGTAATAAAATATTTGACTAGAAAGAATATCTTGTAGTTTCACAAAACACCTTTATATTAAAAAAAAAACCTTTTATTACATCAAACTGTAACATTTTCCTATATAAATCAAGCAAATGAAAACTGAGTGGGGAAGTGGACACTTCGGAGGGCAGAGCCACCCTGCAGGAAGACCTGGATAGGCTGGAAGAGTGGGCTAACAAGAACGTTACGCAGTTCAACAAAGACAAATGTAGGTCTTGCACCTGGGAAAACATAATGCATGAATGCAGCACAGGCTGGATCTACCTGGCTGGGGAGCAGCTCTGTGGAAAGGAACCTGGGGCTTCTGGTGGACTACAAGCTCAGTATGAGTGAAGTGTGTGCTGCTGCAGCAAAGAAAGCCAACAGGATGTTGGTTTGCATCAACAAGGGCATCACCAGCAGAGATATAGAAGTCATTATCCCACTCTCTTCAGCACTCATCAGGCCACACCTGAAACACTGTGTTCAGTTTTGGTCCCTGCTATACAAAAAAGATGTGGACAAGCTGGAGAGGGTCCAGAGAAGGGCCACAAAGATGACCAAATGACTAGGAAGCCTGCCATATGAGGGAAGGCTGAGAGAACTGGGTTTGTTCAGCCTGGAGAATAGAAGGCTTACGGGAGACCTTATCACCATGTTCCAGTATTTAAAGGGTGGCTACAAAGAAGATAGAGACCCCCTTTTAAAAGGAGTCACACAGAAAAGACAAGGGGTAATGATTAAATTAATCATTAATTAATTTAAATTAATCCTGGGGAGATTCCGAGTGGACACAAGAGGAAAATTTTTCACAGTGAGAACAATCAACCATTGGAATAATCTCCCCAGGGAAGCGATGGATTCCCCAACACTGGACACTAAGATTCAGCTGGGCCATCTTGTCCAGACTGTGCTTTTGCCAAGAAAGGTTGGACCAGATGATCCTTGAGGTCCCTTCCAACTTGGGATTCTATGATTCTATGAAATCTGAATGAGTACAATCAAGAACACTGCAGGAGCACAATGACAGGCTGAAAGATAAAAGGGCATATCAAGATTAAACATACTTCAGCAACAGAGGAAAAAAAAAACGATTTCAACCCAATCTCGAAAAATAAGAGATAGCAATATTAAGTAAATACCTGAGTAACCAAACTACTGATGCAGAAAAAAACCCACATCAGGTATCTAAAAACAAAAACCTTTCTCCATCATGTTGCAAAGGCTTTGCAAAGGTAAAAGTCACATCTGATTATCCAAATCCTTCTTTAAGAAATATTTTGTTTGTTTATCTCCCCCTCACACTCCTGAATGCCTTTGGGTAACTGCAAGTTAATTCCCCAGAAGAATGTTTTTTTTTAAAAAAAGAACCTTAGAAAGGTAGAAGCAGCATAAAGAAAAAAATTAAAAGATGGATACATAAAAGTATCACCAGAAGGTGTATTAATATGATTTTACAGGAAATCAGCTCTTCCAAGGTAACTGTCAGCATACATGTTCTTACCAGCAGGACCTCAGAATAAGCCACCTCTCACTGACTGGTAAGACCATGCATGCCTGCATAGTTTCTGCAGCACAGGCAATGTATTACAAATGCACACCCTACTTTTTGCTATTGTGGCTAGTAAGAAATTAGGATAAGCAGATCAGAACAACAGTCAAGTAGTTACTCCCTGGAAAATAAGGGAACTAAATTTTATTTTACTAAAACAAATTTTCTTTAATAAAACATTCACCTCTTTCAACATTCAGGAATATTACACACCTTTAACTTTTTTTTCCCCTCAAGTAAACAAACACATGAAGTATACAAAAATTTGGCACACCAGCTTAAAGAAAAGAGAAAAAATGTTTTAAATAAAGGCTGCAATTACTATACCTGGATCTGAATTGAAGGTGCTTCCAAGGCTCTATAAACCATCGGTAGAACACTGTTCTTTATTTCATCCGGTGGAGTTTTGGTGAGAAGCAAGTCCATTTTTTGCAGGAAGATCAATAAGATCTATTAAAAGAAGGACAATTCAGAAACCAAAAGTTTTAACGCCAGAAACATATACTTACAATTTGAAGTGTGTTGTATCATATCATTAAAACTTCACAAGTTTTCTTGTAACTCAGTAAATGTGATCACTTACCATGTTGCTTGCCTGAAGGCATGGAAGACAAAAAACACTTTGACATATTACTGCATTTTAAAAACAGCAAATACAAATCAAACAAAATATGCATGTTCTAGACTAATCTTCTGAAGTAAGAAATCATAACTGCTACAGAAGGATTTCTTGTTTCTATTTACAACATGGTCTTTTGTTAAAATCCCCCCCCCCGAAAATCTTTATACACATATCACAATTGAAAAAGCTAAACTTTCAAAAAACTGTATCTCAAATGCTGTCCTCAAAGCATTCAATCGCAACTCCACACATGAAAGCTCTATTCCATCTGTATCTAGAATCAAAATAGGGACACAATGAAAAGAATATTTCAGCTACTATATGGACAGAAAATACCTTTATACTATTTCACATGGAAATTGTATAATGAAATGAAAACTCCCAAACAAACAAAAAAAATCACATCACATTAACCTAAAAAGGAAGACTAGAGTAGCACATTTACATAGTGGGATTCGCTTTGCTTAGGCTTAGTCATCTAAAAGTTAGCCACTATTGTAAGTTATTCATCCAGGCTCAGTCTCCAATGCAGAGTGCTATGTAACTCATTAAGACTCATGTCTCATCTCAGATAGGTGAGACAACTTGCTACAGGTGACGTTCACTATCCACTGATATCCAGGCTCCTTTCAGAAAATAGGTTAGAGTAGATGGATAAATTGTGGTAAATGATATCACATTAATAATAAAAAGCCAAGTATTTCACAGGAGGAAAATATTTCAAATTTTAAGTC
The DNA here is from genome assembly GCF_964289735.1 of Phaethon aethereus. NCBI lineage: Eukaryota > Metazoa > Chordata > Aves > Phaethontiformes > Phaethontidae > Phaethon > Phaethon aethereus. The sequence continues at coordinate 54,626,784 of NC_138575.1, read as the reverse complement.
TAAAAATACATAGCAATCAGTGCTTTTATGTCAAATAAACAGAGGCACCAAAGTGTAGAAATACAAGTGTACCAAGACCACATTACAAGTTTCCCCTTTTCATTTGCTTTCCTTTACAGGGAAGAAAAATAAATTATTTTAAACTGCAGCTAATATGTGTTTTATTATTGTATATTTATAATTACCTAAGCTGTACACATACACACACAAACTCATTCATTCATTCCATGAACACTGATTCTGATGCAATATCCCCAAATTTGGAAGAATTAGGGTGAGAGGGACCAGATCAATTTTAAAGTTAGATTTTATAATTATTCTTGAATAAAGGATTTTTATTTGTCCTAAACTTGAAACCAACCTGTGCTCGTAACGCTGTTGTTCTCTTCTCTAGCAACCCAATAATACTGTGGCATGACAGCTTCTATGTTAGTTAAATGTACAGTTTTGGAGCAGGATCATTTGTTTTTGCAAATTTGGAAAGAACATGAATGAAACCTGTTATTTAATGACTAGAAAAGCTCCTTTAAAATAAGAAACAGATGTTTCAACATGTAACAGACTGCTTTTAAGTTAAACATTGTACTATATAGTCACTTAGATTTCACAGAAGCAGTTCAGTTGTTTTCAACTGTCAATGCTTTGCAACTAAGATAACAAAAAGCTGAATCATTTTTGATATCTTCTCTACCTGTCTTCAACTTGAATGTAGTTCATGCTGTTCCAATGAACCCCTTTTATTTTTAGCTTTCTAGGGTCATATTTGATGTTTATCATCTATAAACGTAGAAATTAAGATGTTACAGTCACACATTCACACACACCATCTAATAAGCAAACAGCAGTTGCACTCTAAAGAATAATACTAAAGATGTTCTTCATTCATTAATACAGAGACCAGTACTTGTCAGGATACACTGAACTGAATCAGACTATGGATTTACAGCACATCATATCCTAACTCTCTATGGATTCCCCTAATCATAAATTAAGGGTTTGTCTACACCATGAAGCTATGTCAGATTAAGCTAAGATGTTAATTTACAGCATAACTGTTACTTCATGCTAACTCCAAGAGTCCAATATGAATGAGTAATTTAACTAAATATTCCATTTTCATATTATAAATTCCCTCATTCAAAGACACAGTGAACACTGGATAACAATTACTTCATACTGCATAACAGCAGCTTCCCTATGATACATTCACGTCGTAACTCAAGTACCCTATGAAAGCCAAGCAATAGGTTCCTCATACAAACCTAAAGCATCTTGAGAGAGCATTCGGAAGAAACACTGGCACCTTCCCCGTCCACCCCAGCCCATAAGTTACAAACATACAGGAACTGGACATTTTTGCCTTGCACAAAGACAGTCAGACCTAGAATTCTGTCCTCTGGCACTCTGAACCTTTGTATTTTTTTCCTGAATTCCTGGTATATTAACTTTGACAATCTGTCCTAGATTACTTAAACAAACCTTGCCATACTAAAAAGACCAAATAATAGTGGAATATGCCATCTAGCACTTAATGTGCATTAAAAATGTCAACATACAAATTTAATATATAGTATCTAGAATGCTACAGAAAAACTTCACTGTATTTTGCTTCCCTCATTTCTCAAGAAATAAAACAACCTTCGGGCCCATTATGCTCCAGATATAACTTTGAGAAAAACTGTTTGCAGTGAGGACTAACTGTCTCACAAATCTGATGTTAAAGGCAGCAAAACACAATGTTACCTTTTAGGATGAAACAGCACAAATAAAATGTTCAATGACATTTGGTTAGTTAGATGTTTAATTTTTTCAAGACAACAACAAAGCTAACATAAATAAAGCCTCAGTGTACCAAAAGTAGAGACCATTAAGTAGTTCTAACCTTCTGAGGTGTTCTCAGTTACACAATTGTAGCCCTTCTTCCCCCCACCCCCCCAGTATAATGAGAGTTCTCTGATCTAGTTTTCTGAAACACAGAAATAAAAGGTCTACTTGTTCATTCCTATGTTTATCTGGCCCCTTAAGTGCTCTGCAGAGAAATAATAGCATCCAGCAGTAAAACGAGGTGAGCTAGAAGGAATGCATAGATGCCTTTTATCTGTGGAGACACAATGCCTAACTCTAATGATAATTCTTAGGAATCATCATGCACATGGTGTTGACAAAAGGATGCAAATGTTTTGCTCCTTTAGAGTAATAATAATATCTTACTAGTTTTATGCATGTAAACAACCAAAAAAACTTATTCTACTTACATAATAGTTGTCAAATAAAATGAAACACATTTCACAAATTTGTGCACAGACCTCAAATAAACACTACTTTATTATCATCAGTAAACAGCGCTTTTTTTTTTTCCCAAAGTTACAACTTTTCCATCCCCGATCCCAGTGTCAGCAATCTGTATACCAGAAAAAAAAAAAAAAATCATAGCTTCAGCTACTGGTAGAATATGTGCAAATGTTGCACTGTAAACCCTGCTCAGATTGGCTAGATAAGTGATAAAATGCTTACAAATATACCTTCTACAACCAACCAAAAAGAGGAATTGCGTGGTAAATTAAATGTTTCCTTTTTTGCTAATCTAATCTCATCTGTAAATGCAAATATACTGTCAGAAAAACCATCTGAAAAAGCAGGGGTAGAGGCTTTGCGAATTTCCTGGAAAAAATCTATTTTGTATGAATCAAAACTGACTGCCTGGACAACTACAGAGCAGGCTGGGCAATCTGTGTGAAGCTGGAAAAGGGAAATGGAACAATTTGTCATTTTTCAGGGAAGAAAACACCAAAGAGAAAAATTGTAATCTGAACAATATTAACATACCTGGATTGGTTCTTGCTGCTTAAAAACAGGACCAAGATCAGGCAGAATAAGCCTGATATATTCTTCTTTGGTGCATTCCTCAGCGATTAGGAGAACATTAGGCAAGACAAAGGGCACCATATCAGGATTCACAAATTCAGAAGTCAAGCAAGGCAAAATTCGCTGAATTATAACACGCTAAAAGAAAAAAAAAACAAGCATGCATCACATTGTACTGCGTTGCAGTAAGTTGCTATTGTGCCAGCCCAACAGCTTTTGTATTAAACCGATATATACAAAAAAGCAGACAGACAATTTTCAATTTGGAACTCTTATTTTCACAACATACTCTAGCTAATTTACACTGTGCTACTTTGCTCACTTTTCTCTGTTTGCACTCAAAACATAACTGGAGACTATAACAACTGTGAAGGTCAACAAAAAGCAATTAACTGTACAGAAAATAGGACTTTCAGGCACATACATGAATTATGAAAACCTTATTCTGTATGCTTTCTTTAAAAAGACCCTTAAAATACCCTGTCACCCCCCAAAAATAGTAATTTTTTCAGAACCCTATCATTCACTGAACAAACACAACCCTACTAAACTTCCCTGTAAAACTCCAGGTACATTCCCTAAATGGGATTCTGCTGATGAAATAAGGTGTTTACACCTGTGGATGTCTACTGTAGAGTTTGGCATCCTTAAACGCATTTCAAGTCAATAAAGAGAAATACACAGTTCAAGGGCACAGTCTACTTCCAAATTCAAAGCATCAACAATTTCTGATCAAAGAAAAAATTCAGTAAATTAAAAAGAAGAGAATATTAAACATGAAGTCTGAATTTTGCACTGTGTAGTTCAAAACAAAATTAAAAATAAATTTAATGCAATGGTTGAGAAGCTCAGCTATTCTATTATTTATTAAACTAATACTATTTTTTAATTGCGTATGGATTATGCCTTATATAAATTAAAGAATACCACAACAGGAAAAGAAGTCAGTCTAGACACAGCGTCTAACACTACACAGAAGAAATGTGTAGTAACAGACATTTGCCTTTGAGGTTTCTGGGCACTACTAGTACAAGAAGGCACTTAGTCTGTTGAGGGAAGGAAGCTTGCATCATTCAAGTACTGCCTTGCTATGAAAAACCTGAGGCAAAGCTTATTGGGAGAAAAGGTGGCAAGATGACTTCAAAGAGCTATGATGGCATCTGGAAACAAAGGGAAAGCCTTGTAAGCGGAGAGAAGACAACTCCCTGTCAAACTGGGATAAACTACAAGACATGCAAATGATGGTTCCTGATACACATACTGATAGCACAATTTGCCATTTTCTGTTTAAAAATTTATTAATAGTTGAGGAGTATTTCCACACCAACTATTTTCTAATCTTCCTTTCTTTCCTACTACTCTATTCTGACAGTCTCATGGCAGTCTATTATGGTACAATGCTACATAAAGTCCAGCATTCCGAGATTCAGAAAGTTAACAGTTGTTCACGTATTTTTAAACTCACTATTTCAAGACATCATACAGACATACCTTAGGTAGTTTGGGCAGAACCTTTGGCAGCCCTTTAAAAAACTGTGATTTCTGAAGGTTATCCCTTTGAAATAATGAATCAAAATACTGAAGCGTCATTGCTCCTACATCGTCGAAGAACGGTATCTAAAAACAAGATTAAAAGCTTGTGATCTGGAGGGAGACAACATTGACAATGTTACAAAGATTCCAAAATATAATAATCTATTTACCTTTTCAATGCACTATAGTAAACCTTTACAATGACATGCCTGTAACTAACAATTAGAAAAGTATATTTTCACGTACTAAGTAGTATAATATTCACAGATAAAGGTTGATTACTATGACTGAATTTTCCCAGCATTTTAAAGAAACCTATGCATGTTATGTGTATCTAAGTTAATTTATTGTATATGCAATAATGTTTTGTTTAAAAAAAATGGAATGAAAAGTAAAAACCTTGATTAAAAGTTCTCCTAGGAATAATTATGCTATTTAATATTACAACAAAGGATTACCTCTTAGGCCATCCAGATCTGGCTACGTCACCTGGAAACTTATAATGAACCAACAAGCATTTATATGCAATAAATGTATAATTATATAAATTTCTTTCCAGTGTTCAGACCCTCTTGTAAATCCTGTCCACTATAATTTCTCACACGATCTCCCATGTTTGCAGTACTTCTGCAAAGAGGGCACATGCCTTCCTAAGTTTTGTGTAACAATGTGTATACACAGATCAGGCTTATAAAGATGGCACCAACAAAATACCAGGGGGTTTCATCTATCGCCATGCTATATCATATTAATACTGACAGAGCTGCTTCATTGTTAATCAAAGATTGATAAAAATGCATGAGGATAAGAAGATTCTTTATATAAAACTCCATCCCCAAATATTCAGATTTCAGTTAGCAGATGAACAAAAAGATTAGAAGAGTGTCTATCCCAGACTTACACAGACTGGAATGAAAAGTTCTGCATTCAAAAACTTGCATGGGTAAGACTTCTCCTTCCTGCTAGCTCTCAGTTTTAGGAAGGGATATATCAAACCTCATGGGCTCAAAACAGTTAAGACAAAGCATGGTCTCCCAGACTATTTAGACTCTTGTTTTCGGTTGAAAAAATATGCAAAAAGAAAGGATATAAAAACATTTAAAGAGAGCTCTGCTGTAAGGCAGAAAGAGAAGCCAATAAGAGCAGTGCAATAAAGAAAAAAAAGAATCAGAGAAGTGGACCGGAGTAGGGTAATACAGAAGAAAAGAACCTGTCATCACAGAATTCAAGGTTGTCTGCACTGTGGACTTAAATTCTGTCTTCTAGATCACACACCAAAATGTATGTGATCGTGGAATTCTACACAAGTTAACATAAGTTAAACAAGTTAGAACTAGTTAATACTTGCCCATGTCAAGCTCCATTTTAGCTCATGTCATGCTGGCCATAACAAACTGCTTTTAGAACTAAAGCTCTAATATCTCTACCCTACAATTCAGTCCGCAGTGCAGACATGGTAAAAAGGACTTAACATCTTTATCAAACCATACTGCTTAATACAACCATTTACAGATTGTTTGTTGTAGTCTCTCAGACAAGTGAGTTGATAACTGAGTAATATTTGCAGATTTCCTCACTTCCCATCTTTCAGCATATATGTTGGCAGAACCATTACCTGTTCCCCCTCCCTTCTTCACTATTTCTTCCAACTGTTAAGACACTGATTTCTGTCTCTGCATACAATCTTTTTATATGACAGGAAAAGAAGAAAATTGTTTAGCTAAGCAAATCTATAAGCAGGAACCTGAAAGGCTATCAGATATGAGAAAATAGGGTATAAGGCAAAGGAATAATCATGCTTTTAAGTTCTACTTTCATATAAGAAAACAGAGGAAGAGTTTGCCAAACTAAAACTTAAATTATTCTACTTACAATTAATTTTTGCTTTACTGTTATAAGTAAGGTCTGAATGTATTTTAAGCAATTTCTTCTGCATGTTTAAGAATACACCAAAAATCATAAGCCAAAAGTTAATCCTTACATTTATTGCCCTTTATCATTTTATGACTTTAAAATCCTTCCAATACAATTTTAAAGACTGAATTGTATAAAAACATAGCATAGAAAATACTTCCAACTGTATTGGAAAGCAACAAAACAGTGTTGCATTGAATGATTATTCTAAATTCTGTCTGAGCATCCACCTCTTGCTTATTAATAAAGGTCAGCTTAAGGACAACTTTTGGCATCAACTAACATCATTATTTCCAAAAAAGTTAAATAATATTTAACATTTCAACTAAAATTATTAACAGGAAAACACTTTAAAATAGCTCTAATATTTCTACAAATCAAATACTATTTTCCCTCTTTCCTGTGGCTACTGTATTTTCCATGAACTGACCTTAGTCATTTGATCTGCGTCTGGTCTGACTGCTGGAGCTACATTTAAGAGCAGCTTTACATGTTCACGCACCTCCTCTGGTATATTCTGAAGACTACTGGAGCTTAAACGGCTCAGCTGCATAAGGAATTTAAGCACATGTACCATGAAGTCAGAAAATTCTGCATGTAACTATTTCCAGTATACAACAGGACTATACTTCGGCCTCTTGATGGTTTCTCTACCCACACCTTTGATATCCCTCCTTTCTCCCCTTTTATAACCCATTTACTTCTGATCCCTGATAGTCTCTGTCTCCCACCAGCCTACCTCCTTCAGGTCACATTCCCCTATGCCCAGTATTTTTAAACAGGTACATGCTATTATCTGAGATGTTGTCTACAGACATTAAAATACAGCACATGCAACTAAGGCAATGGGCACCTGAAGAAGTTACAACAAAGGAAACTTGCATATGAACGTACATCATGTCATCTGATCCAAGTAACCGTCTTCTGTTAATATTCATAGTCCACAAAAAATGTGAAACAGCTGATAGCTAAGTGGATACCAATTGCAATGTCAAGTGGTCAAATCACTCTAAGCTCAGCTATCTTCAATGGTCCTACATAGGTCATTCACTGCCTTGTGTTTCACACTGTTCACCCCAATAGGTAAAGTACTTATTCCACAAGACCAGCATTCAACAGGTTTACAGAGAAATCAGGTGAAAAATGAAATTTGTACTTTAAAAAGTTGGTACATGTAACCTCTGCACATATTTTTATTTCCCATATTTTGCTAGGATTCTTTTTTCTTGTTATAAAGACAGCATGCAAGGTAAGATACCATTATCAGATGGTTTACGTTGGAGCACTGGTATTGTGTTCCAAATACTTAAATTTATTTTAAAACAGTAACTTTTCAGATATGAAAATCAATGAATAATAGTTACAAATAGAAAAAATACCTGATCCAGCTGTCTACTAAAGCTTTTGTAAATATCCTGCTTGTTAACCTCAAAAATTGGTTTCCCTTTATTAAACACTGCGTACACAACAGCTCCTAGAGAGTACATATCACTGGCTGTCTCACAGCTCACAGAGAGAATATATTCTGGTGCCAGATATTCAGGATTTGGAAGACACAAGGATGGCAAGTTTGGATCCCATTCCTTACAAGGGAACTTTGGCTACAGGAGAAGCAAAAGAAAGTACATTTATTAGGGATTTTTAATGAACATTTTAAATCAGAAACTCAAGCAGCAAGAAATAATTAATCCACTCAAATTCAACTATGAATGAAACGGAAAAGGAGTAAGGCAAACCTGTTAAGAATCTGTGTCTGCAGCTTAGAGTGATTAGCTGATGTTTATTAGAATTGGAAAGTGTAATGTAAATTCGAAGTAGTGCTATAAGAGGGAAACGAGCTAATGATGAGAATTCATTTTAGGAGGTAGCAATCAGGCACTGAGTGCATGCAACAGACTAAATTAGGTAGCTTTGCACATCATCCAACATGCAAGTGAGCAGAAGTGGCACAGGCTTCAGCCTCTGTCTGAAACCATCACTAGTCTATTTTGACTCCACTGAGCCAATGCAGGCTCTTTTTCTGCGATGACCAAAGGGAGCACTTCAATCCAGACCAGTGCCATATGTTCAAACCAGCAAAATACTGAGGTGAATATTAGCTAAATGACTCTGTACTGAAATGCAAGGTCATGAAACTGGTTTTAGACAAAGATCTGAATTTGAAATTTAATGATGATAAATATAAAGATCTGTTACCTCCTGTTCAGATGGATTTGTTGACTGGATACAAAAATCAAAGCCCATAATTTTCCATGCTCCACTCTTATTCAAAATTATATTTTCAGGAGTAATATTTCCATGGACCATTTTCACACTACTATGCAAAAATGACAAGCCTTCAGAAACCTGTTAATAAGAGTATCATTTCAGGTTAAATATTTCCCCAAATATCCTGTAAGACATTTCTAAAAATCCTGTTCTGTGGTCATGGTTAAATTGGTAAGTTAACTAAGAAACAATTTTTCATCACTATTTTAGGCTATATCTTAAAAACTGTGTATGGAGGAAATGGAACATAGATGGGAAATCAGCAGATGAGATTACTAAGGCCAATTAACTATCACGGCATAAGAACAAATAGGCTTTTCAAAGTTGATGAACAAACATTCACCAAACAAAACCTGGGAGCTACTGTTCCTCTGCAGAAGGTAAAGAAAAGATTCACATATGGGAGAAACAGCTGTAGCATAGACATTTATATGGAAAATAAAAATTCATTTGATTTTGTGTTTTCCATGTCAGAATAAGCAAAAATCGTAGCAACTTGGAGCCTCCAGTGTTCATCCTCTCTTATACTTACAGTGATCAGGGCACTAACATCTCTCACTTCCCAATTATTTCATTTACTATAGGGAGACAAAACTTCAGCAGTTTACAAACTTTATAAAATAATCATTAACACTACAAGTAGAAGAAAATTATAAGGACAACCTTTGTCATACCTGAAGCAAGCCATATTTGGTCTCCACATCATAAAGTTTATATTCTTTAATGTCAGATGGTAAAGGAGAAGGTAGGTTGTCCCAGCTGCCAAGAACATTAGCTAAACTGGCACAGACTGGTTCTGTACAAAATGCCAAGCAATCCCTGTAGAGGAAATACATAAAAACATTCTTGTAAAAAATGTAAATCTCTTGACTGCACCATACAAACATCATATTATATATTACCAGAGCACTTGGTGCTACCTAAAACAATGTCCTATTTCAGGTTTTGAATTCTTATAAGTAATATTATACTGAAGAGGAATATATAAATATCTGAAGTATTCAGACAATATTAGAATATAGAAATCAGCTTAAGTCATTTTATTCTCTAATATTCACATATATCACTAATTATACACATAATGCTTCCTTAAAAGTTTTAACAAAACAATGCTTTTCTTGTACTGATCCAGGAAAATGGAATAAATAATTCTTACTGTTATTAAACCTTGTAAAATCAGGCTATTAACTGTGCCTAAAACTGATACGCCCCTGACTGAAGCAATACTTATTGTGGTCAGACAATGATGAGGAACAAAATTAATAAAATGTAAGGTAGCACCTGAATATTCTTTTACTTTGCAAATGAATAGTAAAGAGGTACAAACGAAAATATACGCTTCTTGTATGAACTGCAGTTTGCATGTGAAGTGACTGTTTTCTAAATTATTTTATCTACTGTTTCATTGATGAAAAACTACAGGTCTTGTTTATGCATTTTTGTGTCAACGGTGCTGGAAAATCACAGATGAAGCAAACTTCCACACATAAAGTGGTCTGGTTGTAACAATGTGCTTCAAAATTTTGAATTTCAAAGTCCTGAAAACAATGTACGTCTCAGTTTCACAAACTTCATGTAGCACAGAGTCATTCTTTATATCCATGTTCTTCATACTGGTCTGCACAGCACTGGAGGCCCTGGATAGTCATTGGACCTCATGTCTTAATTGTTTTAAAGCAACATTATTTTGGAGAAAGCATTACATGGATGGTAACACACATACCTGGTTTAAGAATGAGTAATTCATGAGAACACTAAGCACTGCATCAGTATGAACACAGAAAACTGAGACTGAGTAACTAATAAAGATATATTTTTGAATATAAAGTTATAAGCAAGAAGACAGAGGCCTAACTTTTTGTTCATTCCATAAAAATATCCCAGAAGACACAATGCCTCAGCATGAATCTACCACATAGTTTTTATGTATCTCAATAATTAACAAGCTTGCTCTTTGAAGTAAAATAAGGCTGACAAAACATGCAAACCTCTTATTACTTATCCAGATTTTAGTTTTAATTTAGTTTTATCTACTGCCTTTCTGAAGGAAAAACAACTAAAAATTAAAATTCATTGAATCATAAATGTCAGCCAACCTGACAGAACTTCTTTGCTTGGTTTCCTCCCTACCATGCTGTTAACGCCATCTCTTTCATGTTTCTATGAACACAACTAGGGCTATAAAACTTGTTTCTTTAGTAGTCAGAAGGAAGAATCAGAGCACAGAAAGACAAAGTCCTTCATTTTCAGTCTGACTTCAACTTTAGCACAGAGCTTATATATTTAGTTACAGTTAAGGCATAGATGATAGAAAATACCTAGGGAAGAGTTATGCAGCATTTTTCGTAACATAAACTCTCTGATTGCTGTTGTTTTGAGGGAATAAAAAGACAATTGCTTATTTTTTACTTTAGGAGCTAATTAAATAAAGACGCAAACTAGAGTAATGGAAGCATGAGGCAAAGCTAATTAAAACAATTGAATATTGCAGAAGCTGATGTCTGCCATAGAGTGCAGCTTCTTTAACAGTTCCCTGAATAATATCAAAATGAAATTCAGAGTAACATAACAAAAAGAAAACAAGTTAAAAACAAAAGTGATGGCAAAAAATGCCTACACTTTGGGAAAAACTGCAACAGATGGACTGTCTAGTAAATTAAGTATCTGCGACTCTTCAAACTACTACTATTTTTAATGGGTAGTAATGGCATTATGAGTGAACTTATAATTTGGCTTTTTTATCCTTTTCTCCAATAACAAGTTAAATATAGAATAATATTGCTCATCTCTGCTGGAATTCAAGACCAGTTGTAAGTAAACATATTTGATTTATATTAAACATTTAGTATAAATAGTTATTCATTATATAAATGCATGTAAAAATGTATACATCATAGTATATATTTATATTAAATACAATTATGTTGAATACCAATAATTTGGAGTAGAAACATTCTATTAGTAGTGGAAAAGCTATCTACACAAGGGTCAGAAAGCGTATGGCCTTTCTTTCTATATCTACTTCAGCTGTGCAGGTGCACCAAGTATCCCTTTGTCCCACTAATGAGGAACAAAATGTGACTTGCATGCAGTTCAATACAATTGTATGCTACTTTGGAGACACAAAAAAAGACTATGTACAGCCTAGCCAGAAGGAGCCCATGACAGGTTTCTTCAAAAATAAGCACTCTGTGAGGACCTGAAGTTCTAAAGAAATCTTACAGCATGCTTGCACGAGGCTACACATACAAATATTCTAATCAAACTTTTCTTTTATGAACCTCCACCAGAAACTGCTACATCACTTTCTGGCACAGAAAGCAACTGGACAGGTTTTGTGCTACTCACGTTTTTACCAGTAGCTGAGTGTACCAAGTATGGAGAGAAGAACAACTGGGAAGAAGAAGAACAATGCCCCCAAAGCATAGGGCATTACTAAAAACTTATGAACGAGAACTCTGACATAACTAGACTGCTAATTTTACTCAAAAGGCTTAAATTCTTCACAAGAAGAACACCAAAGCTTTCTTAACAGCCCTAGGTATGAATCTTAGCCTTTTCTTCTGAAGTGCAGCATTCAGGAAAAAACTAATTACAGATGCAGTTGCTGAGTCAATTGAAATACTGTGATAGTTTTAGGAAGAAGCCTGGGGTATACTCTAGGATTCACTTGCATACCCTATGACTGAGATGACCCTAGGCCCTTTAGTGTGTAATGGTTTATTTACTGTTGCAGAGTACTGAAAACTGTCTTCAATTATCTAATTAATCTTCTTCAGGCTTTTGTGAGGGGAATACTGAACCACAGGGGCAATGACAGCTTTGAACCCTTGTTAATTCGAAAAGTGTTTAGTACTTTATATATATATATATAAATATATCTTTAGATATATATATATATATCTATACATATATTTTTATATATATATATATATATATCTTTAGAAAGATATATATATATGAATATGCAAGTGTCATTTAATCCAGGAAATTTTTCCCAAAATAGGCATCACAAAGATGAAGAAGCATTCCTACAGTATTCTCAGCTCCTAGAAGCCAGTACCTCTGGAAAAATGCAGGTTAACAGACACAATCAAAAATGTAGAAGTTTGGAAGGTAATGTACATGAATCTTTATTAGGCTACCATTTAGAAAAACTGGTTTGGAAAAACCCTCTAAAACCTTCACAATCTTCCTCAGCAGGATCAGCTTTCTATTTTAACATGAAAACTTCATTTTATTTGTTAGATTTTAGTGTGCTGTTATCACTACAGTTGAAAGATAAATCTATAAGACTAACCCATTATTGTGCCTAGTGACTAACCTTACATAAAGCTAAGCACTAACAAAGCACACTAAATTTTGTCTCCCTTGATTGGCATTTGAGGATCTTTTAAACATAAATGTGGCCACAACACGTACAATTTACCAAAAATCTCCAATCTCACGTGCACTAAGTACATACATCTCATAAATAGAACAAATGTATGAAAAAACTTTTGTCAGAAAATGATTTTTAAGAGCGTTCTTTAAAAGTGGAATTAATTGAACTACCAAATTTTCATGCTGTGTCATGTGTAGCCTTATAGCTGCAACTAGACTAAGATCATACCATAGATGATGAATTAGATTCACTAGTCACACCAGAAATGCATCCTATGGCTTGGGGGAAAAAAAAAATACCTGAGTGTGGGGCAAATACTATTCTCACATGAGTAAATACAGTAAACTTGAATCTCATCAAATATATGTGTTGAATGTTCCAGATATCTTACATCCAGTAACAAAACAATGATTAAGAAAGCCCGTTCTCAGCTTTACTACACCTCACCTGGATTCTTCCAATGGATGTTGAACAGTAAGTAGTCGAGGGTGTCGAAGCCTGGTTAGCTGTTGAACACCTCGTTTTAAAGAATCAATAATCTGATCCTTTTCAAATTTTTGATACTTGTCTATTAGCTTCTTATCAAAGACAAAAACAGCCACTTCCTAGAAATAAGCAACAAAATTCACTTGGTATATAACACAGCCAAAAATCAAGCCTATGCACAATTACATAAACACACACACACATTTTTTTGAATCAACAGTACAATCCCACCGATGCAGTAAGTATGTCAATGTATATGTGTATATTGTACTTTGTCCCAGACATAATCACACAGGTTACTGTATATAACCTTTGGAATATATATTTTAAGAGTTAAGATACTACTGCTCCTTATCTGACAAAGAGTAATACGTGAACTATAACCACTATCTACACAGTGACAAAGCAGCAGATCCACAGGACAGAAATCAGTTTGATTTTTAAGTAGATTAAAGTATTTACATCAACTATGAACAATTAAAATATTCTGAGCATATATGCATTCTTTTGGCATTAAATGTATCAAGTGGTGCTTTATTAAACCAGACCTTGTCTCAGCATTCTGCTCCAAACCAGTACAAGCTATATTAAACTACACATTCATAAAAAATAAATTATAGTCACAGTAATTAATTACTCACATGATAAAACATTAAGAATTTGTTAATGCTTAAACATGTGTAAAGAGAAGTCCCAGAAATGCAGTAGGTGTTAAAAACAGAGAAAAGAGTTCTTCCAACCAACCTCTGTAAATGGACTGGGACAAAATTAAGGAATTTATATGAAACATTGAAATTACAAAGATGGATGTGAAATAAAAAATTAGATTATATCATCATCTTGGAAGCCATTAAAGAGAAATAAATCAATTTAAGAAAAAAGGAATTTAAAACTTTATCATGAAACAAAGACTTTTACACTCCTACAACAGCATTATGGATAATAATAGACGCTAGAAGCCATAGAAAATAATATGAAAATACAGTTTTCAGTCCCAAGAGGAAGTCTATGCTCTTGTACTGCACTTATTAATCTCACAGGAACAATTACACCATTGATTTTTTTAAAAAAGACTTCTAGAAATAGGATATATAAAAAGAAGAAATTCAGTCCAATACACAAAAAATTGGTTTATATTTTTTAGCTGGTACCTGTTTCATTAAGCCGTTAGCAGGTGAACATTTATAACTAAATCAACTAAGTACACTTTTCCTGCTTCTATCCATACCAGCTCCCTGCTGCATCTCTTAAGCATGACAGATCAAACATTAACATTGACAGAAGGCAGGGAGGGAGGAACCAATGATAGGAGATGGAACACACACATTATACCCACTATTTAAAAAATACACATTTTCCAGTACAAAGTGTGAATGTATTGAGCAGTACGTGACCAATAACAAAATTTCAAACTAATATAGCATTTCTGAAAGCACTTCTGTTTAATGACAAGTCAAAAGAGTCAGAAAGTGAGTATTTAAATTGGATAGTATAGAACATCAGCTATGGTTTGAATACTTTATGATAGCTATAAATAAGTTCTGTTGGTGCTTGCTGGAATCCTGCAGGGTTTGTTTGAAGTTTGACAGAACTTTTACATATCCAAAATTAGCTCACATGTTAGTATGTATATGAAATTGTAGTATTCTAAGTATGAAAATGATTGCTATCACACTAATTTTGTAGACTTAAGTTATTGTGGAGTGTCAAGAATCAAAATAATTTGAGCTGTGTGACAACGTGCTTTCAACACCTTCATTTTCATGTAACACGTGATATAAGAAGAAAGCACACAGCTATCTGTCTGCTCATGGACACTAAAATGTTAAATGTGTTCTGACATTAATAATTCAAAATATGGCATTCTGAAATTCAATTCCATAATCAATGTTGATTTTTATATGCAGAATGCCATATCAACAACACAGTATCTTAAGCCCTATAAGTCACTAGGTATTATTGTACAGAAGCATGAAGAGGTAGCTGAGTCATGGGCC
Organism: Phaethon aethereus; assembly: GCF_964289735.1. Taxonomy (NCBI): domain Eukaryota; kingdom Metazoa; phylum Chordata; class Aves; order Phaethontiformes; family Phaethontidae; genus Phaethon; species Phaethon aethereus. Next base: position 54,611,337 of record NC_138575.1, on the reverse strand, counting down.
ACAGAACACACTCTCACTGCACAAAAATTACTGAAACCATACAGTGTGCCTGCAAACATTTAAAAGTGTTCATGGTTTTATGCTGCGTGAACCAAATAACCCTGTCAAATGTTGACTATGAACACATTATTTCTGTTTTGCCTTTTCTGTTTTACAAGAACTGACATGCAACCCCAAAAAGAAGGGCTACTGACTGTAGCTGATAGGGAATCCATCTCCTGTAATTAATGTGGTGGAGACTTACTAAGATGAAAGGCTGCGAAGACTTACATAGTTACTCCTTCTTTCCACAGAAAGCTCTAGGGGAGCTTCCAAGTTGTTTTTTTCATTTCATAGGTTTGAAAGAAGAGTAGTTTCCTCCTGCAGATGACTGCTTGTTATTTAATTATGCAGTCATAATTCCAAGTTTGTGATATAAAAATAATTTGACATAAAAAGACTAAAACATATTTTAAAAAAATTACTGGTGTCCACAAAAAAAGTGAAAAAGTAGAGACAAAACAACGCTTATGCTTCATGACACAAATTTTCATTCATTATGTGATAGGAAGTATACACACCTTGTTCAACATGCTCTTGTCTCAACACAGTATACTGGTAATGTTACTACCTGGGTTAAGAAATATGGACAAGCGTGTAGGGGACTAGACCGGCCACTCAAGAGATCTAAGTTTATATCTCCGTTCTGTACACAAACAGGAGATAGTCTGAACCTTTTGTCTCATCTCCCACATATTTAACCCAAGTGCTTTACTTCAAAGTGGTGTTAGGTAAAGCTCAGTGATGACATTGAGACAGCTGTATGTTATCATGTGTACCATGTAAATATTTGCCAGGATGAAGACCTTCAAGAAAATACCTGTTGTAACTGCCAAGAATTTAGAATTTTTAACATAAATCACTGAAAAGATCATTGTTTAAGTTCTACAATGCTTTTGCCAAGGAACTAAATGTCACTTGTGCAAACAGGAGTAAGCATTGTCCACAACATGCAAGACACAAGACATGGTTTAACTAGGCTATAATCATATTAAGTCTTCTAGAACACTTTTAGACGCTGAACAGAAAAGCGTAAATAAGTGTTCTTTGATTGTGCTTATGTATTTCAGGGGAATACTGTTGACCATTGTCACAAAGACCTGGTATTCACTAATACACCCCTTTATAAAGGTTTTTTATCCTTGTAGTTTTCATCACTAAATGCCCCAATTTCCTTTCCCAGCTTTTTTGGGCAATTTTCCTTTGTGCTGGGTCTGGCTGAGATGGAGTTAACTTTCTTCATAGCATCCAATATGGTGCCATGTTTTAGATTTGTGGCTAAAACAGTGTTGCTAACACACCAATGTTTTCGCTATTGCTGAACAGCCCTTGCACAGGATCAAGGCTTTCTCTTTTTCCCACTATTCCCCCACAGTGAGTAAGGCTGTGGGTAGGCAGGAGACTGGGACTGGACATGGATGGGACAGCCGACCCGAACTGGCCAAAGGACTATTCCGTATCACATAACGTCATACTCAGTGACAAAAACCAGGGTAGAGGAAAAGCTGTGGGTTTTGGCTTCCAAGGTGGCTGTTGTTTGGAGACTAGCTTGAGCATGGGTCTGCCTGTGGGATGTGGTGAGCAATTTCCTTTGCCTTGCCTTTTTTCCCCTCCCTCTTCCTTCACTCATTAAACTGTCCAGATCTTGATCTATGAGTTTTCTTGCTTTTCTTCTTCCTATTTTCTGCCCCCATACTGCTTGGCGGGGAGGAAGTGACTGAGTAGCTGTGCGGGTGCTTGGTTGCTGGTCGGGGTCAGCCCACCACATTCTCCAAGTCCATATGCAATCCTGCATTCCTTATGAAACACACACTAGTTTGAAACACACAATGATAGTTTAAAACACGTGTCCTTATTTACCCATGTAAACACCTTATAAACCAAAGAGAATGCGAAAATCCTGCATTGCATTTAGCATTGCAACTGCTAAAAAACCAAAAAATGAAACGCAGGAAGGGAGAAAGAGAAAAAAATAATTCTCCCTAACCAGAAAAGGGCAACCAGGCAACCAAAGCATGTCACGCTTTCTCTCCTGCCCCTAAGAGGAAGGCAAGAATTCAAAAACACACTGGGTCTGCGTGTCAAAAAAGATGCAAACAAAACTAGGAAGTATTTCTAAATTAAATACTCCAAAAGCTGTGGAAGTGTAATAATAATGGAATAGCAGTACCTCTTCCTATTCATCTCACTGCATACTAAGAAACCATGTTAACAATACCTGTAAAACATTCAAGCACTATACTGATGAATGCTACAGAAACTCAAATCCTTCTATTTTCAATGACATTTTGAATAATGTGGAGTAATAATGCCAGAGACTAAGCACAGAACAAGGAAGGAAAAAAACCCTCCAAATATTTAATAGGTACAGTTCACCATCTATCCTGTGAACTGAATGATGTAGTGCTCTCGTGGAAAAGAATTAAATATGATCATGTTACAGAGTAAGTCATGAACATAAAAGCAAAGGAAACTTTAAGGTAGCAGAGTGCCTGACTTTAGAAACTTCATGTTTGTTTTCTCTTTCATTTTTGTTTCCATGAATAATCAAATGTAACTCAATATGCAAACACATGATGTTTTACCAAAGCCTCCCACTGTGCAAAGCAAAATAGTCTCTGAACTAAAATACTGGAAAGCATTCCAGTATTACTCTGGTCTTTTGCCAGAAAAAGATTTCCCTCCAGCTTTTGGGGGGGTTATTTTTAGAAGCTTGCCAATGTTTTTTTGCAACCCTACTTTCCCATCAGTTTGTTTCAGTCACAAGGTATACAAATATTTCAGTTTTAAAATTAGTTAGCCTTTAAAGTTTGAACAGTAGGAAGCTTTCATTTCAAAGCCACTGTATGCACAGCCAAAACAACAGAAAACTGACTTACCTGCCATTAATATATTTAGTACTACCACAATAAAAGTTAAACACAACTACAGTAGTCTTGAAGTGCAAACCATTACCTCCTTAATTCTGCTAGTTTTTATGACTGAGCTGCCAGTAAGAACATTAAGTGACCTTACGCTATCTATTTCTTTATGATTGCACTTTCTAAGCAGAAAAAAGGACAAGTGCCATAATATGCCAGAAAAAATGTAAGTGCATAAAGACAAGGTTAACAAATCCAATTTGAGCAGAAACACATACCGTAAAATTAGCAACAAGTTACTTCATGTATACACGTATAACCAGAAAGACTCATAAATCTTTCAAACAAACAGCAGCAAATCAGCTATCAAAGAGCACCAGACAAACACACGCACACAGGTAAGTGATTTCCTCACATTCTGTTGTTATTCAGTTGCCTACAAAGTAAGCAAGAAAAGACAAGACACATTAAAAAAAATAAATATGTAAACATTCAGAAATCCAGGAAAACCAGCGAGGCAGGAACCAGGCGGAACTCTGAAAAGACGAATAAAATCATACATATCTACTGTCACCGGAGATGGAATATTTGTAACTATCCACTGACTTAAAATAGGAACCAAATTAATCCATATTTGAAATCTTAACTTCAGCTAACCAACTTCTCTAAGACTGCTGATTTCCATTTGTCCTGAGAACAAAGATTTCTGATCAGCTCTACTGCTGTAATGCTAGCACTCCAAATTTAGCTATTTTATCTGGCTTCAATGACTTAAATTATTACTTGTGGTGTTGTAAAGTGACAACAACATGGCCAATTAAGCCCTTACATCCTGCTTGTCTGATTAAAATACACACTTACTGTAAAAAAGCTAAGCATTTGTAGCTTCAAATTAGATACAGATACTTGCAATACAGAAAATATGTGCATCACTTCACAAAAGTGACTGGTACCACTTGGAAAACGACAGCCAGCCATTTCGATATTGCCCTGCCAACTTTCAAAAGGTACATGCAAAAGAAATAGAAAATAATGTTAAAGAACAGATACATTGCAATACAACACAACATAAACAGTATTGCTGCATAGTTTTATTTTGCAATGGCAAACTGAATGTTGACATGATGTTACCTAGCTGGTAATATTAATAATGAATGGTAATTGCATGTCAAATCACCAGCCATCTGAAATTCCCTGCAGTACAACTGCTGCTGCATTTTAAAATGACTAACAATGGCATACAAATGTACAGATGTTAGTCAGGATTTACAGAGATACTGCAGGATCACATGTGGTACCTGACCTAAAAGTCTGCAAAATCAGTGGTCAGGACACCCATTCAAAGCTTGAAAAACATACCTGACAGGAACCTGGTTACATACACTCTGTCAATTAGGCAGTGAAAGAAGGCATTACAAGGCACAGAGATTGTATAAAACCTATCAAAACTACCATACTTTCAATGTTATCACTTCTTTGTAGAGTTGAGTAAGACCAAAAAAAACCTCAATTGGTACATTGGGCAAATTCAGTACATATAAGCTGTATAGAGTTCTGCAACAGCTAGATAGATGCCATGGCAAAAGTACCTGCTTAACATTATTCAGATACTGTCACAATCAGATCACACATTCTCCACAGATTATTTAGTCTGCATAGTATATTTCTTCCCTATTTGCTACAGTTTATTTTCCTACCATCTAACAGATTATATATAAGTTTTCCAAAGTTATTCCTTTGTGTCCATTTCTTTTTGGTACATCTGTAGCAAAATGATTCATTGTCTAAGTGACTTCACATCACTTCAGCATCAAGTGTAACTGAAGGCCATAACTTATTAAAACTTCTATTTACTTGTTGAAAATGTTATTTCCTTTCCAAGTTTGAAAGAAGACTTTTCACATTGCTCCAGTAAAAAAAAATCATTTTCTATAATAACAGTTCTTAAACTCTGTTTCTGGCAAACCTTCTTCCAAAGTCACAATCCCACTTTCACTTACACATGTGACTTCAAGTGAGTCGAAAGTTTATATACTAGTGCTCTAAACCCTAATACTTTAAGGAAACTAAACGGGAACAATACTGATCTGAAAGCAGCACAGGGAAAGCACAACTCAGTTCCTTTGCAACCTTCTCCCCTAAACCACGCCTTCCTGCTACTGTATCTCATGACTTAACGTTTCTAACCCCTCAGTTTCTGTATGGCAGCTGAGCAAAAAACTGCAGTCTCTTTTGCTGAGAACGAATGATGGCGTACTTCACAATTATTTTAAACTGTAAAAAGACAGTACTGCTGCCAAAAAAAGCTACAAGGTAAAACAAACTGGGGAACTGATCCATGTTAGAAGAAACTTCTTCCTTTTTGTCAGATCACTGTCAGCTCAGATTAATTCTTGATCTTGGTCTTGAATTGTATGCAATGAATGCAGAACCACTTCTTTCTCCAGCAGTGATGGCTTAGAGCAATTATAACCTATGTAGCCAAGAACATTATACTTAAATAATGTTGAGTTCTTCGTTTCATTTTACCGATAGTACTACCCTTAGCATTAGTCTGCCCAGCTGGATTTCCTTTTTAAATGCCACTTACCAACTCATAGACTCATAGAATGGTTTGGAAGGAAAGGACCTTTGGAGGTCATCTAGTCCAAGCCCCTGCCATAAGCAGGGACATCTCCAACTACATCAGGTTGCTCAGAGCCCCATCCAACCCAGTCTGTTATCTAATGCTTATAAACTTAGGTCTTTACTTGACAACCCACCTGTTTTGTTGATTTTTTAGTTCCATTAAATATCTTCCAAGCGAGACCATTACCACCACTGGCAATATGCCGGCCAACATCAAATTCCCTGGTAACAGGGTTTCCCATGACTGCACTGGTGACATCAGCCGTTACCTTTGTAACGGTACTCTTCAATTTATTCAGCATGGACTCCATTGTCTCAACTGTGCACCAATATATCCTACAAAGACAAGAAAAAAAAGCTTCACAGTCCTCTCACAATTTCTGTTAACATAAGATCCAATAGGATACAGGAGCAACCCTCAAAAAGAATACTGAAATATAACTTCCAGGGCTTTGCAGTTATACATATGCACACTGCACACACACACCTGTGTGCGTGCCTGGGGTTTATATTGCTTCTACTCCTCCTCAAAAACTTCTGAATCTCTTGATCATTCTTCATTCATAACAGCAATTAAGGACTGAGAAGTTCAACCATTTCTTGAAAACAGGTAATTGAATAAAGCAGAGAATCTATAACCTGCTCCCATTAAGGGAAAGGTTCACACCTTGTATATCAATATCAATCAACAAAGAGAACCAAATCTGAAGGAAAGCCGGCTCCTTTAATTCCAGCGCTCATGGAACTACACATTTTCTGAAGGGAAGAATTGCTTGAGATCCCCAATCAGCAAAAGAATAGATGTGTATTATACAGATGGCAAGTAAAAACCGTGTTCTTTCCTACACTGTGCTTGTCAAAATACATGCTCAAATTTCAGTATTTTCCCATCAGATTGCTGATATTACTATTTGTATGATCTAGGTATTAATGAGCTTAAGTATTAATCAGTTGCTACAGGGGAAGGAAACAAGAAATCATATTTCTCTGCTGTATTTTAACAAAATTGTACAAGAAAGTTTTTCACATCACCTTGCAAATTTAAGAGCTTACAATTTAGCTTGTCTTCCCCTGAAGTGTGTACTTCCAGAATTTCCTAAGTTGTCATAATTAGTTAAAAAAAAATCTGGCTGGCCTATTCTGGCAGACAGAAGTTCTGAAGCCTATGTCCCATGTATACAATTGTCTCTCTGACAATGGATACACAAGAAAGAATGAAGACAGGAAACAGAGGGGGAAAAAAAAAGAGAGACATTCATCTTCCTTATCGGTTTGAGCAAAGATGAAGAGAGAATGCAAGAAGAACTTACTTCCCGGGATCAGTATTAAGTGGTATACTCAAAAGCAACATTTAAGGATATTTCTTCATTCTCTCTTTCAAATAAGGTGTGAAGAGTACTATTTCTTCAACCTTTAGTAAAATAAAACTAAGATAGCACATCAGCAAATGTACTGAAATCTGCAGAAATACTATTTTCAATTACAGCATTATTTGTCATATACTCAACTCGTTGGCATATAATTTGTGTAAAACCACTTCTTTGAAAAAGAGAGAATGTAATTCCTATTCAAATGGAAGAGACAAGATTTTGCTCTGATAAGGATGTTGTTTGCCAAGTCATAGTAACAAGGACAAAAGAAGCAAAAGGCACTAACAAGTAACTCGGTGAGCACTGGGACTAATCAGCCCCAATTCCTTCTGATTGCATGTCAGGTGCTTGCTTCTATGAATTAAAGCCTTCCCCCACTGTATTTTAGAGATATATATAAAAATCAATGTTCTGGTCTACACAGATTATGTGGTGTCTACTAATACATGCATTTATGCCACAGCTTTTTCTACATTCAAGACACAAATGGAGTTTGTTTCCTCTTCACAGCTCCTTAAGTCTCACAAAATCTGTAGCAACTTACTTTTGACACCTGTATACCTCAGTTAAACTTGACTGAAATCAACCACACTGAAGTTATTTGGACATGCACACCTTCTCCCCCTGCTACCATAGATGTGATTCCATTAGAAATCAGGACAAATAATCTCACTAGTATTAAATTGGAAAGATAGACTTGTTTTCTAAAACAGATAATAAACATACTAAACAAAGCTTCTTAAAAAGTTGCATGAGTTACTGAACAATTCACTCCAGTGTAGACGTGTGTTAACAATATTAACCTAGTCCTAAACAAACTCTAGTACAGTGCTGGAAGCAACACAGCTATGCTGCTCTATCTTGACTTATTGTTGCAGTTATATCCCACCTTCAGTACTCTTCCATAGCAAAATGTAGAAAACAGTAATGCTGTGGCTCCATAGATATTTCTCCAATTTCCATGTCAGCTGGGTGACACTCCTCTGTGCTACTAAATGAAGAACTAGACTTGGAGTTTTAAGAAAATATACTACAAAAAAGAAAGGTACCCAGCTTCACAGATCTTAAATCTTGCAAATACTCAACTTTAAAATCAGAAATAGTAGTTATGGCTTCAACGGGACTACTCAGGAGCAGAACCAGATATGAGTGCAAGCACATTCAGCATGGAGTTGGTCTTGATTATGGGGACTCCGAGTTTTAGATACGAGAAGCTGAGTCTAAATGCAATGAGATAATTCTAAGAATAATTATGTACTTGCTTGGTATATATTAGGTGTTTTGTTAAGAACATAGCTGGAAATAAATTTCAGAAACATAGAATTCCTTTATTAAGTAATTTTGTTATACTATGTGACATTTTATTACAATATATTAATTTTTCTTTATGAATTGTGCTATGGAAAAATGCATGCAACTCCTAACTGTGCAGCCCAAGACCAAACAGCTATTAGACACTGGCTAATACCCCTGTATAAAGGAACTTTTCATTAACCTGATAAGTAGGCAGAAACAAGGATCACAGAGTATTCTAAACAGGAGCTATAGGTATTTCCAGCATTTTATTCTGCAGCTGTTCCATGGGGCAAACTCTATATGCTAGAAGACTATAAAATCAATCCTAATGAGTTTAAGATAACCACAAGTCTAATTTATTTGTTTTTAAATCGCATGCTTTTTTCATTGTTTCATTCACTCCCAGCTATCAAACCTTCTCTAGTATCAGTGCAACACAATCTTGTGTTAGAACACGCAAAACTACAGAGATGCTTTGCAAAATTAGTTGCGGAGAAAATGCATGTGCATGCATGTTCAAATTCCTTTATATAAATCTGAAAGGGAGCTTCTCTACACAGGTGGTGGAAAAATGGTGTAATACTGACTAAATGAGACGAGCCCTCTGCTATGAGTGACAGACTAACTGCAGTGAGAGGCCTGGAAAAGCCACTAGGTGAGAACGTTAACAGCATTCCAGTGTCTGAAGGGTTAGAATTTAAAAATCAACCCTGGTAGACCCTGTCCAACCTGTTCTAGCTTGACAGTATGCAAACTACTATTTAATTTAGCTACTGAGTAGGGAGTACTGAGAAAGTTACTTCTCAATAAGCAGCTTGGGTTTCAAATTTATGTCCATCTAACACTGTAAATTTGTAGAAATCCTCATGTCAATGTTTGGACTGTAATCTAAAATAGTGTATTTTGCTTTATAAAAACAATTGTTATTACCAACTTCAGTAAAAACTCAATATATGTCAACAGGAACAATGTACCTAGAAAATGCATGCCAAAAAAAAAATCTATTTTGGGTAATACCTATAATACCACAAATCATGATGATTTAACCGTATCTGAAATAGGCAATTTTAGTTCTCAACTGTAGGAAAACTGATTTGTTCTGTTCTTTTAAGACTGAACTATTATTTATAGAAAAATTAACAACCATGGGACAATAAAGTCAGTCACCCACAATGAAACTTTCATTTCAAGTTAAAAGGTAATAAATGAGGAAAGTACAAGATCTTATGAGTAACAGTGTTCAGACAAGCAACACAGAACGTGCAATAAATGTTTAAGAACTTTGATTTATTCCTGTTTTAATTTCATGGGTAATATTAATGCTACTAATAGTAAGTCCATGAAGCTTGGAACTAATCCTAAAAAGAAATCCAGTTGGTCGATGTCTTGTTTTCATGAATTCCCCTCACAATCGGCAATAGTCTTTATGCTGATGTACATCAGCAACAATACGTCAGCACAATGATGACATAATCACTCAGCAAGGTAGTAAGCGACAGCCAACACAGCAATAAGAAATGAGGCAAAACATTCAAAATGTTGAAATAAAGATACATCCAAAATACAGATTCCTCACCATTCTTTAATTCTCACTCATGTAAAACAACTGCATGATTTAAAACTATTAGTTTATCCTTGAACTAATTTATAGCTACATCTGATGTACAGATACGGGTGCACACTGTACAGCTGTGCATCATACACTCTGTCAGTATTCTGACGTATAACAAGCTGGGATTCCCCTTTGTGAACCAAGGCAGCAGGCAGGTGCATGGGGACTTCATGTCACCCAACCCAAACTTCCAACCTACCCGTCTGACCTAAACAATGCTGAATTCATAGAAGAAATAGGTGCTAGAAGAACTGAGCCTCACCAAAAAAAAAAAAAAAAAAAAAAAAAATCAGGCACAATCAAGCTTCTGCATTTGTTATAAAAACAACGGGAGGATCAAATGCACTGTGTACCGTGTAGATGCCCTCATCGCAAGTCACCTTCACGAGGGTTTTTTCAGCATTTTGGTACTGAGCTGTAACTGAAATCCTAACAAAAACCCAGGGAACGAGGTCCATGCACGAGGATCTGTCTGTCGCCTGTTTCATCCAGGCAAAACCTAATCTATATGGTGCACAAACCCCTGGCTTGTGGCCTGCGGGCCAGCCCTCCCGGGCAAAGTATTTGCTGTTATTTACAGCGTGACCGGACTCGCACCGCTCCGCGGAGAAACCCCCGCCAGCGGCGCGCAGGGGATCCCCTCCTTCCCCCTGCCCGAACGGCCGGTGACTGCGCTCACTGCTCCGCGGGGCAGCCGGGAGCGAGGAAGGGAGGGACGGAGCCTGCCTGGGACGGGCGAGGTCAGAGGCGAGCGGCGTTTGCGGGCAGGTGATCCGCGACCCGCCGGCGCGGGCAGCCCAACGGTCCCCGCCAGGCCCTGATCACGCAACGACCGCGCCTCCAGGGCGGCCCCCCTTCCCCCCCACCCCTCCGCGCCGGGCTCCCGGGACGCGAGATCGCCGCCCCAGCCCCTGCGGAGCCAGCGGGCCCTGCCCGCCCCGCGCAGTGGCACTAGGCCACGGGCAACCGCTCCTGCCCCGGGGCGCGGGCCTCTTACCTGAGCCCGCGGGAAGCTGCCGGCGCAGCGCCCGGCTGCCCGTCGGCCTGTGGGCCCGGCAAGCCGCCTGTCACGCCAGCTCCGTCTCTCGCTCCGGCCCCAGCTCGGCCCCGTCCTGCTCCAGCTACTCCATAGCGACGGCGACAGCCACAGCGGCGGGGTACGGGGGCGGCCAGAGCGCGCCTCACTTCCGCCCCGGAGGGGCGGTGCTGGGGTGGCGGCTGGGGGAGGTGGAAGTGATGCACTCTGCCGGCTTCCGCCAGTGGCACCGGCCGCAGTGATGGCGGTTTATTTGACTCCGCGGTTCAGGAGGCTCCAGAGTCAGAGCGAGTTAGAGCCGCGGCGGGGGAGTGGGCGGTGGCGGCGGCGAGGTGGGGGAAGAGAGTCGTCCCCGTCTCTCCGCTGCCGCAGTTTTTTCTACCGCAGCGCCTGTGGGGCTGGCGGCGGCTCCGCGCCTTGCCGGGGAGCGGAGCGGGCTCTGAGGGGCCGGCGCGTGCCCGCCCGGTGGACGGGTGCTGCCGGTGCCGCGGGAGGGGCCGTTGGCCTGCGGGCGGAAAGGAGGTAGGGCGGAGGGCGGCCGCTGTGCAGAGGAGACAGGAGCTTCCTCCGGCTGTGCCCCTAGAAGCGGTGGTCCAGGGGGGCGCCGCTGCCAGGGCTGGGCGTGCAGCTGTGCCGAAGCGTTCGGAGCGAGAGGTTGTGGGGCAGGCAGGTTTAATGAGTCTGTCGTCTGCTGAGCTGAGAGCGGTATGTGGCGGAGTAAGTGGGGACTGGAGGAGCATCTCCCCTCGGTGAGGCCGAGAGAGCTGGGACGGCTCAGCCTGGAGATGAGAAGGCTCAGGGCGTTCTCCTCAATGCCGACAAGTACCTGAAGGGAGGGTGGAAAGAGGACGGAGCCAGGCGCTTCTCAGTGGTGCCCGGGGGGTTGTGGATGCTTCACCGTTGGAGATCTTCAAAAGCTGTCTGGACATGGTCCTGGGCGACCAGCTCTGTGTGGCCCTGCTTGAGTAGGGGAGGTTGGACCAGATGGACCCCAGAGGTCCCTGCAAGCCTCAGCCATTCTGTGATTCTGTAATGAATTAATGTGTATGTGTACCTACATACAGTATATGTGGTAATAACAAAAAAAAACCCCTTCCTTGCCTGTTTTTAGTGTCTCTTTGTTCTCTTCTGTTGACTCTACCCTAAATGGGTGTGAGTCAGCTTAGAAAAAGGATTGTTTCGTGAGTATTATCATTTTCTGTTCTTCATAAAATTGATCTGATTTCTGAGGAATTTTAAAATATATATAACGAATTTCACAATGTAAAAGTATTTTTTAAAATGTTAAAGTAAAACTTTATAAACATCTGTAAAACTTTCATATAAATATTTTGCAGATTGTGATGGTCCTTTTCAAGCAACTCAGCTGTGGAATAGTATTATTCATGCTCTTCACAGTCAGGTGGAAATCAAAAGACGTAGACAACATCTGAAAACATACAAAAACTGTTTCACTGGCTCAAATGCTGTTGATGTGGTACTGAGCCATCTTATGCAAAGCATGTACCTAAGCTGCAATGATATTTCTCGGCTGAAGGGAGTCCGTGTATGCCAAGCGTTGATGGATCACAAGGTTTTTGAGCCAGTTGGAGCAAAGTTTTCCTTATTCAAGAATGAGAAAGAAACAGAGTTTGAAGACACAAACGCTAGTCTCTATAAATTTGTAAATAGCAGTCTTACTCCTCTTCTTCCGAGAAAGAATAAAGACAATGAGAGCTTGTCTCCTGAGCAAATCTGCAAACAGAAGACAAAAAGGCATTCCAAGTGAGTTACTCTGAACTGTTCTGATTGTTTGTTTTTTTTTTTTTAAAGTTAAGGTGGGTTAACTGTAGATGAAGTTATGTCTGTCTAACCCAGATATTGGAGAATTTTGAAAACTACGTGCCAGTTTTGAGAAATGTCAGGCCTAAATCAAAGCTACTATCTAATATTTCTTGGTAATGCTAAACTGGATTGATCTGTCCTTTTTTATTTAGAATAGAGTCTGGCACAGTAGCTTAAGAACTAGGAATCATTTTATTTTGCAATCTATTGTGCTGAAATCTGAGAATTAGCATGAATGAGCTACTTGCTGGAAGCTGTAGAAATGGAACAGTATTTGGAATCAATATCCTTGCCCTTTCCACAAAGCAGATGTGCATGTTTGGTTTTCTAGCAGCAGGATAGACCCCAGATATAATGAAGCCCTAAAGTCCTGATTTAACAGCGATTTAGGAAGTGACAGGAAGATAAATGTGTCCTGCACGTATTTGTTATACATCTAATGTGGGGTTTTTTCCCCCAAGCAGAACAAAATGTGAAACACTTTCAAACCCTGTAGCATTAGAAGCAGCCGATCAAAAGAGGGTAGAGGAGCTTCTTCGATCAATAAGTGTTCACACATCTTTACCTCCAAAGATCATGGTTAATGAACCAACTCATCTGCTTTCAAAAAGAGGTGAGGATTGAATTTTTCTTTTTAAAACTTGATTGTTCTTCACTGTATCTGCTTGGAATGAGTACCTCACCTCTGTTAAACACTGCCCTTCAGAGTCCTAAATTTAACATGTCAATAATAACAAAATACTTAAATGAGTGCTAAATGGGTAAATGCTCATAGTAAGTAAACTGAAGGAAACAAAACAGAATTAAGTTTTTGCAGGATGGTGCTATTCTATTTATCCAAATACCACTCCAGAAGGAAATAGGTTTTAAGATTAAGTACATCTGTATTATATGATTCCTTTGCTATTCACTTGTCTTTTCTTGTACATATTACTCATTAGAGTAGGTTATTACTAATTCTAATACGATGGGGGAGAGAGATGTTCTCTTTAAACCCTTCTTTCTTAGCATTCCTATTTTGATCCCTTCTTCCCCAACATAGAAACTTCACACTATGCTGTTACCTTGTTTTCTTTGAACATTTAAAACATTCTTGAGTGAATAAAAACAAAGGTTAGTGCTTTACATAAGACCTTATTTCTGAGGGTGTTTTGTTTGTTTGTTTATGGTATCAGTAATAGAAGATGTCTGGAAACAGCAAACTCTGCTACGACTGCTGCAGTTAATTGATGTTCCACTTCTAGAAGGTATCTTGGTGTCTTCAGTGAACAGAAAAACAGACTCTTTTGGCAAAGATGACGACCTGATTATCTCAAATACTTTCCTGGAAAGAGAGGTTACATGTAGCTTAAACTTGCCTGAGTAAGTTATACATCTATAAAATGGATTTGTTAGTGAAATAAAGCGTTTACTGTTAGTGAACAAATTAAACATTGTTACAGTTCTATCCTTGTAGACAGGGGTGGCACTAGTGTATTTTCCTTTGACCTCTTTTCAGAAGTGGTAAGGGAATTCACCAAAACTATGTTTACAACTGGACATTTGAGGATTTTAAGTATACACTAAAATTTTAACCTCAAGTGTTGGAAACACTCCTAGTTTCTAGACCAGACATTTCTCCTTTAGGTCTCTATAGCAGATATTAGAAATTGAAAAAAAATTATTCTGAGGCTTTTTGTTTGTTTGTCACAGTTCCTGCTGGTGGCGCTGTGAAAATATAGTCAATAAGGCATCTATTAGCAACAGAAAAGGAGAAGCTAAGCTGTAGCACTGAAGAATGCTTATATCATGAGAATATAAAAGTGAAAGTATCTGCAAGTCATTAGTGCGCTTTTCCTTATATGTTCTCTTATTTTTATAGTGTCTGTTGATTGCACTTGGGCTTATCACTACCTTGACATATTCATTGAAAGTACATGCTAAGGCATGTCTCCTTATGTGTATATGTCTTAGTAATGCTTATTTCTGTCAAATCAATACAATTTTTATCTGTTTGTGAAACTGAGGTCAATCTGTCTACCTAAAGAGACTCTTTCTTACCATTTTTATATATTCTTGCTTTAGGGAGAAAATATTAATATTTTTACATGTTTAGAGTTTTTCATAAGCTAATAAAACTCTTGGTTCTAAACTAGGTTTATTGCTCGATCGCATCTTAACTCCATGGATTTTTTTCCTCCCAGAATGGCTTAATGAAAACTGTTTCTTTTGAGCTTTGTACTTCTGCTGTACATGATTCTTGGGGGATTGATGGGTTTATGTCTCTTAAAATCTCTTGTATGTGGTTTTTACTCTGTATTATTCTGTACTAAGTGTCTCTAACATTTGTTTTTTTGCTAATAGATGAGCATAAAGAAAATTCTTGCTTCATCACTTTATTCTTTTGAGGGTTGGACTAGATGACCTTTAACGGTCCCTTCCAACACAAACTATTCTATGATTCTGTAATTACTGAAGTGGGGGGCTGGAGCAGCATCTTCGTAGACAGTATATTATTTAGGTCTGGCTGATAGCATGTCTGAGAAACGGAAAATTCCAGATATGAAGAATAACCACCAGTATTACAAGTTGCTGAAGGATTCATTGCCCAAAATATGAAGGGGGAAGCATAATTTATATCTCAAATTTTCTGTCTTCCATTTTCAAATAGTGTAGTGTTATGCTGGAAATAATCAAATACCTGTTCTCCATGTAGGTACTTAAAAACTGTAATCAAATCCTGCTTTATCCACCCTCTTTTATAAAGCTAGCTAGACTGCTTTCTGAATGTTTAACTTAAGATGTTTTCCAGTTTATTTTATCTTTAGAATGTTTCTGTTACAGGTTATAAAATTAGAGGCAGTATGATTGCAGTACTCGTGGGATCATAAGTAAAAGGAGGTCATAATTCCATTTCTACTTTACTGTATTCTTCCATTTATGCATCCAAGAGTTACACAATCCTTGTCAGCCACAGCAGTTCTAGCAAAAGTTCATGTTTATCTAGCTGTCCAGCAGCAAGTTAAAAATCTTCGTTTCTGCTCTCCATGATAAAAATAAGATTCCATGGATCTTAAATAATATTGCATCTTCTCACAAGTTAGTGATTCAGTTCAAATCATTTTTATATCCAGAGTCAGATAAAAGTAATTCTCCCTCCACCACCTGCATTTCTATGATTTTAGATTTCTTCTGTACAAAATGGTTGTTAGTGACTTCTTCCTCTGACCTTCCAGCCTGTTTGAACAATGAGTTGCCTGCCTGAATTTTAGGTTCTCCTTACACTTTCTCTCCTTAATTAAGTCATACAGGCAACAAATGCTTAAGAAAATTCATGCCTTTATAATACATAATATATATAGTCATATAAGAAACCAATTCCACAGTCTTCTGGGATTTAAACTATTTTTATTTTTCTCCGTTGTCAAAGTAATTGTCTTGTATCTCTTCTCTAAAGATCCAGTCCCTTGCTTTTTCACTCTGGTTAGCTCTGATGGGTTTTCATTGTGTGTGTTTGGAGTCATAGTGGGGTGGTGTTTGGTTTTAAATACTAGCTGAATCAGGCACGTAGCCTAGGGTCAATGACAGTCTGGCATGATTGCAGCTTCTTTTGATCTGGGCATACACCTCTGGTGTATTGCCTGTAGCATAGGAAAACCATGAAAATTGCTTATTTTGAGCAGATTCTTGAACTACTATAGTGAAATAAATTACGTAAACTGCTTAATAAGCAACAAGTTTAATGCTATGGTTCAAATACATGACTATGCCTGCATGATTATTTCTATCTAACTTTCTTTAAAGGATTAAATAAGAATAGGCAGAGCATTTTCAAGTAAGTACTAAAACTAACTTTTCCTTCTACAGGCTTGACAAATGGCTCTATGCTGCAATTGAATGCTTGGAGTATTTCCCAGACCAGTTCATAGTGATGGTTAGTCAGCAGTTGCATCAAAGCACTAACAAACCAAACAGTCTGAACGCATACAAGAAGATTCTTTTTGACATCATAATAAAGTATTATAGTCAAAAGAAGGACTCCCTTCTTGCCACTCAGGATCTCAATATTCATTCAGGAATTATAGAACTTGTAGGTAAGAGCAACCTGGACCAAAAAATACAAGTGAAAGCTGTATAAAGACGTAACTTATTAAGCATTAATTGACTGAATCATAACACCATTTGCAATGCTACTGCAGATGCACTTTATAGGTTAGAAGGGAACGCTTGCGGTCACTAGGCAGAACCTCTGCTCAAGGCAAGGACAAATTGCAAAGTTAGATCAAGTTGCTTAGGGCCTGGTCCCTCTGAGTTTTGAAAATCTGCAAGGATAAATATTCACCAACCTCTGTCGGTAACCTGTTTCAATATATAACTACTGTCACTGTGAAAATTTCTTACTGCTAGTTAAAATTTCCCTTATTGCTACTTGTGACTAATGATATAGAAGTAAAATCATTGTTTTCTTGTTAACAAGAATTAGGTTTTTTAAGTTCTGGACTTAGGGCTTTTTAAAGTAATAGTAGTTATTTAAAATCTTAAAAAAACCCCTCCCTACATATGCTCACAAGTAAGACAGAAAGGTTTAATTCAAATACAAGTTTAAGACTAATCCTACCCTAGATAGGCCCTGTTACTTCTTCAGTTCTGTAGGGTTTATGGAGTGTTATCAAAAGTTTAAGTTTTTGGAGAACTGTGACAAGCTTACTGTCATAGAAACACAGTTGGGCTGTGTAAAAATTGGAGTAGAATGGTGGATCCTGTGGCCAAAACCTCATGAAAATACAAAAGGCAATATCTTTATCAGTGGTATTTTGCTAAGGGGAAAAAAAAATATGAAAGAAGTAATGAAAGGGAAACTTGCAAAATTACGTAACCCATCCACAAAAAAAGAATGCTAATTTGAAATAACTGACTTAGCTACTGGTAACTCCTGCTAAATGTTCACTTAAATTAAAGATGTCATAGTACATACTTATATAAACCAATATTATAGAATATTACTAAATTTGAGAATCAAAACAGCCGAAGCTGTAGGCAAGGGAAAAGACAGGGTCATAATTCTGCTGAATTACTCTAATGCTTTAGTTGCCTGTAGGTCTTTTCCTAATTTAGTACCTGCTTGATCTAAACTACATGACCCGTGAATGTCCAGGGCTATTCTGCTTGCTTATTCTTGCTTTCATTTTGTCATCTTTCTGACTTAAGTAAGACTATATCACAACCAGTTTCTAATGCTTTATTTCTTTTAGACGAAGTGGTAGCCGTAATTTTATTATTAGGAAATGATTCTCTGTTTGAATCTATTAGTCTGTGTTCTTGGGTTCTCAGCAGTGTTCTCATTCATACTAGATCACTGTTGGGAGACTGTGCATAACCATTTTACAACCATTTTTCCCTGTCAGTGCTATGGAATAGATTATAGTTGTCAGTGCCTAACAACTTGGATTCTAATAGTAATTTTCAGGTAGAATCCAGTGCAGTTAACCTTACTTGGATAAAGTGCTGTTGTTCTGACTTTTGTGCAAGAGGTAGCTCGAACTACCTATGAACAACTAAATATTTAAAATACTTTGATAATTAATTTGGAAAGTGCTGAAGTGAGCTAAAGTACAACTTCATTTTGTTATTAGTGTATATACAGTTATAACTCTATTCTCCTCAGTTCTTAAACAGTTTCATTTAAAATGGCTGATAATACAGATCTGTTGTGAAGGCAAGCATGTTGCTGTGCTTGTTGCCTTTAAAATAAATAGATCTGGGATACTTAGGATACAAATGAATGCAGCTGGTCAAACTGGTCCATGTGGTTTGCTGAACCTTTTTACACTGGAACTTTTTCCTACAGTCTTTTAAGGTAACTCAGTAAAGCTTTAATCACAGATCAGAGAAACTCTTTTAACTTTTCTCCAGAAATGATTTAACTTCAGGTCTTTGTAGCTATGCTTTTACCTGTCTTGACCATGTCCTTTGGCAGTTCTCTTTTCTGTTCTTCTGTCTGCCCTTCTTTTATAAAGGGGTCACTTACTTGCTCTTTTGGTGCTCTTTTTAAACAAAGATGGTTTCAAATAGCTTGTGGTACACCCTCAAAAGTCCTGGATTATTTCTTCTAAAATATAACGTCTGTTCCAGTAATAGGACAGAGGCCAGAAAATCACATATAAGTTCTATTCCTGTGTCTGCACTCATCTTGCTCTTGCCTTAAGAAAGTTACTTGACTTTTTGATAGTTTCTAACTTTCAAAGTGAAGATAATTAGAAGTAACATCTAAAGGGGTTCTTCTTGGAGATTATTTCCACCTTATCACATTTCCTTGAGAAACTCATAACCTAAGGACTTGGCGGGGGGCACCAACCAAATGACAACAACAAACAAACAAAACTGAAAGCAATAGGAAGTTAGAATTGTTCAAATCATTAATTACTTTGAGATGAATCCTGGAATATAATATGAAGATGTGTAGACATAAACAGGGCAAACATCACTTCAGTGTTTGCACATTGTACACAGAACGTAGTAATGTCCTCTATGTATTGTCCAAGCACAGTCTGTTCCCTGACTAGCTATGGGACTTTAAACTTACGTAGTTGAAGGCTCTGAACTTAAGGCTTTAAACTAATCTAGTTGAAATAGTGTACTGAGTCTTGTCAAAAGGTTTTAGAAGTCACGAAGAGAACTTGCTTTGTTTGGAGGGACACGCCCCCAAATGGGAATAATATTGGGGTTTAAATATGTATTCTTGACTCTGAAAATGAACAGTTGCACTGGATACGCTGTTTTACTCCTTTGCAGAAAAGGGAAAAACAGTTCAAGCTCTAGAGGCATCACAACTTTATTTAAAATTATTAGCACCAAATATCCGAGAAGAACTACATAGACTCCTGACATTCATAGCCATTGCATCAGAATCTGAGGGCTACAAATTACAAAAACAAGTAAGTATCTCTTTTGTTTAGTGTGGGAAGTAGCACTTTCCCCTAGTAAAGCTAACTTTTTTTTTGTCTAGAGTTAGAAGTATTCTGTTTACTGCCTTCCAGTGTGATTTGTTTTAAAACAAATATCAAGATGTTCTTCCCACTGATAGCATCCTGTTATACTTAGTCTTTGCTAACACATTACAAGTAAATCTAATGCCAAATCTGGGTTCATTCTTTTCTAGTTTGAGAACAGATCAGTGATCATCAAGACTTGCACAAAGTTCATCTTGCAAAATAAGACATTGTCAAAATCACAGGCAGAACTGCTGACTCAGTTTCTGATGGACAACCACACTGAGCTCTTCAAGGTAGCATTTTCCTTATCTCATTGGCTTTATAATTTTAAATGTTAAATGCCATAAAGTGCCTTTTTGGAGATGACAGCTCTGAGGAGTAGGGTTTAGTGTTCCATCTGCTACAGTCTGAAGGTATAGTCAAGCAGGGCAAGAAGCTATTCCAGACTATGGAGGACAGCTTTGTGAGAGCTTTGCAATCCTTTATATATAATACCATCTCTCTTTCTTAATGTGAATGACATAAATAAAATTTTTAAAGTATTAATAAGTTTTTATAGAGGCCTTTTGGCACCTTGTTTCTGATGGCTGCCTACTAAATTTTTAGTCTTGTTAGTGTCTTTCACCTTTAGAATTTAGCTAACATACTCTGAGTAGTATATAAGATGGCAAGCTCTGGTGCCCCAGCATACCTGTGCAGCTTTGACAACTCTAGGAATTCCTTTCGGTATTTTGAAATGTTGACTTTTAAATTAAACAAAATGAATAGAACCACAAAATGAAATGGCCTTTCTACTGAACTTGATCAGTTATGTAAATATTCAGTCATATTTTGTAGTCATCCTTATTTACGTTCCGTCATATTGTCACACATGTGAAACCTTCCCAGACCCTATATTGACCTTCTGAAGTGCAGAAAGTCATGCAGTTGTGATGCTTCTCTACTCTTTTCCTCAATTATAAAATTCCTCATTAAAACATTAAACTAGATAGAGATGAACTAATTATCTCAGCTGTTACAAGATAGCTGTAAAATGCCGTAGGCATTTATTGTCCGGTTACAAATTAGCCTTACAGAAACACTGATTTGGTTTCAGTAAAATATTCTTTTTAATTCCTATACAACACATTCATTTCTACTTCTGACCTCAGCTGAAGAGACATGAGAGGTTTTTTTGTTTTTAATTAGACCTAGTTTAGTTTGAGACTTTCAAGGGGTTAGTGTGAGTTTTGTATGTGTTAATATGCAGCCCAAACCAAATTTTGTTGTTGTTATTAAGGGTTCTGACATGAGGGTTAGGGCTTTGATTCATCATTGGAGATGGAGCCAGATCTGAGAAATGAAGTGCCCACTGCTTCACAGCAGTGGCAGCAGAGTGGATGGTGGCTCACTCTAACAGCTGCAGTTGAGAGCCTTCAGTATTATGCAACCTGAAATCAGTTTAAGGTCTACACTACAGTTTTTGCATCTAGAACATCTTGCTTCCTATTTCTTTGGCTGGAAATATCAGAGATAAGCATATGTATTTTAGGAAAACTGTGTTTTAGTACAATACTGTGAGAGACTTTGAATATGTACCTAAATAAATGTAGGCATAGGTTCTTTTGCAGTTAATTATGTGGTTTTAAATTGGTCATCTGAAAGCTTTAGATTCTCAAAATACAGAAGTATCGCTTTTGTAATTTTTTTCTTTGTTGGGTTGTATTTTCAGACTCCTTTAACTCTTCTGGAACTAACTAGTAAGAGACTTGAGAGTTTGCTAGAAGGACAAGATCCAGATATCAATTCAGGTAGATGATGTGATACACATTTTTTTATATAAACCATTTTATACAAATTGGTTTACCATCAGTTGACTACAATTTTGCATGCACTATGTTCTTTTCCTTCATTAGAAGTGAGGCATTAAAGCAATTACTGACTAATTCACTAAATAATTCAATTATCTGGTATAAGCAAAACACTGATCTCTGAATTATTAGAGAACAAGGATTCTCTTAATTATCTAGTTTGAACACGTTACAATTTTTTTTTACCAAATAATTACGACTTCAGAAATTAGTGCAAAATGTGCTTCCTGAAGTGACTTTGGTTTGTGAATTTGATGTGATTGAATACTTGGGAACAGCAGTCTTCTGTTTCTGCCACAAGACACCTAAAAATTCTCACAGAGCTCAGTAGTTTGATGTTCTGATCGATGTCTCGAGCACAGACCTTGACTGTTTAGTGTTTTGAAGAACTCTCTTCTGTTTCTGGGTAAGCACAAAGTTTATTGAGAGCTTAAGACTTATAGAAGGGTAGTGTAGCCTAAAAGCAAGGCATTTGGCATTTGGTGTGTATGTGGGATTAGTGCTTTCCAGCTCATTTCTTTTGTGAGCTAACATTCCATCTGACCTTGCTGCCAAAAATATCTTTCAGCACTGTGATTAAAAGCGTTGGCTTAAATAATTTAATTTCTCTCTGACTCTTTACCTTCTTCCTTTTTGACTTCTGTATTGCCAGCACATTATGTGCTTAAACATTGAAGAGAAACCATTAGTGAATGGAGTAAGCCTGTAAGTTATTGTGCTGTTTAATACCACATTTAATACAGCAGCTGCCTGAGGAGTAGTTTTGGTACAGTCTTTTACAGTCTTTGGGTTCTGGAATGTGTCCAAATTGCTTCTGGTTCGGTGTTAGGAGTATTGCGTATTGTGTAGCCAAAGAATAGAGAGATGAGCAACAGAGGAAGGAGTTGCCTGTCTGCAGTATTCCTGGAGCCTGTGTGATCTCCATCACACTGAACAGATAATTGGAGTACGAACCCCATACTATATTCTCCGTACTAAGTTTTGGCATTTCAGTCTATAAATGCATATAGATTCCACCTGCTTGTTGAAATAGCTGGTTTGAGCTGATTGTAAGCTCTCCAGCATGGCTTTCTCCTGTCTGCCTCATTCTGGTGTCATTTTCCCTTTTTTCATGGAGGAGACAGGAGGAAACCTTTCCTGGGAGCTACAGAGCATTCTTAGCTGTTAAACTTCTGAAATGCAGGTGGGAGCAGCAGGGAAGGCTGGGGGACCCTGGTAAGAAAAGGGGTCGGTCTATGGCAGGAAAGTAAAATCCTTAGGTCTGCTGGAAATATAACACACTAAAAACACTGAGGGAACTTTGGGGCTGTTTTTAATCTAGTAAACCACTTGAAACCACTGGACTAAAGGATCCACATGAAGTTTTAAGAGTTAATCTCTTTGCCGGAAGTTAAGCTTTCCCTTTTGAAAGAGCTCTCTTTTTCTTCATTTGACTCTACTAAACCATAAAAAGTATTTCACATTTGGTGTTTGACAGACTCATTGTAAAAGGAGGGAAGAACAGGTCCATGTGAAAACTCTGGCACCTCAAGTTATTACTACTCTCTATGTGAAGCCTTAAGAAGATGGTGTTTGTACAGAAGGAATAGGAAGAATTTTTTTCCCCTCTAGGCAATTGACACTTGCTCCCTAACATGTATAGGAGGGAAAAGTGTCTGTAGAAGTAGCTGAATGCCAGTCCTTCCTCAGGCCAGAACTCACCTGCCCAGTGACAGGGCTTGGATCCTTGCAGGGCAGTACTCTACCGTATAGCTTCACAATCTGTTTATGGCTAAGCTGTGCTTGAGTTGCATGTATCTTGGGGTCCAGTTCCGTGCTCTGCCCTCACCCTGACCCACTGCCTGTTAAATCACCTCTTTTTTTCTGGTGCCCAAACCATGCTGAGCTGTAAAGTCACCCAGAAGTTCCTGAATTGTATTCCTGATTTCAGAGGTGTGGTTTAGAGGCAACTGTTTCGCCAAAGTATTTATTCACTTGAATTATTTACTGGACCTTGCTACAGATCTGATTCACTCATAGGGAATCACTGGATCGTGACAACTGTAAGGTGCATTATTATTGTTGTGTAGCATTCTTCATGATGGTTTCTGTTTGCTAGAACTGTATTGGCTCTTTGTCTTGCAGTCCTGTTTGCAATACAAAATCATCTGTGATACTGCACTTGTAACACTGCTTTTCAATTTTATTTTTGCAATTAATGTTTAGATGTTCATCCATGCCTGGTGGAGGGCTATATGTTTCACATTGTTTGTAGAGAATTAAAATCACATCTGAACTGGAATATCAATATACCTTTGTTTCTGATCACATTTTTAATCAGGCTCTTACACGATGCATTAAACTTAATCTGAACCTCTGATTTCTTACAAAGGCTTCACCTTCTGTCAGCGTGTGACAATTAAAGAATATGAAGATCAAAAACAACAAACAAATGAGTATCTTCTTGCATTGGTTCAGGAGATGGACAATGACCCCACTATTCCTTTGAAGCAGAAGAAGAAATTAATTAAAGAATTCCAAAAATACCATTCTCTCATCTATTGTAGTGGTTGTAAAACTACATGTGAGTTTTGTACTCTAAATGGTTAGACATCAATACAGCCATTTTTTTTTTTTTTAAAAAGTGGAGTGTGCATATGAAAATTGCTTATGATACAAACCGTTTTCTTACGTCTTTACATCTTCAGTTACAGGAAACTACAGCTATCAAAATTACTGTGCTGCTAAAAAGTATTCATTCTAATTATTCTTTTAAGCAAAATGTACTTAATTACCTTTAAGCTAGTAATAATAGCACGCTGCCTGTGCTGCTTTGATTTCAGGGCTTCACACTTTTTCTTCTGTTGCACAACCCCATGGATTTCTAGCTGAGCCAAGTCTACATTCAGAGCCATGCTTGGGTTGGTAATCAATAAGGTTTTTAATCTTTTTTAGCTGTAGTTTGTAATCTAACTGTAATCTAATCTTAAACTGTAGCTTATGACTCCCCCCCTGCTATCAAAACCTTGCCATGCAAACCCAATACACTGTCCAGTGTAAAATAAATGATTTGTGGAGGAGGAAAAAAGACCAAGTTTGACCTTTCAGAGGTAAATGCCTTAATTACTAGACTGCTGGGCCACATGTAGTCTTTTTCTAGCCCTGTGTGGGGTTTTTTGGTCATTCTCCCAGAAAAGGAGCGTGTACAGAAGTAGGTTATTGAGAATTATAAACCTGAAAGTATCTCCTGATTAAATGCTTCTGGTGTTGAATAGTTGGAGAAGGGGATTTTAGTTTGGGTTTGTTTTTTTTTTTCCTCTCTTCAATGCCTTTACTGGGTCTCATGCAAAACACTGAACCTGGTAACAGGGAGGGATGATAACATGGTACTTTATAGGGCAGATGGACTGGGAATTGCTTTGGGAAAAAATGTGTTTTTTAAAACAACCTCTTGCACTTTGACTTGATTAGCAGTTGCTTGTGCTAATTTAAAGATGATAATAAAGCATTGCATAAAAAGCAATTAATCAGTCTATCATTTCATAGTGCTTTCATACGGAAGAGGAAGCTGAGCAGGTGTAGAACCAGGCATCAGATGGGAAATGCTTCCAGTGGACAGCAGGAGTTTATAGCTGCCACGTGCTTTGCTTCAGGGGACAAGAAGTCAAGATTGATCAAGTTTTGCAGACAAAGGAAATGAAGAGCTCTTGATAGCCCTATTTTATTCATCTACCCTGACAGGAGGATTTAGTAATTTTTAATCTTCTGTTGAAAGAAACCTGATATTTTAAATATAAGAATAAGGAAGGGCCTGCTGACCAGAACAAGTTTGGTGAACTACAGATTACTGGTTTTCATTGTTACACTTTCAGTTACATTCCAAAATTCAGGAAAACTTCATAGGACTTGGGAAAGTTCTTTTATATATAGTTTTAACAATGTTTGACACAGAATCATCTGGTATGGAAACTTTGACCTCTCACTCGTTTCTGTTTATGATTTCTAGCATAGAGTTACCAAATTAATTCCCGGTATGAATTTGTATTTGAAGTATAAAAAAAAAAGAAAAAATTTAATCCCAAACTACTTTCCAGTCTAGTCTTATCAAAGATCACGTGATGCCACCTTCCACCTAAGGAGGCTTACTTCTATTCATAGAGCATTCATGTTTGCTGCTACCAAGGAAAATGTTCGTTGTTGCTTCTGTGGGAACAACACAGGTATTTCTTTTTTAAGTTCTAGCTAAAATGTGCTGATCATTTTGTGAAGCTGTTACTTACAAAACTAAAGGTTAGGCACAAGGGCCTTTAGATGTGCTGGCAGTCTAAAGTAAAAAAGATCATATTTAGGAAGAAAGATCCTCTCAGAAAACTTTAATTGTGGCAGCTCATCATCAAGGTCTCTTACTCTCTGGAGTGTTGGCTTCTCTTTACAGAATCACAGAATAGTTTGGGCTGGAAGGGACCTTTAAAGGCCATCTAGTCCTACTCCCCCTGCAGTGAGCAGGGACATCTTCAACTTGATCAGGTTGCTCAGAGCCCTGTCCAACCTGACCTTGAATGTTTCTAGGGGTGGGGCATCTTTTCTATATTGCACTTATGCTGAGACCTCTGGGTAGCAACAGGAGCAGCTCATGAGAAGCTGGAATGTTGATCAGAACATGGCTCTAACTCCACGTATTTGTCTGAAGTAGAAAAGAAATGGAAGCCAGAGATGAGGATACCTCTCTATCTTAATGCTATCAGTGAGCCCAGGGGCTGGTAGTACACACCTTTGTCTCCTCTGTTCACGGGTTTGACCATTCAAGGACATCAATTACTATGTCTTGGGTCTCAGATCTTCACAATTTTCAGAAAGTAATAGTATCTAGTTGTGCTTCAGAGTGCCCCTCTCTGGACCTTATCAAGGACCACTGGAGGGGCATGAAATCCAGTAAAGCTTCTGCTTAATCCCTGCTATCAACTGTCCAAGTCAGTCAGTGCTCTTTGTTCCAAGCTAGGTAAGTGTACTGAGTTAAGTATACTTACTGGTTTTACGTAGGGGCAGACAAGAGAGGGAATATCAGCTGAGAATAGGATACTCCGTGCAAATCCAAGACCACCGAGTATCACCAGCCCAACCAATAAGGGCAATTCCCCCATGGCCCTGAGCTGCATCAGGTCAAGATCTGTGTGGGCACCTGTGTGTTTGTTATCCACCCTCTGCAAGTGCCTGCCTGTGTCCTGGCAACCAAGTAAGCCAGGTAGGGCACCCCCTACTAGCGTAGCCCTCTGAGGCTTCTATCTGGCTACCACCCTGTACCGTTGCTCTTTCCCCTCCTGCATGCAATGGTACGGTAACAGAGCTTCTGAGGCCACCTCTGCTCTGCAAATGGAAATAAAAGGTACAGGCTAGGGCACTTGTGTTTTTCTGGAATGCACAGATAGGACACAGATGGGATTACCCAGGACACAGCTGCAAGCTTGGTTCACCTCCAACACCAGCCTGGCAGAGATTTCAGAAAGGGGAGCGTCAGGAGGCATAATTATTTGCTCAGCCATTGTTTCAAACAAAAAAAGAAACAACAAACCTCACACCCCACTAACCCCAAGCCCCTTTTTAAAAAGGAATTGTTCAAATTACTCTTTTCTTAAAGCCAAAGTATACTTTCAGTAGCAGTCATCACATTTCAAGTATATTCCTCTCATGGCTATTCACTAAAATAACCAAATAAAACTCATGTATTCCTTTTCAGGATAGGCAATCTCAAAGAGACCTTTTGAGATCTGTTTAATGTCCATTCAACTGCATGCACCACTTAGAATAATACTAATTTTGGGAAAAAAAAAATCTTGATTTTTTTTCTCACTATGTATTTTTACTCACAGCAGTACAAGCATTCAATATTTTTATTGCCTCATACATTGAGGTCTTTGCAATAAGAATACAATGAAGCTATCAGTAAAAGATGAGAACATAATGAAATTATAATGAATGTATTTCATATATTAGGCTTGTAAAACTTTATTTTTAAACTCTGAAAATTAATTTTTCCCACTTAAGTACAGGAGAGCTAAAACACAATCCTAACTGACAGAAAACAGGTTGTAGTTCAGAGTTCCATTCTGAGTAAAACAATGGGATAACAATGTATCCAAGTACACTACCTATATATCAAATTTCTCTTCACAGATATTGTGTCCGTGTTCTTCATAATCTTCTCTAGTTACTACCATGTCTTCAAAATCATCATTTTCAGAAATGAGCTTCCCACCTTCCCAAGAATAAGTAATAGGGCTGAAAAATGAACAAAGTTATTGTTACTCATCTGTAAGTTCATTTAAAGTAGAAGCATGCAGTGATGATTGCCAAGACTTCTATTTAGAAAATTTTACACCTATTTAGAAATATATCTTCGATTGCTAAATCAAACTATCCAGCTCCAGACAAGTTATGAGACAAAGTTTCAACTTTTAGCAGTGCTAACTGACTTTGCTTTTTATAAGCAAGTGCATCTTCGGAGGCAGGTGTGAAAAGGGCAGGAAGTGGAGATGTCTTTGTATTTACTATGCACAGGTAATTATTCTTTAGTAATATTTAAAAATACTCTATAATGCTTTAAAAAAAGTAAAGACTTTTTTTGTACTTTCAAGATGTACTTGTTTTGTCTTAACTGTATACTGTCTCTACAAAGATGTTATCCCTTCCAAATCCCTGAAGTGGCTACATTAATAATAACATGTCAGCATTCAGATGATGAAAATTCTTCTAAGTAAAAAGACTAAACTCTAATCTTGCATACTTATGTATCCATTTAATGACAATAGAGTCTTATTTATCTGTTTACAATAAAAAGACTGGTCCTGAAAACACATCTGCTTAACTTTATTAGCCAAAGTACAGGACAGGCAAGGGGTCTCTAATGTATTTGGTTTGTCTAAAAATGCACCGATTTTCATTGCAAAATGAAAAAAATGCAAAATGCATTCTTATAAAATGCTGGTTCAATTAATATGTGTTCAAAAAATGTGCAGATGTGGCACTTCGGGACATGGTTTAGTGGGCATGGTGGGTGTTGGGTTGATGGTTGAACTTGATGATCTTAGAGGTCTTTTCCAACCTTAATGTTTCTATAATTCTATGAATATTTAAATTAACCTCTTTACTCAATCTACCTTTTTAATCAGCAAAAGAAACTTGACTTTATAGTTTGTTCTGCTTGAAGGACAAAGCTTGTTCTGGACAGTTCAGAACTTACTTTTCAGGAAGAACAACGGAAACATCATAATCAGTTGGAGTAAGACATCGAACTTCAGAATAAACCCGATCTCTGAAGCCTGGAAAAAGGGTGTTTCCTCCAGTGAGAACTATGTTCTTAAAGAAATGAGGCTGCATTTCTGTAAAATAATTAAGTAAATCTGTCATTAGAGACTAAATATATATTTAAAGTTTCTTTCACAACTTTGTTATGAATTGGAACAGAAGAAATATGCATAGAAGAATGTTATGATCATCTAATGATCCCATCAGTTAAAATGTTTTCTTGAGAAATACAACAAAGTAATCAATCACACTCTGTTCTTTGTGATTTTTAGAATTTGGCTTTGATAACTAATGTTTTCTTACATTGTCTATTAGATTTCATGTCAGCCAACACAATTCCCCTTTCAAAAAGGAATTTAAATTATACTATTTTTTTAAGAGTACAAAATTATAGCCTCAATGCCGCCATACTTACGTGATATCATAAAACCTACAAAATTCTTTGTAATAATAATATTAATTACATGTACATTGTCTATAAAATAAAAGTTTTAATATTACTTCTAACAAGCACAGCAGCCCGAAAGGTTTTATACTTTGATGCTTAAATTACTGAGTTTGGTCAGATTAATTTTTCTCATCAGTTTGATTTTTCTCTTCTTGCCATGAAGAAAGGTATTTTAAAACACAACTAAAACTAATTTCAAGTATACTCCATCATTGGCATCAAAGACAGATAGGTCATGTTAGAAAAGGATATTAAGAAGAATTAAGTCTACAGGAATTAACTGAAACAAGAATAGAAACCAATCAATGAATCGCCACAAATCTGTGTTTTCCTAACAGAGAATCTTGTAGACAATCAGTTCTAGAGTATATGACACACACCAGAAAACAGAACAGTTCACAATAACGTAATAACTGGCATGTTGAGAGTCCTAGTTTCTTAAGACACTTTGGATGCCTAAAAACCCACACAACCCACACAACCAACCAACAAACCCAAAACAACAACAAAAACATACACACTCCCACTTTTCAAAATACTTTTAGGTTATACCTTCAGGTAAATTCTGAATAGAATAAACAATGGCTTCAGGAATTCCCATCTCTTGAATACCAATATCCGAAGGATGGAAGAGTATTTCTGGAACTGCAAATCTTTCATTTGTTAGACGAAGAATTTGTTCACCGGTCTTGTATTTTCCGCTTAGCACCATCTCTTCCCTTGGCTAAATTAAAGACATGAATAGTAGCTACTGCTTAAGAAAAGAAATTACATCCTGGAGTATTCAGCTAATCTTTTTCATCTACTGCAGAGGTAGGTAGTATAGTCTATGTTAAGTTGTATTATCAACAAATCTTTTAAGAATAATACATACTCTGGTATTAAATCTAAGGTGACTTTGACTTATCAACTGCAGTTTTGCCTGAAGCAAAATACAATAGGTATGCACAAGAGTGGCCTTAAAATATTGGGACTGCTTTTGAAACTATGCTCAGCTCAGTAAATGAGATAAAATTGTTAAATTGTCTTCATTGGTGTGAAGACTTTTCATGCTCTTATATAACATGACTTTGAACTTTCTACCTATTAGGGTATTCAAATGAAAGTCAGAGAAACTTACAAAGAAGTAACAAAGCAGAAAAACCATTTTCCAACTTAACTTTTCAAATAAACCCACACAATAATGCAATGGATAGATTGTATGACAGAGCACAAGCACAGAAACCTACAAGTATTAAATAATAGAACATAAAATGCTATGTTGGAAAAATAGTATTTAATTTTCACCTCAACTAAGGAAAACTTTACCAATTAATGCATAGCACAGAAAGAAGTTAAAACACACCATTAGAAAAAATAAAGTCTTTTTAGCTTCTTTATTAGGCTTGTGGAGGGCAACAGTCCAGAAAATACCTCAAAAACCATACTATCATTACCTTACAAAATCCTTTTTTGATTGTGCTGAAGTCTGGCAAAACATAATCTACCATAACAGTATTTTCCTCTCCTTTCAATCTAAAAGAGAAGAATGTACAATACAACAGAATAAAGACCAAGTTCTAAATCTCAACTATTTTATACTGACAAGACTTCCTTTGACTTAACTGGAAAATTTTCTAATTAAGAGTATGGTTTTATTTGTTTGTACAAGTAGATTATTCAGAAGTACCAATTTCTACATTCAGTACCATTGTATACATACTTGGCAATGTCCATGTCCTTGTAGAAGTCTTGAGAAACGTAACACACGTCTTCTTTCACTTGATTAATTACATGCGTTTCATCCATAACATGTAGCTGCCTGTGAAAAACAAAAAACAAAACCACAGAAGTCTGAGAATAATACAGTCTTAGCATTACCTGTCCAGTTTTCCACTGGAGATGAGCAACCATAGTTTTCAAATTACAGAAAGCTACTGTCTCAATATCTAAAACTTGTATTCAATTTACAAAAGCATTCCTGGCCTACTGGAGTTTAGTATTTTTCTGTTTCACAGTTCAATAAATACAAACATCTACCTGCATTTGCCAAATGTCTTCATAACAAGTATAGCCATAATCCTGCAATTAGCTCTACTAGCAAAGACCTTTACCTAGATAAAGTTCCAAGCTAAAGGATCCTAATGAAAAGCTGATCCTATTGTATTTTATTTGTGGTATTGATAGAATCAATGATTCTGACTGATGATCTACTGATGATCTACTGAGACTTCTCAGAAAATATTGAAGGACTTGTATAATTGTGAAAACACAGGTAACCTCAGCGACTTCAAAAGCACTGGCACTTTAAAAACTCACAGCCTAATTCTTCGAAGAGCTTAAACTCATCTTAATTCATCTTGATCTTAAGCTCAAAATGGCAGCTAGCAGATTATGAGACAAAAATTCCCTTCTCCTTTAAACAGCATTTAATCTACAATTCACAGAACCAGTAAGAATATCCCCACAAACTTCTAGCTCATTTAATACCAGGTCTCAAGATGGTGATCAGCATGCTTTACCTGTAAGAGATTATCTCCTTCAGATGGTTGGTTAAGAGTTTTCCTCCAACATTAATCCTACAGAAAAGGAGTAACACAAGGAATTGCGTCATTATTAACTTCAGGCATAGCAAACAATTCTTCTAGAAAATTTATACTACAGTTTACCTGATGATTGCTTCTTTCTTCTTTTTACTTCTACAATAAGGTACAATGTGTGTAAAAGAGTATCCGCTATCCACAATGATACAACATAATTCAGATGGATTATCCCGGAAATACCTGTGTGCACTAAGAGCTCCAGCTGAAATACAGAAAACTTCATTCAATTTTTATATTAATATACACTTTTAGAATTTACATTGATATGAAAGTCTACTTGCTTCATATTTTAAATGCCTTTGACAGATTTCTGAGACCTCAATACATAATACTACAGCCAACACATGAATTAATTTTGACAGTGGATAAAATTAAGTATCATATATGCCCCGATTTATTCTTTTTCAAGAATTCAAGTCAATGTTCAGTTTTCTCTCATGAAGTCCAAGCAGACTGGTCATACCACAATTTACGAAACCTGTCTAAAGGAGTATCCTATGTCCAACTATCTTTCAGAAGGGTTGTGATGTTATTTACACATTTCCTGTAAGATACTGTACATTTCATGATTGTAATGCTGCACTTTACTTGCTAATACAGAACGAAACCAGAGAAAAACCACCCCCATGCTCCACCCCCCCCGCAAAAAAAAGGAAAGCTATCAAAGTCTTCATGCAGATCTTTGGTAGACTTTCTCAAATGCTATCCTGTTTCATCTGTTCTCTCTGTCATCCTGACTCTCCTCAGATTTCCTTTAACTAAATAGCATGACGCTCTTAAGAAAGTAGTATAAGAGTATAGCTGGAATTGCAAAAAAAAAAAAAAAAAGAAAAGAAAAGGTTTCATCAAGTTAGACATATAGTAGCATATTATGCAAAAGCCAGGAAGGAAATGGAGTAATTTCTTTACTGTCTTTATACATACATATATGTGCATATGCTTTTATTTATTTATTTTCAAGGTTAACCTTCAAAATATGTAAATGTGAACTAGAAGAAGACAGACTCACCATTTACTCTAAGAACTGCTTGAAATTGATATTCTTCAAATAGGATTTCATTCATGGATTCCTGTATTGAACTGAAGTTAAAATAAGGTTCGGTAATAATAATGTTGGTATCTACAAAATCCACCTATGAAAAATATATTAAGATTGTCATTGTACAAAACTTAGAAATCAATACTCCATTAACATATTTTGCAGCAGTTGAAGATCAGGTAAATCTGAAGACATGATTGATTGTTAAGGGAGAAGCCGCTGCTCGAGCATTCACATGCCAATCAAGGAGTCGCACACACACCACCCACTGGACCGGAGGAGTACCTTCGCAGTTGGCGACTCCAATGAGCCGACAGGTGCCCCTTTTGACTCCTCTCACACACACACTCTCGCTCTCAGGCGCTTCCTCTTCCCTCAGGCTCAACCCTAGGTTTCCCGAAGTAGAATCTCCAACATGATGTACGCCTGACAAATTTATTGAGTGGTACAGCTGTGAAGAACAGCTCTAGCTGGGTGCCTCTGGAGAGGGACCCCAAATAAATCATGTAACTAAGAGTTCAGTATAAGTTCATCAGTATCTAGGTGCAAGTTTACAGCTTGCAGCCTAAGGCTTTTTACTAATGCTATACAATGGATTCCATTTGAACTAGGAAGTGACTACTGTAACATGATTACCGCTTGCCGTATCTGTTTGTAGATGCGAGGCTTAGAAAGTTTTAGGTTTTTTAAAGACTTCATGAGCAGTGAGACAACTTTGTCAAACTAATGGGTAAAAACATAATAGAAGGCAACACCCTCATACATATTCTGCTCCTGTTACCATCCTTACAAATTGTAATCCAACATTTTAAAGAGATACCCATAAAGAAACACTACAATACTAACATAAGATATTTTACACTAATCCTGCTAACTACAGAAAGATAAATCTCTTCAACGGCTCAACACTTGCATCACAAAATTACTTACCTAATAACCAAAGATGAAGTCCTGCACAAAGTAGAATCAGTAATAAAATTCCCAGTGACCTCTAATGAGGCCAGCAAAAGATTCTAGACTTTCTGCATTTACTGATATCTCAAACTCCTTTAGAGAGGACTTAGGAGGGTTACTTCAGTCATTAACTGGATATGGCCCTAAACATATTACCAGTTGTACCCCTCTGTAGTCACTCATAAAAAAGAATTAAAAACAAACTCTCCTCGAAACCATGACTAAATTGAATCTAGTTCCAAAACTAAAACGAAACCTAAGTATCAAAAGCCAGTACTGTATATTTTTATGTATGGAGACTAAGATATTTTGAGGCGTTACTCAGGACTATCCTGCCTCCTAGGTGTTACAAAAAACCCAAAACTTTCAGAGTATGTAACAATACATTTTTTAAAAGAAAAATTAAAAAGGAAGCCTCACTACACTTCTTGTGCTAAACCCAGTTCATGTGATAAGTAAGAAAAATTAAATATCAGATATTTATATTTTATACATTCAACTTGCTCGTACGCAGAAAATGGTCAGCCAAAGATGGTTACTCAATGTGTACATCTTTTGGCCCACTGACCTAGCTCATCACTCTCTTTTACATCAACAGTTTCTTGATCTCTAAACCACATTGTACCTGTCTATAATAATTATTATTTTTACTAAGATGAACTCTTAATTATACTGGTGTGAATTTCTTAGTGTATGTGAACTGAACTCAGTACAATTATACACAAGATTGAAAAGTGTAAGTTTATGAAATTCCTACACCAAGATCTCAAAGTAAAAATTTTCTTCAGTTTGCAAAAAAATAAATCCCTGTGATTTCTAATTGAAGGCACTTTCAAAGGCAACAGTAAGCACACCAGTTCTATTTAATATTTGAGGTACTTTCGTTAATTCCATTAGTCACTATTTAACCTGCACAAAATCTGTAACTAAAAAAAAGCTCTTACTTGATACATTTCTTTTCCAAAAAGATAATCCCAAACCTGTCTCTGGACATCCCAGTTCACCAAGTAACCCTGTAGGAATTTAGAAAAAAAAATTACCCTATTTAGAAAATAAAACCATACTTAAAAAGAATAAATTACTAGAGAACAAAAAATGTCAAGTGATTGATAGACTGGTAATACACAGAAATTTGAGAGTAAAAACATCTAAATTCACATTTCTATGCTAAGGAGTAAATGTTACATAGGGTAAAGAATGTTAGAAATATTACCCATCAGTATGTTAATTACTACACTACAAAAACAACGTAAATTGTGCTTCCTATATACATTAATCTCTTTGACAGAAGCCTGCCAGTGTGACCTCCGTGACAGGGAAGGTTATGGAGCAGATCATCTTCAGTGCCATCATGTGGCACATACAGGACAAACAGGTGATCAGGGCCAGTCAGCATGGGTTTATGAAAGCCTGACTAATCTGAGCTCCTTCTATGACGAGGTGACCCACTTAATGGATGAGGGAAAGACTGTGGATGTTGTCTACCTACACTTCAGTAAAGCCTTTGACACTGTTTCCCACAGCATTCTCCTGGAGAAACTGGCTACTCACAGCTTGGACAGGTGTATTCTTTGCTGGCTAATAAACTAGTGGGATGGCTGGGCCCAAAGAATTGTGGTAAATGGGGCTAAATCCAGTTAGTGGCTGGTCACAAGTGGTGTTCCCCAGGGCTTGGTATTGGGGACAGTTCTGTTTAATATTTTTATCAATGATCTGGACAAGGGGATCAAACGCACCCTCAGCAAGTTTGCAGATGACACCAAGTTGGGTGGGAGTGTTGATCTGCTCAAGGGTAGGAAGGCTCTACAAGAGGGATCTGGACAGGCTGGATCAATGGTCTGAGGTCAATTATACGAGGTTTAACAAGGCCAAATGCGGGGTCCTGCACTTCAGTCACAACAACCCCATGCAATGCTACAGGCTTGGGGAAGAGTGGCTGAAGAGCTGCCTGGCAGAAAAGGACCTGGGGGTGCTGGCTGACAGCCGGCTGAACATGAGCCAGCAGTGTGCCCAGGTGGCCAAGAAGGCCAACAGCATCCTGGCCTGTATCAGAAATAGTGTGGCCAGCAGGAGTAGGGAAGTGATCGTGCCCCTGTAATTGGCGCTAGTGAGGCCACACCTCAAATACTGTATTCAGTGGGCCCCTCACTACAGGAAGGACATTGAGGTGCTGGAGCGTGTCCAAAGAAGAGCAACGGAGCTGGTGAAGGGTCCAAAGAACAAGTGCTATGAGGAGCGCCTGAGGGAACTGGGGTTGTTTAGCTTGGAGGAAAGGAGGCTGAGGGGAGACTTTATACCTCTTTACAACTACCTGAAAGGAGGCTGCAGTGAGGTGGGTCTCAGTCTCTTCTCCCAAGCAACAAGTGATAGGACAAGAGGAAATGGCCTCAAGCTGCACCAGGGGAGGTTTAGATTGCATATTAAGAAAAAATTCTTCACTGAAAAGGTTATCAAGCACTGAAACAGGTTGCCCAGGGCAGAGCTTGAGTCACCATCCGTGGAGGTATTTAGAAGACGTGTAGACATGGTATTTAGGGACATGGTTGAGGGGTGGACTTGGCAGTGGTCACTTTAGGGTTGGACTCGATGATCTTAAGGGGCTTTTCCAATCTAAATGGTTCAATCATTGTTGAACTTCACACTGCTGAATTTGATTGTTGTATGATACTACATATAGCCCTGCGGTTGGGCATATTGTATGAAAACTATTTCTTAAAACACCAATTTACATTTGTCTATAACGTTAAACTCAGGATATCTTACTTACTTTCTGAAAAGGGAGAATATAAAAAAGACCAGAGGGATCTTTAATTTCATCCAGTTGGTTTGCCGTAAAGGTTTTCAAGCGTGCAGTCTTTGATCTGAACTGACAGTTGGGAATAACACTGGAAAAGATTGGGAAGTTTCCTGTACATCATGATACGAGACACATTCGTTGTCTTTACACTACTTTCATAAATACTACATAAATAATTACATAACTTCAGTAATATTTTTGCTGCTGTGTTTTGGTTTTAAGCGATTTATAGGCGCCAGTTACAAGGGAAATCTCTGATTTCTGACACCTCCGGTGCAGATGAGGCACCTTTTGGGAAAACAAAACAAACCCTGCCCGCTGCACTGAGCCAGCACCCCGCCGCTAGCACAACAAAGAGGGCGCTCAGGCACCGCCGCCCCGCGGGACTGAGCCCCTTCCGTGAGCGGTGGGGGACGGCGTAACGGTTCCGCCGGGCTGGGCGGCACGCGCCGCAGAGGCGGGGCCCGGCACCCGCCGCAGGGGCGGGGCCAGGCCGGGCCTCTCCGCGGCGAGCGCAGGCGCGCTGGCGGCCCGCTCGCGGGTGAGGGGCTGAGGGAGAAGCGGCGGCGACCTCCCGTGCGCCCAGACTCTGGCGGGGAGCAGCGGGAGGGGAGGTGCGCCGAGAGGGTGCCAGTGGAGCGATAAGGGGAGGTAACGCCCGCCCGTCCCGCCCCCTCCCGGGCCCTCACCTGACGTTCGCGTGGCTGTAGCCGATCTTGGCGTTGTAGGCGCCGTTATCCAGCACCAGCGTCGCCATGTTCCCCACGGCGCCACGGCCGCCGCCGTCCCAGTATTGATCCGCCACCGCCGTGGATCTCTATGGTTACCATAGAGTGGAGGAGCAGCGCGCGTGCGTTGCCTGACGGGACGCAGGAGTGTCGCGGGAACCGCCTCTGGCGCGAGACGCTCGCCGCTCACGTGGTGCTGATGATGCTGGCGGAGCTGCGAAGGCTATTGGACGGGCGTGACCCGGAAGCTCTCGCCAGAGAGACGGGCGGGGGAGGCAAGGTGGAGTCACCTCGTCTAGCGTCAGCTTCGGCACCATTCGCTGCGGGCCCACTGCGCCTGCGCGGGCAGCTCCGTAGGCGGCGGGTACGGGCGGCCGCCGGTCAGCCCCAGCCCTGCGGGGGCAGTGGCTCGCGCCCTCCCGGCAGGGACACAGCGGGCACGGGGCCGTTGGCGCGAGAGCCGTGGGCGGGGCGGGACGCCTTCTCCGGTGCGTATAAAGTTACAGCACCCCCCTGCTGAGGGCGGCCTTGCCCTCCGGTGGACCGCGGGTGACCCTGGCAGTTCAGTGCAGTGGCTGCTGCCCTACGGGAGCCCAGCGCGTCGGGGAGAACTGTCGTGGGTGAAAGTCGCTGTGTGCCAGAACTAAGCACGCAGCGCGGGCCTTTGCTGTCTAACAGTGTTACAACATGAAAAGGGAGAAGACTCTTTAAATTCCACCATCATTATTTTACTGTTCTAAGTGTGCTGTAATTAAGACTTTTATTATAAACAGAGTAAAAAGTGGTGTTATTGGTATTCGCTGTTGCTGACTAGTTTTTGTTTTACTGAAGTCTGTATCGAATACTGTGCACCTTTATACAATCAGGGAACTGTGGAACAACCCTGGCTGGAAGGGACTTTGAAAGATCGTCTGGTCCAGTGTGCCATGGGAAAGGGAGCCAAGATGAGAGAATCTAGCACCTTGTCCAACCCCATCTTGAAAACCTCCAGTGACAAGGATGCCACCACATCCCTGGGGAGAGTGTGCCAGTGATTGATTGTTTTTTTTGTAAAAAAAGTTCCTTATATCAAGATGAAACCACTCCTGGTGCTATGGACACCTGTTGCCCCTTGTCTTCTCCTGGTGAAGAGAGAGCCTTTGTCCTCTTTATAGCCACTCTGTCAGTACGGGAATACCGTGATAAGGTGCCCCCTGAGCCTTCTCTCGTCCAGGCAGAAAAGACTTAACTCTTTTAGTCTTTTCTCATAGGGCAGGTTCTCCATCCCTTTGATCATTTTCATAGCCTCCATTTGGACCCTTACTGATCTGTCCACATCATTTTGGACTTGGGGGGACCAGAACTCGACACAGTACCCCAGGTGCGGCCTGACAAGCACTGAGCAGAGTGGGATATTCACATCTCTGTCTCTGCTAGTAATGCCCCTGCGGATGCAGCCCAGGATCTGATGTGCCTGCCTTGCTGCAGCAGCGCACTGCTGACTCCTGTTCAGCTTGCTGTCCACCAGGACCCCAGGTCCCTTTCAGTAAGGCCACTCGCCCACCACACATCCTAGCCTGCACTGGGTTCTTTGGTTATGTCGACTGAGGTGCAGGATCTTGCACTTGTCTTTATGATGAATTTTGCTTTACTTATATGTTCTACTTACCAGCACTAGTATCCTTGTAAAATAGAAGGTGCATTAGAGTTTTGCATCTGTATATAATTGGCTTTCCCAGAAGTACCGGAACTTAAAAATAAATGCTACTCTGTATGATGACTCTTTACCCTAACGAATATCAAATGTCTTTGCATGTGCCAGGATGTTCAGCAGAACGCACAGCAATCTGATTTTAGACCAATCCTCTTTATGTGCTTGTCAGTATCTTAAGGACAGCATCCTTAATCCCTGCTCTAGCAGATACATTCTTTGGTTCTTGAGGAGAGGTCACAGGAATTATCAAAAGCCTGTTTTTCAAGTTCAGGAGTTTCTGGATTCTTTTAAAAAACACTAAAGTGTTGGTTGTTCTCCTCCTTTGCCCACTGACAGGCATAGTAATAGTAAATTTTAGTTTTGTAATTAGAATACACAAAACATAGAATTGTGACAAATGCTTTAGGTATTCATAGTGTTACAGATAAATATAAAATACTACTCATAAGATCACATAATTTTTACTTTATCCCTTTATTAATAAAATAAAGTTCTTAGAAAAATAATTTAGACACAAAAATTCATTATAGCTATTGCTAAATTTTGCCTTGTGAAAATAAAGGTGAAAGACAGAATTAATTACTTTTTCTCTTGTAGATACTGGCTCCAGCTCTCTGAGACATCATCTGTTATTATTCAATGATTTGTATTGAATTCAGAGTTACTTTTGCTTTTTTTTTTTCCCCTAAGACCTACAGGACAAGTGCCAGGCTTTTAACAGTTCACTTAGATTTATGTGTAGTGATTAATATACATAAATATTTAAAATCTCTCTCGGAACTAAAGTTGGTATATTTACTGTCATTGCTAACTGAGGGCAACTCACATATTTATTGAGTTTGTTTACATATTCACCCATATATTGCAGTGACACTTCGGATACTACTTTCTGTTGTTGTTGGTGGAGTACCTAACAAAGACAAAGCCAGTAACAGAGCCGGGACACATAAATGGGACTTTCAAACGTCTGCATGGCAGCAAACCTTGTACATTGCCCTTTACAGTAGCTTAGAATTGATATTTTGTGATGCTCTTTAACTGAGTAATGGTCTGCCAGACTACTTAAGCCTTGCCTGTCTGCGTTTGAAGACAGACCATTCTCTTTTGCATTATCCATATGAAGCCATGCTGAATTTCTCATTCTGCAAGTATGAAACAAAGCACTCACTGAAACTAAATCAGAACTTCTTTGGTCATGTTTTAGTTGTTCTTCTTCCACATTTCCTACTGCTTTATTTGATGGGAAGAACAATGAATATTGTTTGTTAATTCTGTGACCTTCACATTTCTGAAGTCGCTTGGGCTCTAGCTGCTTTTGTCTTTTTTTTCCTCTCAACTCTATTCCACTTTTTACAGTTAAGGAATCCACGTGACTATATGAAAAGTCGAACTCCATCTACACACCCTATACAAAGCACATAGCTGCTTATTCACTGTGCTCTGCAGGAACGTGCAGCTTCAGAATGATTGAATGGTGCCAACTACAGAATCTGCAGGTTTTGTGGAGCATCCGCAGAAAGTTATCCTTGAGGAAGAAGTTACTGCATTCTTTGACCCTGACACAGGTGGGCGTTATCCTGGACTTGGCATCCATAAACTGAACTCTGCGCACCTTTAGGTGCATCACATTTAGGTGATGGTGAAGGCCAGGCTGGTGGATGAGATGACTGCCTGATGGGAAACTCTCTACATCCTTGGGTTCTTGGGTCTTCTATTGAATTGAGGGAGTTCACAAATAGGCCCTAGAAATTACCTGTTTTAAATACAAGCCAAAATTCTTCTTTGAGATCATTTTAGTATCCTGGATGCACTCACAGGTGGGGTTCTTTCTTGGTGACATGAGTGGCAGCTGCTCCATAAGGGAAGGAAGACAGGTGCTGAGGGGGGTGCTGTGGGCCAGCCAGGGCCTGTCCCACCACCTCCAGCTAGGGAGCAAGGCAGGCAGGAATGGAAGGGCAGCCCAGAGCCCAGGTCATCAGACAAGTGTGTGATGGTGAAGCAGGTCCAGGGCCAAGCACATAAGTCAATATTCAAGTCAGGGTCAGGATCTGGTCTGGTAGGGTGAACAAGAGCCAGACATAGCCCGGGAATCACCAGGCAGGTCCTGGTGACCAGGCTGGTCTGATGTTAACATGGAAATTTGGTGGATCAGGGTCCAGATCAGCAGGACCCAGATCAGTGGGACCCATGGCAATACTTGTGATGATCTGCTAATAGAGCTGCCCCTTTTCTTCTCCTGTGACACAGACACAGTTTCTCCTCACTGGGTGGGGAGTCATTTTGCTAAATAAAGAGCAAAGAGCCTTGGTTGCTAGATGAAGAACTCTGCATAGCAATGTTTGTAAGTGCAAAGTAGTCAGGAAGGCTAAACCACTCTTTCCTCTTTGTGGTTATCATATCCAGGTGGCAGTTGATGACACTTTCACAAGGTTCTTCAAAAATGGTTGCCTTCCTCTGTTCAGAGCAGGAGTCAGTCTTTGGGACTTGGTATCATGCACCATTTTCACATAGTGGTGAAAATGCTAGCAGGAATCCATCTGCTGGCAAACAGTTGACTCTGATTTGGAGAATCAGGCCAAAGTCTTAATAAACATAGTCTGGGGACATACTGATATTAATTTGCATCAGGATCTAAAAAGAAGTGTCAGAGACTCTGCTTGAACCAAGGGGTAAGCTGGGCTCATTACCACATGCCCTTCTAATTCCCTGGGGTGGGGAGAGTTGATGTGTGCATTTTCCTCCATTCCTCCATTCAGTGTGCTCCAGGAGATGGGGGAGAACGTGAGGTCATGATTCAGATCAACCCTGCCAGACAGGAATATTTCTGGTTTCCAGTTCTGATGTCAGTGAAGAGCCTCTGGACTTTCCCTTTTCTACCAGAGCCATGCTTGCAGGATACTTGAAAGGGAACACACAGCATGGGTCCTGCTTTCCTTGCCCCCTTGTATTTTCTTTCTTGATGAGAAAATGATCCATTATTATGATGAACATTGTTTCTTCAAGATACTGGTCGATTTTTTTTTCTAGTTGAGAAAATTGAACTTAAAACAGGAATAACAGTGTTAGCTTCATACACAGCTCATTCCCACATCATAAATCTCTTTAAAGAATGTAATGAGGTCAGTGTTACACAACTGACTGATTTTTAAATGCCTGGAAAAATCAATTGAAAACGTCCATCTCCTGACCTATTTTTTCTGTTATTGCTTCATGTTTCTGACTTAAAGGTCCTTGGGGTTTTGGTTCATTGCATGTAAATTATTAGTCTGTTATCTATATGAGAAGCAAAGAAAATAGTATCTGATGTCTTTCCTTTGCAGCTCTAGACTATATTATAGAGGCAGAAAGCCATCTTCATATACAGGTCACATCTGAATTAGTTTTATAGCTGTTACTTTTTTTCCTTTTTCCAGTTAATACTACTATTGAGGGTACTGGAATGATTTTGGGGATCCCAGATGGAAACGAGTTTGAGGATTGCTTTTTGTAGCTGGAAATTAACATTGCTTATAAGACAGAGGTGTAAAAAGGATAAACATCTCACTTGGCTAATCAAGGTGGATGTATTACGAAAGAGCTAGAGTCATGGAGATTTTCTGAAAAATTTAAAGTAACTTTAAGTACTGCTTCTGTGAAGGAGCCCCGCAGATCACTTGGGAAGAGCATGACGTGCAGGTATTAATGTCAAGTATTAAAGCACGTAGGTAACTAAGAGTTTTGTCAAGAGGAATTCTTGATACGTATCAATAACATTTTTTTTTGTTGTCGTTCTTGTTACACGTAACACCTTTTAGAGGCCACTTTGTAACAGATTTTCGACAAAAATAACAGCCGGTACGAGCCACTCAGGGCGCAGGGGGAGAGCGGGCTGGGCGTATGGGGGTGAGGGGGAGGCCGGGCCCGCGGGACACGCGCTCTGCGGGCGGGGGGGGGGGGGGAGATGGAGCCGCAGGCGGGGAGGCAGGGAGACGCTTTCGGAGTGTTGGAGATGGGAAGGGCTCGAGGGGGAAGGAAGCAGCCGGCGAAGGAGAGCGGAGGAAAGGCGGGCGGTGCGGCCTGGGGCGGGCAGAGGCTGAGGGCGCCGAGGGCGGACGGCGGCGGGCATGCGGGCCAAGAAGGAGCGAGGGGAGGAGGCGCCCTGCCCCGCCTGCCCGGGCTGCCGCTCCCCGCGCGGGGCGCTGGCTCCGGCTCCGGCCCTCCCCGTTACCGCCCCACCGCCCCCGCCCCCCGTCACTAGGCGATGCTGCAGCCAAGATGGCGGCGGGTGCCCAGTGACCGCGAGCGGAGGCAGCGGCTCCGCTCCCGGCGGTCTCCCCGCCTTGGGCAGGGGGAAGCGGAGGGATGAGGCGCGTCCCCTGTTCCGGCTGGTCGTCGTGAGGGGCGCGGGCCGGCAGGCATCATGGCGGGGATTATCAAGAAGCAGATCCTGAAGCATCTCTCCAGGTCAGTGGGGCGCCGTGCCCTGGGTAGGCTGGGGAGGGGTGGGGAGGGAGGTGGTGGGCGGTGGCAGCTCCCGGTCCCGCGCCGCCAGGCGGAGAGCGGCCCCCGGGGCCTGGCGCGGGGCGGGGGACCGGGCTTCATTCAGCCCGTGGAGGGTGGAGCTGGGGCCGCCTCTCCGGAGTGACTGTCGGGGTGACTGTTAGGAGGTGGAGGGGGTGGCCGGCGGTGACAGCCGCATTAACGGCCCCTAGTACCTTCGCTCGGTGCCCGGCGGCGCAGGGGGGCGGGCGGGCGCCTGGTCTGCCTGGCGCGGCAGGGCATCGCCGTGTGAGTCACTGCCGGGCTCCGGTCGCCTCCCCGCTGGGCCGACGGTGCCCGGCCCTGCAGCACGGCGCCGAGCCGGGCTGGGGCTGCCGTGGCGGGGGTCGCTGACGGGGCCCACGGGGCGACCCCCCACCGTCCCCGAGCAGCCGGTGGCGGCGAGAAGGTGTGCGAGGGGGAAGGTGGAAGCGAAAGGGGGAAAACCCCAGTCCCCGTCGTAATGCGAAGGCGGCCGGCGCGGTTTACACCAGCCGTCTCGGTTCTTTCGCTGGCTGGGGAGTGGGAGCGGGGCGTGTGTCCTGGCAGGTCTGGTCGCCACACCAGAGCTCTTGCGCATACAGGTGGGGCCGCGTAACCACG
Organism: Phaethon aethereus; assembly: GCF_964289735.1. Taxonomy (NCBI): domain Eukaryota; kingdom Metazoa; phylum Chordata; class Aves; order Phaethontiformes; family Phaethontidae; genus Phaethon; species Phaethon aethereus. The sequence goes on along the minus strand of NC_138575.1, from coordinate 54,567,207 downwards.
AGAGAGCCGTTCCGGTGCGCGCAAAGCGATGAAAGAAGTTTGACGTTTTCTGGGTGACTGAAATCGTATCTAAGGTGTCTCGTGGGTTAAAATAAAAACTATAAACAAAAAACCCCAAAGTCCTACTGTAAAATTTCCTAGCTGTCGATGTCGTGTGCTTCAAAGATGGAAAAACTGCAGAAAGTACACAATCTGACTGATATAAATTTAAAAAGCCACACAACTTTTCTCCCATTTTTTGAAGACAGGCAAAAACCTATTAGGTACTTGATCTGATACGACAGCACTGTTATTCTTCAGAGCTTACTTCTATAAATTAAAAAAAATAAACTGAAATATTGGTCCTTTATTTCCTTTTTTTCCCCCAAAAAAATCTTTTATTCTATTTTTGTGTGGTATTTGTGAAAGGTGTTTATTTTCATGAGTATTAAGAAATAGAGAAAATCAAGGAAAATGAAGTGACAGATTACCATTTGACTAATCTGTTGATGATGCATAAGGAAAACACAGTTCTCATTCCAAATCCTTTGGTATCTATCCACTGAAGATGATGTATGAAGCAGTAGTAGAAAAATTTTTCTCCTCCACCCTACTCAGTTTTATAGGTGGGAATGGAGGCAAAGAAATCTTGTCTTCACTGAAAATAACTGAGCACTGGGCAAATGGAAGTGCAACACAAAGATGTCATCAGCCTTGAGTCAGTCTTCTAATCAGAGATGTGCATGGAATCACTGGACTTAATTGACTGATACAGCTCACTTCCTATAGTGCTATTCAGCAAGCTGTATGGAAAGAGAAGTGAACTCTAGTCTCTGTGCTGTAGGTTAAAGTCTAAAAATGTGTCTGTGAACCGGGCATGAGTACCATGAGCTGGTTTTTGTCTAGTTTTTAAAATAAACAGTTCAATAGATTAGAATTAAGTACTTCTTAATGTTGATGAATTTGTGTTTCTTTTCTTATGTGATGTGATAATGCTTATTCAACAAGACTACATCAAATGATTGTGATAAGTTTCATAATTTTTGAAAAGCTTATGAGGTATATCTAAGAATCTGAGGTTTGCAAGTTGAAGTTGAGGTTCCTGACATGTGTTGACATTAAAAGGTGTGCTTGCTACCTAAAATATAGACAGTATTATGATTAAGCCCCTTATTATGGGTGTTCTTAATCACATGATCAGATAATATCTTTCCTCCCTGCAGAACTGGTGCTTCAGTGGTTGCAGAAGTTAGTTACGCAGGAAAACAAAGTTCAAGTGACACGAGCACCTGTAAATCTGGTGGCTTCTTAAATTTCAGGAACCTGGTTTTTCAACAAAAGCGGTAATATTGTTCTTTGTTACAGGATTTTCTTTAGTATGTTTTCTAAGAACATGATTAAGGTGGGCTTCACACACTGTTCTATTTCAGTGTGGAGCCAGATACATAAAGCATTTTCTGTAATACAGAGGGTGCCAAAGAACACTTTCACTTTGTACTCTATTACTATATTGGTTCTTGTTCTGCAATTTTCATAGTTCCTCAAAACTGATGCCTGTTTGCTATCTTCAACAAAGCAGGTGTTAGTGGCAGGATTAAAATGCACTGGAAGAAGTCAGTATATAATAAAGGAAGAGTGGAAAGATCATCCTGTTATCTCACTTTACTTTCATTTTTGATGACTGTATTTCTCTTTATGTTTGAACAAAGCCAAATCTAGTATGTATGCCAAAGAACAAATAGAAGAGATGAACTTCTGCCTTCAGTTACAGAGAAGTACTTTCCCTTTTTGCCACAAATCACAGAATCGCGGAATGGTTGAGGTTGGAAGGGATCTCTCGAGGTCATCTTGTCCGGTTCCTCCGAATCATCATTGATTTAGCAACATTTGCCATGAAGATTGCTGCAGTATGTCACTCGTGTTAGCAATTTTCAGCTTTCTTACTATCTAGATACTGCACATGCAAATTTAAAAGTGTTGTGTCATTCAGCAGTGTAGTTTCCATTTAGCAGTTTACAGTGCTTTTAGATGAACTGATATGGACTCTGGTGTTGTGAAGGAGCCTTATCATTCTACGTTTGTTAGGGAAAATTTTTGCATAGGTATGAGTCTTCAAGGTCTAAGAACAAGAAGAAGAGGAAAACTGAAACTGCATTTTGGAACAGTTTTGGTATCTAAATGACTTTTTACCTTTGTAAAACGTTTTTCTTATTGCTGTGTTACAGCTTAAGAACAGTGAAGGTAGTAGAGCTTATTTGCTCAAATCGTAACAAACCTGTATGACAGGACCTGGTGATGAGATTTTAGCTTTCTCACAGTCTTTTAAAAACTTTTAGAATAGAAGATGTGTCCTCTGTCTTCAATATGTGTTGCTGTTCTCCAAGGCTGTGGAAGAAAATGAGGAGGGAAGTGGGGGGAACAAAATACATGTTTTTGTTGTTCTTCAGCTCATGTGGTGCTTGGCATAGGATATGAAACTAAACGCTAGCCACTAAGCTGAAGAGATGATTTTGTCATTTGGAGGCTTGAATTTTTGTCAGGTCCGTATTGTGTTAGGTGTGGTTTTTGTGAATGCAGATGGTGGAGTGTCTTTATTTCATACTATACGTGTCCTAAAATGAAACAAGTATCTGGATAATTGCATTATCCTTTACAAAGGTGGGAATGAGGCACTGTACCTAGGAGTCTTCTGTGTAGGAGTCTTCTGTGTAGTGTTGGGATCAGTTACTGCCAAGGTCTTTCGCAGTGAATTGAAACTTGTTTTGAATCTTTATACGTGCTGTTGGATGTTTTCACAGGTGAGAGATTTCTTGTTGAACAGCACTTTCTATTGCAAGATATTTCTGTGCACTGCTGTGCTATGATGACAGCAGATATCCTTCAGCATTACTTCTTTTTCCTCAGTTAGACTTTGTAGACAAGTGTATAAAACAATGGTGTTAAAGATTTCTAGTAGGACTCTGGAGTGCACTACACAAGTTCACAAGAATGTTCCTGTTATACTATCTGTGGTTATAAGGGGATCATCTCCACCACGGGGGTTTGAATCTTGAGTTGTTTGGTTCCAAGATATTGACAGAGATTGGGTATTACTGACACAGACCTCTATAAGGTTCTTTTCAGGTGTTTTTTGGTTTTGGCTTTTAGTATCATTGACTGAAATTCCCTTTCTAGTTAATGAGTGGTCTGAGTCTTCTGTGTAAGCACCTGCAATATCCTTGCCTTTCTGAAAAAACACAGTTTTGTTTATCAAAATATGTCTAAGCAGCATGAAGGAAAGCTTACTAACTTTGCCCCTACGTTGAGTTAAGTAACCCTACCAAATATGACATTCTTCATCTCAATTATATATTAACTTTTAAGTTTACCGATGATAAATGCATACTTCAACTTAAAAAATTACATTCTTTGTTTGAATCTTATTTGCTATTTTCACAAAGAAATCAGTAAGAGTTTAAAAGTGTTTGGTATGGCAGAAACCCAAATTGTTTTCAGTTTGTGTCATTAGTCAATGTTCTGCATGAACTTAGACCTTCTTCGCTTTTGCTCACCTGAAGCGATAGATGTGAAAATACTGAGATTTCAATAGAAGAAAACTACAGTAAATATGGGGAGAATTTTTTTTCACCTCATAGTTGGGAAATCATTCTAAAATGCATATGAAGATTGGCTTTACAAAAAAGAGCATGCTAATTGTATGGATATCAGGAATCAGCTGATGCTTCTATGAATAGTGTTATCCTACATCATCTGGTACAACTTCACTGATACATGTCCTACCTAAATATTTGACCTGCATATCACCCTGCTTTTATACCAGTAAGACGTGCCTGTTTGGTGAGGGATGTTGCCATCTCAAGAGATCTGAGGTGACTCTTTTTACAATCTACCAATATAACACCTTAATTTGGCCAGAACGGGCTTGTTCCTTCCTGTAACTAAATGGCTAACATTGTTTGGATGAACTTTGAAACTTCTGCTAGTAGCAAAAGAAGTAGAATTTTTTATTATTTTCAGTTTTGTGTATTCCACTTCTATGTCACTTCAGTTTTGTGAACGTTATCCAATTAATTTTAGCCAGCCAAAGGACACAAAGTGTATACTTTTCCTAGAATAAACTTAAAACAGCTCCTGTCTTTGCTTGTACTGGAGATTTTACAGAGTGTATTCTATGTGACTGACTTTATTGGCTTGTGTAGTATGTGGGAAAATTGCAAATGAATGAATCTATGTTGAATCTGAACGTTTATGGAAACCATTAGCAAAATCTCTCTCTTGAACAAATGCTGCACCTAGTGAATGAACAAATCTGAAAACAGGCAGGTAGTAAAGCAGAACTGCTTGAGACAGCAGAAGAGAACGAGGAGAAAAAGCATTTTACAGTTTCATTATAATCCTGTATTTCTTAAATTCTGTTATGTTTGAAAATCAATACTTTTTGTATTTAAGTAGAAACTTCATGCCAACAGTTTTGTCTGTGTGAACGTGTTGGTAGTGTTCTGATGAGCATAAAGGAATCAATACATGCTTTTTTCAACAAAAATAAAAAAAACTTTCTCGGAAATTGCTGTGGTGCTTTGTGAAATTATAAAGGTATTTTGGAGATAAACCAGCAATAATGTATTTGGTGGTAGAATTCTTAATCATTACATTTATTAAGATTTAATATTCAATCTTGTGTTACCTCTCAGAAAGATCTCTTAAGCTTCCAGTAGCATTTGGGTTAATAAAATAAACTGAGAATTTGACTTCTAGTTTTCAGTTTGTTTTACGTTACTTTTCAAATATATTATAAATCTGGATGCTGATTCTGCAGACATTTTATTTGTACAATTAAAGTTCTGCTGAAGCTTTGTTAAAGTCAGACAACTTATGTATATGTAGTAAAAATTAAGGCGTTTGCAGAATCAACAGGAATTGATCAGAAGAATTTTACTTGTATAGTATGTGATCATTTTCTTTAAATGATTCTCAGAATAGTTTTACTGGGAAATAAGTTTCAGAAATGAAAATGATGTTGAAGATTGCTTTGTGTTCAAGTAGCTGATATGCTGATATGCTAGTGTGAAGCATTCTCAGGAAAAAGGGTATTTAAATAAAGCCTGTGAGGAATAAAATTGTGTCTTATGATTATGGAGTACGTAAGAGTCAAAACAAAGTCCGCAGTTACATTTTTTTGAAATTTGGTATTTCTCCTGCCAAAGCCTTGGTAGTTTTTTTTATATCAAAGGGGTATAAAGGTATGTACTAAATAACTTTCAGAGTGAGAGGTACTTGTTAAAGTGTATTTTGTTTTATTTTCTGCTTTCTTCTACAAGCAAACTGGGCAAAGGAGATTAGATAATTTCTGATGAAACATAAATGGAATTATAAAGGCTTACATGAAGTGATTTGTTTCACAGACTTTTTTGCAAGTCATGAGAATAATTGTTAACAACTAATTACGCAATTTATCTAGGTTTTGTCTGCTTGTGGGGGAACCCAGGTTTCTCAGTCTTTTAGCTGCTGCAGGAGTTCTTCTGTACACCTTTGTGGAGCTGGTGCTAACCAGGGTGCAGATCTCTTCATTCTCTCCTCTTTTCATGACAAGAAACAGGAGGGGAGAGTAAGAAAAGAGCTCCAACCCAAGCTGTGGCTTTTACTACTTTTCCCTGTGTGGATGTGCGAGCCTTGCTGTGTGAAGAATGACCCCAGCACAGCTTTTCTGGCAGCTCTGCCATGCAGCTCACCATGTAGCTTGAATACCAGAGCTTTTATTTTCTCAGAGAAGTTGGCAGCTTCTGTTACCAGACTCCCTAGGAAGCAACTTTGGGATCCAGCTGCCCTGGAAACTGGAAGTTATGTGGTTGCTGACTTCTGGAACAACTTTCATGTTGTCGTTTCTCCCATTGTTGTGGATCTGGAGACCTGAGAAAAAATAATAATTTGTAACTAGGTATCTGTAATTCACTTTAGAGATAAATTTCTTAAATGTTATTCAATTATCCCAATAAACTGCCTACCAAGGGCACTGTCCAAATGCTTGGATTTTATTGTACCCAGAAGGGTAAAAGTGTAGGAATTAATCATATTTAGCCTGAGGCATCTTTTCAAAATGAAGACAGTTAATAAAAAATGTCTTTTTTTTAAAGTTACCACATGGTTTGCCAAAGTAAAGATTCTAACTTTTAATTTTTGAGAAGTTTAATGTACTAAAATTTCATAGCCTGCAAAGTCAGAATGTCAAATGTGTGCTGGTCTTTGTAGCACCGCCCCAAATACAAAAACAAATCTGCGAAGTTCCATTCCCTTATGTTTCTAGAGTCATGTTTTGTCAGTGTGAATTTTGGATAGGTGGTGTTGAGACACAGTGAATAGGAACAAATAATATGGGCTGAGAAATCTCAGGCTAGGCAAAACAAAACTGAAAAGTTGTCTCCCATTTCAAAATATAATAAAAACCTCTTACGCTGCATCTCTGGACTATCTTCCTTCTCACATTCCAGATATACTTACTGAGTATCTCTGAAACCACTTGGCTATATTATATAGACCTCTTCTGCATGATGGAAATTTTCTCTGTAAGTCATTCATTTAAACATGGCTGCAGTATTGTACTATCAGACAGGGAGGGATATTCTCATGGGAATCTAGCATTTTACACAGGTCTGTTCCCTTTTTAGTTCTATAATGTCATGATGTGTAACAAACTGTTGTAACTGCAGTTAATCTTTAGCTAAAACTCTCTTACATTATTGTATCACTCCTTTTTCCCCTTTGAACTTGATCCCTTGTGTGTCCCCTGTGTCCCATTCCCTGCAGCGATCCCAGCTGGCTCTGGTGGAGATTGGTTTGCTGTGAATATCCTTACTACCAAAATGAGTACCAGAAGCTTCTCAGAAGCCGTGGCAACTGACCACTTGCTTTCACCAGGAATAGGGGCCTTTTGTCTGAATACCTTGCCCTCAGGTAACTTCCCCTCTCCCACCTTTGTAGAGTACCTGTAAGAGGCGGTATGCATTTACATAAATTTGGGACTGAAATGAGCTCTATAAAATGTTAACTGAGTTTTCTGTCCTGGTTGTTTTTGTAACTTACAATTCTGCAAAAAAATAATTGTTTGCTATGCAGTTATGTCTTTTGTTTTTTCTGGTGTGTTTTTTTTTTGTGTTGGGTTTTTTTTTTTTTAGGTCCTAAAATAAACTTGCAAAACTTTTTGTGAAGTAAATCAGCAATCCCATTATAAACATACCTTTATGTCTATTTTCAAAATGTAATCTTCTAGGTGTTTCTCAGTGTCTGTAAGCTATTTGATATTTGCTGTTTAACATTTGCACCTACTTAATTCTTTTTTATAACTTGATGTTTATTACCTCTGTATTGATAGGTATTTGAAGGATTGGTCCGCTTTTTACATAAGAGGATAGCTGATTTTTATTTATTTTTTTACATTAAAATAGTCCTTATAGTTAATGTCTTATTGAAAAAAAATCTTTGTTGGGAGTGCTGATCAGTTAGCATTAAAAAGATATCTGCTAATGTCACATAAATAAATGATGCAGTTTCCAAAAGGCAGATGTTGTCATGCTTTTACCTTGTGCTGGTATTTCTTGATTTTAAATTTATGAGATTATTTTGCATCAAGTGGCTTTTCTTTGCATTAGGTACAGAATGTTGTATTTTGAGTGGAATTTAATAGTTAATGTGTAAGCAAATTCTCAGAATGTGAGGTGCTATTTTTGCTGCCTGCAGTGTGGAAGTTGCATATACCTTGCCACATATGGCTTAGTATATTAAGGAATTATGTTCTCTTGTACTCAGCTAGTGCATTAAGGTGTGTCATGTATAGGGTTGTCATGTTTGAAACAAGTTTTTGGGGTTTGATAATATTGACCATTTCTATGCTTGTGTAAATAATATGTGAAAAGACTTACGGAATAGAAAAGCTAATATTGGTCTGTGTGAGGATTTATCATAAATTGAACAGAAATTGCTTGAGCAATATTTTACTTACAAGATGACTATCATTCATGCGGTGTAAACTCATTTATCCACAGCGTTTGGCTATGTCTGAGATGATCTGCTGCATGACACATAATTAGATAATAGCCATTGGTGACAGCAGCTGTTTCAGTTCTGCCTGTACCCAAAGAGCAAGCAATACAGTTTTTCCAAATAGAAAGAAAATATTTTCCTTTATTTATTATTACAGAATTAACTAGGGGAAGCTTTATATACTGTCAAGAGAGCTGGCGGGGATGTCAGTATTTGAGAAAGTATGGAATAGGTCTTAGGAGTTAATAGATGAGTGTACTAAGCTGTCTTAAGTCAGCTGGAGTAGGAGTCCACGCTGAAGTCCTGTGTCGTGATGAAATAGAAGCAATTACTTGTAAAGCATCAGCAACGCAGAAGTACTATGCAGCTCTCACATCCTAGGAGGTGGAGCGCTAAGGGGGGTGGTATGACGCTGCACCCAGATGCGTTACGCAAGTATGGGCTGGTGGTTGAGTCAGGGTCTTAAGTAGTGATTTGCCTGGAAGGGAAGATCTGTTTTTAGACTAGGATAAGTCAAAAAGCCTGATGAGTATTAGATGGTTCAGGTCCTGTGTGGTAGCCTGAAAAGCCCCACCTGAAGCTGTAGGGGTGTAGGTAGTGTTTTGGCGTTGTCTAGTGTGCTTTAATTCGTGGCCAGCTGAGAGCAGTAGGTCCAGTCTGGGTGTGCAAACAGGGGAGTGCCCTGTCCTGGTCCAGAGGGTTGGCCTGTGAGCACCTTCATAAGATGCTGTGCAGCAGATCATGCAGACCCTCTCCATGCTGGACATCCAGCAGGCCATGCAGTGTTCTCCATCTTGTACCCAGCCACCATATACACAGCTGACAATTCTAGAGAAGTTCAAGGTGTGATTAAATAGAGCGTGCAAGCATTTGTGTGGGGTGGCCACATTACCCATGGGTAAAGGGCTGATACCCTTCTCCTGTACAAATTGATGCTGGAGGTTGTAAGAAGGTACCAGTCAGGTATGATAGGTAGTGAGGGGTGTACTTGAAAAGTCTGGTGACAGGTGTAGCTGCTGCAATTGGTATTGCTGTTTGGGAGTCACCTGTGGTTGCCTGTAGCTTGCAGAATGAAGGAGTGGTAGCCCTTGCAGTTCACCTACTGATAGGAAGGGACTTCTTGGGAGGAAACTGCATAGTATTTGGGAATGCGTGTAGGACACCACGTTGCTGATAAAGATGGTTTCTGGATAAAGGCTGGAGGATAGCCTCTCAGATCACCCAAGTTACATCCTCTGTAGACTTGCCTGCTGGTTATGCACTGGCTGCTTACAGTGATGGTGAGATTTTACAGTGGTATGTCAGTGTTCTCTTCCTGGTGCAGACTGTGAGAGTGCCATTGTTTGTGGGAGGTTTATTTTTTTGTCCAGAAATACTAAATTTTTTCTTAACAAGTGTTTATTTTCAACCTAACGTACTGTGTATATTCTTAAGTAAAGAATTTAAGTGTTTACGTGTCAGAGTATGTCTGGTTAATCCTACTATATTGTAGGCGTAAAAGGTGTTGCCTCTCTCTACAAACCCTACCACAAGTGCCTTAATTTTTTTTTATTCTTTTAATTTTTTTTTTTTTTTTTGGTTACTGTATTCTGCCCTGATGTTTTCATGGGCATTAAAATGTTCTGCAATGAGTGTTTCCTTTTACTGGCTTTAAATGTGTTCTCTTTTAGTTTTGTGTGTGTGTTCTTATGTTAAGATAAATGATCGTCCAATTAACTTTTTATGTAGTGTTCATTACTGTGTCATTAATGTTTTTGTTTATCCTCTCCATTTCTAAATTAATTTTAATATTTTCAGAAATGGAGATATGTCCAAGATGAGGGCATGCCATCATATTTTGTGGTGATATTTAGTACTACTTACTATTCAATATTTATACATAAAGTACCTTAACCTTCATATGTCCCAGGCAGTTTTTCATGAATTGTCTCTTCCAGCTTTATTTCCTAAAAATGTATCTGTCACTTAAAACCCAGTAGTTTCCATGAATTACATCTTCAGAAGTTCAATATCTTGTATCATCAATGAGTCAGTTGTGCTGCAAAGCCATTTTCTGATGTCCTGGGTTCCTCAGGAGGTTGGTTTTCTATGGACTTGATGAATGTGACTTTAATGCTACCTGTCAACTTCTACACATTTTTAACTCAGCCTGTGGAGCTAAAAGTAATTTACCCCAAATTTTACATAAATCATAGTTAATGGTTTCTTGCTGGGTTAAATACTACTTTAATAAGCTGTGTTAAAATTAGAACATCCCTAGGACAGCCAGGATTCATTGAAAGGTTTCTGTTACTTCTCAGTTCACCAGCTTTTTCTAGGGCATTACTAAATATATTCAGTGCCTTCAGATTTCTAAGTATCCTTTGGACATATTAGATAATGTTGTTCTTGCAGTCATCTGACCAATTTCTACTAACCTTAAGCCTTTACTGTACAGTTAATTTTTGTAGCTGCTTTTTGATTGAAGTTTTTTTAAAGTACCAAGAGAAGATACCAGTTGCTTGATTCTAATCTTACTTCATAGGTCTGAAGGATTAAAGTAGGCAACTTTTACAGAGAGAGGAAATCGTTATGTTGCCTGCAGCAAGCTATTTGCTGTGACTTTTTTTTCCACCCCTTATGTAGGTGTTTAGGGGTAGGCGGGAGTGGTTTAGATTTTTTGTTTTTTTCAGATCAAACCAGTTACTGAAAATCAGCTTTGGTTTGTGGTGCTACACCGGATGAGAGGAACTTGCTCATAACAGTACACACTCTGTTGATCCCAATGTTTTGTTTCTGTGGCAGATTTGACAAAGTTGGTTTTGTTCCTCTTCTATTTAAACATAAAGTCTTAAAATTTGAAGTGGTACAGCGAGCAGAATGATAGTAGACCTCCTTCTCTCTGTTACCTAGAGTCATGGGAAGCCAATATCTTCCTCAGAAACTCAATGGAAAAAAGACTGTATTTCTTGCTTCAGAAATCATATAGAGTTCCTTAGTGATCCAGTAACACGGTTCAACCAGGTGAAACAGGAAAAAAACTAGTTATCTTTCCATTCTATTTCTGCTGGTTTATTATTGATACAGTTGCCAGTACTTGGTAGGCCATACTTCCCTTTTTGAGAGCCAGTTGTTTTAAACCATACGTCTTTTAAGGAGTTCTAGTTTGTAACAAGGAGATAACCAAAACATGTGGCACATATGATTTGATAGTCTGTTATGATAAGAGCATACATGTAGGATCAAATCGCTGAAAGAATTTTATTTAAAAAGCAGGGGAGGTATATGGTGGAGCCAGCTGGAAGAGTTTGTATATCCAGTAGATGTGCAAAACAGCTGAGAATCCTGTGTCCAAATGCGGTCCGTGCTTCTGTTATTACTCTGTTAAATCCAGAGTTTGGAATTTCTGTTGATGACCTTGACAAGGCATCTGGTATTCTCTCCAAACCTTTGCAGAGCGCTGCCCTAAGTTTCATGTGGTCTGTGGCCTTCATTATACAAACCATAAGCTTGTGCTTTCAGAGGAGTGTTTTTCTCCTTCTCTACCGTTTTTTGGTTGCTTTTCTCTCTAGTTTAACTTCTTGGCCATCTTCTCTGCAAGCATGGTGGAGTGATCCACTCAGAACTCCAAGTCTGCGTTGTCACAAACAAACCTTTAGAAAATAGGTATTTCAGGCAAGGAAAAAAAAATACATCTTCTGTGTAGATTTTTAGTTGTTTTAGAGAGAAGAGAACTAAAAGCACTGTTATAATCCTGACAAAACACAATGACTGTAACTTACTACTCTACATATGATTCTTACTGCTGTGCTGTTATTGTGCAGTATTTTACACTTTCCACTAAACTCTTAGTCTGTACTCTGTAAGTTAAAGTTGAACCATCTATCTGACTGCATAGTAATATTTAGTGCATATGTGTGTGTGTATATATATATGTACCCAAGGGAGCTATGTCAGGCTGCTTGTGGTATTGATAACTTAATATTTCTGGATTCTTGCATTTAAAGTGTAAAATATTTTATAGTATTAATCTACCTTATAGAATTGAATATTAAAACTGAATTGAAATTCATGCTATCAGAAATAATAATTCAAACCTCAAATTGTATGTTTTGAGAAAGGAAGGGTAGTTTATAAAATTTAAACTAAATCCATGAAAACAGTTTTGCTAAGAATATCTTGTGGTATTAGCAAACCAAGTACGTATTGCCTCAAGAACAGTGTAAAAGAAAGCTTTGGTGAACTCACCCATGTCCTTTATTTCCATTCTTCTTGCCCTTCCCTTTTATTTTTCTCTGTTCTGCTTTATTAATTTCTTGTACTGAGTACTGGGTATTAACACTCAGTCTGTTCCCTAGAAAAGGAACATCAGTCAGGAGTTCATGGGATGTTGTGCAGGGAAATGGCCCTGTTGTTGAGGCCTCTGCTCCCAGTTTGGCCCAGTTTTTAAGGAGTGATGAACTCATTCTAGGGAATGAACACCAGGGTGAAAAACAAATGGCAAGCTGGGGGGGAGCTGCTTGCTTGTGGAGGAAGCAAGGAAGAGGAAAGAATGTGTGTGTATCATTAAGTTGGTGACATTGTTAGTTCTGAGCAGTTATATGAAAAGCTCACAGGGAATTTTTAAATGGTTTTCTCTAATCAAAGATTTCTAATTATGCAACATCATTATGCAATCAAAGATTGCTAATTACTACATATTTAGAATTACATGATTCTACCCTAACTTTATGGGAAGTACCTTTCTGCTTTACATAAAAATTGTATCATAAATATGATAGCCTAATAAGTTCTCAAAGTTCAAGCAATCAAGCATTCTAGGTTATAGTACTGAGAGATACGGTAGTTCTTTAGATACAGAGATAACTTGCCAGCCTCCAAAGCCGTGCTGTCTCCTCCTAGATTTTGCCTGGCAATAAATATTAGAAAATGTCTCCAACACCAGAATATTCAGAATAATATTAACATTCAATTTAATAATAAAATTAAAAGTTAATAGTATTAAAATATTAAATTGCAGACTTTATCTGGGTAACAACTTTATCAGTGATGATTATACCAGCTCCTGGCAAGTCCATTAGAACTTGCACTAGATACACATGAGTGTGTCTGTGGTACATTTCTCCCCGAGTCTCTGTTGACTGAATGTGAAGCACACCAGAAAGAATAGTCAAAGCCCTGTGGCTCAGTGAGGCATGTCCTGGTTTGATGTACCGTGGGATCCTAGAACAGTACCACTTTGGAGGGTTGTGGTTGCCCCAAGGCTTTTTAAAAAACTTTAATAAAAATGCTGGGGTGTTTTGTCATTTGGCTCTTCTTTTAATTTTATGCATGAAGATCTAAATTCTTGCTAATTCTTACTAATGAGTATGATCATGTTGTGTTTTGCAGGGCTGGCTGCCCAAATAGGCCAACTTCTAATTTTAAAATTTTTTTAAGTTACAGGCTACCGTATAAAACTAAAAGGTCTTCCTCTTACATCAGGTAGTATGAAATGGTTCGAAAGTGCTGAAAATATCCAACAGACAAACAAAAGTGTATTTGTGGAACAACTGAGTTTAGAAGGAGCAGGGAACTGGCACAGAAATGTGAAGTGTTGGCATCCTCAGTGGAAAATTGGCTCTGGACAAAGCAGGTAGACAAAGCAGATGTGGCTGTTGTGTATTGTGAAGTTACTGTGGGTTTTGGGGAAACACCACAGTGTCATCAGCATCCACTCATTGCAGCTGTGGAAGTAGAATGGAGAGATCTGCTGCTAGAGGTGCCTACATGTGAAATACCTTCTCACCACTCACCTGTTAAGAGTTTCTTTCTGTGACTCTTGAAATGAAAGGTACAGTCTTCCAGGTGGAGATCCTCTTACGTTGGTCTGTGCTAAATAAAGCAGCACTCAGAGCATTTTTCCTTTCGCTGACTTCAGGAGAGGTAACAAATTCAAAGCAACACTCTCAAAAGAATTAAAAAAATAATGTAGAAATTGGGGGGGGAAATGATGCTCTTTGTTGAGATTGCTTTCCCTGCCTGCAGAATATCAGCATGGGGAGGCAGGTAGGAAAAGTCACAAAGCATAATGCAAACAGTAGTATTTTCTACTACCTAATCTTGTGAAATTAGACCCAATTCATGAGTGGAAATTATTTTCCATGGCAGAATGCAAGTGTGGTTAAGTGTGGCCTATTATTCAGCTTGTGGTAGTTAATGTTACAGCTGTTGATTTGAGGGTAGAGTACCCACGATTTTTGTCATGTTAACTCACAAGGATGTGAACCATCTAACACAGTCGCATAGGTTGTTCTATTGTATCAGCAAGTCATAGCACCTTTGAAGTATAATCAAATTTATTGCATATGTGCTCTTTTAAATAGTTACCTTTTTTAGCCCTTGTATATCAGATTGACCTTGCAAGTTTTCATCCAGTATTTTATATACAGCATGCTGCTATGTGTGTGTAAATATGTGTGTATGTCTATTTCTAATTTGTTATTGTTCTATGATTAAACCTAATGAATATTGTAAATAAAACTTTTAATTTCAAGATTTAACTGTAAATATATGTAGAAAGGTACTATTTATAAGGAGTAGCTTGTTACTCCGGCTGAGTGATTTCTAAGCCATTCCTGCTTGCTCTAAGAATGACAGTGTAAGTTGTAGAGGTTTGGGATTTTTTTTTTTCTCCTTTTGAAAAAACTAAAGAAGAGTGAAATAGATTCGCTTCTCCTTATATATTTTAAAATAAGTAGTTAAATACTTTGAATCAAGGATTTGTGATTTTGGGTGATGGACAAATTAAAAGATACCTCATAATATATTTAATTTTGTTTATGAATTTGTAAATGGAGTTAATGAGATGCAAAAATTTAGAGGGACAAAACAATTCTGTGGTACCGTTTCTTTCCAGGGTGAAGTTGTACCTGAGATCCTAAGACTATTTCCTCACTCCCAGACCATTGCTTTAAGTTAAATTGTCACCTATATATGGGACAGCTCTGATTGCTTTATATGCATTTACTTCAGGTGCACATTTGTTTTTAGGTTCACCAAAAATCTGTCACCTGACAAGATCAACCTGAGCACGTTGAAGGGGGAAGGTCAGCTGACCAATTTAGAACTGGATCAAGAGGTGCTTCAGAACATGCTGGACCTTCCAACATGGCTTGCTATAAACAAGGTCTTTTGCAATAAAGCATCCATTAGGGTGAGTATTTTATTGTGCTGGAATGGTAATTAGCCAAATCTTTCTTTTTTTCCTTCTCTCTCTGTAAACTTTCAAGCTACTTTGTATTAATAGAAAATTGTGATGAGTGCTTGATAAAATTTCAGAGAAAAACAAAGATGTTACCGGCAATAATTTCATACTAATTTTTGTTCTCATGTGATGACATGAAATACGTATGGAAATTATGAAAATAAGCAGTGATACTTTTAATTTTTTTTTTCTTTCTGAGTAGAATTTATTCATGCATGTTCTGAAATAGAGCTAGAGGTAAAACCTTGTATTTACCCATGGTAACTAGTTTACTATAATGATTTATTATTCTCTTTTTTTATGTGTTATTTCTTCTCTGTACCCTTCTCTTTCTATTGCTTTCCCTCTTGTTCTTTTCCTATTTCCAGAAATATCTTTCTGAGGGATTTTGGTCTCTGTGGGTAATGTGGAAACCCGCTAAATCTAATAAACATTGCTTTTTTTGTCCTTGTGGCTGCTAAGAATTGAAGCAATGTATATCATCTTTCCTAGATTATACTAATATGAGAGTACAGAATGAAGCTATGGCTTGTTTTTGACAGAAGTTATGATCTGGTCAAACTTTGGCACCTCTTCAGTCTTTCATGGTTTTTTTTCTTTTTTTTTTCCTAATGGGTGATTGTCCTGATTTTTCTGAATGCAGTGAATTTGATGCTTTGTTGCAAGCATCCAATTACTTGTAGGCCAACAGAGCAAGTGTGGATTTTCTTTCCTTTTACAGAAGAGAATGTGGAAGTCACTGTTGCTTTTTCTGATGCTTGACAACTCAGTATTAAAGAGACAGATTCTATTTTGTTCCTCTGTTTTCTGCTCAGTGATGAGTAGACTTTGAAGTTCTGTTTTTAACACCTAAAATAAATTTTTGTGTGTGTATAAATTTACTGTACAGTATTTTCAGATAAACTTGATTATTTTCAAAGTAATATTATTCTGAGTTCAGGAGTTACAAATATAATTTGTATACATAAAACACATTCTAAACAAGTGCTTTATTTTACTGTGTTTTTAATAATTACTTTGCTTTAGAATAATGTTTTCCCTTGCAGATACCATGGACAAAATTGAAAACACATCCCATCTCTTTGGTGAGTTCTGAGATCAACTCTTAAGTATACTCTGTGTAGCCGAATTTCTCTCACATATTTATATAGGTCTCTAGCCTTGACTTTAGAAATAAAAACATTAACAGGTCTTTACTAAGTGTCCTCTGGATAGTGACAGATGAAGACAAAATACGTTAATGTTTTTGTTGGCAGGTTTGTTTTCTTAATCTATGGCTTTAGACATCATCGCTATAATGTTTGACTATTAGCTAATTTCTGTCAAGTTCTTCAGTTATTACATCTTAATTTGGGTTCACCTGAAGGGTAGTTATTTGTCCATCTAACCCTTTTACAAGTTCCTGCCTGTCTTTTGGAGCCATCTTTTCTAAGGACTTTTCTAGTCTACATCTGTACTCTACTTAATGATTTCAGTTATAGCAGGTTTGATAACATAACATTTACAGGGTTTCTGTAATAGCCTAGGATTCAGCCTAGTTATAAATAGGATGTAAAATGTGTGCATAGGACTCAACAACAATTAGAAGTAATGCTAATTCTTGTATTTGTTTAATTTTGTTCTTAAGTATACTAAGAAATGTGGTGGCACAAGAAATTATTTGCTTGATGATGGCTAAACTTTCTTCAGTGTGTTTACTTAGGAATGAATATTCCTTTAACTGTCATGCTTCACAGTCTTGCAATGAATTCCGGAATGTCCTTGTAATTCCTTAGTCCTGAATCAGACTTGGAAAAGGCATGTTGTTTTAAATACTTTATGCATTTGCTAGTGACCCAGTTGTAATGTACTAATATCTGTACCGCTTCTTCCTGACACGCAGGGCTTAAAGTGTGGTAATGCTGAGGTGGGATGATTCAGCCTCTTGACTGTAAGATGCAACTCCCAAATTAGGAAATCAGTTTAAGCCATGCTATTCTTAAAAGATTACATACTTTGACCTACGGTAGCAGGGCCTGATTGTGTGCTTTGCTCCTATTGAACTTACATTAGCAATCTTTGAGGCTAAGATAACTTTCAAGGTCACATTTTTTTACATAAAGCTTTCCTTGAACAAGTGCATTAAATTGATAACAAAAGTTCACTCTTCAATGGTAGACTGTACAACAGCGTTTTTGACTTCTAAAGGAATGTGAAGTCAATGGCCTAAATGTCCAACTTCAGCCCTTTATTACATCATTGAACTCCCACTATTTTGGTGGGGATATTCTTGCTACTGAGAGTTTGATTAAATTGGAATAGCATCCTCTGCATAGCTTAAGAAATAACTAGAACCCACTTGTCTAACCAAAGGTACTTTCATCGAGCTGAGTTGCCCTTTGTGAAAATCTGTCTGTTAACACAGTGGCAAATACTAAGTTACCTTTGCTCATAATCAATTTCTGTTTCTATATGATAAACAATATAATTTTGAGGAGTGCTTTGGGGACCCAAGGATGCTATGCAGCAGTTTTTCCTCTATCAAAGTACAGTGTTGTGAGTGAGAAAAGAATAGACAGATATCTACATCCAGATGTTCTTCATTAACTCCTATTTTTATTACTCAACCTCCTTAAATCACTGCCCTACTGTTCTTTGCACTAGTGCAAAGTAGGTGGTGAAGGAAAATTGTGGTGAGGGAAGTTGTTCTAGAAGTCTTAATTTAAGAAACCTTAAAAGAATGGTCAAACATCCAGAAATGTTAGGGTAACCAGGAGAAATCTTGACTTCCCCCCACCATCCTCAAATTAAGGGATTGTTTTTTTCTTGTTTTTTCCTCTGTTGTCACTTTCCAAGGCAAGTTGTTCATTGAGACAGCTGAGAAAATAAAAAAATTTACTGTTAACAGCTAATGCTTCCCTGTAACCATCAAAAGGTAGTGAATTATAAATAAATCCAGAGTAGAGAGTTTATGAATTTCTAGGTAGTAGTAAGGGCATTTCATGGATAAGAGTAGCACAAAAAAACGTTTGTGGACCAAGTGATTATGAAGACAGGCACAATTAACACAATATGATAATAAAGTCCAGTAGATAGGGCAGGTTGAATCATGAAAAATCTAAAACTGAGGACAGAGCTTTTTAGTGTGGTTTGTCTGCCCTGAGAGAGGGTAAATGGAGGAATTCGGAAGGGGTGGTATAAAGTCAGAACTAGATAGGGAAGTAATATTAGCGGTTGTGTTTTGAATGAGCTTCCAGTGGGACAAGATTTCAGAACGATAAGCCTTAAATTAAAAGCGTTCCCAGGTTGTATGTTAAACTTAGGTCACAAATATTGTAAGTTAGGGGATTCTTGGATTTATTCACTTGCTGGGAATAAGGTTTTGCATTTGGTTTGTTCCCATTCTGTTCATCCCCCTGTTAGTATGCATTATTTATAATGTGTGTTATAGTTCTGCTATTTAAATATAGCCTTCAGTTAAAATAGGATTTAGGAATGAGACTTAGGAATTCTCTTAATTCCCAGTATCTTTTGTAAGGGTCCCACCTCAAGTACAAAGAATACAATAATAGCATACAATTTTACTACAGTATGGTGCGTTGCAAATTATACTAGAATATATCTTTTCAGAAATTACTTGTTTTACTAGATCTGTTGAATATTCATATACACACACAAGAGTGCATATGCACTCATGTGTATACAGTATATATATTCAGATTTTGTTTTAAAGATGCAGCGCAGAACTTCATCTGCTATCGCCAATTTTAGTGGACTAGTTTCAAGTATTTTCCATTTAAATTTTCTGAACTTATTGAACCATTTAGAAAACTTGGGAGGTATTAAGTATTTCCCTGAAGGAAAATATAGGAAGAACAGGAAGAAAACCCAGATAAGCATGCGTTAAATCATGCCCTTTTCGAAATGCAGTTTTTGAAAATGTGTGTGATTGATAAATAATACTTAGGGATCAAGAATTCTGTAATCCAATATTGGACTGGGAAGGTCTGTTAGAATTCACAAAATGTAAAGATTTATATGAACAAATTAAAAAAAGGTAAGTCTGGCACATTACAAAAGTTTATGGGAAAATTGACATGGTAAGAAATGTTTTATGTATATTAGAAAAAGTTGTCAAGTGGTTGTTTGGGTTTTTTTTGGTTGGTTGGTTTTTGTTCATTATATGTCATCTATTTACTTTGTTACCTCTTAGGTCTCCAATTTTTTGTTTTGTTTTGTCTTTCAAGTCCTTGGATAAAGTTGTCATGGAAATGAGCACATGTGAAGAGCCACGTGCCCCTAATGGTCCCTCTCCTATAGCAACTGCATCTGGACAGAGGTTGGTGATGATATTTAGATTTAATTGATCCAAACACGTTTAAATTCCTCATTTTGGATGACTATGAAACAGTTGGATCCCCTGTAAATTTTCAAAGGTATATAGGGTGGCATCTTGCCATTTCCATCTCTCCGAAACTTTGTTTTATTACTTGTGGTGGAGTTTCATATGTATAGTGATAATGGAACTGTCCAGACCCAAGCCTGGAATGAATGTCTGAACTATGTGTTGGAGCTTCCTAGGCATGTTTCATATGGGTGCAACTACTGCATCAAAAATTTACCAAGTTTAATTAATATTATGTTTTATGAAAATTAAAGATACCTTGCCTTCAATCTATTTGGAAAATATCTATAATGTTGGGGTGTTTTTTTAATTTTTATTTTTCCTTTGTTTGGTCTGAAAAACAGTATTAAGGGCTATTTGTTAGTGGGGTATTTATAAGTTCTATTTCCTTTATTGTAACAGCCAGATCTTACTAAAAGATTTCATGCACGCTATATAGCTCAAAAATCAAGTAGTTTGGTGGGACAGTATAGCATTGCGTCCGTGATCTCCATCCCCACAACCTCTACCCCCAATGATTTCCTTTTTATGGACCCAAAACATTTTTCAGTGGGCATAGGGACCCATATACAGAGGAATGAATTTGCTGGTACAATTGCATTTCTTATTTTAACTCATGCATAATACGTAGAAGTAGTCCATGGGCCTCTACATCTCCTAGGGTGCAGCTTGAAAATCATTGCCATAGAGATTCTGTGTAGGATGAAAGTTATAAAAAGGAAAAGGAATGACAAACCACATAAACTGTACTTTTAAAACAAGCAGGAAAAAATAAACCCGAAGGCAAAAAGTTTTAGATGTTAAAAGAATATTTAAAATACAATTTTCCATTGACTAATTAAAACATTCAGAACACATAAGATTTTCAGTAAAAAATTAATGGTAACTGCTTTATCATTTTTCATACTGGAATGTGTGTTAATTTGGTGTAGAAATGTAACCACCATTTAGGATGCCTTTCTTTTATAGAATGAAGCAAAGCAAATTCTTTATACCTTTTACTATATTTTGCATCTATGAAAGATATTAGTTTTAATGGATGGAATAACTTAGCAATAACCAGATTGGAACTGTCTAATTAATTTGACATGCATTATTCCTTATGTATACCTAAAGAAGAGTATGTCTACGTAATGCTGTAGACTTATTCTTACATATAATATATATTTTATTTTTATACATTTATTTATATGTATAAAATCCTTATCATGGAAAAATTGCAGTAATTTTTATACTTCATGGAGATGGATCTTGGTCCAAAATATGTTCTTTAATGACTATTTTGAGATTAGGATCATAGGGTGGAAATTATTGTAAACTAGGTCAAGTATACTTAACAAAAATTCATGACTGGAGAATACATTAGGTACTTATTTTATGGTTTGTTTCATGTTGTATTTCAGTTGTTTAATAAGTTTAATTCTGTGCCCTTTCATTAGGTGTGTATTTAATATGTTGGCATTTCACTTTTTAGTGAATATGGCTTTGCTGAAAAAGTGGTGGAAGGCATTTCAGTTTCTGTGAACTCCATTATAATAAGGATTGGCGCGAAAGCCTTTAATGCTTCATTTGAACTTTCCCAGCTGAGAATATACAGTGTAAACGCAAACTGGGAACATGCTGACCTCAGATTTACCAGAATACAGGAAGCTCAACGTGGAGAGGTAAATACTATCTTTTGTTAACTCTTTTTTTCTTGTTTTTGTGGTAAAGGAGGAGGAGGTTGAAGTGCAACCTTATACGGTCTAGGAAACATGCTCTTTCTGCGAATGGAGACATTCTGTGCTGAGTAATTTCAGCTGTCCTCTAGGAACACAAGGATGTAAAAATGGTGGATGTGAGTCAGATCAAATGTCATGTCTCTAGCAGTGGCCAGAGTGGATGCTTAGGGAAGAACGAAGACTGGGGCAAGCATACGTAGTGTTCCCCTCTTATGTTCTCCAAGCTTGTGACCATTTTAAAATGCAAACTAGACCAGACTTGAAGAGTACTGAAAGAAAAAGGGATGGTCTATTAAATGTGGAAGGATAAGGTGTTGTGCTAGGTTTTTTAATTATTATTTTTATTATTTTTAAAGCTTTAAGTGGTTATTTATTTGCTTGTGAGGGTTTGCCTAATAAGGGTTTTTTTTCTTTAAGCAGTTTTAACTGAATTTTAAGAAAATTCCTATGCAATAATATTTTTCTTGGAATAGCTAAATCATATGTATACAAAAGAGGTAATAGCAGTAAAGCGTATCCTTTTCTACTGTCTGGGAGAACTTAACATGGAAGGCCTAGATAGGTGTACACCGTTCTTTTGCTTTGTCCCATGTAACCAAAGTAAAATATGTACTGAGTGCAAGGTTGATTCTAAATATTGTATGTTGTATTGAGAAAGACTTATATTAGCATTCGTCTGGCCTTGGATAATTAGGTGTTTCAAATTTTGCCCATGTTTGCCTATTTAGAGAAGATTATTCCAGAACAGAGTTTACTGAGGGGAAAGAAACCCCAAGAGAATGTTTTTTAAAAATACCACAAAATAATGAGTTGAAAACTATTTTTCTGACAGTTTGCCTTTCTTGCAGCTTATCTGTATGCTAATGCGCATGTGTTAATGAAGTCTAAAGTTTGACTAGGTGGATTTTTTTATGGCCATATTTTTTTATTTTTTGCTTTTTAGGAAGAATTTGATTCTGACTAGTGGCCCCATACACAAGAGAGCTTTCCTTTGGGAGTGTTGCTTTTAGTGCAATGAGTTCTGGAAACACATATTTCTAGAAAATGTAGTTCTTTGTCATGTAGTAAATGGCATGAAAAGGTGAAAAACAAAACCAATACTGTACTATAGAGTAATGTGTCAAGCTACATTTTAAGGGAGTAAACTTTTAGCTTTACACTGTAACTACACTCTTAAAGGCATCTCCTTAGAGGTTTTTTTAGAAGCTTCCATTTGCACTGCATCTCCTGGATGCGGAGAGTAGGTACTCTGCTTTTCTGCAAATGGTATTTTTCCAACTGCTTTGCACTGTGCCTTTCTGTGTTGCTTTCTTCATTGTGTGTGCCTCCTTCCGAAACACACTGGGAATGTTTTACTGAAGTCTTTGCTTATATTCGCAGGACATAGGCTGTACAGTTTTTAAACTGACAAGAGGATAATGACAGATGAAAAATAAGACACATACCAGACAAACACTTCCCTCTTCCATTTTCCCCATAGCTCATCTTTTTTTCTTCACAGAGTAATGTAGGAAGGTGCCCAGGTGGCCAAGAAGGCCAACAGCATCCTGGCCTGTATCAGGAACAGTGTGGCCAGCAGGAGTAGGGAAGTGATTGTGCCTCTGTACTCGGTACTGGTGAGGCCGCACCTTGAATACTGTGTTCAGTTTTGGGCCTCTCACTACAAGAAGGATGCTGAGGTGCTGGAGCGTGTCCAGAGAAGGGCAACGAAGATGGTGAGGGGTCTGGAGCACAAGTCTTATGAGGAGCGGCTGAGGGAACTGGGGTTGTTTAGTCTGAAGAAGAGGAGGCTGAGAGGAGACCTTATTGCTCTCTACAACTACCTGAAAGGGGGTTGTGGCGACGAGGGTGTTGGTCTCTTCTCCCAAGTAACTAGTGATAGGACAAGAGGAAATGGCCTCAAGTTGCGCAAGGGGAGGTTTAGATTGGATATTAGGAAAAATTTCTTCACTGAGAGAGTGGTCAGGCATTGGAACAGGCTGCCCAGGGAGGTGGTGGAGTCGCCATCTCTGGAAGTGTTCAAAAAAGGTGTGGATGTGGCGCTTCAGGACATGGTTTAGGGGACATGGTGGCGCTGGATTAATGGTTGGACTTGATGATCTTGAAGGTCCTTTCCAACCTAGTGATTCTGTGATTCTGTGAAGGAGTTTTAGAGGAAACTAGTATTAATGTTTTTTTCCTCTTGATGTCGTATTCATTTGATGTTCTCCATGATGTTGCTGCTGGACAGCCACTCATTTTCCCATAGCTGATTTTCATTACGCAGCTGTATTTGGTCACGTATCATTACTCTAACATTTGCTTGCTGTGTCTTCTAGAAATCCATGTAATGGATTCAAAGCTTGTGGGGTCTATATGGCATACAATGTGCTCAATGTTTAACTTTCTCTTTTAACTGAAATAAAACACTTTAAAAACCTTTCCTATCCTGTAGCTTTGCTTCCCTCCCTTTTCCTATATACTAGGATTTAGCATTTTGACACTAAACTACACAATCTTCTTTTTTTTTCCTCTACCAAAAGCAACCTAGAAGGCAATCATTGTGACCTTTGTCGTCTTCTGAATATTTTAAATGCTGCTTTTTACTGCTGTCTGCTTGGAACTAGCTTAACATTTTGGTGATATTCTGGAGGTAGAGAGAAGGATCAGGGCTTTACTTCCCGATACGTGTTGAGGGAATAACAGGTGACTTGTATTTGTTCTGTTCATGTGGCTCTGCATGAAGGTTACGTGTGAGTGTGTGTGTATATATGTACAGATATGTACATAGATATGTACATGCTTAGGTGCAAGTAAACTGTCATATTGCATGAAGGTGTGTTTCTCTTTTTATCTCTCTTTAAAGGTTTTAACTTTTAAAGAAATTAACTGGCAGATGATCAGAATAGAAGCAGATGCAATCCAGAGTTCTAAGCATGAAATCATGAGTGCTCCAGTTCGTCTGATTACTAACCAATCAAAAATTAGGGTCACGCTTAAAAGACGGGTAAACTTGAAAAGTTTGAAATCTTTTATTATTTTATGAATTCATTTTTAACTCCTGCTTTTAATGCATACGTGCACATAGTAAAGATTTTAAATTTAGACCCGGTAAAATGTAGAATTCCTTGAACTAAACTTTTAATAACATGTAATAAGTAAGACTGTAGAGTTTATAAGATATATTGCAGCCAGAATTTGAAGATTAAGACCTTGCAGAGGTCCTGCTAATGAAATTGTTTGATCTGCAGAGCTTTGTTTATGATGATGCATGTTGTCTCACCTCTCTAGATTCAGGCAATATTTTCATTACTTACATTTAGAGAAAAGCATTGGTTTAATAACCAATGCATGCTAAACAAATAACAAGTGAGGCATAAATATACTATATGTTTGGTACTTTTCAATTAGTGACAGGAATACAGTTTAAAATGAAACATATGTTTGTTATTTATGTGGAAAAAATTGGCTTTTTGGGAAGTGTGGTTTTGCTTTCAACTTTTTTTTTCCCTTGTATTTGATGTAAGAAATGTCAGTGTTTAAATGGACCTGTTTAACTTGTTTAAATTATTATTCTACAGTTAAAGGACTGTAATGTAGTGGCATCAAAACTGGTTCTGATTCTGGATGATTTGCTATGGGTTTTGACTGATTCCCAGCTGAAAGCCATGGTACAGTATGCCAAATCTCTTAGTGAAGCCATAGAAAAATCAACAGAACAGAGAAAAAGCTTGGCTTCTGAAACAACACAGGTATGCTAATTGTCTTGCTATATCGTTACCAGATGCTCTAAAATAAAAATACAGTGTGGTTAATTGTGTTAATTTATTTTAGAGAACGTTCAGTTACTCAGTTTCATTCAGCTCTATATCTTAAACTACATCAGGAATGAATCACAGTAGTGTAAAATAGACTTTATTTTACAAGATTTTGTGTGTTGATGTTAATTGCAGGAAAGAAAAAAGTTGTAGTTCTTTATCTATGTAGAGAGTATTTAGACTTCTGTATTTGCTTATGTTGATTAGCTGTTTAGTGAATTTGGTATCTATATATTTTCTGGTTATGAATTAAAAAAAAATAAAATAAGGTAACCTTAATGTGTGGATAGATATAATGATTTAAAGTGCTTGTCCAATTTGTTTTCATGGTACTAACTTTTAGTAAGAGCTTTCCTTCGTGCAGCTCTCTTGCTGGAATATATAGTGAAAAATAATTCTACTTTTAATATATTTCTGCTGGCATAGATGTGATATTGATGCTGCATGTAAGACAGTCTTAGGTAAATCTTGGTCTTCTTTCAACACATAGAGCAGACTAGACCAGCTAACTGGGCTTTGAGTGTTGGGGGGAGGGACCTTTTCTTGTATTTGTGCTGCTTCTTCACAGACACCTATAAAAGATAGTCCTATAAAAATAAAACATAATTTAGTACTAAGACTGATTTGAATAAAGTGATTTGTATAGAATCTCTTACAATAAAGCTAGTGTACTGTAATGGAGAGTTCCGTTCTTGTGGTCCTGATGACTTATGATGTGATTTGGTGGTTTAGCTACCGCAATCAAATGGTTAGCTGTAACTGAGCAAGGAGGTCCTGATTCTTCAGTTCCCTGTACTAGCTTCTCACCAATTCCATGGTACTGGCTACTCTAAAGTAGTTTGGGGAACTAAACTAGCAGAAATGTGCCCAAGAAAAAATTGATAGTTTTCTGCTGGCTTAGTTCCCTCAACAGCTTGCAACAGAAGTTAGAAAAACACCACTGCTGCAAGTGACAGGGATATAAAGAAGCATAGTGGAAGGGGAGAATGGGGAACGCACTGGAATTGCCTCTTTGTGACACCTAGCCATTAGCTCGGTTTAGCTTTATTCTAAAACAGCACACTTAAATCTCAGTAACGATCCAAGGTGGTGCAGATTTTTCATTATTTCACAGGCATGTTTTGAGTAAGTGAAAGGATGCTTATGCTTGAAAGGAAGGATAAACTTTATAAATTGATATGAGTAAATATTTTTTCAGAGTTCTGCCCCTGCACCCAGCTGTCAGCAGGTGAAAGCGCACCAGACAACAGCAGCACCTGATCAAAATGATGCAATAGTAAAGTTGTTTAATGATTTTGATGTTAAGGAGACTTCTCATCACTTAGTAATTTCACATTTGGACCTACACATATGTGATGATATCCATTCTAAAGAAAAAGGTAACTTTTTTTTTTTTAAGTAACATGCCTGTGAACCATAATCATCTTTACAAGACATTTTGAGGAATACAATAATGTTAGTCAAGAATCTGTCTTTATTTTAGAGAAATATTCAGAATTGTCTTCGCTGTCTGTAGACACATTTAAAATTAGCTATATGCCTCCATCAAGACAACAGTTCATTTTTAAATGTAATTATTTTAGAATAAATGCAATAAAAACTGCTAAGAGTGCTAGAAGCTTCAGTCATTTTCCTGTCTTCTACAAACTGATTCTGTCCAGTCTGACTGTTCCTGCTGGTTTTTTCTTTTATATTAACTGGGTTATGAAGAATGCAGTGGCAACATTACTGTGGCTTGAAAAGGTCACTATACAATCTGCTTTAATATGCTTATAAAATACAGACTAATAAAGGAGGAGTCCTCTTTGCGTTACTAATTTAGAGAATTTGGTATACTCTGCAACACATAGGAAGAATGGAACAAGTGTTCTGTGGCCTTATTTTGTGTGTAATACTTGTACTTTTTTCTTTAAATGGTAGTCTATTGCATATAGCCATATTTAGAATCAGAAAAAAGACGACAAATGACACCTCTTTCATGTATGTTAAAAGTGATCAGAAGAGAATGACATATCAATGTATATCCAAGGAGCTGGTAGTCACTGAAAAATTTATTGAGGCATGCAAGGTCTGATGAAGAAAAGAGTATGAAAAACTTAGGTTTTAGCTAATGTATTTCCTTGATTAGGGAAGACACTTGCAGAGCAGGAGAGCACAAGGTTCTCCGGCTGGAGAGGTATTTCCTTACATGCAGTGTATCTACTGCAGTTGGGATTTATCATTCTTTGTGAGATCTCTTTATTGGTCCTTTATTTTTGGCCATGAAGTTTAAATTTAGCAGTGGAAAAATCAGAATAGAGGATTCTCAGAAGACCTCTTCACTGCCATAATATCTGTCAAATAAAATAAACCAAATCATATTTACAATATTCTTGAAACTAAATACTGACTTCATATGACTGATCATAATCATATTCAGTGTGACAAGTTTTCTTTCAGAAAAACTGCAGTAATATGTGTTCAAAAAGTTGTCTTTACTTTTTAATAGCATTTAAAACAATATGCAAGTTGCTAGTAGTGACTGAGTACAGAACAAGGAATTCTACAAGCTGATCTTTAGAAACCAGTCAAGACTACCTGAATGAAAATTTTGAGGGAAGATAATGAGGTTGTAAGGAGAACCAGTAAAGGGGAGGAAAAAGTAGCTGTTAGGTGTTTAAAGCTATGCAGCAACACGAGGACTACCATGCTAAATACAGTGTCTGCAGACTTGAGCGTTGTTTTATTTTACAGGCTCAAATAGACGTGTTACAGGAGGGGCCATGCAGCTTTCCTTCAGCTATTTAACAGTGGACTATTACCCATTTCACAAAGCAGGTATGAAAGTGAGCATTTTGTGAATTACCTGTGAATGTAACTATCTTGCTTGAATACCAAAAAATTTGTGTTGTGTGTGTATATGTATACAGCTTGGATAATAATGTTCTAAGCATTTGAAATACGCACCTTTCTATTTCCTTCTATATGCAAAAACAAACAGCAAAAGCAATAACCTGGGAACCAATTTAATTTCTGTGAATGAGCTATTTTAGGCCAAACACTTTTCCATTTCACATTCTGTTTGGTCAACAAAATGGTGTTTACACATTTCTGACATGAAAAGAATTGTGTGTTGACAGAGGAAGTCAGTATGGTGGATTGAGAATTCACTAACTGCATATTTTCAAGAGTCAATCTGCTAGATATCTTTCCATATAGAAGTCCATCATTTTATGTCCATTTCTAAGCAGTATTTTGGTTTTTATTTTATTTTGCTAAATAAAAATCCCAGTGTGTAGAGGTCCAGTTGTATAGCCTTTTGTTAAGGAATTGTTGTTAAACCGATGTTAGCAGTTTCCAAAGAAGCATTTCTTACAAATAATTACTAGTAAATTTTTTTTCAGAAATCTAAAAAAATTAGAAGAGGTGAAATAGTTTTGCTGTTGAATTTCAGATCAAAGGCAATCCAGTACAGTGGAGAGGCTTTTAGTTGGTGGGGGCTTGGTTGTGCTTTGTTTTGCTTTTTACTAACACAGACCAGTCATTTCAGAGTGATTGTCCACACAGATTAAAGGTGTGAATTAGCTGTAGCTTGCCTCATGTCCTTCTTATCACTCATGGTTGCAGATGGAATCCTGTAATATCAATCTATTTCATTCATAAGTAGCAAGTATAGTATTTGCACCTTAAAAAATGTAATTTAGTATAGATCAAATAAACATTTTGCTTTGCTACAAAACAAATAAACACAGCCACAGAAAAGAATATGCTTAAGAAAAAACAGTTTTCTTTCCTTACTATAGGTTGGCCTAATATGATTTCAGATTTGTGATATTGGTGTCCTGTCCTATAAAAGTGGGACCTTAAGTTACAGAGGTTTAACACATGCCTGTCTT
This sequence comes from Phaethon aethereus, assembly GCF_964289735.1. NCBI lineage: Eukaryota > Metazoa > Chordata > Aves > Phaethontiformes > Phaethontidae > Phaethon > Phaethon aethereus. The sequence goes on along the minus strand of NC_138575.1, from coordinate 54,538,192 downwards.
GTGACCCAGCTGTGTTTTTCACTTACTGTCACTTCTGATTCCTATGTCTAAGTGAGGGTCTGATCTATCCATGATTTCTGTGAGCTCTCCTTAGAGATGTAGAGAACCCGGGAAATAAATAGATTGTTTCTTTTGTAAGGATTCTTAGCCAGATTGACCCATGCACTGTAGGCTCTTGGATGGGTACATTAGAAGCTCACTGAGAATGCTTTTAGGTAATGGCTACATGGGACATAACTCTTAGTACATGAAACCAGAGATGGAAAAGATCATTTGTGGTGCCTCTAAAGGTAATGTTCTCCTGCAATCTTAAATGGTGTTCTGTACAAGTATGTTTAAGTAGCAGAAATCTAGGTCTCACTAATAAGCTATGAAAAAAAACCTGCCAAAGGTAGTGGTGTTTGATCCAATAGGGTGTATGTGTGGAGCAGGAGGGAACATGCTAGAAAGTTTCTTTTTCCACTTTAAGAGGTCATCATCTTCTCACTGTTTTAAAAGGGTGTGGCAATTCTATAGGCAAACTATCACAGAAGAGAGAGTTCCTTTACTCAAAAGGAGCACATATTAATCTTGAAAGTTCTCTAACAGTGTTGGTATCATGCCTCTATATACTGCTGTATCAGGCTATCACCTGATATGCAGAGCATTCCTACCCTGAAGTAGTGGCTCTGCAATATTGCATACTGAAGGACAACACCGTATTAATACTCTGTAGCAATGGGCAAGGAGGAAAAAGCTATATATTTCTGTGACTGTTACCAGACTGTTTTCTGGTTTTGTACCTCTCTGTCCTATGGAATATTTAGAAATAGCTCTATTGGTATAGTCTTCTTGGAAATGGCGATTAATCTTTTGGGAAGAAGCCCTCAACAATTAATTGTTTTGCAGATTGGGTTCTTGTGGGTTTTTTTGTTTATTTGCTTTTGTAACAGACCTCACCCAGAAAGACTCTAAAGGGAGTCTGAGGCACAATTGCTGTAGGGTAAATTCCTAATCTATTGAAAATCAAGCCTTCCAGGAACAGCCTTTCATAGTACTTAAGAAGAGTGAAGCAGGTTGTGTGTCCATTGACTGTGATAACCCTAACATAAACTAGACTTACTGGATATTGTAAACCTGTCTGCACAGCAATCCATCGCTTTACTAGTCCTCCCAGACCTGCGCTCACAGGTCCATTATCTGTGCAGCTGATGTGTTGCTGGATGATGATCAGAGAAAGCTGCTGCTTTGCCATCTTGCAGGACATTTTGAAGCACAGGAAATTCTTGATCAAGCTGATCACTGAGACAATATGAGAAATTGGAAAGCATTTTCTTCTTGGGCAACCAGCAATAAATTCAGATGGTAGCAACATCAGTGCCAGCCCTGATTTTAGCTCCACTAAAATATTGTTTTCATGTTACAGTCTGGCCTGCTCTTCACTTTTCACAGATAAATGTGGAACTGACATCTCCATGTGTAGAATTGTAGAATAGTTGAGGATGGAAGGCACCTCTGGAAATTGTCTAGTCCAACCCCTCTGATTAAATTTATGTCAATTAAAGTTAGCTTCCCAGGATTTTTCCAGTTAGGTTTTGAATAGCTTCAAGGGTGGAGACTCTACAGCCTCCCTGGGCAACTTAGTCCAGTGTTTAACCACCCTCACAGTAGAAAAGCTCTTTTTTACAAGTGTTTAAGTGGCATTTCTTGTATTTCACCTTGTGCTTATTGCCTTTTGTCCTGTCACCGGGCACCACTGAGAAGAATTTGGCTCCCTCATCTTTACTCCCCCCATCAGTCATTTATACACATTGATAAGATCCTGCTGAGCCTTCTCTTCTCCAGCCTAAATGATCCCAGCTGTCTCAGCCTTTTCTTGAAAGATCTTCCAGTCTCTTAAGTATTGTTATGACTATTGGCTGGACTCACTCTGGTAAATCTATGGCTGCCTTGTGCTGGGGAGCCCAGAACTGGACCCAGCACTCCAGATGTAGTCTCACCAGGGTTGAGCAAAGGGCACAGATCACCTCCCTTGACCTGCTGGCAGTGCTTTTCCTAAGCAGCCCAAGGTGCTGTTGGCTTTCTTTGTATCAAGGACACATTGCTGTTTCATATTGAACTTACTGTTTCCAGGTTTGTGGGGATTTGGGGTTTTTTTTGTGTGGTGGTTTGGTTTTTTCCCTGCAAAGCTGCTTCCCAGCTGGTCAGCCTCTAGCCTGTACTCCAGGTGCTGGACTTTGATTTCCCTTTGAAATTCATGAGATTACAGTTGGGTCACTTTTCTAGTCTTTTGAGCTCCCTCTGAATGGTAGCACAACCACCTGGTGTATCAACCATTCCTCCCAGTCCTGTACCATCTGCAAAGCTGTTGAGGGTGCACTCTGTCTCATCATCCATGTTATTAATGAAGATATATTGGCCCCAGTATTGGCCCTGTGGCTATACCACAGGTGATTGCCTCCAGCTGGACTTCACGCTGCTGATTCCAATCCTTGAAGACTAACAGTTTAACCAGTTTCCAGTCCACCTCACTGTGTACTTACCTAGTCAGTACTTCATTGTTCAGTACTTCATTGTTTTGTCACTGAGCATGTTACAGACAGTGTTGAAAGCATTGTTAAAGTTGAGGTAAAGAACATCCACTGCTCTGCCCTCATCCATCAAGCAAGTCATCTCATAGTAGAATGCTATAAAATTCATCAGACTTGATTTCTCCATCATAAATCCCTGCATGTGTACTCCCAATCATCTTCCTATCCTTATTGTATTTTGAAATAGTTTCCAGGATTATTTGCTTGTGTTGCTCTCTGTTGCCTTCCTCCAGTACCTCCTTTGAGGTGAGACTGATCAGCCTGTCATTCTTTTTATTCTCCTTCTTGAAGATAGGAATGACATATGCTTTCTTCCAGTCCTCAGGAACCTTTCCTGATTGCTGGTCAGTGATAACCTTTCAAAGATAATTCAAAGTGGCCTCCCCATGACATTGGCCAGCTCTCAGCACTTGTTTGCATCTCATCAGAATCCATCCCATGGACTGGTGCATGTCTGATCTGTTTAAATGTTTCCTAAGTTAATGCTTCTCTGCTGAGGGGAAGGTTTCCTTGCTCCAGGCTTTCCCAAAGTTCTCAAGGACCTGGGAATTCTGAAGGCGAGTGTTACCAGTGAAGACTGAGCCAAAGGTGGCATTGAGTACCTCAGCTTTCTCCATGTTGTTTGTCACCAGGTCCCCTGTCCCATTCAGCAGCAAGCCCAAGCTTTTCCTACTCTTCCTTCTGCTGCTGATACACCTGTAAAAGCCTTTCTTGCTGTCCTTAATGTTCCTCATTAGATTGAACTCCAGGTAGGCTTTGGCATTTCTAACACCATCCTCTGTATTGTTTTTGGGTAACCCAATGCTGTTTCCACATCCTGTACTCTTGCTTTTTATCTTTGAATTTAGTCTGGAGCTCCAGGTTCGTCCACACAGGCCTCCTTCCACTTTTGCTAGATTTCCCGCTTTTCAGGGTGCGCTGTTCTTTGGCTTGGAGGTGATTCTTGAACATCAGCCAGCTCTCCTGGACCCCTCTTCTGGCCAGGGTTATAGCCCATGAGGTTCTTTCAAGCAGGCCGAAGCCTGTTCTCTTGAAGTCCTGCGTGTCATTCAGCTTTTTGCCTTGTTCCTTCACCTTGGAATCCTGAACTCCACCATGTTACTGTCAGTGCAGCCAAGGCTGCCCCTGACCTTCACATCCCTGACCACTTCTTCCTTTTTTGTAAGAATCGGTCCAGTGAAGCATGTGCTCTCTGGCCCTTTGATAACCTGTGTTAGGAGGTGGTCATCGATGCACTTTCAGAAACTGCATGGGTTGCTTGTGTCTTGCTATGTTGTCCCTCCAGTAGATACTGGAGTGGCTAAAGTTCCTAATGAGAAGGAACCAGGGTCTGTGAACATGATACTTCTTCCAGTTGTCTGGAGAGGGCCTCATCATCTTCCTAATCAGATGGTCTGTAACAGATCCACCACAACATCATCCATGTCAGTCTGCCCTCTAATCACGACCTGTAAGCGTTCAGCTGGCTGATCATCCATCCCAAGGCAGAGCTCCATGTGTTCCCACTGATCTCACTGAAAGGGCAACTCACCCTCCTTGCCTTCTTGGCCTGTGCTTCCCAAAGAGCCTGTGTCCATCCTTTGCAGCATTTCAGTTGTGTGTGCTATCTCACTATGTCTCTGTGATCCCAATGAGATCATAGCCCTGCAACTGCATGTAGATCTCTAATTCCTCCTGCTCCCACATGTTCCTCGTGCTGCATGTGTTAGTGTGCAAGCACTTCAGGGCGGGACCTGCCCATACTGACTTCCCAGAAGGGATGTGACAGCTTTCCCTATAATGTGGCTGTCCTGTAAGTACTTCAGAATATATGTGCATGTGCTTGGGGTGACCCCACTTCAGGCCTGTTTTGGAGAATTCCAGCTTCATGGACTTGAATTGAACATATCTTTGCTCTCTTGCTCTCTTTCTGTTTTCTTCTGTGTTCCTTTTTCTTCTTCCTTAGCTAGAAAGATGTGAATAACCATCAAAAAGCTGTGAGGCTGGAGGGTGGGGAAAAATGTTGTCTTGTGTGATAGGCCCCTTCCTTAAAGTTTTTTCCATGCTGAAATCTTTGCATTTATACTTGAAATCACAACTTTTTCCTGAACCATTTACCTATTTTAATAGCAACCATATCTACTCATCTCCAGGGTAAGTATCCAAAACCTCATTAAGTCCCAAATAAAGTAAGTTTTTACATGCTGGTATTTAGAGAGTGATGTACCACTTGATAGAAGCTATTTGTACTGCATCCTTATTATCAAACAGTAAACTGTTTTTTCAGGGACTGTTTGAAGAGATCTCAATTTCTTCCAGAGGTTTAAATGCTTGACCAACAGAAACACGTTCGCAATAAAAGAATTTCCAGTGGGCTTTATTTTTGAGGCTGTGTGTGCTTCAGCACTGATTGAACTTACCTTCTTGTTTGTGTACCATAAAGGTGCTAGAGAGCCAAGACAAAAAGTTCCATTTCTGGGAAGGGACCAGGAACTTCTTAGGACACAGTTCTGGCAGGAAAGATAAGCTTGGAAAAAGTGAGCATGAGAACATTTTTCTGCTACTTGCTCGCACTTTTTTTTCCCCCAATAAAACTTTTTTTTGCATGTTCTCACCTCTAGCATTAATGTGTCATCAAATTTCTCTGAACTGGAAATATTCAATGATGTTTTGAGCATTAGTTAGTGGTGTTAAAAGGCAGGTGGCAATATTATATTATTTTCTGAGTGATTTTGTGAATCGGTGAGACTTGTTTTTGTGTAATGTATAACTTCTGTTTTAATGTCTGTTATAACTTCTGTTATTCTGTTGTTCCATTTTGTGTCCATGCTGTTCAATTACAGCATGCAGTGAGATTATATTTTGAACAATTATGAAATAGTGGAAACTTGTTATCCAATTAGCAGCAAACTTTCAAATGAGTTAATATTTTCCCTATTCTTCTTATTTGCAGGAGACAGCTGCAATCACTGGATGCATTATAGTGATGCCACTAAAACCAGAAGTGGATGGGCCAAAGAATTATTAAATGAATTCAAAAGCAATGTTGACTTGCTTAAGCAGGCTGTGAAGGACCAGGTCATAGATTCTCCTCCCAGATCACCACCTGCTGTGTCTCCTCAGAACCTGCAAACAGGTACTTCGCATCACTAATGCTCTAATTCCATGAAATGTTAAAACTATTCTAAAAAAGACTGTTCTTTTCAATGATTCCATCACTATTCTTTCCTACAGGCAAGGAACAGATACCGAAAGGAACATCTAGGGCTTCCTCTGTATCTTCCCAACAACCAAAGGGCAAACTGATGTCTAGTCCTATTGTGGTTAGACTTGCAGATTTCAATATATATCAGGTACATTTCTTCAAATTAGTAAAACTGGGGCTAGTTAGCCCTTGACTGTTACATAACAATGGTTTTTAAGGGACAATTCTGAAGCCCATTGAAATTAATAGAAGTCTTTCCATTCATTATTGGATTAGACCTTTATGGGCCTGCTTCTTCTTTGTTAAAATTGGTGGATATTTTCTTATTGACTGTGTATTAGATGATAACCTATCACAATTATGTTTTGGATCCAAGTTCTACTGTTCCCCAAATCCTGACATTTGGAATTTCACGTTTTCGTTGTGCTATGTTAGGTACACAATACTTTAATATGTGGTTTTGTATCTCATGCTTTTCTTATTGTTATCTTTTCAAAGTAGATGGATTTTTTTTTTAATGTTAAATTAAGAGTTTTAAAAATTTTTCTTCAGCCCCTCCCTCCCCCAGTGGTATTTTGAGTAGGCACCTTAACTGTTCTTCCCCCCACTCTGCCACCCCCATTTGTTTGAGTTAATAGTCTTAGTTGCTGGTCGTGGTCCAGATTCACCCTTTGGTGCAGATAGGAGGCAACTGGAATAGAAAAGGAGTATATCTCTAAGGCAGAATGGTAATGGTAGAGGAGTGCTGTACCCATACTGTAAAGTTCAGGTCCTAACAGAAAAGCTTAGTGTGTACCCTTAGTCATTGTGACTTCTACTTGCTCTTGTTACAATTTTCAATGCTTTTTTGCTATATCACTTCTGGTAGAGTGGGAGGTTGCAGTTTGCTGCCAGGAGCCTTCATCTGGGTTTGAAGTCTTTTATAATATCATTTTGTACTGTTGATGTTTCCATTTGCCTTCTACTCTTCAGATGCTTGTCTCCTCCCTACACAAATCAATTTTCAATTCTTTTAATTGTCATTATTTCTATAAAATTTGCAAAAAGTTATTTTTCTAAATAGACCTGTTAGTACTTGAGTTTTTCTGTGTGTTAATACAGAGATGTTTGCAGCTTGAAAACAGCTACATAGAGTGAAGCAGGCTTATAAAGGTTATATATTCATTATTTCCAGTGAAACTAATACAAGTAGACATCATCATACATTCAGTATTAATAGTTTGGCTAATTCCAATCTAGCAGTCTGACCTATGAAGTGTTGGATGAAAGAGCTTTGTTTTGACAACATAATTTTTAAACTAGTGTACATTACAAGAAATTTAAGGTCACATATATCAAAAGGTGATCTCTCTTTTTGTTTCCTAACTTACATTGGAAGGAAACAGAAATGGAGAATTACTGTTCTGTAGTGTCTTGATTCTCCTGTGAAGTAGACCTTCGGGCATAGTCAAGAATACGTATCTCTGCCACATGCATGCTGAACACCTTGCATAGCAGTATACAGTTGAGAGTTGGTCCATGTACTGGAATCTGTCCTTATGACAGCATAAGGACTTCCTAACACGTGTGTAATAAGCTTATCTAGCTTATCTATCCCTTATCATCTAGATATGGGATCCTTTTGGACAGATGGTATGCAAATATACCATGTCCTACCATAATTGCTTCTACAGGAGCTGTAGTGTTTGCAATAAAGATATCAGATCACTCTAGGCTTCTACTGAATGCCTTGGAAAGTGACCTGCTGCCTCCCACCTCACGTGAAGGAAGGGGAACTGGTACTGTTAATACTATACAGTTTTCTTGTGAAACTTCTATTCAGATTGCTTCTTACTAGAAGGCAACTAGGTGTTTCTCATGTAGTTGAGGATCTGCATCTGAGAGCAGTGGAATGTTACCAAACTAGGGGCAGTGCCTTGCAAATACAAGTGCTTAATGATTCATAACAATGTAATGTATTAATGAAATTAATCTTTTATCTCTTACAGGTTTCAACAGCAGACCAGTGTCGTTCTTCCCCTAAAGCTCTGATCTCTTGCAATAAAAAGTCACTTTATCTTCCACCAGAAATGCCAGCTATTCATATTGAATTCACTGAATATTACTACCCAGATGGAAAGGACTTTCCTAGTAAGACTTTTTTTTTACTGAACCATAAGTTTTATCTGTTACTTTCACCTTTACGAAGCTTAATACTGATTTCAGGTTGACAATTAGAAATAGGTAATGACTTTCTAAAATGGAAAAAACACAACACTACTCCATTTCCATAGTGCTTGCTTCTGGCAAACTTCTATAAATATTTTTTTTTATAAACATGTTTTTTAAGTCTGAAAACACTCACAGTATTTTTACTGGCACATAAATTATTCGTTCTCCAGCATACATATATTGTTTCTGCAGTTCCACTGTCTGGCTACGTAAAAGAACTCAATGGCTACATAAAAGAACTCAAACTATTGCAGTAGTATCTAAGATGCAACAAAATGCTACTGGACTTATGTTTATTAATGCTTTATGGGGCTGTCCCTGTTTTATATACAGAAATGTCAATGGATTTCTTGGGGATGGGACTTGAGGACAGCAAATCTTCTTGGTCCTGCCCTTCCTCTGTAATGAGGACATTCTCCCCCTCTCCTCAGACTTCATTCTAGTCTAATACTAGCTTTTACATTCAAAAATTCAGTTACTTGCTTGGAGTGAGAAAAAGAAGCATCACTTTACGTATCCTTGGGACGAAAGGAGTGGGTTTGCATTCTTTCTGTGACGTAAAATACTAGTAAAATGTAAGTCTGCACTTGTTAGTTTGTTTTAAAAACAAATCCAACCCCTAAACATTTTACTTAATCTCATGATTTTGTTTTGTTTTCTCTTTTAGTTCCATGTCCAAATTTGTATGGCCAGCTGAATGCTTTACAGTTCACCCTGGATGAGAGGAGTATTCTGTGGCTAAATCAGTTTGTGTTGGATTTGAAACAGAGTCTTATTCAGTTCATGGCCATGTACAAGTTAAATGACAACTCAAAATCAGATGAACATGTTGATGTTAGAGTTGATGGACTAATGTTAAAGGTACACTGTCATTGAGGAGGGATTTTGTGGTTGCTTGGAAGAAAATAATTTTTCTCTTATTCTGAAAAGCTGTTAGCAAAGCAGCTTAAGGAATAAATGTCCAAATACATGAACAAACAACCCACGCAATAAAAATTGCTACTCTGGAAAACAATGCAGAATATGATGGTTTGAAGAAAAACATCTGTCTTCCATACTACACCAGCTATATGTCCTAGGGGTATTTTGGTTTTATATTGAAGACCTGAATGGGAGTATTAACAAATTATTTCACTGTGTTCAATGAAGCTGACATAGTGGGAGAAAAAAAATTCAGCACTGAAGTCAAAATAACTAGCAAAAAATTTATATTTGCACTTAGTATTAATGCAAGGGCCCCTCCTGTGTTCCTCTGATAGTAGTATATCAAAACTCTTTAGTCTTGTTAGTGAATGCCTGGAGTAAAGCAAGCAGTTCATCTGAAGGTTTATTTCCTTCTCCAAAACCCATTATCACTATTTTCTGATTCACACTGGTGCTTGTTAATGCAGCTGAACATCAGATTTTTGCTTCCTGTGTTACCATCTTCTTTGGAGGAGAAGGATTATTGATCAGACAAATCCCCCCTCTCTCCCCACCATCGTTGTCCGTGTCCGTCCCCGCCCCCCCCCGCCTCAATTCGCATTGGGCATTACTTTCCAAGGTTCAGAGGTGAGCAAAACAATGAGTCTTTTTGATGGTGCCCACAGGAGAGGTTTCAAGGGTTCTAAAAAGTCAACCATCTTTCCATAAGTTATCTTCCTAAGGCTCTTGGTGCATATCTATGGAACTTTAAAAGGATGTGATTTGTACTGAATGAAAACAATTATTGAGAGCTAACAACCAGGCAACTACAAATACAGGCTGATCTAATATTGAATTACTGTATGTGAATAGCCCATTAAACTAAGAGAAGATAAAAGTAAAACTATTCCTAAATCCCTCAAACCTTGATTCATATTAATTGTTTCATCCCTGTATTAACTGCATTATTTTTATTCGAGCAAATTATGAATCTTTTATTATTGGTGTGTTTGTTTATACATCATATAGCTAATTATTATATAGTTACATATTTGGTTATTTTGTTCTGAGTCCTTTTATTTACATGAAGAAGCTTCATCACTCCCATCTTTTAAGTGTCTTTAGGGTGACTTTTTCACTCTGATCTTTCTAGATTCAGCATGGAGATGTGACAGAAGGTAGTGTCACTGATACTAGCAAAACTAGTGGCCAAGGTCCATGTTAAAAACATCAGATACAGGTTTTGCCGTAAAATATATATTTCCTTTAAAACTTGCACTAAAGATATGCAAGTTAAATTAAATCCAGCATACTGAACTATTTTGTTGTTTTTAGGAGTTGGAGTATATTTTTGTTTTTATGATTAAAAAATTATGATTATCAGATAATGGTCACAAAATACGTATTCTGTATTCTTCAATGGTAAGAATATTAGTTGTGTTAGCACATTTAATTGTTTCCTTGCATCTTAACATAGAAATAAAATACTGTAGTACTCACTGTAGTGAAAAACCATATTTGACAAATCAGATTGAACTCCAAATTATAATTCTCTGTTTTTCAAAGTTGTAAATACTTGGAACACTTGAAGAAACTTTCTGCCAGGCTGTTTCTGAGTTGAAGAAATGAGACACTTCAGCCTCATATAGCTGACATAATTCTAAATTGATAAGAAAAACCTGAGACCTTTACGTTTTTGTACAAACATTTGAGTTTCAGATGCCATAGCGTCCTTCTTAAAAATGAGGGTAAATACAAATGACAGTCTGTGAGCCTGATTTATCCTTGTTCTGTGTTAGTATACTTGAGTTCTCATAAAATTATATTCCTTTATTTTAGCTGTCATGGCTATTACTTTGTTTCTTTAATTGTATACATTCTTACTTTACATATTTCTAACAAGACAAAATATATTTCTCTCTTGCAGTTCATCATCCCATCTGAAAACAATCCTGAAATTCATAAAGATCAACCCCATGCACTTTCCATTCAAAGTTCAGAGATGATTGCTACGAATACAAGATACTCGCCAAACTGCAGACACTCTGATCTAGAAGCTTTGTTTCAGAACTTCAAGGACTGTGAATTTTTCAGTAGAACTTTCACCACCTTTCCTAAGTCCCAGAAGAATTTTAATCTTTTGCATCCAATCTTCCAGAGACATGCTCATGAACAAGATACTAAAATGCATGATGTTTATAAAGGTTATATCATCCCAAAATTGAATAGATATGCATTAAAGACATCTGCAGCTACAGATGTTTGGGCCTTGCATTTTTCTCAGTTTTGGATAGATTATGAAGGAATGAAAAGTGGGAAAGGACGACCAATAAGCTTTGTAGACTCATTCCCACTTTCACTTTGGATTTGCCAGCCAGTAAGATTTGCAAAGTCACAAAAAGAGCTTTTATCACATAATCGGACAGCTTTGAACATTCCAAAAAGTGAATCTGGCGATCTTGCTAATAGACTGCAACGTAAAAAACTTCTAAAGGAATATTACAGCAGTGAGACAGAGCCATTGACCAATGGCATTCAAATGTCAGACACTTCAGGAGTGCTTTCTGAAAGCTCTTCCTCTGATGCAGATGTACATGTTCTCGTCCATGTTCAAAAACATGTAAGCCTGCAGATCAATCATTACCAGTATCTTTTTTTGCTGTTTCTCCATGAATCTCTCGTATTGCTCCTGGAAAACTTAAGGAATGATGTAGAAGCAGTGACAGGAAAACCTGCAAAGCAAACAGATGTCTGCATTGGGATCCTACTGAAAAGTGCAGAAGTAGCCTTACTACTCCATCCGGTGACTCAGGGAAACCCTTGTAAGTCTCCGGTTGTGGAAGAAGGAAGTCCCATGGCACCAGAACTCTCCCCTTTGGGAAACGGGGAAGCTCTTCCTTCAGAGAATAAATTAGTTGGCGATAAGATGATGCAAGCTGGTATTACTAATTTTGATTATGTAAATGACTGCAAGCCTCTGAATGCTGAAGTTAATAAAGAAATTTTAACAGATCCTCTTTTGCTTAAATCAGATAGTATTACAGATTTTCAGAAAGGAACGTCATTTTCAGATGATGCATCAGATAAAGGTTTGGGAGATACGAGTGAAGGAGGAAGCAGTGGACTTTTTAGCAGAAGTGATTCAGAGGAGGTCTGTGGACCTCTAAGTGAGAAAAGTAGTTTGCATCCTAGGGATTCAGCATCCATTTTAAATAAGAGAGAAGACTCTACTGAATTGTTCATTGATAAAGAGGATGACAAAAACATGTTCTCAAATAAGTTAAATGAACAGGAAGGCACAAATGAAGGCTGTCCTAACCAAGTCACTGACTTGGAAACAGAAACTGCCTTAGAATCTGAAGAGCTTGAAATCAACAAAGTGACTTCAGTTAGAATGTTTGCATCTCAGCCTTCATCAAGGTATAGAAGATTTAATACTAAATCAGTTTTCCTGCTATTTGAAAATATTTATCAATCTTGTTGGCCACATACTGGCCACATAATGGTCAAGAGAAGTGAACATCTAGTAGATGAAAAACTTAAAAGTGTATAAAGATATAAGATATGCACTACCCAGCATTCAATGAAAGCTAAAACCAACTGTTAGTTAATTGATTTAAACTATTTGTTTTCAGTTTAAATGTTTTGAAATATGTATTGAGAAAAATATCGACACAAATATCCACAGGAATGTGTGTTGTTTCTATGCTTATCTCTTTTTATAAAAATTTTTCCCTTGCCAAAGGGTTATTGAGTTTTCAAATTTTTTTCTATCTTGCCTGTTTTAGAGGAATTTTTAAAATTAACTTCTATGTAATTCCTTTAATTTGAAATAATAATTTCCTAATATCTTTACATTTAAAAAGTGCAAAGCCTAAGGAACGCTGCCCGTCCAACCTCCCTGCATTCTCTGTTTCTTACAAGAATATGAAGAGAAGTCCATCACAAGTTTCTCTGGATACCATCTCTATTGATAGTATGATGCTAGAGGATCATTTGGTCGAGAGTGATGGAAGTGACAGCCAAAGCTTTCTCGAGAAAGGTGAGTAGGTTTAACAACTAATTTTAAGCAATACATTAAAATGTTGTTTGTTGCTAAAATAATACTCAAAAGGATTGTAGTGCAGCAGTATAGCACTATTTCTGTTCGCGTCTCCAGTCAGTAATACCAAGTATATTCACAGCACATCATTTCAAGGGAAAGCAATAAGGTGTGTGGCTTAAGTACTTCTACTTAAATACCACTTAATTTTCCTCTCTTGAGGAGTGTAAAAGCATTGCAGTGCTATGTTGCAACTCTGAGTTAAGTAGAACTGTTCCCTGCTTTGCTTAAAAGCTGTTGCTTTGGCTGTAAGTGTTTAGAGGTTTGTACCCTGAATCAGTGTTATGCTTGAAGTGGTAAAGAAGCTTTAATTTTTAAAATAAATGAAAAAGTAATGGCTTGTCGCTAATATTCACTGTGCTAATTACCAGGCAAATAGATTTGGTAGTCTCCTTGCAGCTGATTCCTTACAGAGCAGTTCCTAGCTATTGACTGTCTAACAGCAGGTATTTGTCCAATTTTTGCTCATCTGTGCGTGAGCGTTTGCCCCTCATCTGAGGGACTAATTCATGCATATGCTAATTACGTCTGTATAGTCTGTAGTATTGTGGACTTATGCAATTGTAATGATCTAGTAGGTCTCTGGCAAAACTGATTAGATAGTTTTCTAATGTCAGGAAATACAATAAGACTTCGTTGGTACCTCTTTTCTGACAAATTCTACTTTGAATAAAGAATGACAGTATTTTTTTCTGTAGGATTTCTTTTCAGTCTAGAGCAATAATGAGAAGAATGCTTCACTTGCAAACCTGTTATATATTTGGATTGTAGGAGTATTCTTGCATGTGCTTATGTGGTAGTATGCCATAAAATAAATTTTCCATTTTAAATAACATTTTTATTTCTTTTTATCTTGTTAAACAATATTTAGCTGCAGGTTAAGTCTGCGTACTTTCTAGTTGTCAAGGAAACAATACCATGATCACTGTAACGAAAATATATATAGCTTATTTCTCTAAACATAAAACTGCACACATTTGCTCTAAAGGCATTGTGCAGTGTTTTAGATACATGGCTTGGAATCTTTAACCTTTTTTTCTGCTGGATCAGTTTTATATTTGATTTGGAAGACCAAAAAAGGCCCTTTGCAATTTTTTAAGTAATGCACATAGAGTGCCATTTTGATTTTGTCATTATATCCTTCCCTACTTGCATAGCATCTAGAACTTTGAACTCTCTGTAAGAGGAATGGATTTGGCAGTTCAGTCAGGAATATTTGTTTAATAAGCCATTCAACTCATCTTAAAAAATTAGTTAATGTATGCATACAGTAACTGACACTGACTTTATTCTTAATGCAGGAGTGATTCAGGTTATGCTATGCTAACTTTATGTTTTTTCTGATGTATATATGGAAGGTATTACAGCCAGAAACTATCAAAGCCCATCAGAAAATGCCCATGACAGAGGCACAGTGATTGAAAACTGTGATGGGTCATCTCCAGATGCCATGAGCGCTGCTTCAGAGAATGCCCATGAGACTAGTGAAGAAATGGTAATATTATTGAATTCCATTAGAATACATGCTTCAGGAAATTAAACCTTAAAACAGAACTAAAATGAATGCTTTTAGAGGTGATTTTTCAAGTAGTTTTGAGAGCTTTTGTTAGTGCATTATGTAAGCCTGTAGATCTAGTGCACTTGTATTAAGTTCAAATGAAGATTATAGTCCCAGTTACACTCAGCATTCTCTGTCCTTGTGATCTCCTCTATAGCCACTGTTGATAAATAACAGCAGCCACTTAAAAATGTCAGAAAACATATGACATGGCCATGGCCATATGTTGTAATGGCCATATGTTGTAATGTTATGTTCTTTTATGGTCTGTTGAATATAATACTTAAAATGAGCTTTTTAACATCATCGAGTATGTATAAAAGAAAGTGCCATCTCTTACATGGAGATGTTTACTTAGCACTGGTAGCATTCTGTAGTATTTGCAAATAGGAGCATAACAACTGCCCTACTGGGTCAGATCAGAGATGCCTCTTATCCAGGGTTATGTGAGGACAATGCCCAGTATTTAGAGGAGATTATAAGAATAGGGCATGTAGAAAGAGATTCCCTCCCTGAGACACCATGCAGGGTCCAGTGTTTTCCGTCTGCCTATCTACTTATTCCTTGCTGATCTTTGCCCTAATCAATGCTTAAATTACATTATTGTATCAGTTAAGGTCATGAACTGGAAACCAAAGAGTTTGGGGCCCAAAGACAGTAAATTTACTGAAATTTGTTGTGTGCTTGCTGACCTATTTTCCTTTTTAGTAATGTTAATCATGTAATCCTACCTTCGCTTTAAAATATTTGTGGATCACCTTCATTTAAAAAAAAAATAAAAAAGCAGCTCACTTAAGTGATTGGTTCCTTTTAAATAAATTTTCAATCATCTTTGCATATAGGTAATAAGGAAAAAAACGGAATTCATTCAGATTGTTATGCAAATGCACATTGGCATATTTTTCTACTTGTAGGATATCACTAAAAAGTCATTAGAAGAAGGAGACCACAATAGTAGTAATGATGATTGATGTGTATCTTCTGATACCAAAGCTGACTTTTGAAACTGTTGTTGTTTTTGAAAGATACTGCAATCCAACAAAAAGAGAAAAAGGGCTGACTGCTATGCAGATAGACTACAAAACTTTGGCTATCCTGGTTAGATAGAGTCCTGGAATCATAGAATCATTAAGGTTGGAAAACACCTTTAAGATCATCAAGTCTGACCATCAACCCACCACCACCATAACCACTAAACCATGTCCCGAAGCGCCACATCTACACTTTTTTTGAACACTTCCAGTGATGGTGATTCCACCACCTCCCTGGGCAGCCTGTTCCAATGCTTGATCACTCTCTCCATAAAGAAATTTTCCCTAATAACCAGTCTAAACCTCCCCTGGTGCAATTTGAGGCCATTTCCTCTTCTTCTTTCGCTAGTTACTTGGGAAAAAGACCAACACCCACCTCACCACAACCCCCTTTCAGGTAGTTGTAGAGAGCAATAAGGTCTTCCCTCAGCCTTGTCTTCCCCAGACTGAACAACCCCAGTTCCCTCAGCCGTTCCTCATGAGAGTTGTGCTCTAGACCCCTCACCAGCTTCGTTGCCCTTCTCTGGACACGCTCCAGCACCTCAATGTCCTTCCTGTAGGGAGGGACCCAAAACTGAACACAGTATTTGAGGTGCAGCCTCACCAGCTGCAGGGGGTACAATCACTTCCCTACTCCTGCTGGCCATGCTATTTCTGATACAGGCCAGGATGCTGTTGACCTTCTTGGCCACCTGGGCACACTGCTGGCTCATGTTCAGCCGGCTGTCAACCAGCACCCCCAGATCCTTTTCTGCCAGGCAGCTCTCCAGCCACTCCTCCCCAAGCCTGTAGCATTGCATGGGGTTGTTGTGACCCAAGTGCAGGACCCTGCACTTGGCCTTATTAAACCTCATACAGTTGACCTCTGCCCACCGATCCAGCTTGTCCAGATCCCTCTGCAGAGCCCTCCTACCCTCCAGCAGATCAACACTCCCACCCAGCTTGGTGTCATCTGCAAACTTACTGAGGGAGCACTCAATCCCCTCATCCAGATCATCTATAAAGATATTAAACAAGACCAGCCCCAAAAATGAGCCCTGGGGAACACCACTTGTGACCGGCCGCCATCTGGATTTAACGCCATTCACCACAACTCTCTGGGCTCAGCCATCCAGACAGTTCTTTACCCAGCGAAGAGTAAACCTATCTAAGCCACGAGCCGCCAGTTTCTCCAGGAGAATGCTGTGGGAGATGCTGTCAAAGGCTTTAGTAAAGTCCATGTAGACAACATGCACAGCCTTTCCCTCATCCACTAGGTGGGTCACCTGGTCATAGGAGGAGATCAGGTTGGTCAAGCAGGACCTGCCTTTCATGAACCCATGCTGGCTGGGCCTGATCCCTTGGTTGTCCTGCACGTGTCCTGTGAACACCCTCAAGATGAACCTCTCCATAATCTTCACTGGTACTGAGGTCAGGCTGACAGGCCTGCAATTCCCCAGATCCTTCTTCCAGACCCTCTTGTAGATGGGCATCACACTTGCAAGCCTCCAGTTGTCTGGGACCTCCCCTGTTAACCGGGATGGTTGATAAATGATGGAGAGTGGCTTGGCAAGCTCCTCTGCCAGCTCCCTCAGTACTCTTGGGTGGATCCCATCAGGTTCTTTAACCTGATCTGATTCAGTGCTGCAAATGCTTGGGTGTGCTTATGATACGCATGAAGTTGAATACAGCCTTAGAAAATTTCAGGTGTCACAGAGGTCACATGCTTCTCTGTCAGAGAGGGGAAAGTCTGTCTCACTTTCGTGACTTATCTGGACAATTCTGACTTGGTATTAGTGGGTTATAAATACAAGTGTCTGTCTCTGCACAGACAATTGAGCAACCCATTGTCAAGCCAATGGGTGCAAAAAGGAAAGAAGAAATGAGAAAACTTTGAGCAAGGGTTAGGGATACAAAGATTTTCTCCGTTTGTGAGGGAAAAGGTTTAGACAGAACTTAAAAAACAATAACCACTGTAAATTCAATTTATAATGTCATATTGTTTTATCTTAACTTTATTGACAGATGTCTGTTGTGGTTTTCCAAATATTTGGCGTTAATGGTGAAATTGACATCAGAGGCGAAGACACAGAAATATGCCTACAGGTCAACCAAGTGATACCAAATCAGCTGGGAAATATCAGCGTTCGACACTACCTTTGCAACAGAACTGTTGGTAAGAACTAACAATGAGATCTCAGTGTTGTGAAATTGGAATTGGAAACATTTGTTCTAAGTAAATAAAACCACTGTATTAGCCTTAAAGCACAAAACCAGTTTTATGTTAGTACAATAGCATCCTTTTTCTGATGGTTTAGAATATTTATTCTGATTTCTTTCCTAATTGCCATACTTTGAAAGGGGAGGACATAAAAATGGAATCATTTCTGATAGTGAGGGTAAAAAAACGCATTGCATTGAATTCTGGTCACAAGTTGTGTTTTTTTTTTTTTTAAATCAAGTAAGTTGCATTACATTATGTTATTGTTTTATGAAGATGGAACTCCCTTACTGCTCTAACAATACTTTGCTTAAATGTACCTTGGTTGAAGGGCTATTTCTTTTCTTCAAGATCTGTTTCTCTAGATTAAATTAATGCCCACAATTTAAACACATGTATAATCTGTGGTTTAAGAAAAGTTAAAAATTGACTCTGTGTTAGGAAAGATGAGCTGCAAGGACAGCCTTTTTTTTTTCCTGTTTTTCTTTTTTTTCTTAAAAGTGTGGTAGGAGCACAGGGTGTAGTTTCATGCCAGATATTTGCAGAACTAGATCAACCAGTGTATTGAGAGCTGTTCTTGGGTATGAACTCATGCCCATTCTTTGCCAGAAAACCTAGTTCACATACTGTGAGGGTTTTTTTTCTTGGCATGATGTATTGGCGTGCAACTTCACGTCACAGTTTGCTTTGCTCCCCTCTGCCAGCCTTCCACATGGATTGTTGGATGCCAGGTCTGTTGCGCTGTAGGATTTTTGGGGCAGATCCCTGATGCACCTGCTTCCTGCTTCTGGTTCATCGCCTTTCCTAGGAAACAGCTATAGCAGCTGTTGGCTGCCATTTATTTCCAGCCTTGCAGCAGTGGGGATTTTCTTCAGGAAGTTGTGCTTGGTCATACAGCCTCTGATGCTCTAGCTAAAGAACCCATTTACTGGTAAGCTAAGCAGTTGCCAGCAGCTGCTGCCTGAGCAGCTGTTGCATGATGTTGCAGGTGCATTCAGGCATCTGAAGGCAAGAGGGGGGTCCAGCAGGGAAGACTCATGGCTGATCTTCAGTTCATACAGCAGGCAGACTCATTTCTGATTATCTGTCACATCATCTGTGAAAGCAAGAGGGAGTAAATAGTAAGAACATGCCACCTTCCTTCTCTCATGTGGATCTGAAACTAGAACCTCCTTTTTCTGGTTCAGCTGCTTATGAGATGCTTCTGCACTGGTTGATTATTTTATGGACAAAAGGTTATAATGTGACTGGAATTTCCAAATACTTCCACTTCATATCTCTTCCTTTCTCTTTCTGGTGGGTATCTGGATGTGTGGACCAGCAACACTTTTTTTTTTTTTTTTTGTACATTGCTGATCACTCCCATTCTGTAACGTACATCTTTTCTTCTCTCCACTGATCTTTTCTTCTTTCCGCTGTAGGGCTGTGCTTTCTGTACTGAGTCAAGAATCTTCTGTAGCCACTTCTGCTCCCCATCTCCCACACTTATTCTAACAGAAGAACTAAGGGAGAAAACAGTTTAAAAAAAGAATAAAAGAATTCCAGAGGATCAAGGTTGGGAAAAATCTTGAGATAATTCTCAAGTTAATGAGTTAATGGTAACAAAATACAACTAAAAGAACCAGTGAGCAAAAGCGTAAGAAAATATCCCAATAAAAGAAACTTCCACCCCCAGGACCTTTAATAAAACTTACTCAAGTGCTGAATTAACAATTGTAACCAGTAAACTGAGGAACCATGCAAAGCAATGAGTAATCAAGTCATAATTACTGCATACAAAAGTGTTCTGGGTAAAAATAACTGTTTAAAACCTACTATACTGTTAATGCAGTGGGTGTAAAAAGGGAAAAGTGTGCCTAATTGCCCTCAGACTTATTCCAGCTATGTGGCAGCTGTGCAATTCCCTGCAGGGCTGCAGGATGATGCCTTTATCAGATCTTGTGTGGCAGAAATAACAAAAGAAGAGTGGATGGAGTATGGCAGAGGTACTCTGGGAAGGACAGTGCTTTTACTGAGACGTTGTCATGCTTGGAGGGGAAAGGAACAGCAGTTCATAGCAGCTTCGAAATTGTTTAATGCCATTTTTACTCCATCCTCTCTTGACCATGCCCTTCAGATACCTACAAGATAACCAGGGTTGAGCTTATGGCTGAGACAGAATGGGTGCTCTTTTCTTCTGTTTTTCTACACTTTGGTAGATTCTTCTAGCAATGATGCAGGCACTCCTTTCAGGTCTGGAAATACTTAGGGCACATCCTGCTTCTTTCTTTCTCTGAAAAGGATTCTTGAAAAGGACCTCAAGGACAGAGACTGCACAGCCTCTCTAGGGAGCCTGCACCACTGCTTAATTTTCCTCATTCTTTACATTCAGTTTGCACCTCTTTTGTTGCAATTTGAACTATTGTCTCTCAACCTCCTGACGGGCACTATGGTACAGTACTCTGTCTTCATAACCTCATCGTAGGTATTGGAAGGCTGCTAGTAGATTTCCCATACACCTTCTCTTCAGCTTTCCAGTAATTACTCATATATGCACAAGCAGGAATCAAGAAGGGGAGAAAACGATAAACTGCATGTCAGTAGTATGGGGAGAGGAAAAAGAATAGAATTAAAGAAACAAAAATAGAAAAAAAAGAAGTCTTACTTCATCTTTAAACCTAACTTTATCCACATCTTTTTTGCAATTACTAAGCTTGTGAACATTGGACTTCCCTGAGGGAACCACAGTTTAAACCAAGAAGCCTTTTTTTGTTTTGTTTTAATTCTCTCAAATTTGTTTAACAGTTAGATGCTCTACTAATATAAATTGACATAATCCAGATGATTTTACTTCAGTTACTTTGATTTCAGCCATCTTTTAAGATTGAATGTTTGCTTCTTAATATAATTATTGTGAGTATGTTTTTTGTCATACAGATAATTTCTGTAGGTCAGCCATCATAGTGACCAAATGACTTGAGAATCCCATGCAGTAATTATTTCTGGTTGTGAACGCTCTTTTTTTGTACAGCAAATAGATACTGCCCCCCACCCCTCGATATCTGATTACCTTAAATATTTTATTGTATTTTACTTTACTTATTTTTAGAACTGTTTAGTTGAATGTTGCAGTTGTCTTTACTGGTTAAAGATACTGAAACTAAAAAGAAACTGCTAGGGTATTTTTAAGGTTCAAATTTACTGCCACTCAAACAATGGAAGCAGCATGTGGTCATGTTTTCCATCTTACTGCCTTGCTGCTTATGTTCCTATGTATTAACAAGTAAGTTCCTGAGTTAGGAAATTCTGCTTTTCCAAGAGAATATCTGCTCTCCTGAGAGAGTGAACTGACATATTTTTCTGAATTAAAATTGAAGGAGTTAGTGGAAAAGTATATAAAATAGTTGTTTTTCCATCATCAAGGCATTGAGGAAACATACATTTTTTTTCTGTGCATGGTGATACTTCTGTATTGTCCTTTTCTGTTGTCACAGTGAGGTACCGGTACTTGTATGTACTGTTTATTTCTCTGTAGTACTTTGAAGTGACATATTTAGAAATTTGCTCTGAAGTTCTGTATTTGCCATGCTGTAATTTGTGGATAATACTTCTAAAGTACTTTTGGAAAATCAGTTGGACAGTAGAGGTAGAAGTAACTGCATTATAATTGCTTTTTTCTACATTTCAAAATTTTAATGCAAATTTGTTTTCCTTTTGCAACAGGCTCTGACTGTAAATCTGTGGCTGGACCAGTTAATTCATCACCTGAGATTAGTTTGAGATGGGAAAGTGGGCCTAGTGCTGTCATACATTCCCTGCTGGCTGTAAAAAACGGTTTTCTTCAGTGTCATGTAGAGAACTTCAGTGCTGAATTTCTAACGTCTTCTCTCACAAACATTCAGCATTTTCTAGAAGATGAAACTGTTGCAGAAGTGATGCCTATGAAGATAAAAGTTTCTAATGCAAGGATTAATTTAAAAGTATGTTAACAATGAGCTCTTTGGCTCCTCTAAAGAAATTGTATTCTTGTTTCTTTGATGATAAACTACTAATCTGGATACAGTTAACTTCAAAGAAACTGCTATCGTACTCTGGAAAGTCTTTAGATAGCACTAAAACAATTTAAAAATCCATAGATTTGGTTAACACTGTAGTATGCCTACAGGGGAATTCTCTGCATGACTAAGCTATTTATACGAGTTAATATTTTATACTTTTTTCCTGCTCTCCCAGTCTCTCATGTAGAGTGACAGTGTCTGGGAGTTTTAGAGGTAAGGTGTACCAAGTTCCTAAGGGCACAATGTTGTTTTTTTCAGTTGGGCTTTTCTACTTAGCATAGTAATCGTTTTCTAATTACAAAACACTGATTTTAGAGGTTAATTCTCTCTCCTACTTAGAGGATAGTTCTTGCAATGAAAGTTCAGTACAAAAGAAGGGAAAAGGCTATTGGGAATTCAGTTCAAACCACTTGACTACTATTTCTTAGAACCCGGATTTCATGTTCTGCCCTACCTAGAAACAGATGCTAAATAATGCAAGCCTTTCCACCACTGTGGCTTAAAATAGCAACATTAAGAGGACACTCCTGCTCAAGTCTCCTAGGGGATTTTCTTTCATACATTTAAAGGAGATGGTGAGTTCTGTGCTGCACAACCGTTAAATATAAAGATAAGAACACCTTTGGGGGGGGGGGGGCAGCGGTGACAACCAAAAAACCCAAACAAATGTAAAGATAAGTTAACATTGCTTTGGAAATTAATAATCAGCCATATAAACTTTTAATAAAGCGAGGACTGGAATAGCAGCTCCAGTTCTGCGTCTGGGACAGGGCCTTGATTCTGCTAAGATCATTCTTGACTCGAAGGGCAATGCTTATCTCTATGGTGTTCTACTCAAAGTGCATCAGTATTCCCTCCCTCGGTGATGCAGCTTTTCCATCCCCTGAAGATCCTTAAGCACTTCTTTAGGGCTGTTTCTACTACAGGAGTAGCACAAGCACTTTCTGTAAGAGCTGTGGGTCTGTTCCTCAGATTTCAGTGTATCACAGACATGAATGCCCAAATGCAAAAAGGAAAGTCTTAACATATAGTCATTTAAATTTAAAAACAGGATTGTGCTGGTTTAGTGCCAAGAAGGTGGACTTAAGCAAAATGTTCTAGAGAAAGCAGGTGGTTGAAGTGGGGAATATACATTAATAAACCATCAATAGGAGTCTGTTTGGCAGCAAAAGCACTGAAGTGCTCACTCAGCAGTGCACACAAGTCACAGTGAAGTTACTCGTGATGGTTCACAAACTGCAGATTTGACATACAGATGATTCATTTCTATAGAGTGGTTGGGTAATAAAGAGTGAGAGGATACGGTTCAAATTTATACTGCATTGCCTATTCAATGCAGTGTATATTCTATTTCTTCTGCATGAGACGATGCAGTGTGTATCTTGGGGGGAGGAAGGAGTTAAGAAAGGTTATTTTATTTTTTTGCATTATCTGCTGCCATCTCAGTGCTGTTTCAAGAAAGTTTGGCAGTTATGTATCTACGGCTTTCTTGCTACATGCTTAATGCTGATATATGTAGTTTCTGATTATGCTGGCTGCGTTATTCTGCTTGACATGGATGATGAACTACTACTCTTCCTGGAGAGACCCCAAAAGAAGTAATCTGTGAAGTTTCTTTTCTGTTGAGTACAGTAATAGAAGTGAACTGCCGCTGCTGTCATCCCAAATTAAATACTAAAAAGACAAAATCCGCTCAAGAATGATAGCTGTACCCATTCAGTCTTTAAATAGTTCAAAGGAAAATCAGATACTATATAGCATGGGCTTCTTATCTCTGACTCCAAGAGCTCCTGAGCTAAAGAATGTCTTGAGTTGGGATATAATCTTATTGAGATGTCTGTAAAAATACCTTGAAGTATTTTAGTCAGACTGTATATATTGAGTTCAGCAGACTTCAGAGATAAATTTGGGCCCAGGAAAAAAAATGGAGTAAAAGTTTATTGGAGATCCCATTAGAAAATTCTACTCTGAAATGTTCCCTTTCAAGTTTTGTTAAGTCCAGTTATGTTTAATTGAACATCTTAATTAGCTATTTTGATTTCCTGGTAAACTGATTTTTGAATACTTGCATTTTTTAGGATGACAGTCCACGTGAAAATCTCAAGGCATCTGAGCTGGTACCCATAAAACTACATATTGACATACTCTGGATAGAAAGAAATGATGATGGGTCTTTTCTCATTAGAGGTTTGTATGTTCCTGCACCTTGATATCTCAATATTATAATCCAATTATTATTAACTGATGATAATTTGCGTAAGTTGTGTTGCCATATGCCTTAATTCTAAGTGCAATCACATAGAGGAAAATTACCTTTCTGAATAGCATATTGGCTGTTACAACAACCCACAGCTGAATCAGTCTGAGAGAAATAAAAATACGCATATAACTTCATCAGGATATGCTTCATCAGTGCATATCACTTCATCATCATAAGTCTAAGATTCCTTTGACTACAAACCAAAGAAAAAAAAAATTGCCTTTCTGTACAGATTGCCCAAGGTGGTTACCTGTTGTCTTTTGTTTTTGTGTTATGGGTAGTAATAGAGAATATTGTAAAATAAAAGACTATTTGAGAAGTACAAGTAGCTGTTTTCAATTCTGTATATTACAGTGGTGTCCTGGCAGCTCATGGCTGGGATTGCACTGAGACTTATTTTGAACAGCAATTTAACATTGTACTTCTCATGAAATATTATACACTTACAATTTTTTTCTATGTGTATGGGCAAATACTAAATACTCAGAACAAGGCAATACATTTAGAGCTGATGTCTTTCACAGATATGTCAAAGAATCATAGAGTAATCTAGTTTGGAAGAAGCCTCTAGAGGTCATATGGTCCTACTCCTTGCTCAAAGCAGGGGCAGATTAGATCAGGTTGCTCAATGCCCTGTCCAGTTAGTTTTGAGCATCAAAAAGGTGATTCCACAACCTGCCTGAAATAATCTCTGCCAGTGTTTGACCACCCATATGGTTAATTTTTTTGGTAATGTTTAACTGGAATCTCCTTTGCTGCAGCTTGTGCCTGTTGCCTTCTGTCTGGCCATGTCAAGACAGAAGTGCTTGGGCACTTGCTAAGCATCTCAGGGAAGTCTGGTTCATCTTCTCTATACCTTTCTACTAGGTAGGCAAAGGCAGCATTAAGATCACCCCATAGCCTTCTCAGATTAGACAAGTGCCTCTCTCAGATTTGTACATCATGTGCTCCTAGCCATGATTATTTTGGTGGTCCTCTGCTGTCAGCATCTTTTTCATGCTAGTGAATCCAAAACTGGATCCAGTACTCCAGATATGCTCTTACTGATCCTGAGTATTGGGGAATAATAACTTCCCTCATCTTGCTAGCTACACCCTTGCAAGTACAGTCTGTATGTGCCTGGTCTTTGCTGTGAGAGCTCACTGCTGACTCATGATAAATCCTCCTGTTGACCAAAGCCTACAGGTCATTTCCTGCAATGTTGCTTTCTCTCCAATTGGTCCCCAACCTGTAGTGGAGCAAGAGGTTATTTACTCCTGGCTGCAGGACTTCACACTGGCTTCACCTGAACTTCATGAGGCTCTAGTCGGCCCATTTGTCCAGCCTGTCCAGGTTCCTCTGAAAAACAGCCTTGTCCCTCAGTCTGTCAGTCACCCTTCAATTTGGTATTGCTCACAAAATTGCAGAGGGGGTACACACCCTTTCATCCAGGTCCTGAATATACTAATCCAACAATATGCAGAGTTGAGGAAGAGGAGGCTGCAGGGTGATCTTAATGCCCCCTTCACCTTCCTAATGGGAAAGTATAGCAAAGAGGGACCAGACTTCTCAGAGGTATGCTGTGGCATGATTTGCTTGTATTTTAATTTCTCCACATTATCTAATACATTGTTTGAGTGTTTAAAGACATTTAATGTATTTTGGTCATCTTTTTATACTAAACATTGGAAGAAATATTAATGTAGTGAGAACTTACATAGTTTTAAGGTTTCTTTCAGCTCATATTTTTTCCCCTTTTTGCTAAAGTGCTTTGATCCCTATTCTTACCATAGACTCTTCACATACAGTGACTTCAAAGGCATAGGTCAAATGCTATCAAATGCACTGAAGTGATTTATGTATCTGCAGCGCTACATTTTTGAGTCCTCGTGTGTGTGGTGGGATATAATGAACACAAAACTCGTGTTTAGGAGGAAATCTTTAAAAAAGCAACACCCTGGAATGTGGGTTGTTTTTGGGGTTTGGTTTTTTTTTTTTTTGACTACTAAGAACCATGACCCTCATTTTTTCCCTTGGTGGACAGCATTATATTTTAATAAATGCACTTCAGGTATAAATGCTAGAAAGTTTCTTTAATGCCAAGTCATTTAAGTTACTTTCTAATTTAAAAATTTGATCCTGCAGGTTTATCTCACTGTGTCTTCAAACGTAAATGCAGTTTTCAGATCTGATCTGGACCTGGAGACAGACTATTAATAGTTGTCAAATTTCTAATTATTCAGAATGCATGTTCTGTGGTGATGATATTGATCAGTATAAAAATGTGATCATTTTCTTCAAGCTGGAAGCTACATATTGCTTATTCTCATGCTTCCTGTCCTTTCTCTCTTCCTCCAAAAGGGTATATGACTTTTAATTTTTTTCTTTTTTTCCTTAAATTTGATTTTGGGGGGTAAATGTAAACTTAATTAATATTACAGGTAAATTTATTTACATAGTTTTAATTTTGTGCTGATGAGAATGAAACTTTAAAAAAAAGACGACAAAGAACCCTGAGCACTACTCTTAAGTCTCTTTCTGTGATATAGACAATCAAAGAGTAAATGATGTCTCAAAGATGAAGATTACAAGTAGTGCATTGCAACAAGCAACTGGACCCGTTGGACATAAAACACAGGACCAAGCCACGCAGACTACTTGTGAAATTCCTAGACCTTCTAAATCAAGGAGGGATTCAACTGATTTCCTTAAAAATGAGGTATTAAGAATTCCTTTTGAACCCCCTTCCCCCATTATGTTACAGTCATTAACCATCATAATTGTTAGATTATCTGGGGATGGGCTTGGGGATTACATCTGTTTAGAAATCTTTTGGGGATGGAAAGTATGAATTATAGATATTATCTTATGGTTCAGTACTCAGACATGCAAAATAAATTTAATACTACTTTCTAAATAGTGTAATAATACATTGCAGACTAATTCTTCCCCTTTACGTCAAAGGGAGTTTTATGAGGGAGCAAGTCTTCCCCCCCATCTCCCTCACCCCTGTACAACACAACTGCCAAAGACAAAGGACTAGACTGTTAAGTCAGACACTTACTAATCTGTCAGTCATACCTGGATTTTGAATTGATGATGACAGAACTTGCATATCAATTTGGCTGTTTTTTCCACTGGGTAACAATCCATTCCTAGAGCTCAGAACCTGGTGTAATTTCCACACTACTCAGGAATGGAAATGGCTTAGCTAAAACATTGGGTTTCTTGCCTTTTGAGCTAACTGCATCAACTCTCTCCATGTTCTACGCTTATTGACTGGGAATCAGTCACAATTGACTCAGCCCCAACAAACCTGCACTCAGCAATGAATGTGAGCATACAGTATTTTAAAAGTTACCGTAATGAAAAAAGTTGTCAGTATGCAGGAATACCAATAATGTTCTTTTCTAACCTGATCATTTCAGCTTATTGAAGAAAATGAATGTCTCAAACAGGAACTAGCCAAAGCTAAAATGGCTCTTGCCGAGGTCCAAATGGAAAAAGATGCCCTGCTTCATCGTATAAAAAAGATGAATGTTGATCATCAGTAGGACAATGTTCTCTTCATGCAAGGCATCATCAAAGAAGTTCAGGTGATGGTGGCATCTAAAATACTGTTTGTGAATCCGTAGAAGACATGGTTGGTTTTTTTTGTCACAGACAGAGTTTTCTCATATGAAGAGAATGTTTGTGATCTAGTTACTATTTGGAAATTATCATTAAACATTGTAACTTTTTTCAGCCCATTTTAAACTGAAATGACTTTGGAAAAATCAGTTTATACTGTACTTTATTAATTTACTGAAGAAAAAACCATATAATCTACTTTAATATTATCAAAGGAGATGTTATTTTTAAAATGTTTTCTGAAAAATGGATGGATGGCTCAGTGATGAAAGAAGGTGCCTAGGTGCATAACTGAGTAAAATGTACCACGCTTCATTAACAAACTGTACTTCTGTTAAGAATGTGTTGTTTTATTATTGCCAGAAGGTATCTGTACAGGAGATTACATTTGCACTATGATGACATGGGCTAGATCCTCTAGAATAGTATAGCTACTGAAAATTTAAAATACCAGCCCTAAACTGGTCCTCAATTCAGTGTGATTTGCCCAGAGAGGAGTTTAAGAATAATCCTCTGGTGCTATAGAGTTTCATATATCCTTTTCATATGCACTCCTAAAATACCACAGTAAATGCTGGAGCATTTATGTAAGAGGGCACGCTGCTGGGCTTTCCTCCTGCATGAAAGTCCACTGCACCTGTACAGCTGGTATAATTTAGACACTTTTTTTTTTTCCTCTCTCTGTGATGAGGATATAGTCCTGCAGTAGGATCCAGCCCTTTGTGAAAGGTGAGCTTTGAGCCATTTTACATGCATGTCTGATTTCAGCACAACTCAGACATGCCTAAAGATTTGGTCCAGTGTATTTAAATATGTAATGTTAATGCTTGTGAGGGGGGAAAAATCCTACAGGGATTCACTAATTGTATATTGCTTTTTTGGTAAAAAAAGCTGTAGAGAATCATTTAATTACCCAATGAAATTGTGAGATTACATGAAATGTAATTATACAGTTTAAATCATGGGTGGTTTGTACAAACTGAACAATAATTTTCAGCTAAAAAACGGTACAGATGAATAAATAAAAAAGCACAACACTGTAAAATAGAGAATATAAGAGTGTGCTTCTAAACAATTTAGGAAACAACGTACAAAAACATACATGTCTGTTTTTGCTAGAAGTAAAAATGACTGAATAATTTAACTAGTGACCTTGAATCTGACAACTGAAAATCTTTGAATTGCTACCACAATTTTTTCTGCTCCATGGGATGTTTGAGGGAAGTTTTGTTTGTAGATATGCAGACAAATCTCAAAAAGTCTTCAGTATCCTGTGGTTTGACTTTGCATATTCATGCTCTCAAACTAGTTTTAATTAAAATGGTTTTCATTAAAACTTTTTGGAGGACACATAATTTACCCTGCTGAAAATAGTTATTGAAAGTATGTAGATTTTAATCAAGAACTCTGTGGAAGAACTGGTTCAGGCACTATTTTAAAGCCTGCCTTACGAAACCCTAGTTGAAACTCCCTTTAACGCCCATGGAAATTTTCATCTTATTGTTCTGAATAAGATGAAAAAATATACATACAACTGTTTCTAATAGAGAAACTAAATATTTATATTTCAAAAGGTATTTAAAACAACACAGTATTAAATATGAGTAGTCCAATTTCACACCAATATGTCAGATTCAGGGGAGTTCTCAACTGGTTTAATTCTGACTGGTACTATTAAAGTCAGTAATTTTAACTCTGTTTATCCCTGCCAAGATCTAGTTAGAATTATTCTAAAGGAAGGAATGTATAGAGTGCTTAGTAGCATGTTGCTGGAATAATACATTGAGAATTGTCTAATTTTTAAAAAGAAATAAACAGCAATATCAAATGCCTGTCCTTATTACTGCTCAAGGTAGTACGTGCTTCTTTTGACAAAAAACAAACACAACTCAAACCCAAAACAACAACCCAAACCAGGTCTTCTCAGTACAGATGTTGGAATACAGACTATCACTTTCTTGCACTTCATGATAACTGAATACATTTCTACTTCATGGCAGCTTTGCAGTGATGAGCATCACCTGTGGACAGTCCAGAAGAGGTGGGTGTGCTTGGTTGTGGACTTGACATTACTGAGAGTGCTAGAACTGTGTCACTCTGCAATGAGTTTTGCTGTTGAAAAAATGCAGAGGGAGGAGAGTTAGTTTATTAGTTTGAAAGTACAAAGTTAAACTAAGCCTTAAAAGGTTATACAAAAAATAACAGTTAAAGGCCTCAGATTAAATAAAAAGGCTTAATTCATTCTTAGGGCTCTGCTTGTGTTCAGAACCTCCTTAAATCCTGGATATGAAATGTGTACCATCAGTAGAGCCTCTTGAATGAATCACCACTTAACTAAATAGAACAGAGTTTGGAGAACTTAAATGTATACAGAAAACTGACTCCAGAAGTCTTGCAGGCAAACTGTTACCAAAGTTGTATTTTACATTTTCTGTGGAAATTTAAACTGGTCTGCCAATTAGCTTAACACTCATTCAGCTTTTTTAGAAATACTGTTATAATGTCTAATAAAGCTTTCAAGTTAGCTCACCTTAGGGAGGCTGTGCCCTTTCCCAGGCTGGGTCATTGAATCATCCTGGCATGCACTGTTCCAGTTCTCACAGTAACTAACAGTGTTGGTAAGCACCAATTTTAAATCAAAATTGTGTGGCCTTACAAAATTCCATATAAAAAGCCTGTTGGAGAGGCAGCTTTGTAGAGATCATGCCTCTTCTCTGATGTTCCTGCTCTGGCTTCATGACAGTAGCTATTCTAGTCCCCAGATTAAACTCACCATGGCTGTTGGCACAGGGGACCACAGTACTGGCTGGGAGGGAACTGCATTGGGCTTTTCATTATTTCCTGGTCCCATTAGCCATATCTGTTTGTACACTGCCTCCCCTAGGAATTGACTTGGAGTCTTAAACTGGGATCATGATCTCGAAAGGATAAATGTGAGCTACAGAACGCTTCCTAAGTCTGAAATGATAACAGTTGTCCTTATTCATAAATGTAAGGGGAATGCGATGATAAAGGTGAAGACTTTATCAAGCATCTACAATTTTAAGAGTACAGAATGTGTGAATGTATTGCAGAAGCAAACTCCTTGCAGTGACCACATTTCAGGTAAGTAAAGATGGAGAAAATGGTTTCTGTATAAAAAATGTGCTTGTATTGGTCTAGTTCTTAAAACATTCATCGCAAAATGCTTGAAGCAGACTTTCAGCTCACTGTTGCTATCTGCAAATTTTAGGGAGTACTTCAGATTCCCATTCAGCTGTTTATATAAAGCAGTATCTTTTTATTTATCGTAGGAACAGAAAATGACCTTGCTAATATGTTGAGTAGCAATGAAGTTGTGGGCACTTGCTGTGAAATCCACTAATTCATCCCTCCCAGTAGGAAAATGAGTTTTTTGGCAGCCCTGCAACACAACTTTATCTCTTCTTTCTTCCGACCTGTGCTGCTTCACTTTTGCTGACTCTCTTTTCAATAGCGGCCCCATTTCCCCTGCCTCGGTGAAGATACCTGTCATTGTGAACCTGGTAGCAGGCTTTGTAGTGCTGAAGCACATCTCTAATGTACTGAAGCAAACACGTGGCTTCGAAAGGTGCAGGCAATCCGCACTAAGCTGCGCTCTAGTTAGGTTTGTGGTAGTGTACCTCCTGATCTTGTATCGCTTATTAACGACATGGAATCTGAGAGCATGAGCAGCACAACCACCATGTTAATCGGTATTAAGGGATGCAAAAAACGTACAGTGAAACGCTAGGAATAGCGGTCTTGTGCTGGAGGAACAAAGCTCTGTTTCTCAATCAAATTAAGAAAAAGCATAAATCTTAAGATCAATAGTAAATAGAAGCTGCATAGTTACAGTTCCATGTATTTTTTAGCATCCTTGTATAAAAATTTAAACTTTAAAACTTCACATTTCTAAAATTATTTTTTCTTTGAAATTTGTTTTAGTGAATAATTTAAATGTTATTTAAATCCTCATTGCATATAGAGGGCAAAATCTGCTGTTACTTTAGTGAAGTAATTATGGATTTATACAAGTTTCAAGCAGCTTAAATTGCTTCATAAGTGTAAACAAGGGTTAGACATTCTATCTTTGAATTGTCTGGTTACTAATTAAAATCTGCTTATTGGCTATTGTGTATTTTGGATATAAAATGAGAACAATTTTAATTATGAAAGGTATTTTTGGAACACTTTAAAATTCATACATCTTGCAAGTGTGTCTCGCACTACTTGCTAGCTGAAACAAGTTGCAGGAAGTGAATCTTCAAAAATCAACTAAACTTGATAGCCTGTGTTCTCTCCCAAAATAAAGGGAAACTTCCGCATCCCAAAGAGATGAATCGCTCATATTGCCAGCTACTTAAATTGTTAAAGACTAATTTTGTTAAAAGGCCATTTTGGTTTCGTCCGTCATTGTCCGAGCCATACCTAACCAGTTAAGGTATCTGTATTTTGTTATTTTTTCGCTATCACCTACCTTTCTTTTTGTTGCCATTGCTCATTTTAAGATGAGCAGAAGTGGAATATATGTGTCTCCTAAAGCTTTTCCCCCAGTATTAAATCTTACGTGGTCTAAGGATTTCTGAGAGCATAATTTTGAAAGTAAAAATGAGGTGCATCACAACTAGGTAAGAAACCTGATTGTTTTATAAGGTGTATGAGATAAGGACTAATGCAGTATCTTCTGTAAGAGTAGGCTGGTAGTGTGTGGAGCATAATGCGTGACCGGGTTAGTACAGTTCTTCTATGTTACAGCACGTTTGAAACCACCATGATTTCATTTGAGTTACATAATTGGTTAGTATTGTAAACATTTGACAGAGACACGTGAACAAATGAGCACTTCAGAAGTGGTACTCTGAGCCAGTAAGTGCTGAGTAAAGAAGCCTCTAAACAACTTATCTGTGGAAGAAATCTGGATGTCATCACATTGCCTGCAGACCTCAATACACCAGAACCATGGAAGGTGCGACTGTCATAGATACTTTTATCATAGTGTAATTATATTATTTTAGTAACTGTTGAGGTTTTTGAGCACTGGAAAATACTTTTGCAATGAGAATTATCATGTTGAAGGCCACGACGGTTAATGTTTTATTAATAAGAAAACCGGTGCTTAACCAGTTCTCAGAATTATGAATTTTTTCATTCCCTCGTGTTGAAAAGGAGAATGAAAACCCCGTGGTGAGCAGAAGTCTCCCCACCCAGCCACCGCTAGATGGCAGTCCGAGAAGTCACTTGTGGCTTCATTTCCTCGTGGGCACCAGTCAGTCTTGTTTCTTCACTCATGAACAGTCTCATTAAACTAGAAAATGGCAGGATACGCATTGGGATTTTTATAAACGTTTGATTATTAATTTCATAACGTGATTTTAAATCAGACTTTTTTACTTTTGGCTTAGCTTATCTTTGTTGCTACTGCCTTCTTTATGGTGTATTAATTTTTTCCTTTCTAAATATATCATACGAGCTGCCTGAACATTGCTAGAAGAAAGACTTTCTTCCCTCTTTTAGGTTTAAATAAAAACCCACACTTTTGTACATATTGTGCCTTTTATAGTAAAATATTTATCGTATTTGATGTGCTTCATAATTATCTGTTAAAAAGTTTAGGAAATTTTTCTAATTTTCCTATCATTGCATAGATGAACAACTCCACCTTGATATCATCAATTTATTTGTTCAAATTCCTTGCTAACTAGAAAAAACTCTGATTTTATTCTACTCATTTTTAATAAAAGGAGCATATATAGGGGTTTCCTATGTTTCTTTGGGAATAACCAAATGTAATCCTTTACAAATGCTTAACCTTACCCACCTTCACCAGATGGTGATCTAACAAGATCTTAACACTATGTGTGGTAAGTGATCTGGAGTTCTTTCTTTTTATATCCTCTTTGATTATTCAAAAACTTACAGGCAGAATGACTAAGCAGAGAGAAAAGCAATCTATATAAAAATTACTGTAGGAATGGGGTCGCTTTATTTTTGTCAAATAGTAGAGAAAATAGCATAGAAAGCAGATGTCTTTTCATTCCTCTGGAATCTTAATGTGGTTTGTTCCTTCCATTTACTTTTTTTTTTTTTTCCCTAATAAGAGGCTGCAACTCAGGACATGTACAATGGAGATTTGTTTAAGGTGTCATCCTGCAATGCCACCTACTAGAACATGTTGCAGAATTTGACAATATACTGGACACCAACACAATCACAGCCGCTTACCTGAGCTGCGTAGAAATGAAGCCTCTCTGGTCAAAGGTAGCAGGAAGAGTCCTGAAAAATCATTTGCATCTAAAACATAAGATTCAGTAATTCTGCAGAATTCACAAAAAAAAAAAATCCATTTACAGACTTCTTGAGAACTGGAAAATATTTATACAACTGCTTTCTTAAAAACTAGTAAATAAATACAATCTTCAGCATTTCATTTCTTATCCAGGAGTAATGCAAGAAATATGGTAACCTGCAAACAGTCATTGAGAAATTCTTTAAAGCAGTATCAGAGCTATTTGCTTTAACTGCATCCTAAATCCTTCAAAATCACTAACAGCTGGCAACATGTAACTCCCATAAAAAACTGCAAGTTAAGTTTCCAACTTGTATTCATTTGAAGATATATCTGAGAGTGATCATGCCCTGAATGGTGAGGTTCTTCAAACTTCCTTTGCAATTATTGGAAGCATTTTCAGCTTATGCAACAGGAAAGTATTCCTTCAAAGTCATAATGTTAAGAAGATTTAAAAAGACTCCTTGAAATGGGACTTGACAAAATATTTCAACAGGCAAAGACAACGTAATCTCTTTTTTGCCTTTCCATTGTGCAAAACATGTCCCTTATTTAGCTACTGTAAGCCACTGCTGTCAGGAAACAGGGAAAAGGGAGAATATTTGAAATAAGGGTAGGGAAAACAATACACAAGAACAAATTCTGGGCACCTTATTTGTGAAAACTTGTTCCTATCTGGCTGAATGTCTGTCATACTTAATGTCATTGTGGGAGCCTTTAAATCTATACCTGCTGGAGTAAAAACAGCAAGATTTTTACCTAGCAGCAGTTAGTGATTTATAGGCAGTAACAAGTTGGGGTTTTTTTCCCCATCTGGTGTTAGAACTTGTACATGGAGCAACACCATATTGTATGTAGTAGCTGGCTACTAACTGGCAGACACTCCCATTAGAGTAGCAGTGCCATAATCTCCCCCTTTGCTGATGTCCCTTCAGTTTAAGGACACTTTGAAACTTCTTATGTTGTTCAGGAGAACCTACATAAAGTGAGATTTATGAATAACAGGAGATTGAGTTATGTCATGTCAGATGCTGTGAGATCTCACCCATAGCGCCGTTCCTGAGATCCATCGGAAAGGCGCCTGCTAGAAGAATCTGAGACTGGAGCACTGGAGCTGAAGTTACTGGCTGAAGTTAACTGAAGCCGCACGTACTTAAAAAAGGATGCAGCAGAGCTGTTACTCAAACATGTTCTAAGCATGATATCTGTTTTCACTACAGCCATCCTAACAGGGTACTCTTCCCTGTTAGGGAAAGAAATATGGAGTCATATTAAAGAAGAGAAGGAAGTAGAAAAGCGAGAAAAAGAGAATTTTTATTAAAGGAAGTTTAAAGATTGTGGCAAAAGAGGAATGCACAATAAATGAAGACATGCTGAATAATGAATTGGGTGGTATGATGTTTAGATACCATGAAGACACGTATACACAACGTACATTAGATCCAGTACACTACAAAATGTATCAAAAGATTCAAAATAAGTGGAAAAGATGATTTGATGTAAAAACAATCCTACCTGAAAGAGAAGAAATTGACTTGGCTTCTACAGCGAATCTGAGTTGTTGTTTCCTTGCTTAAATGGCAGTGGTGAGGAAACAAACTACATCATGAAAAGGTATTAGGCTAATGCAGGGTAGTGTCTTCACTGGGGTATCACTCAGAGAAGCAATAGTTTGATGAAATACTAACATCAAAATAAAACTGGGCAGTTCCATATTTTGTTGTTTCAGTATTAAAAACATTTTACAGTATCTTCACCATAAAAAGGAATGATGTGTTAAAATATTAGTGTCACAGAAGCTCACTAATTTGCCATTACAAAACCTATTTTCAAGAAGCTACAGTGCATGGCAAGTTCAGAGGTGTGAAAGAAGAAACAAATGTAAGAAAAAAAATTCATCACAGCAGTTATCCGATTTATGTAACTTAAGAATTTTCCTACTTGAATTATTCATCCTTAGTTATTCACCCTGTTTTAATACAGTTATACACTCTTCTTACACTGCATCTCTTTATTGGAGGGGATATTTCTAGCTACAATTTGTGGTGTACTTAATTATTTGATTAAAGATTACTTTGCATTAATTATTGCATATTTTTCTAGGATGATGCCAGCCTATTTGCATATCCGTAGCAGAGTACATCTCTGTACTTTCTATCTTGCTAATAGAATATGGAAATAGAACATCTATCACAAATAGCTGTACCAGTTTTCTTCCTATGGAAAAGAATCCAAAGATTAATTCCCAAATGTGTTTTGCTGAATCAGCTCCAGTTAGAAGAGTGTCATGGATATGATGGTATTCCTGTAATCCTCTTTGCTACCTTTGCTACTGATGCTCTGGTGTAGGTCAATATGCTATTGTGTTCTTAAAACATTTATCTTCCGTTCAATTTTTTTTAATATATGTTTCTGCCTCTGAGATCTTAGCTTTAACTTAGCTGCTGAATTAAAATTCGTAGGGCTTTTTGCCTGGGGTCGATAGTCACCTTTGGTTCTGATAAATAATAACTGTAAATCAAATGAATTGGCTGGTTTAGCCATAGACTTTACCAATTATTATTTTTGACCAAAATCTATTGTATTGTCTGAAGGCTGAAAATGAGAGAGTCATCACATTAGCAAACAAATTACTCATGCTAATATTTTCCTCTGTAATCTAGTTACACAAGAGATAAATGAGATTTAGAAATTCACTGCATAACCACGTCCTCTTATGCAAAAAGCAATAACTTTCTTCCCTAGGCAGTACAGGACTAGCTTTCAAATTTTAATAAACACTCTAGAATGTTGTTTTGTGGGGCTTGGAGAAGTAATTAAGGATGAAGAACCTTTTTTTACTGTTGGGCTAACTGAATAAAATATGTCAGGGGCCGTAATCTTGTGCTAGGAGCAAAATACCAGCTTCACAAAAACACTATTTCTGACAAATTTGGTATTAATTGTTCCTCTTGGCAGATAGCAGAAGTACTCAACATCAGAATCACTGTGTAGTTGTATATGTACTGTACAAAAACATAGTAAGCAATACTCTGTGTATCTGAATTTACCTATGAAGACTACGTTAAACTACACGCTTACACAAGGCAGTATCCTGAATCAAGGTAGATTAGCAAGATGATGAGCAAAGCTTACATACCTATTACTTGTCCTGTGTTACTATCAGTGTGCATGCATAGGTCACAGTCTCCGTGCTAAAAGGTAATATATCAGAATAAGAGCACACGCAACCAAGTGTAATACAAAGCAACCCTACGCCTGTTCTAAATTAAAACGTTTGAATGAAAAAATACATTAATGTGTTTTAAGCGTGTCCCCTGACAATTTCATTGTGTTTCCCTACTTCTTGTTTAGGAAAAAATAATGGGTAATGGTTTTATATTTACCTTTCCCATACGACTTATGATTTTATATGCTTCTATTATATCTCCCCAGGGTTATCATTTTTTAAAAGCTGAAGTGGCCTAGTCTATTTAGGTTCTACAAAGGCTGTACTATACATCTGATTATACCTCCTCTCCTTTACTGGATCTTGCTTAGTTATTATGTAATCTTTTTGAGACAGGACAAACACAGTGCTTTTATACATTGACATAATGGTGCTCATTTCCTTTCCTAAAAATTCTCAATTATTTTAATTGTGATTTTCATTACCATATAGCATTAAATGGTCATTTTCATAGAAATATCCCCAATAACTTGAGATTACAGAGAAGCAACAGCAGTTTTGGAATTGTAAAAGGGCAATCCAAAATCTCCCTGCTGTGTTGCAACAGAGGACTGTTACTTCCCTCTGTCAATGTTGAATTCCACCTTCTATTTTACTACCTACTAGAATAATGCCATGATGTACTCTTTCATACCCAGTTTTAGTTCAAGCTATTCTGAAACCTGTTGTTTCACTAGCAAACTCTGTTACTTCACTTTATTTTCTCTTCAGAGACTCTTTATGAGTTTGCCGATCAGTGCAGGTCCTAGGAGAGACCTCTACACAGCTGTCTGGACAACCTCTCGCCATTGTGAAAACTGGCCATTCTTCCATTTTACTTTCCCTCCTTTAACCACTGGTCCATTCACAAGAGAATTATCCCTCTTACTCGGTAAGAGTTTAGTTTCTTTAAAAGTGTTGAGTAAGGATCTTGTCAACAGCTTTTTGGAAAGCTAAATACAATCTATTGATTGAATTACCATTTTCCATATGTTCTTTGACTCCTTCAAATTAGTCTAATAGATATACAAGACATGACTTACTTCTCCAAAAGCTGTACTGAATCTTCACTACTGTATGTAGCCAGATGTCTAACAATTGGCCAGGCACAGAAGTCAGACTCAGTAGTTCTCCAAATCCCCCTTCAAGCCCCTTAATAGTTATTAGCATTACATTTGCTACCTTCCATTCATCTACTACAAAGGCCAATTGAAACAGTAGCTGGCACCTCATCATTTTAATTTCATGAGTGTTAGATTTGAGGTTCCTTCAGACTCTTTGATGAATTTAATCTGGTCCAGACAAGTTATTTTTATTTATTGATTTGTTTCAAAACAACTTTTCTTATGGGACTGTAACTTGAGTTAACCCCTTGGACTTGACCTATAAAGAAAGGCCCTGGTAGTTGAAATATCAACCATTTTTTTACCACAAATACTTATGTTCACTCAAAAAAAAAACCTGGCCGGACCCAAGAATCCAGTGCAAAGTTAGCTAGCTGCATCATTTGTCTTAAAAATAACTATCAAAGTTAGAAGTTGCAAGGATTTGGTAAATTACAACTAGTAAGAGAATCAGTGGAAGATTGTTCTTCATTGTATATTTGACAGTGCTATATCCATTTGGTTTTTGAGGAAAAAAAACAGTGCTGTGTCCATTTGGTTTCATATTAATTCCCACTGCAACATTAGTCATAACTTTGTCTTTGTCATGCATTTCTCCTTTCAAATGTCTTCCTAGTTGTCCCTAGTTGTACCAACCTCTTTCCACCCAGCTCTCAGTCTGAGATTTGTACCTTTTAAATACATATAGACAGTTCTGAGCCTCCTGAGATCATTAGCTAAATATATTCTATTTTCTTCTGTGTGCACAATTCATTTCCACTAACCACTCTCTCTTTTGGACACAGTGAGGTCTGAAGATATGTGTTGCAGAGCAGCACAGTTGGAATTTCAAATACATTCTGCCTTATTGGTCAGCACAGTGCATATCCACAAGCATAAACATACCTGAAGGATGTATGATGTGCAAGTATTTGCTCAACAATTTCTGTTGATTCTGAGGAGTGATTTACCAATATATATTCCTATATAATAGTTGCTATTAGTAAAGACACAAACAGCATGGAAACCTCTGGCAGAATACCTCTAGCTATGCTATTGCCTTATAGCGCACCAGTCGCCCTGTAGCGCATTCCTGCATGCTACTCTTCAAGACTCAAGGATAATATTTGTGCACAATTTTAACAGCTGTCTGTACTTTCAGTTGCGGTCCCTCATCACTAGCATGTTTCAACTGAGATTTCTCTATGATCCTTCTTTCAGGCAGTCACAATCTGATGTGCAGGCAATGTTGTACACATCTTAAAGGGAAGACAAGAAGGGGAAAATATTTTGAAGTCCGAAAGGGGTTGCAATGTTTCAAAGATAGAAACATGTTATTTTTATTGCAACAAGCTCCATATTGAGCAGTACAGGCACAGCTTTAACACTGTATTGTATCTATCAGCACACACTGGATTGGGGCATCTAATCAGTATGCTGCTCTTACCCACTTGTACTCACATTTCATTCTGCATTTCTCTCTAATGCATGAAAAATAGTCTTAGGCATATTTTGATAGCAAACTGATGTAAACCTATGACAGAGCAGAAAGATTGGATGAATAATTATACTGCTAATCCCACCTGCTGCCACCCAAGAAATACATGCAAAGAAATGTATAGATATACCAGTTAGTTAAACTTAGCATCTGCCATCAGAGCAAAATTGCAATTGCACTGAAAATGGCACAGCAGACAGATTTGACTTATTGTCAGTACTATCCCATCACTGTTTTCTGGAGGCTCAGCTCTCCAGCGCAGACACAACCTGCAGCCTGTATGTACTTGAGACTTTGGAGCAGTGGGAGATTACAGCCCTCTGGGGAATGCAGCATGCTTCCCATGGTATGTTCGGATGACTCTGTAGGTCAGTGTCTGCATGACAGAATAACAGTTTAATTTCTTGCTCTTCTTCAGTGTGTTCAGAGCCCCCTGAGAATGATGTAGTGGGGTCAGTCAGTGCAAATGCTGAGACAGCATCTTGCTGCTGTGCAGTATCACTAAGGGACCATTTCCTTGCATGTTCTTTTCTGTTACAAATTTACACCATGACAACACACGTCAAAGCAAGTAAGTGTTTACAGAAAGCATGATCTAATAAGTCATCAAAAATGGCTTTGTCCTTCTACTTTACTTCAGCTTCTACTTGATCTGATGTGTCCGAGTATTCATGCGGTCTTTTGAAACCGTAGCACTTGGTGTTTTTATATTCCTCATGAGTTAGGTTTAGTACCTTCAGTTTCCATCATTTTCTTTTACAGTGGAGGAGGATGTAAGTCCTTTTGAATATTTCAGTGGTGAGAGCCAAACTAAGCAGCATGTGGTGTGTCCCAGTTATCTAAACTGAGGCCCTGTCTACCTTCTGAGCCTATCACTGGGGAAGCCCTTCAGAGGAAGGCTGATGTGCATCTTGGTTTCACCCTGATGGGTAACCAGGACATGATGGGCATTCATGCCCAGTCTCAGGAGCTCAGACGTGCTCCTGGGACCTCCAATTTGGACTTAGCCCCCGAGCCTGATGTTTAGGTATCTCCTAGATGAGCAGTGCCTGCAGAAAGGTAGTCATGGCTGTTTGAAGTTCACTGTGTCTTTTTTTACACTCTGTATATATACTGTAAGGACAAAAAGAGAGTATCAAGCCTAAAAAACCTCTTGCCACCTAGGTGCATGAGAAATAGCACTTTGCAAGCTTTGTCCCTGACATTCCATGGGTGTAGAAAAATGAGAATAATAATGAGGCTTATTTAATGCTAATTATTTTCTACCACCAAACTGATTTGATGGTTTATTCCAGCATTTTGAGCTGTCTCTGAGAATACCTATCAGAATTTGTAATAGGGATCTTAAATTTTCTTTATATCTTTACATGGGAGAATTGATAATAGACAGTCCTGACATATGATGTTAATATGTTTGCTATTCTACACAACTATTTTTAATATCACAGATTTGGGTTTTTTTCAATACTTGCAACTCAGTTTTTCATATTCCCTCCATGCTCCTGCTTGAAATAAAAGGGGAAAGTCACAGAATGTTAGAAAGCACCCATTTAATTTGCTTGAAGTAAGGGAGGCTGCAGCAGGAGGAAATGGAGAAGTTGTCACACTGAAATGAGAACAAAGCCAAGTGATAGTTGCACTGTAAAAACATTAAGGAAAGTCCGTGCTTATTACAGTCAATCCCAGTCTTTTCAAATGAAAAAACAGTTAAAGAATTTTTAAGTAGGCTGACTGCTTTCTCTGGTATTTTAGAAAACTGAAGAAAACAGAAGGTAAGGCATATGTTGTGTTAAGAGAAATTTTGATATTGAAGGTGTGATGCCACTTAGACACTGACAGCTGCAGTGGTCATAACTTAAAATGTCTTCACAAATACTAAAATCATAGAATCAAAATTCTGCTGTGGTATGGAACAGCACTGCTTAGAAAAGCATACAATGTTTTGAAAGATCTCTTGGCTATTTTACAAATTATTTTTCTTATCTGTAACTACTGCAAATTATAAAGCTATGTTTCTGCTTTCTATGTCTAGTTAACATATTTATTGTACATATAATTTTTAACATTCCACAGTGTTGCCCTCATATTACCAGGAACAAAAAATGTAAGACATTTAAAAACACAAATGAGTCCACCAGATGTAATAAGTTTGACCATTTACATTCAACTCAGTCTAGGTTTTTACTTTTCAAATTGATGGAGTAACTGTTTTCTGCTACATTTGCTAATGAAACTAAATCCTCTGTTTGGCCTTTGCAGTTTTGCTGGGCACTAGGCTGATGGGTTTACTGAGGTATGTTGTGAGCCTTGCTACATTCATAAAACCTTCCTGAATTTTCTGGCTACTGCATGCATCTGCTCCATTGATATTTC
Organism: Phaethon aethereus; assembly: GCF_964289735.1. Taxonomy (NCBI): domain Eukaryota; kingdom Metazoa; phylum Chordata; class Aves; order Phaethontiformes; family Phaethontidae; genus Phaethon; species Phaethon aethereus. The sequence goes on along the minus strand of NC_138575.1, from coordinate 54,496,059 downwards.
CATCCCAATTCTCCATACTGTTCTTCAACACCTTTCTGGATGGGCTTTTCAATTAAAGCAGAGTCTTGAGATTTCATTTTCCCCAAGAATTATGTAACATTTATACTGAGTCATATTTGCCATCTGCTGATCCAACCACATAAACAAGCCAAATTCTTAAAAACCTGAGTTTTCCTTAGTATCTGCTTCTAATCTAATTTTTCAGAAATGTGCAGGTTTATGCCCATACCCCTGCCTTATGATTAGCTCTTCACAGCATACTGGCACCTCTTCAGAGGCTCTCAGGAAACCTGAGGAAATCTATTCATGCAGAAGATACATGTGAGAAGGTATTTATCAGGAAATGCATGTGATTGCATACAAAATCAAATGCAAGGCAGAAATAAAGGGAAATTATGGCTACTTTAACAGAGGACATCAAGAAGCTTCAGAATGCAGGGGTATTTTCAGTTTATGGCTAACTTCTTTAGAACTAGCTAATGCTGAAGTGGCTGGTAACGTGATACATAACTTTTTACTCCAGCTTTAAATCACTGCTTTCCACTGTGATTTTGCTGTGACTTAAACTGTAAATTCTAATTCATGTGATTATACATTTATTTATTTAGACTATAATGAAACATCTGTGATCACAGAATCAGACCTTAAAATTGCTATTTATATCAGATTCTTTCAGTGAGAAAGGCCATGGTTATAGTCTTTCCACCTGATAATTTTATGCCAGTGCTCAATTCCATGTCCTGCTGACAACATTGGAGAAGACATCATTTCTCATCCTGAAAATGCCAAACTATGTAAATTACATTCTCTAGCCAAAAAATAGATACTGTTTTGTTGCTGTGGACAACTATATTGGAACAATAAGTCTCCACCTGTTAATAATTTTTCCTTTGTGAAAGACAATCTGACCCCAGAAAGAAATTTCTATTGATTTTTAAGAGATTAAAATCGTTCAATTAGCTAATAAAAATATGAAAACACCTGTAAAACTGTTACTGACAGGGACTGAAACCAACAATTTGTGAAACCAACAAGGAACTTTCCATTGACTTGAATGTACCATAGGTCTGGAGTAATAACACTCTCTCTGAAAATATAACATTAAAAACCTGCCTAACCACAATGTTATTTTGCCATTGCTGTGCTTTACATCTTGTGAGTACAGTTCATGGGAGAATGCCACTGACCTTAGCAGAGGAACGGTAGGGGGTCTTAATTTACTTGCTTGTTGTACCTATGGTTCTACCTACACAAATTACTAAACTAAAGCAGGAACATGGGGCTGTACTTTGGCTTTTCACATATGCACAGTATCAAATGGTGCATTAAACAAGGATGTGCCTATGAATTGGCCGGCACTGAGTATTTTCAGCATAGCTTGTAAGAACCCGAAAGCCATAACGAATGATTCATTTTAGTGCCCAGAAAAGTCATACAATTCAAAAGGTTACATTTGAAACCTGTAACAGAACAAAGCGTACCAGAACGGATGACTGGATCTGTCACAAAATACATTCAATTATACCTCTCATCCTTTGAAACATTAAAAAGCCACGATCCTGGCATTTGATGGGTGTGAGCAGTCCCGCCTGCCCGGTTCGCCAAGCCAGCAACTCAGTTTTGCCCCTCATCTCAGCTGGGCCTGGATTTTCCTTTTTGTCTAGACCGATCTGCTCAACGAAGCAGGTTCGAAGCTGGAGTGTCCTGCCATGTCTCCGGATGGCGTTGAACCCCTGGTGGGAGGATCTCCTCACATGCACACGCGTAATGCCGCGGTCCCCTCAACCCCACCCCACCCGTACCTGCCGCTAATTCGCCTCGGCGGTGGGGTGTGTGCCTCAGCACCTACCTCCGACCTGCCCGCGCCACTCAGGAGCCCGCCCTCCGCGGGGCACCGCAGCCTCAACCCTTGACGCACCAAGGGGCGGGCGCGGCCCCCTCAGCGGCAGGAGGACCCCCCCACCTCCGCCCTTGGCCCGGCACCCAGGGCCCTCCCTTCCCCTTCCGCAGCACGAGGAGGCACCACCTCCCCGTAGCTGCCCCGCAGCACCTGCGGCAGCCGACCCCGCCGGCGCGGCCGCCCCCCAGAGCGCTCCCGTCGCCAGGGGCGAGGGCGACGCAGCCGCCGGGGCGGGCGGCAACCGCTCCTCCTACACGCGCCCCCCCGCCCCCCCGGGGCCGCAGCAACTGCCGGCGCGCGGCACCGCAGTGAATCGCGAGGCGCTGCCGTTGGCGAGGGGCGGGCGGGGCGGGGCGTGGCCGCGCGGGCTGGGAAGGCGGAGGCAGGGAGCCCGCGGCGGCGGAGGGCTGGGGCGGGCGCAGCGGGGTACCCAGCCCGGGCAGCCACTGAGAGCGCGCCAGCCGCGTCTCCCCAGCAACGGGCCTGGCAAGTCAGGGCTGCGCCTCCTCCTTCCCTCCCTCCCTCCGTCCCTCCCGTCTTTCGTCCGTCCGTCCGTGAGGGTCGTTATCCTCCTCAGCCCGGCCGGCCACGGGCACGGGGTCTGCCCGCCCCCTCGCCCCATTCTCCGGGCCAGGGCGCGGGGTGTGTGCATGGGAGGGGGAGCAGGTTCTGTACTGGCCTCGTCCCCGTCCCCCCCGTCCCCCCCGCTCCACACTCCACCCAGAAATGATCCAGTGAAACTAGGAGGAGGTGATTCTCCTCCTCCCTCCTGCTGCTGCTCCTGCTGGTCTGGAAGGGACTGCAGGAATCTCTGCTCTGCTGTGCTCCGAGGCAGGGTCTGGGGAGGGGAGATCGTTTTGTGGAGAGAGGGGGCCGCGGTCGCCCAGGGTGTAGCTCTCCTAGTGCGCGGCGGGGTGTGTGTGGGGCTGCTTGGTTCCTGACCATGGGGAAGGACCAGGAACTGCTGGAAGCTGCTCGCACTGGGAATGTGGCTCTGGTGGAGAAACTCCTCTCTGGGAGGAAAGGAGGGATCCTGGGCAGTGGATCTGGAGCTATTCCCTTATCCAGCTTACTGAGGTAGGGACATCGTTCCCCATCAGATGCTGGGGATATTAACCTCTTCTTCCCTATCATCATTATCATCGCCCCTCTCATCTTAATTTCCATTCCTGCATCCTTCATAGTAACAATAAATCGTTCACTCTCTCGCCAAGTACAAGTGTGCCTGTGTTTAAAGTCACAGACAGTCATTTTATTAATATAATGATACTGAATTTCTTGCCTTCAATGCGTCGGTGAGGTAGTTGTTCATTCTGTTACTAGCTGTGGTGCAGAACTTATATTTTTATTTCGGGACTAATATGCACAATATACCAATTATTCACCCTTTGTTATTTCACCTTCAAATTACTACTTTTAATTACAGATGGAAGCATTAATCACAGACAAGGCATTGTATTGTGGAATTCTGTGTAAAAAGCCATAGCTTCACCCCATACCCTCACCCATAGTTGTTACCCTCACTTGCAGAAGAAATTAGGCATGCTGTAGTAATGAGCCTACAAAACAAAGAAAGGGAATCTTTTTTTATGAGAGATCATCGAGGTGGAGGAGGTGTAAAACTTATGGAGCAGGTTAGGTAAGAGCAGCGTTACTTTCAAGGTACCTGGATTTAGTGGAGTGAAACTGGGTTACTAGCCATGTTGGGTGAAAGGACTTAACTTCAGTCATTAGTCGTATCTCAGGCAATCTACAACATGGTTTTGATGTTAAGTTTCATCATGCTTTTAAGTAGAAGCATTATCACAACCATTTATGACATTTGACAGTATTCAAACAAGAGAAGGTCTGCAGCACACAGTCCAGTGCTAGTGTTCAATACTACACTAGGCATAGCAAAAGAAGACAGAATGGACTGAAACGTCATTGCTCTAGAACTTGAATTAATTATGGTTTTGTTTTGTTGGTTGTTGTTGTTTTGTGTTCTTTTCTGGAAGGAAAGAAAAGGCCTAGAGAAATGGAAATAGCTTAAATGAAAATACATTTGTGATTCTATTGCCAGTACTGCCTTGTCAATATATTTGTATTACTTCAATGTACCCTATTAGAGAAAATTTAGTATAACTGTCCAAATTATACCTGTCTAAACTATTTATAAAATCTTGTTATTTTAAAGCTGGTTTTGGTGCTATAAACAACAACAATTCAGGTAGTCATAGTTTACCAAAGTTCTGTGGTGCCCCAGTTCAATTAGTTATTGCACTATTGTTTAATTACTAGCCCGTTGACCAAAATCAAAACACACCATGTGATTGCTTTTTGTGCTGTACTTGACTAGGCTGCTTAGCAATGAGTATGCCAGATAATTGGTTGAATTTAAAATATGAGTCTTTTTAAAATGTGATAGCCTTCTCTTCTGATAAGTAGAGAAGTAAATTCACTTCAGTACAATGACAAGCCGTTTATAATCCAGTTCTACTGCGTGATTTGTGTAGTGACTTTCTTCAGGGCTGGTGCCTGTGCTATTCACTGCTACTTTCATGTTGTATATCAAAAGTTCTGTATATCCAGATGAAGTGTAATTTGGTTCTGTCTTTCTTTTTTATTAAAAAGCAGTGTTTTACTTTGTGTATACAGAACACATTAACCATGTGTTTATATATACAGATGGGTCATGACAGTCATTGTTTTGTTACTTAGAATTTAAGTATTTTAGGTTGTAAACTCAACTGTAGTCCTTTTTTTCTGGAAGTGCACTTAGCTTAAAGAGAAGTAAAGCAAAGTAAAGCATGTACTGCTTTATTGATGATATTTCTTACTGATCTTACAAAGAATGTCTATAGCTTCTGTAAATGTAACTCCAAAAATTAAAAGTAAAAATTTAGCATACAGGTGCTAAAATAGTTCTAATTTTAAATAAGCTATTTGAATACAATTAAAAATAATTCAGTAATGGATTGATGCATAAACATTCACAATCTAACACACTATTGAAGACAATGCTTTTTAGAGGGGATCTTAGTAATTTGACTGACTTTACCAGGGATGCTCAAAGTAGAAGCTACTATAGCATTATAGAAAATGTTTTCAAGAAAATATTATATGTGCTAGGTATTTTAACATCCCTTTTTTTGGAGAAGTTGCATGATCTAACTGGTGCCAGTAATTATGCATTAAGTCCAGAATGACATGCAAGATTAAGGTTGGATTTATCTTGGTACAGAACACATGGAAACAAAAGAAGATACTGAAAGGAAGTCATACTACCATCTTGATCCTGTTTAGGAAATCAACTATTATTAAAAATAGCAAAGTTATAGAAGAGCCCATAATTATAGGGTATAAAAGTTTGAATTTAAGGTTGGGGTGATCTGAAGATTTTTTCAATAGAAAACCAATTGAAGTAGCTTACTTCTGTAGCTAGAGCTATACTAGTATTTTTTGCATACAGCTTGTTACACTAAAAACTGCTTTTGAAAGTTATAATAAAGAGAAAGACAGAAAAAAATATAGGAACATATTTTTCTTCTTTTTATGGAATCTTCAGGAGACTCTGTTTGACAGTAACTCCTGGTGTTTCAATGATCATAATTATTGCTCAGTTCCTAAAATGGTGCCCCAGAACTGTATCTGTCCTCTTCTGATGAGAAAAGTCCATGTTGCTGTTTCTTTCTCCTTTTGGCAATGCTCTTCCTAGCATTAGGTTGGAAAAGTCCAACTCTTTCATCATAAAATGGACTAATGCTCTGCCTGAGATGTTGGTCTAAGTAGCAGTACTCTTTCCCTTCAGGTTTCTTCTAAGTGCTGGAGAGTTTATATGGCTGAACACTCCATGGCTTTATGCCTTTTTTTGTGGAAATTTGCTTTGCAGTAATTATGTATCTTGTGAATGAAATTTAATATTAATGAGTTGGCAAATGTACATCGATTGTTACCTGAACTAAGGAATGAACTCTCTGAGTTCTGATCTCCTATTTACATTTTTATAATTTTTTTTTTTTCCTGACTCGGTGTATTTTATTGAACTTAGGGGAAAAACAGGGCAAGCCTCTGTATGGTTGTTTTACAGTTGAACCTGTTCACCGATGTTAATTACAAAGTAAATTATCTAATTTTTAAAGGGCTGACTTCTAACTTATAAGTCATTATATTAAATGATGACAACAGTTCAGGAGAACAACACTGTTCCAGAAGGCTATTTAAGAACACATATAAATATATGAATGAATTCCTGTGAGGATTTAAACACATGCTTAAAGCAGAGCATGTGCGAAGTGCATAAAAATGGTACATGCTTAATTAAGAGGTCATATGTACTCAGATACCTGTAATAGATATTATGTAAGACCTCATGCCCAAATGGATTTGTCTAAAGCATTGACAGCAAATCAGTGATGTTTGACTGTGGACCGTATAACTTGTTTCAGTTCAGAAGCAGCATTGAAAGGCTCTGGATCAGTTTGTGGCTCCCTACCTCAATCTCCATACTTTACTCTGGAATATGAAGACTGTGGGTGAATATATTGAGGGTGAATGCCTCAGATGCAAAAATTAGCATAAGGCGTTGCAACATACTAAAGCAAGTATAACCTGCAGGAAACACTTGGCATAGAGTAATTTAGTTGCTTAAACCTAGATATTTAGTGGCATTTTAAATGCCCATGAGTTTCTGAGGCATCTGCATGGCCTGATGGACTTTAACAAAGAACCATGACCTGTGGAGATACATCTAGATTCCAGGTGGTATACACTAGGACATCTAAAGCTGTATTACACGTATGTGCAGGCTACAGTCTCCAACCCAAAACATTAATGCAGGGCTGTTGTTTTACTACAAAACAAGGATGTTTTGAGATGCCTCAGAAAACATTCAGTTTAGAAGACTGAAGTGTAAGGGAAGTTTCTTTCCTCTGTTTCTTCTGGGATTCCACTTTCTGGAATTGTCATACATTAGTATATTAACTATGTTTCATATTTTAAAAAAATGTTTTTAGGTGTGTAATAGATTGCAAAGAGAATTTTCACCAATTTTAAATTATTTCACTGGCTTTTATATTATTCCAGTATAAACATGAAAACTTGAGAGTGAAATCCCACAGTCCCTCTCACAGAATATATTATTCAGTTCCTGTATCCCAAATCCTTAAACATACTTAAACGATTTAACACATAAAAAGAGTGAAGTGTTTCTAACAAAACCGGTATTTTTAATTTACTTAATTTGATTATCTGTATATACATAACATGTTTTATTGACCAACCAGTTTTTCATTATTGGATAGAGACAGGCTTTGTTTCTTTCAAAGTGTTTTAGGCAAAATAACTTTGAAGGTTTTCATGTACCTCAGAGACTTTATATCATTTTGCCACATGCGACTGCATGTCTTTTTGCCCTACTAATATGTTACAACCTAAAGAAAAATGGATAGTTCTCGATTAAATGCTAATTGTTAGTCTTTTTAAACTTTACATGTTAAAAGAACTTTGGGTTTTTAACAGGACTATGGGATAGAATACGAATTAATGTGAATTGGCACAGAGTCATAGGGAAGGGTGCGTTGGCCCCTTCTTGCTCTTTGTTGGCTACTGCCGTTACACAGCATGGGAGGGCGGAGCAGCCTGCATGGAGCTGTTTTTTTCCCCTTCTACACTTGGCAGACTGTGGCAGGGAATGGCTCCATTCTTTGCTTATCCTTACTTAGCGCAGCTACACCATGTATAGGCCTGGCCCAAGATATTTCTCTTCTAAAGTATAAGAAACCCAGCAAGCAGATTGTCAGTCTGCGAGTTGCAATCTGTTTCCTCATCTGTTTCTCAGAGCACTGTCTTGCTTGCAGCAAAGCCAAAGTTTAGCCTGATGGCCTCAGTGCATGCCGAGAACCACACAAATCTACTTCTGTCCTTGTGCAGAGCCCTGTGATTCGTTCAGCTTCCTGTGCAAAATCAGATCACACATAGATATGGCTTGTAGAGCAGAAAGTATTGAAATACCTTATGAAGCTTTAGTTAAAATTTTAACAAAGTGGTTTTCACGTTACAATTTAAATATCAAATCGATCACCTTATCAACAAAAAATAAAGGCACTAGTTCTGTTTTTCATTGCAAATAGTGTTGTTTAACGTAAGAGATACTTTCTTAGGTTGATTTTATAAAGAGAATGTATTATATGAGGCTTGAAGTAGCAGGGTTCTGGGCTCACGTACTTCTGAGGTCACTTATTTCTATGTTAGGAGGTATTTGTTTCAGACAACCAGCGCAGATAATAAAATGGCAAGTATGTTACATATAGGTCAATGGGGCATCCGATTAGTATATGCTTATTTCTAATTTTAGTTACGCTATTTTTAATTAACACATGGAGGTTTTTGTACTGATGTCCCAAGCAGAGACCAGCATTCCCACATTTCCCAATTACCTTTTTTATCCCCTTAGACTAGGAAATTTAAGTCTTTTGGGGACATATTTAATTTTTCTTCCTTTTGTCTTTCAGTATAAAATGCAAATTAATGATCACTGCAACACTTAGTTCATGCTGTTCGGTATTAGTAATAGTTGATTGCTGCCTTCATTCTGCATGTTTGCCCTTTCAAATGTATAAGCTTCTCTTAAAACTTAACCTTCATTTTGTTATTTTCTACCTTCTTAGACTTATTTTTATTCTTATTTCTGATAAATGTTTTCAATCAAAGTTTAGACAAAATTTTATCTATGGAATTCCTTAGATTTCTTCGCAAGTTTGAAACATTTACAATATGTAAAGGTAGCAATAGGGGCAGTATCCAGGACATCTAGTAGAAATATCGTTGTTCAGGGCAAGGCAATTCACAAAATTTGTGTAATAAATCTTCCCTAGGAGCTCAGCATGATCCTGGATTCACAGCTCCGTAGTTAATCTCTGCAGATAAATTTCTCACTTCTCCTTACTCCAGATCTTGTTTTTTGAGTATTGTTCACATGTATGTTCTTTTAATTTTCTAAAATGTTAAACCAAATGTAAAAATGACCGGCAGGAACTGTAGATCTAGTGTAAAACCTACTGAGGTCATACTATCTGCCCATAGATAGGATCAAGATATGGGATGTAGCAGTACTGGGAGAATTGATGGAGTTTATGATGGAGTCAGGAAGATTAACAAGAGAAATTTTACAAACCTGTTAATGAAAAGGTAAGGAAAAACCCCAGAAAGCTGAAGTGTCTGTAACTTAAACATATCTAACTGTAGAGGACCATATAAATGCATTTTGATTACCATCTTGTTTTCCCTCTTGTCTGACATCATGGATGATTTTAGTAGTTTGGTAATTCAATAGAACTAATGCTGTTTTATACATTTTTAAAATTGATATATGACATTGCTGCTTTTAAATGGTAGTGTTATAGAAGAACTAAGAAGGGAAATAAATGAAATAAAATGAAGAATTATGTAATCTGAAAGGTCTGGTGTAATCTGAAAGGTCTGCTATCTTGTGACTTGTCAAGGTTGGAAATGTTATGATGAGCAAATACAGATGCTTTTAGGACAAGCATTTCCACAGTCACTGCACTAGTGATCAAGGAGAACAGAACCATGTTTCCAAAAATCTACAAATAGATTCTTTTATGTGCCTCAGTTTCAGTTTGTATGGGTATTCATGGATGAGCTGTTAAGGAACTGCTTATAAGTCTAGGCCATTTTTCTTATTGCCCTGACATAGGCACCAGTTGAAGCATCCTATAAACTGCTTTAATTTACGCTACTGGTATACAATCCCTAAGGGACAATACAGTGTAGAGTGCAGTTACATTCCCTTTCCTTCAGTAAGCTTAGCCTGCTTGCCTGAGGAGGTGACATATACAAGAGTTCCACAGCTGGAATTCCCTTCTGCCATGGACTTTTTCTGCTGGCCACTTCCAATCAGAGTACCCATCCCAATCCTTTTTATTACTTCAAGCTAAAATATTTTGACAACTTTCAATGTTAAATGTGTAAAGCATAATAAGCAGTGTTAATTCCTGCCTACTGATACGACATTTTCATGTACATGGGTCCTTTTGGGAAGTAGGGAATACATTGTGTTTGAACTTTATAGCCTTTATGGGAAGACTTTTATCACTTTTTAATTGCTTTTTCCTGATGAAAGTATTTTCAGTACATTCATTTTGCATTTAAGCAGTGATATACAACTCTTCTGCACCTAATTTAACATCTCTGAATTTCTAATAATGTACGTGTATCTAATAGAAGAAAGGTTCTGTGAGATTTAATTCCATGAGGTTGTGCTTTTATTAAAATCATTTTATACCATTTCCCATTTATTGCACATATGTTTTCTGAAGAAAGAAGAAATGCTAAAAATGACATCTTGAGTGCAATTTCGTTCCAATTTTAAAAAAAACAGTGGTAGCTGTGTTTCTATAGGTGTTGATGTCTGAGCTAGGTGTCTAAGTTCCCATTATAGCCAGTGGAGTTCTAGTCAATACAGTTAGGGAGCATACAGAGTGATTCAGCTCACCCCAAAGTAGATATTGACTGATTTTATTTAAAACAGACCTACAAAAATAATTAAATTAGGGATGTGGTTAAGAATATTTCAGTGAAGAACAGGAAAACAATTCTAGTTGAAGGTATATGTAGAATATATATATAAATGACCACTTAAATAGCTAGGTTGAAACAAAATTTGTGTAGAATTTTTTTCCTTCTGTATTTTATAGCTGACTGGATGAATTCAGAAGTAGTAGGCATTAGGTGCTGATGAGATAACTGATAGATTGAGGGGCAGAATCCTGGATTGTTGAAGTTAAAAGATGCATGAAAAATACATAAAATGCATGATGTTTTGTCACATGATGTTTGTTACAAATGTGCTGAGTATGCAAGAGTGGAATTAGAAAAACCTTAGCTGGAGTTGAAACTAGTGAGTAATGGGAAGGGCAAAAGTAAATACGTTTACAGCAAAAGAAATTGTGGGGCAGGAGACCTAGTGACAAAGCACATAGAAAAGGCAAGGCACTCATTGCCTTTTCTACTTTGTTTTTTCAGTGGTAAAGTTTGACTTCCCAGGTTCCTGCACCTACTATCAAAATTTGTGTGGCAATGAAACATTGCCCACAGTAGAGGAAGATCAGGGGAACACTTAAATTCAAGAGACTGATGTTACTGTGAGGCCACTCTTATCTTTAGAAGATCATGTCAAACGTGGGAAGTTTCTGATGACTGGAAAAGGAAAATGTCACGCCCTTCTTCAGAAAGGGCAAGAGGAGCATTCTGGGGTCATCAGGCTCACCTAAGTCCCAGGGGAAGCTACAGAGCATATCCTCACGGAATTTATTTCCAGGCATACAAAGCACAGGGATGTGACTGAGGACAGCCAGCATGGATTTACCAAGCTCAAGCCTGACCAACTTAATTGATTTCTACAATAAGATAGCTTGTCTCTGGACAAGGGGAGAACTGTGAATGCTGTTTAAGTTTAAAACAGTCTTTTTCAGTCAAAATGGTGAGCTATGGAGTGAGTAAGAGGATGACAAGATGGATGGAATCTTGGCTGGACTGCATGGCTCTGAGGATTGTTATCAACAGTACAAACTCCAACTGTTGATCTCTACTAGAGGGTTTCCTCAGGATTCAAGGGCCAGTATTTATTGCAGTATATCAAGTATAGTAGGTTTGTAGATGATACCAAATTGGGGAGAAATGATTCATATGAATGAAGAATTTTTATTAGGAAGGACCTGGACAGGCTGGAGAAACAGGCTGATTGGAGCCTTGGGAAATTCATCCAAAACTGTTGTGAAGTCCTGCAGCTGGGACTGAATTGCACCACTACAGACTCTTATGCTGTAGTTGGACAATTTTTGTGTTTTTCTTCTTTTTAACTCATATTAGTCATTACAAAACCATCAATATCACATTTAGTCTTTGAGTTTACACATTAGTAAATTCTTTCTCCTATAAGAAAGGTGTGATCGGCATGTGGATTTTTTCCTAACACTTCATAGCCCAGGCAAGTGCTGAAATAGGTTAAGTTGTAAAGTATTCATGTTGTCACAGTATGAGAAGTGTCCAGGAAATAGATGGCTTTTAGAGAAGGTAAAAAAGAGTTTTTTAGATTAGAATTGGGAATATCTCCTGGAACAGGTGTTTTCCCTCTCCATATTGCTTGAATTTCAAACATTTTTGATGTAACTTTCTAGTGTGTTTGTTAACTGATAGTTCTGAGAGTTAACTGTGAGTTTAATGTCTTCCATGTTTACTTGCTGACTTGTCAGTGTCATTGTTTTCTGGTTTTAGGTGCCACTGGATATGAGTAGTGAATCTGTGTATCTAGGTTATTTTTGTAGATTAAAACTCCCAACACATTAATATTAGCAGTTTGACCCCAGAATCTCAACTAAGTCATTGGTAAGGTTTCCCAAAAAATGTAATTTGCACTTATTTTTAGTTTTCAATTTTCTCGAGTAATTATTTATCCACTTCCGTATCCTCCTTGTCATCTGTATAGCTAATTTGTCAGATTATGCTTATAAATAATTTGCAATCACTTTGCTTCCTGTTATGTGCACATTTGCTGCAGAGCAGTATCTTGCATAACCAAGTGGTCTAATAATCTGCCAGGGATCGTCTCACATAATGTGCACAAGTAACATTTCAGAGAACCAAATATACCAAATGTAGAAATATACATATGTGCGATATACCATATGCTTTATGTTACAAAGCTGTTTTTTGCCTGTCACAATGGTTAAATCCATCGATCATCTCCTCTATTTTTACTTTTATGTAGACTATATAAATCTTGATTTCAGAATGATAGGAGTCATGACATAAGCAGAAAATGAAGCCTGTAAAAGAATGGAATAGGTATGTGTCCTGGGTGAAGAGATGTTGCTAGAAGACAGGTGGAGGGAGGGAGACCTGAATAGGGGTATTTATTTGGAGTGTTTCGGTAAGCAGGCTGTATATAAAAATCTGAAAAGACTGGAATGCTAGAAATAGTTGGTAAAGGAAATGGGTGTAAGAATTGAGACTGGGAATAAGAATTGAGACTGGTTGACTATGGAGGTTAGCACCAGTGAGGAGCGGAAAATGCAAGTTTAGGAGACAAGATACAAGGAACAGGGCAAAAGGAGTTACATACGGCAGAATAGAGAGAGAATGTATATCCACTGAAATATAGTTTTCATTCAGAGACAATTTCATATTTTCTTGCTATAACAAATATTTGTGAAATGCACTTGCAAACTGCCTCATTTTCTTTTAGTGCTAAAATAGGCAGCGGTTAATAAAGTGCCATCGGTTATTCCATTAGCTTAAGTGGAAGAGGTTGTCGTGATGGATATAGGGATCCTAAATAATCTGGTAAAGTTTCGCCAAGATGAAACCACATGGTGAAATTTCAGGAGTTTTAGTTTGGTTTTTTATTAGTGGTAAAAATAAGGTTGCTGGTGCAGTTTTTATTTAGCCACCTGGATATAGGCATTGTATATGTATTTTTTTTAGTGACACAATCCTTTAGTCTTTTCTTTCACAAGGTCCTTACCTCAGTTCTGGCCCAGGATAGACAGTGCTCACTGAATAAGCAGTTATTCAATATCTTTTATCCTTACTATTCAGTGTTTAGCCCCGAGCCTTATTTACTGCACAAAATTCAAACTCTTCTCTAGAAAAAGAATGATTCATTTTTCTCCTGTGCTTTTCTATGGTGTTTGTCACTATAGTATCCGACTGTTTCACAGCGTTAATGAGTTTACTGTCACAGTACTTCTGTGACTGAGTAAGGGTGTTAATATCTGCAGTTCACAAATGCTAACTGAAGCATGGTTAGATTATGGTGAGAAGTATCCACTGACTTCGTGATTCTAACCTGTGACTACAACGAGCTTATTTTTCACAGTATTAATATAGTTAGTGTAAAAACATAAGAATGGCTTTTCTTGGTCAGAATGAATGTCCATCTAGCCAAGTACTTTTCTCCACTAATGACTGGGAGTTAAGAGGTTGGTCTTAGAAGAATATAGTAGCAAAGCAAGCATATAGTAAGTAATGCTTCCTCCAGTGTACTCCCACAGCTCCCAACAATTTACGGCAGCTTTCCAAGACAGATGTATTGTCTTTGTATTTAATAGTTCAAATGGATTTTTATTCCATGCATTTGTTCAATTGGTCTTTGAAGCAATGCAAATTTTTAGCATTCATAGCATCTCACAGCAAGGGTTTCACATCTTAATGAAGCATGTGAAGAACATTCCCTATAAATTTAGCAGCATTTTATATGTTCAAACTTATAAAGATCTTTTCAGATGCTCAGAGGTTTGTATCTGGAGTACAGACATGGATAGAATGCGGTTCTGTGATGCAGCATTAAACTGCTGTTCCTGTTCTTGTTTAATTGATTTAGTAAATACCAATGCACCTTTTAATATCTTCGATTTTCAGAAATAAAAGAGTTCTTATTCAGTCATGCCCATTATAGCGCATAGGCTTTCAGGGAAAATAATATGGAATCATGTAATTATTAAAGTTAATACATGTGTGTAAGCAGGATGACTTAGCACCAGCACTTTAATCCTTGCTTTTGAAACCTCAAACGTTTTTTAAAGGCACTTTTTAATATGTATTTATATATATTTTTCCACAGAAAAATATATTTCTTTTGAGAATGTAGATATAGACTACCTGTGTGGTGGTGAACAGAACATAATTAAATTGGAGATGCCTCTATTAATTTACAAAAAATACAACTCCTGATGTGTATGTAATATCCTTATTAAAAATGATGGGGAAGTAGAGGTGCTAGAGGATATTTCTTTTTTTTTTCTTTTTCACAAGTAATGATATGCATTTGAACAAGATTCCCATTATATTACCTGAAGAAGCAAAGCTGAGGCAAGAAAAATCAAACTTTAATTGTTGAAAGTAATTTGTTAGGATGGAAATGAAACGGCTGCGTGTAGGGTACGGATGTTACTCTCCTCTCTTCTTTTGTGGGAAACAGTTATTGAGGAAAGAGCAAGGTCATTCCCCAGTGATGAAATGTTTCCTCTTATATACCATCCTCTAGAAAGATAGTTTGAGGCATAAATGGGATGTGTATCATTTCCCCATTTAAACTGGCAAATCAGAGTTAATGAATTACTTCAGGAGTAAGCTTTACAGTAGATGAAGCCAGTTTACCACTAGTGCTTACCATGTTGGTACCGCTTGACAAAAAAAAGAGAGAAACATCAGCATTCAGCCTCCATGTCTCTGTCATTCAGGCAAGAAAAAATGAAAGAAAGGTAAAATGAAAAGTTCATTATACACTTGCAAGCCCAAGAATTTTGACCTAATGCCAGTGTCTGAGGGCACACCCATCCTGTGTGATCCAAAGGACAATATATGTGTTTGATTTGGAGCTGCCTATAACAGTCTAAAAATATTAGTACTTGCTTGTGACATTATTGTGATACTAGTTTTGTGTACTTCATGAATTATCACAGTATCACAGAATCATTAAGGTTGGAAAAGACCTTCAAGATCATCAAGTCCAACCATTAACCCAACACCACCATGTCCCTTAAACCATGTCCTGAAGCGCCACGTCTACACATTTTTTTTAAACACTTCCAGTGATGGTGACTCTACCACCTCCCTGGGCAGCCTGTTCCAATGCTTGACCACTCGGTGAAGAAATTTTTCCTAATATCTAATCTAAACCTCCCCTGGCACAGCTTGAGGCCATTTCCCCTCATCCTATCACTAGTTATTTGGGAGAAGAGACCAACACCCACCTCACCACAACCCCCTTTCAGGTAGTTGTAAAGAGCAATAAGGTCTCCCCTCAGCCTCCTCTTCGCCAGACTGAACAACCCCAGTTCCCTCAGCAGCTCCTCATAAGACTTGTGCTCTAGACCCCTCACCAGCTTTGTTGCCCTTCTTTGGACATGCTCCAGCACCTCGGCATCCTTCTTGTAGTGAACACAGTATTCAAGGTGCGGCCTCACCAGTGCCCGAGTACAGGGGCACAATCACTTCCCTACTCCTGCTGGCCACACTATTGCTGATACAGGCCAGGACGCTGTTGACCTTCTTGGCCACCTGGGCACACTGCTGGCTCATGTTCAGCCGGCTGTCAACCAGCACCCCCAGGTCCCTTTCCGCCGGGCTGCTCTCCAGCCACTCCTCCCCAAGCCTGTGGCGTTGCATGGGGTTGTTGTGACCCAAGTGCAGGACACAGCACTTGGCCTTATTAAATCTCATACAGTTGACCTCTGCCCATTGATCCAGCCTGTCCAGATCCCTCTGCAGAGCCCTCCTACCCTCCAGCAGATCAACACTCCCACTCAACTTGGTGTTATCTGCAAACTTACTGAGGGAGCATTTGATTCCCTCATCCAGGTCATCAATAAAGATATTGAACAAGACCGGCCCCAGAACTGAGCCCTGGGGAACACCACTTGTGACCGGCTGCCAGCTGGATTTAACGCCATTCACCATGACTCTCTGGGCTTGGCCGTCCAGCCAGTTCCTTATCCAGCAAAGAGTAAACCTGTCTAAGCCACGAGCCGCCAGTTTCTCCAGGAGAATGCTGTGGGAGACGCTGTCAAAGGCTTTACTAAAGTCCAGGTAGACAACATCCACAGCCTTTCCCTCATCCACTTAGGCGGGTCACCTGGTCATAGAAAGAAATCAGGTTGGTCAGGCAGGACCTGCTTTTCATGAACCCATGCTGTCTGGGCCTGATCTCTTGGTTGTCCTGCACATGTCCTGTGAACGCCCTCAAGATGAACCGCTCCATAATCTTCCCCGGTATTGAGATCCAGCTGACAGGCCTGTAGTTCCTGGGATCCTCCTTCCGGCCTTTCCTGTAGATGGACGTCACATTGGCAAGCCTTTGTGGTGAATTATGTAGTGAATGTTCCAGAAATGGAACCAAGAAAGAGGATTTGGATCGAGATGCAGATTTTGGAGTAATTCCTGGAGAAACAATGAAAGATACTGTCGTGGTTTAGCCCCAGCCAACAACCAAGTATCATGCAGCGGCTCACTCACTCCCCTACAGTGGGACAAGGGAGAGAATCGGAAGAGTAAAACTGAGGAAATTCATGGTTTGAGATAAAGACAGTTTAACAAGTAAAGCAAAAGCTGCGCATACAAGCAGAGCAAAACAAGGAATTCATTCACCACTTCCCATGGGCAGGCAGGTGTTCAGCCATCTCCAGGGAAGCAGGGCTCCGTCACGCGTAATGGTTTCTTGGGAAGACAGATGGCGTAACTCCGAATGTCCCTCCACCCCTTCCTTCTTCTTCATCCCAGCTTTATATACTGAGCATGATGTCATATGGTATGGAATATCCCTTTGGCCAGCTTGGGTCAGCTGTCCTGGCTGTGTCCCCTCCCAGCTTCCCGTGCACCCCCAGCCTTCTTACTAGCAGGCCAGCACGGGAAGCTGGACTGTCTTTGAATACTTAGCAACAACTCAAAACATCAGCACATTATCAACAGTTTCTCATCCCAAATCCAAAACATATCCTCACACTAGCTTCTATGAAGAAAATTAACTCTAGCCCAGCTGAAACCAGGACAGATACTCAGTATGATGTGATTGTTTGATCTCTTCTAAAGCCCAAGAAACTGATCTTGGGGAGCAGGTTCAGACTTGGGCATCGTCTGGGTTTAGAGATGGACTATTGATACAGGACTATTGAGACAGAGGGAGCAGAGTCATGAAAAATACAGTGAGATCCAGAACCTCATAGGCTAAGGTTCCTTTACTCATCATTCATTAAGATCTAGACCACATGTGCCTATTATTTAAAAAAATACACTGCTCAAAAGGCAAATTTACTTTGAGGAGATGGAAGCACGTACTTAAAAAGAAGCCACCTTGATGCTTTCTTCCATTCAAGGATTAAAGTTTCCATGCTTCATAGGGTTAAATTTCCAGATGTTTGGTCAAGTGATCTGTAGGTGTATTTTACACCTGCTTCTACGTCTAACAAGCCACTGCTTAAATGAGTTGCCCCTAAAGAATAGTAGTTTATTTTTGGATATTTGCTTCTCCACTCCAGGTGTGCAGAGTGACAGAATCTTCATATTAAGACGGAAGTATGTTGCACTAGATTTGAGAATATTGCAATCTTTTGTTCTTTAAAAAAATCAATTAAATTTATATTTTAAAGAAAGATAGTAGTTTAAAAGAAGTACATTTTTGCTGAAAGGAGAGATCTGGGAATTTATATAATTAAAGGGCCCTCAGCAACAAAACACAAAAAATTGTTAGATTTCAGAAATACATCTATGGCATTAACTTGTGGAAAAAAAGACTCAGCCATGCTGAAATAAGAACATTTTCTTTTCATCCTGTATTTTCCCTTGTTGAATGTGTCTCATCCAATCAGAAGAAGAATCTTTGGCTTGTATTGCTCACTGGCTCAAAGTAGACCACTGACTTCTTCAGTTAGTGTTTAAGAATAAGTTTTATTTGTTTGAATTTGTTTCTCACAAAATACTAGATTCTTATCTCATAGCTAAACAAAATTGAGACAGTTTGTGATGTGAGTTTTAACAATGATAGATCTTAAACTCTTAATTCTTCTGTTGGTGAGGGTTGTATAATGGAAAAATATGCTTTTTGTTGTCAGTTTTCAAAACACACTTGCTGTTGACTTTAATCATATGGTCTCTTCACTCTTTTGATCAAACTTGAGGGTATAGAAACGCTCCGAGACCTAGGCCCTTAGTAGCAGTTATGACAAGGTATCCTTGCCATAGGAATCATTTAAGTGCTCCAAAACTTCGTAAGAGTTACACAAGTATAAATGTCAGAAAAAGAGGAACAGCAACAGAAATTTTGTGATGTTTCCAATGCATAAATAGTTTTTGCCATGAAATGAACTGTTGCTGCTTTTTTTCTTACTGCTTTAAAGCTCACCTGGTTGTAATAAGGCACAGACTCAGGAAATAAGTTTTGAGAAAGGCAAGTGAGGTTGCTAACAAATGTCTGCTTTTTTAAGAGCCAAGGGAGCATCCTCTCTGTTAGGTTGCCTACTTCAGTTGACAACCTCCAGGGAATAAATCAGCTAATTATGGCAGTAGTAAGAGACAAACAGAGCTTTCTTTCCCTTCCCTCTGTAACTAAATATTGTTTCCATAGAATATTTTCTCCTCAGCATCCCTCCTTTTCTCAGTATAACTGTTTTTCTCCTCTTCCTTTCTCTCACTGTGACACCCAGCTTCAAAAGGGGGAAAAAGTCAGGAAGTGAAGAATTCTGAAGTTCCTTATGCCAAACTTGACAAAGAGGACCTTGCTGCAGATACTCACCCCAAGGCCAGGGAGTCCAGTATGAAAAAAACAAAGATCTAACATAATGCTTTTGGGGTATGCAGAAGGCACTAGGTTTGACCATGACATGGAAAAATTGAACATAATCAGGGCAGAATTCATTGAGAAGCTTCAAAGAACAGACACAGTGCTGGGCAAAAGTGATAAAATCAGGGATACAGGATTGATCTGGGAAGTGAGGCATGATAACTTCCTGGTCAGAGAGGTAGAGATCCACTTTCAGAACCTTTCTCAAAGACTGATGAAAACTAAGAAGTTGCAAACAAATTTCTTTAGAGAGTGACAAGAAAATACATGAGTGGTTGGATGTTGTCTGGTCTTTGCCCAACGGACCTGTAGCACATGTGAATGAATCTGTCTAGCTACTTGGGAAAATGCCAAAACCAAAACCACCAGCTCTGAAAAAAGGCAGAAGGAAGGAGCTGGGTTCTTGGGTTATAAAAAAAAATCCTCAGGAGAGAATGAGACAGCAGGCCTTGGGATTACTCTTTAAAGGATGGAGCCAGAGTGTCTAGACTTCTTTGGAAGGAAGTATACTACTTTGGCTAGTCTTAATTCATAGTAGCTAATTACCCAAATCTCCTTTGAAAATACAACTTTCTTAAATGACAAAAGATGTCACAATTTCTGGATAAGTTCCCAATAAATTCTAAAGAGGAAACAAGAACAATTATTCCAGAAGGTCAGCTCATAGTACACATCTCTCTCCAAGTTTGACTTGACTTGTGAGATGCTGTGACATTGTAGTTTCAGCAACCATCATGCAGCATGCATTGTTATAGTGTTCTGGGATTCTTGGAAAAGTCTGGAATAAAACTGAGATCTTTCTGAGAAGAATGAACCTTTTGGAAAAACTGACAATTCATTATATTCCTGAAAAGTATCTTCAGTTATTTTTGGGTCTTTGGGGATTTCCTTTCCTAGCTCCACAGAAAGCAATCTATATACCAGATTCATTTCAGACTATTGCACTACCGCACTTACTGGGCATCAGATGAGCCTCCTATAAAGCATACGAAAATCTGCAAAGGATTGCTTTATTTTCACTGTAACAAAAAGGCAGATGCTACCTTTCAAAGCAGTTGGATTGATACTCACATAGGGAGTTGTCAGGAGCTATTTTAAATGAGTGCAGATTTATCAGAGCAGAGAAGGGGGCTGTCCTGTCTGTCTTAGCACTGCTCAGTACATTCTTCTAATCATATGCAATTTTAGTCACACAGCCTAACATTCAGATCATCACAGGCAGATGCGCTATAGTTTTGATGACAAATCTCTTTCCCTTTGCAACTCTATTAGGGCTCATTATTGTACATCTAAGCATACAGAACTTGACAATAATATGAATGATTAAAGCACTTGTTTTTCATTTAAAGTTGGTATTTAAAACACTCTTGGTTAATTTATGAAAAATTATTTTCTTTCTAAAAATGTTTTTGGTTTAGTTTTGATGGGAATCATGCAGAGAATTTTTAACTAGATTTGAAAGTGCTGAAAAACCTGTAAACAAACACATTGGACTAAGGTAAGTGATTTGTGACCCACCTTAAAAATTGACAGAAAAGGAAATATTGGCTTGACTTTAACTTCCCATTTGAAACATAATTTGTGTCTTAATTTGGTATTGCGCTGCTGTGCTAAAGTTGGCTGTATGTAATACAGTATCTGATTTTTTCCATCATATTGAAGTGATTGATTTTTGAACAGATGTTTTGGTCAGAAAGCATATGCTCTGAGTAGCAATTACTGTACCCAAAGAGAGGTTTGCCTTAAAGTTGATTCTCAGGCTTAAGCTGTGATCGTTTAACTTTATCTTTTTATATTTACCTTAACAGCTGAAGACTTGCACACCTAAACATTAATTCACATTCCAAGTGAACAAAATGAGTTTTGGCTAACAGCAGTGTATTCTGTAACTAGACACTGGGTGTATTAATGATACTGTGTAACTGCGTGTTACTGCTCCCATTTGTGCTAAATACTACACATCTCCAATTCTGTTAGTGCTTTGATCATTAGATTCTCTTTTCCATTTGAAACACTATCAAGTTGTGTTTATGCGTTTCACTGTTAATCAATAGTGAGCTAGCATATCAATTTCTCAATAGGCCGGTATTTTCCACTACAGCTTAAAGACTTAAATGTAAATAATTGTTCACTTTATCTTCACACTTCTTTCTGCTGAGGGATGTTACATAAATGCTAATGAGGCATGGCTTGATATCACCATCCTCCAGAAAATAATGCAAGTAGGAGAAAACGTACTGAAGAAATTTTGCAAATAAATTTGAGTGATGTCTTGCCTATAGAGGAAACGTTGAAAAAAATCTGAAAATGTGCGTAGTCACAGTTAGGTAGCTATGTATCCATTTTATAGAACTATGCTTCAGTGAAAAGAGCAAGTTCTTTTCCCTAGAGGCACACATTCCTCAAATGATATGATGACATTGAAGGTACGTGTCCTTTTCCCTCCACCCCCGATCTTTATTCAAGAAAGTAGAGGTGTCTGTATGTAGGTGTGCATGAATGCGTGACATAGCCACGAAGGGCAGCTAGTCCTACTGAAACAGGTAGTAAAATTAAAGTAGATAAAGCTTTTTTTTTTTTTTTTTAACCTAGCTTTAATGAAGACGTACCATATTTTTCCCTTGAACTGTACTAGGTTTTATGATACTCAGCATAGAAATAACATGGAGTGTAAGAGAATCCAAAACAGTAGTTAAGCTGATAACCATATCACTCACCTCTGATGTGGAGACTCAGGTTGAAGTCTCTGGCCTGTCATTACCCCAAGAGAGCTCTCTAACCACTGGTTTACCCAACACGTTTTTTTCCCTGGTCCAAAGATTATCTATGTTACATAAACATATTGAAATAGTTTCAAACAAGTTAAAAACAAAACTTACAAGCATTATTGGTCAGGACACTTGCTTGAAAAAGCAGAACACGTTTTTCAGAACAAGTGTGACTTTAATCTTCAAATCATAATCCAGCAGTCCTGAATTTCACATTTTGTTCTTTCCTGTTTAAAAAAAGTAAAACAACAACAACAACAAAAATCCACTTCAGAATGAATCTTGGTTTAAATTTCACATAGAAAAGTAGAATTATCCAAAACTCAAAAAGTAGAAGTCAAATATTTTACTGGATTCCAAATGTAATATGTTGCAAAGTAAGGGAGTGTTCTGTTTGTACTGTATTGAATCCTTTCTAAACTACACTTCTCAATTCCATAGTTTTTGTGATTTTTTTTTTTTAATAAGAAGTGTGATAGAGCTTCGATGGTAGCTTCAGAAATGCAAGAACTGTTTGAAGTGGACTTGCAGTTTTCTCTGTGGCATGGACTTCAAAGTACAGAACTCTGAATTTTTCAAAATATTATGACTATGTTTTTATAGACTTAGCAAGAACTGCACAATTATGCATGTATCAGTCGTAGGTTTGATTTGTTTAGGCACTGAACAAGATTTAAAACTGTTCGCTTTTCAAATGGGTATCATCAGTCCATTCTTGTCCATGGTGAAGTTTTCTATTTGTACAATAATTTTCATCTTCTGAAGTAATTCCTGTTCATATATGACTTTTAGGTGGAGTGTTTGGGGAAAAATATGTTCATTAAGATATTACATTACTGAACTATGTCAATTTAAAGCATAGACGTCTCTCAAGTATCTCCTTTTCTTTCTCTCCTTTTCCCCTCATATCTCTCTTTCTCTGTCCACTTCTCTCTCCCCTCCCTGTGCCTCCCTCCCTGCCTCTCTCTGCCTTTCTCTCCCCATCACTCTCTCTCCACTAATCCCTTTCCATCCATGCCCCTCTCCACTTCTCTCCCCAACCTATTCATCTCTCTCCCCCCCATCCACATGTCTCTCTGCTTCCCTCTTTTCCGCTCTCTCTACCAGTTTAAATCATAAAGAGAATTACCCAAAACAAAGTAAATCAAGAACACAAATCAGGAAGCATTGCCTATTGAGCTGGAAATAGTTAGATGAAAGGATATAGTGACAAAAAGTAATCTGAAAAGAGAGAAGTTTATGTCTTTGTTTAGGAAAAACTTGGTGTTCCTCCCTGAGGATGGGCCAATAACAAGTATGATTAAACTAAAACAGGACAAGTCACCCATAATTCCATCCAACATTGAAAAGGAAAAGAGTGAAATAGAGGAGAAGACATGTTTTACTTAGAATATGAAAATCTGCTTGGGTTGTATATTCTTTTCTGTGAACTCAGACTTACCATAATAAGAATAGCAAATATTCTAAAGAATTGCTGGAGTATTTGACTGATTATACTTAAGTTCACGAAGGAATAAAACCCTGTGGAGAAATACCTGGTAGGAACATTAAGTACTTCAGGCATTCAAGAAAAGAGCTTAAGATGAGAATGCCTGATATATTTTCAGAGATAATTTAGATGACAGCTACAAGTGAAAAGGAAAAAAATTGTAACTAGGGGTTACTGGCAGTAAAAAGATAAAAGTTTTAGATTCACATGCATTTGATTGACTTTGGTGATATTACTAGATTGTGTTGGATGGGTATCACATGTTCACAAATAGCTTTCTTTTTAATGTATTGTAAACAAAAGAATTTAACATTGAAGTTTTTCAGATTTACAATGGATCTGCTTTGGAATAAGCATGAAGAATAAGATAATTAAAGTAATGATTTGTATAGGAAAGCAAAAAATGGGGAAAAGTACAGTGACTGGCTAATTTAGTGGTTTATAACAAACATGGGGAGATGATTTTGCGAGTTAAAATGTAAGTATGGATGAGCATATTCTATTTAGAAGAGATATAAAGAGAAGATATGGAAGGAAAGTTCTTTACAGTCAGTTTGCAATTGTCTTGAGAAAGAGGTAATTCATGTAATGGGTAAAAAAGCTGTCTTGCAAAGATCGAGGTGATGTACTTCTGTACTCCACTTCCTAAGCCTCTCTCCTTCTGAAAGACCTTAAGTCTAGGCACAGAGCCATAGAAGTGGGGAGAGCACATTTAGGATCTCTTAGACCCATAAGCACTCACCTATATTATCTGTGGATGGCATTATCTGTGTCAGGGTCAACAGAGGCAGCTAATAATCCATCTATGGCTCTACTTAGATTCACATACACAGAGGAATGACACCCAGCCTGCAACTACACAGAGCAAGCTTGGCTCTAGCAGGACTTCTTAGCTCAGATTCAGTGGCATGCAAATGTGACTACAATTCTTCCAGATCTTAGCTAGCTTTGGAAGCATTATAACTGCATGTGGTTGGCTAAGAAGCGCTATTAGATCCAAACTGGCTTTATGTAGACAGTTCCTACCTCTCTGTACCCATGTTTGTCTGCAGATAGTTTGCCCATTAACTGTGGCATGTAGACTGTATGTTGATGGCATGTTGTATGCACCCTTGAATGTTGTACATTATCGCATGGTATTCTTCAGATAAAATTCATTCCCCCTTCATAGTACTACAAGATGGATGGTGCTCCCTTAGTTATCTGCTGTTTAGTATTTTATTTTCTCATTGTTACTGTGGGTTTATGCCTTTAGTGCACGTTATGCAGACGTTTCTATAAAGAGAATTATTTTCCTCACATGCTTCTCTGTAGAGAGAATGCAAACATAATGCATTTATTTTCAAAACAAGCTTGTTTGATGACAGGTTTGATGACAGGTATCCATTTTACAAATGGATAAGTGAAGCCCTAAGACATTAAGGTCCATGTTATTGGGTAATTTTAGATGCATAGTTCAAAATGCTTAAAAACTGATTTCTGATTTTGCAGAATATTTGTCATCACATATCATTTAAAAGTGCAAAGCACGATTTCCCCTGACTACCAGGGCAACTGCAAATAGTGCTTTTACAGTCAAAACTCAGGCTATGAAGTTGGGCACCCTGAAAGTTACATGCTTAAGGATCATTCTTGCAAAGTTAGGTTTAAGAGACTTTCCTACTGTCAAATAAACCTCTGTGGTAGAAAAAGTCTACATCTCTAGGGCAACACTGCAATATCTTGCATACGAATTTCTTCTTTTTCCCCTTGCAGTTCTCCAGTTCGTTCAGAATATATTCTCCTTTCTGTTTAGCTTTACATTCAACAGGTTCTGCTGCCACAGAATCATGACCTACCTTTCGAGTAGGTTACATAGACAGGCTGAGGCAAGTTTACTGGGGAAAAAAATGCATGCAATTAATACCTCATGGAATCAAGGCTTATGCATACATAAGCAGGAATTGAATTAAGATCATAACGTCTTATTTGTGCTATTTCTTGACTTTTCACTGTGACTTGTTACAATACTTTGACATAATTGTATCTATGTAATTTCTTTTTCCTATTCAACTGATTAATTAGAAATTCCATTATGGTTGTGGTATCAACACTCATATACATTAGGTGTGTGCAATTTTTAGATCACAGCTGACCAGCTGCATGGTAACAGCTGATGGGGCTAAGAACCTAGGTATTCATGGCCAAAGAAACCATCTTTTAGGACTGCATTATTATTTTGCCAGAAGTGCTGCTGACATTTCCTCAGTTATCATGCGATTCAGTTTAGGAAAACATGTTCTAGCAGAATGTCTAGCAAATGTTTCTGCTCACTCAATGGAAGTTCAACTCTTCTACTCTGTCCAACTGTCTTCTTAGCTTTAACCTTTATTCCAGATATCTTGTGCGTCTTTGTGTCCTTTCACAGCTCTTAGTCTTAACCTGAAGGCTGATGCTTCCAGTCTTTTTACTCAGCTATTTTTATTCTTTCAACTCCCCCTCTCCAAATTTCTGGTCTTGCTTGTACTAGTTCAGTCATCTTTTCTGTCTTCTCATTTAATTTTATTTTAATTTCCTGTGAATTTCCCTTCATATGTTCACTCACATTTCCTGCCCTCAGAAATCCCTTATTTTCTACCACTCTAGATTACCTTTCTTAGAAATCTTTATTCTGAAGTAGATGTCTGACATATGAAATTCCAACTCAAATAAAGCAGTTGTAGTCACAAGCAAAGTAAAATGTGATTTCACACTGGGGAGTGGAAGTAATGCTTAAGAATAGGCAGTGTTGCTAGGGCACTTGCTAAATTTACCATCCATAAAGAAGAAAAGTTAGCCAGAGAAAGAACATCCCTGGATCTGTTTTTTACTGATGGGCAGTAACTTTTTAGCATGGTTTGTACAGGAGATCATGATTTATTTAATTCTGCATGGTAGGATGAACAGATTCATAGAATGCATTAGTGCATGAATAGTACACTCAAGGAACTTAGTGTTTATAAATTATTATAGTAGAATGAAGGGAATACTGTAATCAAGTAATATGGAAATAGTTTGAGAAATCTTAAAATAATACTAAGATTTAAGAGACTTTTCAAAAAATCATGCATGAGGGTGCATGAAAATTTGTGGGTTAAAAACCTGCTGGTTAAAAGGGTAAGAAGGGGCATTTATTTATGTGTGTGTATATATCTATATGTAAAACGAAAAATTAAATCTCTCAGTAATTGAAGTTAGTTTTATTGTTTGAACTAGTTACTCTGGAAACTGAATGGGAGAATTCATTTGTGCCATCTTCTAATGGCACAAAGGAATTCTGGACATTTTGCTTACATCCAGCATATATGCATATTACAGGGACTATGTATTACACTAGTACTGCTGTACTGGCAACATGTTCCAAGTGAAGAACTATCTTCAGAATGCCAGTACATTGAACAACTTTATAAATCAGTTTTGACTATGAAAGATACATTCTCGGAGTATTTAGCTGATAAGTAATGGGAGAAGACCTTGTAAAATTTCTCTAAAAAAAGCAAATTTCAGAATACATGATACTTAAGTAATTTTTTGTTATATAGGCTGGATGACTTATTTTATTAAGGATATTAGCTTGAAAATGTTCTCCACATCTGAGAATTCTTTTTTAAAGAAAATTGTGAAGAACTGAAATTATCCCACAGTATGGTTTATAGTTTTCAAAAAGGAAAAATATGATGATAAATATTGCTTTCCATAAGTCTAATATAATATTTTACTATCATTTTACCTTGAATATGAAGAAATAAATCATTATCTAGAACCTGTGCAGAAAGCATTAATGATTCATGAATCATAATTTATGAAAAACTCAGTTCCATTATAAAATAGAATTATAAAATTAGGTAATGAAAGGAAAATAGAATATGCAACATTTTTATTTTAAATATATAATTGGATTTAAGTAAATCAAATGACACTCTGATTTTTAAAACCTTAATTATGAAAAAAACCCCATTGCATTAGCTTGAATATGAATGATGTAATGGATTGAAGTTTTAGTAGATAAGAGACTTTAAAAAGAGAGACTAAAATTGATAACTCATTCTACCAAATTTTAAGATTAATAACTAGAGGGTTGCTAAAACAGTAAAACAAAGAGGAAGATGCATTTAAATGTGGCTGACTCCCAAGCTAACCTCAAGAAAGTCTGCTATGAAAGCTGTCATGTTCCTCCAACCTGTTTGTTTCCTTTGTTCAGTGTCTTGAAATAAGTTGTCACTTGGGGACATGCTGAAGTTTGATTCTGCTGAGTATTTTCATTTTGGAGGAAGAAACTAAAATTACATTAGTCAAATTGACAGATGCTGAAAAACTGGAAACAATTAAAAAACACTTTATAGGACAGTATTAGACTATAGTAAAACCTTTATGATCTGCAGGAATGGGTTGAACTCAGTAAAACAGTTTGATAATTAAAGAAAATAAAATTATAAAGAGTATATAAAGAACACTGAGTATACAGAAGTTGATATCAGATACTTTAGATAACCACTCTATACGGATACTTCTGTCTATACTATCAAACAAATTGAGAGGTCTCAAGAAAGCTCAGAATACCTAAATTATCTAACTGCATATAATAAGAATACTAAACCCAAATGGTTTACAATACAAAAACACAGGCAAACAAAAGTCATAGAAAAAAATCCAACATTTTATCCCAATTTTTTCGCAAGGCTACAAAAGAAGGGTGTGCCAGAATTGTGATTTCTTTTCACATCTTTTAGTATGGTCAAGTGGTTCTTGTCTTTTTAGAGTCTGTCTAGACTTCCTCAGGTGTCTACATTTTTGTATTTAGTTCCTTTCAACTTTAGCTTGTCTACATTCAGTTGTCTTTTTTTTTTCCCAACTGCCCTGTAGGAGTTGTTGCATCTTGGTATTTATTTTCCTCTTCTTTGATGTCTGCAATAAAAATAGCGTCACTTATACAGTTTGTGCCTGGGACACATCCTGGGTGTTGAAACACCCAGAGGAATTCATATCTGGCAGGACCTGTGGGTAGTCAGAGCAAAATCTGTTATTTAGTCATGTAGATGATCCAGCACAATACGCCAGGGTCTATTCTTGGCATGTCAAATAATGAACCTTTTTTAAAGCTTAAATGGTGTATTAAGACCAGCATATTATCACTAGCAATAAGTTGTGACATCTTTTCAATAATTTTTAAAATAATTTGTGGTTAAAGCTGATCCTCAGATTGGTGAAAATTTTCTCATGATAGTAGATTGCTGATCTAATTTATGTTACTTTCACTTGATAAAATTATGCCCTGCATCTACATGTTTGCCATTGCATATTCAGAAGCTGTATCAAACCTAATGATAATCTGACTTTCACTATAATGAAAGTTAGTTAATATAGGCAGGACCTAACATGTTTATTTATAACTTACGCTTGACATCTAGGTGCCCATGTTTTGAAATAGATCCTTCTGTTTTATACTGCATCTGTGACAAATACCCTCTCTGTCCTTCCACGCTGAAGATGCAATTTGCAATGAAGTTAGTTACAAAACCACCTTCAGCTGGTGGTGTCTGAGGCTGAATCTGAGAACTAAAATGCTTCTATGAACCTCAAGAGATACAAGTTTTGCATTTTACCAAGGCTATTGAAGCCAACAGGATCTTAAGCACATCTTCAGAGTATTGCACTGACATTCTGAGAAGAGTATTGTATTTAAACAGTTGGAATGGGTCCATCATGTGTTAGTTCTGTATTACATTATTCAATTGCAGGTGTATTAGATTATTTCCTATTCAGGTGTTTATGGATATATTTAGTGAAGTGCATGATTGAAAATTCCTGGAAAGTGTAATAGACGGTGAATTAGAAATTACAAGGAGTAATGTCAGTGATATATCATACAGTTGACTGATACCAGATTAATCAAATACATTAAGGCTTAATTTAAACAGATCTAGCATTACCCCAAAAATCTTCCATGCATAGTTATCCTTCTAAAGTGATTTTATAGCAGTTATGGTCAAAGTAAAACAAAGCTCCCATTCTTTGTGAGGCTTAAAACTGATCAAAATTCAGAAGACAGTTTTAAATTATCATTAATTTCTTATTTATGAATATATCAACCATTCAATACTTTTTCTTTAGGAATACATCTTAATAAGATTTGAGTAGTTCCTGTAAGGATAATAATTATTGTTACCGTTTGTTTTCTCGTATGTGTTATTACTATAATATCATAGCAAGTTTTATTATCAAATTATTATTTATTTATCTTGAACTTTTGCCCTGAAATCACATTTTTAATGGCAGTGTTTTCAACTGAACTTAATTTTAGTCAATTTTAAAGGTGAAAATCCATTTATGATCACAGAATTAAAAATGTGTAAGTTGATTGGCAATTGCAGAATTCAAGATAAACAAAGCAAGCAAGAATTTAATGAAATCTGAACAAATTTAGTATTTCTGTAGGCATCCAAAGTCATAGAATTAAGTATATGCATAAGCATCTGGAGCATGGAAGCTTCTATCAAAATTGATTTATCATGGGGAGAAATAAAGTAGGAGGAAGGGAGTAAAGGTGGAAAGGATAGAAGAACTGAAATGTCTTCTTTAAAAGTGTAGATGCTCTTCAGGAACAAGTGTACAGTGTGAGATAGTAAAAGCAGGGAGAGTGTGTTCAGTGACAGTGAAAGAGTGTATATGTGTGTGGCTAAGTGGATATCTTGGCAGTGGTTTACCCTGTCTTTTGCAAATCATTTTAATTTAGAAAGATAACATTTTCTCAAGACTATTAAATTTAGAATGGAATAGTAGGGACAGCTGGCTTCAGGATAATTGGTAAATTTGAACTCTGACAGACCAGGCTCACAGCAATGAGAATATCTGTTGCTTTAACCCTTTAATCCCATAAGACAAGTGTGTCAGTCCTTTGAGTTCTAAGTTAATACAGCTCCTGTATCTTTTCCCAGTTTTCTCTCATATGGTCTCACAGCATAATCTTACTCTTCTCTAAATCTTCTTTCTTCTGAGTGATGCCTACAGCTCTTTTCCCAAATAAAATCTACACAACTAAATTAAGTTCACCTCCATTTGCTTTTTCTACTCACTTGGTAAGCAACCACCTTAATGATGAAGTATTCTGGATCCTTTGTTCTCCTCTCTTCCCTTCTGAGCTGGCTCTGACATATGCATCCTTTCCTGCTTCCTGCAAGGAGGGACAGCAGTAGTATGGAATTAGTTGTTATTTGGGTCTGGAAGGATTTCAGATCATAGGGAGTGTAGGATAATATTTATTTTATCCTTTCTGATATGTAGTAATCTATTAGTCTTAAATCCAAGAAACAAGTAAATCATGAAAGTATGGTGCATTTCAGGAATAACTTCTGACAGCTACTACAGGCAAAATTGAGATGTTCTAATTTGCATTTGATGTGACTCCATAGATCTATTATTTTTTTCATATGTTATCTTACCACAAACGGTATGTTTGTTATTTTTGTTTGACTCTTAAACTTAAACTACCTGTTGTTAAAAACACAAGCCATTTGCAGCATCTTCTGCAAGATATTAGCCTACATTCAGAGATTCCATGTACGCTTTCTCATAGAGACTAGCCATACTTACTGAGAAAAAATCCTTGCTCTTCTTTATGCTTGAAATGTTCTGTTGCAAAGCCAGTGTCAACTGATCTATTACTCTTATGAATGTTTCTGTATTTTATCTAGAATTACCCAAAGATAAAATACAGAGCCATTCACTAGTTAACGGACTGCAGGCTAGGATATTTCCCGGGTGAGTGCTCTAACCTCCATTTTTAAGGATTTGCTACCATCACTGAGCACCTTGGCAAGAAAGAAGTCAGCTTTTCTCAATTCTTTAAGAAGAGGAGATGGCTGCTTTTATATTCATGAAAGGTTCTCTGAAATATGGATCTTAAATGGAGGACATTTTTCTTTAGTCTTGAGGTGCCTCATCCTTGAAGCAAGCGGGGTTTTCAGAAACACACAGGTCTTCAGTATTTCCTCCTGACCACTTCTAAGGAACTGCAAAATGAGTATTCTCATTTTAGATGATTCTCTGCTGAAATGCTAGCTGAGGTGCCTAATTCTAGCAATACGGTATGTGTGGATAACATAGGTGTTTAATTCAGGGTTCATCCTGGGGAGACAGATATCTAAAATCTGTGTGTTAGCTATCTATCTCACACGTACTGTCCTTTTCATAATTATAGGCCTTTGAAAAAAGCAAAACTGCACTTTAAAATAAATGAAAAAGAATTTCAGGTCATGGGAATCTGAATACAAAGCACAGAACATAGAAGCCTTTCAACTTCAGCCAGATAATATTTGCTTACAATTTGGTGTGCCCTTCTTTTTGGAATAGATCTGGGAAAATAAAAGGGCTTTGCAATAGTGAATTGAAGAACAATATCTAGGCTTCAGTCTATCAATAAGGAAGTAAGATCAAGATTTGAAAGCCAATCATTATAATCATAAAATTCTATTAAACTATGTATAAAGAATGTAAAATAATTATTCCTTTCTTGAATGACCTTCAGTTGTTTTAATATCTTCAGCCCCATCAGGGTATCTGTATTTTCTTCAGGAGGCCATGTCCAGGTACATGGAGGACAAGAGGATGAATGAAGGAATCAGCATGGATTTACCAAGGCTAAATTGTACTTGGCTAACCTGACTGCCATATGTGATGAGAACATGAGTCAGCAGTGCCCTTGCAGCAGAGAAGGCCAACTGTATACGTGGCCAGCAAGTTTAGGGAATTACATATTCACCTCTGTTCAGAGAGGTGTACAGTTTTGGACTCCACAATAGAAGACATGAACAGACTGGAGAACATCCAGCAGAGAGAGACACCAAGATCATTAGGAGGCTGGAGCATTGACATAGAAGAAGTTGAAACAGCTGTTTGTTCAGTCTGAAGAAAAGATGACTGAACAGGATCTCATTAAGGGGTCCTCAACTACTTACTTGGTGCTGAGAAGAGCGAGACTTTTATCAGGTGTGCACAGCAAAGGGAAGAGGGGGACAGATACAAACTGCAACAAGGAAAATTATGATTAGATATTAGGGATAAAAATCACAATGATGGTAATCAACCACTGGGAAAGACTGGCAAGACAGGTGGTGAAATCTCTGTGACTGAAGGTGTTTATAAGTGACTGTGCAATTGTCCAAGCAAACTGATCTAACCTCAAAATTAGCTCCAATTTTGAAGTTTTCCCACCTTGGAGAAAGTGGTTGAATCAGATGATTCCAAAGGTCCGTTTCACATATTCTATGAATCTTCATCTTCTGTGCATGTTACTTCCAAAATGTGCTTTCTGATCATGAGCATTCTGTCTTTTCAGGCAACAATATCTACAGCTGCCAAGTTCTTTCAGCGCTCATGGTTGGGCATAGGATTGATCATGATTGATCAAGTCCACTACTTGCTACTGTTACTCAGGTTCTTAAGCAGTGAGATTTATGGACAAGAGTGCTGTTCTTCTCCCAAACTATCTTTTCAATAGTCTTTTTTTCTCATCAATTAATTTAAGGTGGTTTAATTTAGGAAATTTCTTCATCTGTTACTTTCTTCATTAAGAGTTGATAAAGATGATTGCATGTTCCCTTTGTTTTCTGCTGCAAAGTCTGTCATTGTTAAAGGTGGCATTGTCAACAAATAATTTCACAGTAGAGCAGTTCTTGTACCTAGAGGTTCCTTCAGCCTCTGAAAATTACCTTTTAGCGGGGCTGAGCTTCTGTTCTCCCAGTCAGCCCCTTACCTACGTTGTCACTGACACTCTGAAAAGTTGAAATTGTTTAAATTGGCTTGCTATCTGGACAACAAATATTTAGATTTTCAGGATAAAAGAAATAATCATGTTTGCAGGTTTGCTTGGATGTTGTCACGTTATGTGGCCTTACTTTTGGTACAAGTCATTTTATCAACTTTTGACCAGTCTCATAATTCTTATCCCAGTGATTAATGAGAGGACTTTATGGCAATACTGAATGCAGTTTAATCTATCTCCCACATTTCTCTCTAGGACAGCTAAAAGCAGCCTAGATGTTACTAATGCATCATGTATCTTAGCTCCAAGTTTCATAGAAAGTGTATGTAGGATGGGACATGTAGTACACCTCCTTACATGTGTTAGAAGGGAAAAAGCCTCCCTGATTTCAAATGACTGGGTGTATTTACTCCATCATTATAATATGAGAGTTAATCTTGATGTAATCTGCGTGATGTAATCTGTGTAATTTGTGTTCAGTTTTGGGCCCCTCACTACAAGAAGGACGTTGAGGTGCTGGAGCGTGTCCAAAGAAGGGCAACGAAGCTGGTAAGGGGTCTGGAGAACAAGTTTTATGAGGAGTGGCTGCGGGAACTGGGATTGTAAAGTCTAGAGAAGCAGAGGCTGAGGGGAGACCTTATCGCTCTCTACAACTACCTGAAAGGGGGTTGTGGCAACGTGGGTGTTGGTCTCTTCTCCCAAGTAACCAGCGATAGGATGAGAGGAAATGGCCTCAAGTTGTGCCAGGGCAGGTTTAGACTAGATATTAGGGAAAATTTCTTTATGGAGAGAGTGGTCAAGCATTGGAACAGGCTGCCCAGGGAGGTGGTGGAGTCACCATCACTGGCAGTGTTCGAAAAACGTGTAGATGTGGCACTTCAGGATATGGTCTAGTGGGCATGGTCATGTTGGGTTGATGGTTGGACTTGCTCATCTTAAAGGTCTTTTCTGACCTTAATGATTCTGTGATAATAGAAGTTCAGTATAGTTGAAGATGAGAATTTAAATTCTCTGGATTTGAAGAACAAATATCACTGATGCATTTTCTATTATGTGTACTTTTACGTGTGACATCAAGAGGTGGACCTCAGTAAAAAAAAAAAATACATCTTCATGTAAAATTCATTTACAGAATCACAGAACAGTTGATGTTGGAAGGCATCTCTGGAGATCATCTGAAGAGGTCAGCTAGAATAGATTGCCCAGGACAGTGCCCAGTAAGATTTTGAGTATTTCCAGGGATAGAGACCCCACAACCTCTTGGGGCATCCCACTCGAGTATTCAGCCACTCTTACAGTAAAAAAGTATTTTCTTATTTTCATATGGAATTTCATGTGTTGAAGTTTGTGCCTATTGCCTCTTGTCCTGTCACTAGGCACCATTGAGAAGAGTCTGCCTTTTTCTTCACGTGCTCCCATCAGATACTTATTGATAAGTTCCTCCCCAAGTCATCTCCAGCCTAAACAGTCCCAGCAGTCTCAGCCTCTACTCTTATGAAAGATACTCCGGTCCCTTGGTTTTGGAAGTTAAACAAATATTTTTTTTTATCCATAACAATTGGGAAGTAACTATGCTGATAGTTTGGACTTAAAAAATTTGTAAAATCTTTTTATTTTGATTTCTTTTATCCTGATAAGATAGTTTTATTTAAAGAAACTTTATCTCTTCATATAAAAAGAATTGTCAGGAAAAAACCCCAGTATTTTATTTATGTATTACACAACTATAACTTACCCTCATTTTTATGTTTTCACCTTAACTAAACGAAAAAAGAAATAGCAATGGAACCATTAAAAATAGAACCAAACACTGTTGGAAGCACTGATATGTAGGGAATTGCTGTTCTTGTATTGCCTGAATTATTGACAAAGAAACTTTGCTCATTCAACTTCCAAATGTTTTATGCATAATTTATTTTTGATAAGATAGTACCAAATCTTGTAGTAAAAAATAATTTTATATTGCTGTCTTTACAATGCTGAAATATTGATGATGACTTGTATAGTAACTATGTTGACTTTTGTCTAATATCTTATTCATTCAAAGCTTAGGTTGAGTTCAGTATAGTAAGACTTCAAACAGGCACGTTTATAAGGATAAAATCCACATATTGTCTTTTGGAGAATATAAAACTTTTTTCCTCAGATATGTTACAAATATGAATTCTGCTTGATGCAGCTTAATGTCTAAATATGAAAATGATTTCCAAAGAAGGGAAATGGTCTTGGGAAGAAGTGAATAATCATACTATATGCATATACTTCTTTTTTCCAAAATCCTCCACAGTATGTAGCATTTAGAAGATTATTTTAATCTGTGTTTGCAGAAGTCTGCTTATAGCAATAACTAAATATAAAATTATTTCAATTTAAAATAAGGTTACATTATACAGTGTGCTAAGAGATGTAGTTTCTAACTGTAGATTCTAACACTGTATGTGTAATGGATTATTGTCCTTCTTTTATTATTCATTTGAGATCCATGGGTTGGGGTCTAAGTTTAGAGCTGTATAATTCTTTTAATTAACAGTGAACCACATCACTAGAAAGTGTAAACAAAGAGAATATGACTTCTATACTATAACTAACTTCAGTTATTATTATTTGTAATCATTATTTGTATTTATGGTTAGTATTGGGGGACTCTAATTTTCTGTGTATCTTATACTGGGTATCACAGGCATTGGTTAAAACATCCACTTATCATAGAATCATAGAACAGATTGGATTGGAAGGACCCTTTAAAGGCCAGTAGTCCAATTCCCCCTGCAACCAGCAGGGACATCTACAACTAGAGCAGGTTGCACAGAGCCCAGCCTGACTGGGAATGTTTCCAGGGATGGGGCATCTACCACCTCTCTGGGCAGCCTGTTCCAGTATTTCACCACCCTCATTGTGAAAAACATCTTCCTTATATCTAATCTAAATCTACCCTCTTTTAGTTTAAAACCGTTACGCCTTGTCCTATCGCAACAGGCCCTGCTAAAAAGTCTGTCCCCATCTTTCTTATAAGCCCCCTTTAAGTACTGGAAGGCTGCAATAAGGTCTTCCTGGAGCCTTCTCTCCTCCAGGCTGAACAAGCTCAACTCTCTCAGCCTGTCCTTATAGGAGGAGGGTTCCATCTCTTGGATCATTGTTCCCAATGACTCTCTCCAACAGGTCCATGTCTTTCCTGTACTGAGGGCTCCAGAGCTGGACGCAGTCCTGGAGGTCGGGTCTCAGCATCTCCTCCCAGCCCCATTGTTGTACAGAACCATTCCCATTTTCTTTCAGCTTTGGATGAAAGTGGCCAAGATGTCAGTTCCATTTTGTTGCATATGAAACCAATGGTAAACTAGCTACTTTCAAGTTTGAAAGAAACCAGAGATCCAACTTTAACATAAGGGAGAGTTCAAATGATGAAATACAATGCTATTTTATATTTATATCAACAGGAGTGGTTTGTGTTTCTTGGTTTGTAAGATCTTTTTTTCAATAGTGTGATTTACCTGTGGGAAATACCTTTTACTTAAAATTGGTTATGACCAGTTCCACTATATAGTCCTCCAGTTTGGACTCTTTGTGATTCCAAGTGTCCTCAGTGACAGTTTCTCATTCTCAGATGGACTGGAGTGCCTTTTTAATCTCACTATGATGATTAGGTGTGGAAAGGTAGCTCTCTTGAACAGGTATTAATTTTTCATTAGCATCTTCTCTACTCTGTTGAGTAGAGTTGGCTAGAGTTGCTATGCAGAAATCTTATAGTAAGAGTTCCTAAAAATTACATTCCTCATAATATCTAAAAACGAGGAAGCTTCCAACAGCTCTTCAAATTTCTGTCAGGTTGTGCTGGACTACCTGATGTCATTTAATGACCTTTCCTGCCAGAATCTGCAGACATTATAAACTTGATTTTTTGGTTGCTTGTGGCACTGAAAAGCACTTTAAGACTATCTAGGCCATAATTATGCCTGTAATATTTAAATTTTCCATAATGGTGGCACATCCCATTCAGTAGCTCTAAAAGGATGCTCTTTTGTACCAAATTCCTGCCCATGTCTCTTTCTTTCCCTAGAGATACCACTAAGCCTTGCAGCAAAGACTCTCTGGTATTCATGGTAGACTCACCTCTATACAAATATCCTGTTCAAAGTATATGCCAAATATTTGTTTACCAAATAAAAAAATACAGGAGCTTGCACATGGTACTGCCATAATGTGATACATAAAAAAGGAGATATTAAATTCTTTCTCCTGTATTGGGAGCTGGTTAATCTTTCAGATTGGTACATGCAGTGTAAGATTTGAATTCCTAGAAGCTCTGAATACACTATTGGACAATGTGACCTATTTTGGGCTTGTGAACTTATGAGTGGGTGATTTAGGACATCATTCTAAAATTTAGTCTTATGACCTGAGACTTCCAGAAGCTGATCTTTTTGTCTCAGAGGTCAATAGAAAGTGTCCCCTGTCCTTCTTCAACTGTAATCAGGCCTTGGAATCTCTGTTATTTATTCCTTCACTGATTAAATTCACTGATTTATACTTTTCTTTAATTTCCATTTCTTCCAGGATTTCTCAGAGAAAGTATGGTAGGCTGGCACTATGGAAGTGCCTAGTTCCAGGACATCCTTTATCATGGGTGTGGATAGCCAACTCTCACTTTCATCCTTGACCTGTTCTCACAAGACACAGACTTGGTCTTCCTTCTGGAAAGACCATCTAATTAATTACAGAAAATACTGATAAGTAGGCCAAATTTACAATGTTTATCTAGGTGCCTCCCACCTAAGCAGGATTCTTTCTCCTTGATTTGTGATGATTGGGAAATTAGAAGTGAGAAATCTGTCACTTTAGTAAGGGCTTTGGCTGTCCTTAATTTCAGCTCATTTCCTACTGGTGGGAGTAATTCTTTTTTCCTACCCAGTCACTTCTGGGTTCTTTCCATACAATTTGGATGGGAGTTTTTTTCCAAGAGCTCCCGTTCCTTTATAGAACTTCAATTTAGGTATTTTTCATGTGAGAATTTTTCAGGTCTGTGCCTATCTTGTCTTTTCTGAACCATTTTCTAAAGACTGATTTTTTTGTTAAGTATTCTTTCTCCTGAGAAGTGGACGAGATTCATGCTGCTGTAGCCATTAACAATGTTTTCCTGGAACAAGGTCACTCTGAGTCCCTTCTAGTTTCCTTTCTTAGCTTGATACCAGAATGAGACTCCTAGACTACCTTGCAGGTAAACTGTGCAATTATGGATGCATTGCTGGAATTCCATCAATATGAGTGTGCATGTGAAGACAGAGAAAGAAGTAAAGTTAACTTACCAGCAACAGTATACTGGGATATTTCCATATACAACTTTCCTTCCCCTTACCCTTTGTCCCTGAGTCAGGCAAAGTGCTCTCTGCTGGGAGGATCAAAGGCATAAAGCACAAACATGAACTGTGGACAGATGCTCATCAGATCTATCTGGATCCAAACTGTATTGCTTTTGTATCCCCTAAGCTGAGAAATGCTGTTGTTGGGAGACAGGCTTCTGCCAAACCTACGACAGGAATGTGAGGCCACATCTAACTAACATGCTAGGCAACATTTCTGGGCACTGGGATGTGCCATGTGGCATTCTCCCAAGGAATGAGCTCCCAAGCACAGCTGAAGAATTAGTATGGGCCTAGGGCCTGATAGACAGTCTGGATGCAGCTATCCTGTTTGGAAGGTTTGAGTAGTGTAGGTGTGGAGCATTCTACGCCAGTATGACCTCAATGCCAGAAAACAGTTCCAAACATGTTTAATTTACTATTGCTGATGCAGCCCAAGTTCCTAGATGGTTCAGACTGGAAATGACAAGGGAACTGACATGGCGTTCGGAGTCTGGCAGAATGGAGAGTCCTAACCTGCGTACAACCCATGACATAACTTCTGGGAGCTAAGCAAAGCCAGATAGTTTTAATGATCCAGATTGTACTTCAAACTCAACAGTATATAAACATTCTAGATTCCAGATTGCCCACTGCCACTTTGTAAATCAAAATGTGCAGTGAGGCCTCAAACAATTGTACCTCTGTTATATGTCAGAGAAGTACACAGAACTCCATTACGTAAACATGGTTGTCTGGAAAATTTGTTATGGAGTTTAGATTGTTCAGAATGACTGGGGGATATATGAAAGCCTATCAGAAAAACAGTTTCTGTTTGCAAACTTCAAGAGACAGTCCAGAAACAGTTTACCTTTAGGTGAAGATTTTTGTAACCATAGTGGCTACAAAACTGAAATTGTAAAAATCATCTTGCCATTTAAAAAAGCCTCCAAAGCCATTCTGAAATGATGTCTTGTCCTGGATTTGTTACTAAATTTTTGTCTCCTACATGGCAGAACTATATGGTCAACTACGTTAAAATTTATATTTCACTGTAATGAGAATCTATTCCTTCATTGGCTATTGAACTGTTAAAGTTTTCTGTTTCAAAAAAGGGACAGAAGTTTTGCTTCCATTTTTGTTTGCCATAGATTTGGTATAGTTTTAAAATTTCTACAACCATAAACTACTTCCTGGTATTCTGTTTCTGTGCCCAAGGAGCAGTTAACCTTTCAGCTTTGTTTGATTACTGTTTTACTGAAAATGTTTACAGCTTGTTTGTGCATTCAGAATACTCTGAACTGGCATGATCAAAGCCTGTATGAAATTATTTTGATCATGGCTGGCAATTCTTTGTGCTAGTGATGTATCCCCAATTAATTCAGTGTCTCAACTATCAATATTAAAGGAGTACTACTGTGGTACAGTATTATTTTGACTCATAAATGCATTATCGATGCAGGTATTTCCTATAAATCTGGGAAGTACTTTTTTTGTCAGGCATCAGGACTTGGAGAAAAACTTCCTCTTCTTACTACTTGAGATTAAAATGTGCACACTCTGGTGAAATTATTATTTACTCATTTGAGAGAATAATTACACTGTCAAAGTTGAACTAA
This sequence comes from Phaethon aethereus, assembly GCF_964289735.1. Taxonomy (NCBI): domain Eukaryota; kingdom Metazoa; phylum Chordata; class Aves; order Phaethontiformes; family Phaethontidae; genus Phaethon; species Phaethon aethereus. Next base: position 54,455,837 of record NC_138575.1, on the reverse strand, counting down.
CAATCAAATCTACTTGTTGAAAGTGCCCTTAAAATGAGATGTAGAAAAGGTCTTTCAGAAGTGTCTTTCCAAGGTCTTTCCAAGATTAAAGATAATCGAAATTCAAAGTGAATTCAGTATAAGGTAAATTCAACTGGGGCCTGTATTTCAGGAGTTTTGGGGTCTGGATTATTTTAACAGTTACTGTTAAGTAGCTTCCAGAGAACCTAGCCCATACGTATGTCACAGGCCTTCCATCTCCATTGTTCTCTAAAAATGTACAGCTTTCTAGAGGTTTTGCAAACAAGGATCCTTCCTCTCTGCAAATGATCTAAGTTTATACATATAATAAAGGAAAACAAGATGGAATCAGCCGTCTCACAAGTGCATAACCTTTTTTTGGTGTATCACTTAAACTTTTTATGTTGTAGGCCAGTTTATCCTTACATGTCACATTTAGGTTAGTACCTAAGATATTTAGTCAGGGATTGTTCTTTTTTTGCTGTATTATATAAAGAGCTAGGAACACTATTTGCATTAAACATAGCTGAACAAATCATAGTAATTGTTTCATGAGTCGTGCATGCACTGTGGTGCTAATAGTAGATTATAGAGAGAGAGAGCTGGGATGAATCATTTTACATGGTGTCTTATTGTGGAACTGGGTTCTCTTCTCCAGTGTTTCTCAAAATCTATGCTATTGGGAGGAATATTTGCACCCAAATTTGTGTTCGCCAGATATCTCTTAGTGAAGAGGCAGTTCAGAAAGAACATTATTCCTGTAATGACTGAGTCTTATAATCTGTTTTACATAAAGGTATTTGCCAAAATAGATTTTGTAGAGTATGCTATCAGTTGTATTTTAAGGAGCAGAAAGATGGGATTTGGCTAACATTCTTGAAATATTTTCCCCAAATTTAGCATTTTTATTTTAAGATTGCTAAAAAGTTCACGATCCATGGGGCTGCAACTGAACAGAACACTTATAATACTTACAGAGTAGCTGGCTGCTTCACTTTCTAGAAAACATGCCCCAGTAGAGCTACTTGAGGTGCAAAGAACATCTAGTTTATTTGTTAGTATTTCATTATTTTTGTAGAATTAAGAAACATAGTGTTCACTTTAGATGCATCTAGAAATAAGTGCGGCGTTTTGTTCTTTTTAAGCTGTTTGAAGCTCTAAATCAGCCAGATCTTCCTTTATTGTAGAAGCTTCTGTGTCATTTAAACCTCTTAGTCTTGGATTTCATTTCTACATTTGATAAGGCTTTTAAATAGAATAGAAACAATAACTCCTAATGGCTTTGAATAGGGAATCCTAACATAAATAGACTGCAGATTTAGTGAATTTTTTACTGTAATCACATTTTGCCTTCTAAGCTACGTGTCATAAATGATTTTGCTCAACAAAAGGCATCATGTTGGATGAATTTATTTTTTCTGAGTGATCCAAATGGTTACTAGTACATCTTACCAAATATTTTGTTGGTGATGTGATGGATATGACGTTTGTAATTATTTCAGTAATAGTGTTCATGAAATTTTGAAGTGGTGATATTCTCGTCACATAGCCAAAAGCTTTGGAAGACCTGTATAATATGTAAAGTTGCGAAACTTTAGCCTCTCTAGTTAAAGTATATTATTTGTCCTTGTGAAAGTAAATTTATGCTGATAAAGTAATTCCCAACATGGTCATAGTAATGCTTTGGATGCTCCTGAGGTAATTCTGACCTCTGTTGGCAAAGCACAGCAAATGAAACGCGTGCTCAGTAGCACACTTCTGTTTTGATATTATTTGTTTCAGACATGACATGTTGCTGAGAGGAGAAATTAAGGCATTAATTTTGTGGTTTTATTGTTGGAAATCTTTCATCCTACCATTCTGATTAGCTTGACCATAGGACAGAGGATTTATGCTCAAACTGTCCTTAGTTAATATCTTTTCCTGGTTTAGTAATTTTTGTCCCAGAGAACACAGTTTCATCCAATATCTTTCTTATCTAGATTTTCTATACTGTAACAACATTTAAACGTGTCACATTATAATAGCTCTATGTGTTAAAGGTTGGATGTTGCAAAGATTCCATTTTAGGTTATGTAGTATGTCCGATATAGCCACCATTCTGTAATACAATATTTAAGCCTCTGAGAAAACATGATCATTCGACTGTTTTTGCTCAGTTGTGTTTATTGCAATAGCTAATTTCACACTAATCAAATTTCTTATTTAATGTGTTAATCCAGTTAAAAGAAGTAAAGAAAAGAAATACTGAATTGATGTAATCTGAATAGGTACTAATTTTTTTTCTGTGCAGTAACTATAATTTCTACCATATAATTGTCATATCTACCTTTATCTCTCAGATGTATTTCCTAGGCTGCGTTCTTGTTAACAAAGTTAATATAATGCTGAAGGAAAGAATGAGTGTTAGCACTTTGACGGAGCCAGGTAACACGCAGATACTCTATGCTGATGTTCCAGCAAAGGCATTAAGTGCACCTCTGTTTTGAAACTATGTTACTCCAGAGAACATGCTCAAATTGTTTGATATTTCATGTTACGGATAAGAAGGGGTTTTTAGTACTATTTTGAATTCATTTTGATCAAGGTGCTTTTCAATTACCTTATATCTTGCAAAAGTGTACTGTTGCAGGCTTCTGATACTCTCTGCCTTGCTCATTGTCTGCTTACATTTATGAAGTCTGAGTAATTGTGGTAGTATTCTACCAGAAAGCACAAATGTTGTCTATATGTTGTATGTACATTATAGGTCGTTGATGGGCTTTGAGAGCCTTAATATCTCAGGATTCATATTTTGGAAGTTAGTTGCTGGAGCTGCACTCTTTCACTGCTCTGAGTTTAGGCTAAGCTTATGGTAGGTTGTCCAAACGGTTGGACATTGTTGCTGCTCCTATGAGATGAATATGTGGAAGCTTTGGACTAAGAATATGGGGATCATATGGATAGTTGATGTAATACCATGTCGATGTAAACACAAGATATGAGACTCTTATGTCTGTTATGTTCTCATATGCCAAGTTAGCTAGTGATTGATTTCATTGATGCAGGAATTAAGATTCTACTATAGATTGATTTCTGAATCTCCTTTTCAAATCTCAGCATACACTGAGAATGAGGTGTGGGATGCCCTTCAAGAATCAAGAGGGAATGGAATCACTATTTTTTCTGGTATCTATTTTGCTGGTGTCTGATAGAATTACTCTACTTTTGAGGAAACCCAGATTAGGAAGGACAAGGTATTAAAGGCAGCTGAATTGCAGACTCTATAGATAGCAAGTTCTGTTCTGTGTGTCCTAGAGCTATAACAAAGAGTCTCATCTCAGGTTGGTTTCTAGGGTGAAAAATCTTTAATTCTGGAATGAGGTCATAGTTCTAACAGCATCCATATTTCAAAAATTTGTGATATATATTGTTACTCTTCCTGGTGCTGCTTCCAGTGGCAGAGCTTCAGGAACTTTTATTCCACTTAAACAACTGTCAGTAAGTGTTCTAGGATGCATAATTAATCATTTAGAGGTTTTAAAATCTCCTTTTATTATAAATATTGAATTTGCCTGTCTGTTATAAGAATGTGTTTAAAATCGCAAATACCATGAATTTATGATGGATGGGAATACTATGTTGGATCTCCAAAAATGTATTCCAGAAAAACCTTCTATAACTTTTCTTACTAAAGATTAAAGGTCAGTTGAATTAGGAAAAAGAATGGCTAAAGGAATATCTCTCCTAACAAAATATGCCATCATATCTGTATTCTTGAGAGAAAGAGAAATGGGAGTTTGCTTCAGTTTGTTTCTCATATAAGAAATATTGAGTGGGGTTTTTTATTTTAGTGTAATCTAATTTTTACAAAAGAAGAAGTTGCAGTGGTCTATCTGAGAAAGTGTTCTGTTCTTCCAAAGACAATACTGATGGTATATGCTTTACTTCAATGTTCATAGGTATATTCATGGAAGTGTATCTTACAATCATGACATATGCAAAGGTTTTCAAAATTCTTCAGAAGATCCACTTGCATTGCTGTGCTTACAGAAAAATAATTATTGTTTATATAATTTCACTAAATAACAGTTGTCTGGGAAGAGTGGAAAGAACCCAGCATTTATTTATAAAGGGAATTCAATATATGCATATACATATGTATGTATGTATTATATATAGGCTGAAAAAAGATATAATCAAGTATGTCTGATTGGTTTTCTTTCTCTATTGTATGGCCTAATATTATCTAACACAGTGGAGCCCTGTTCCTCGTTGATCTTGATCAATCTATAGCTCTTATACAAAGCGTGTAATTCTGATTCATGACAAATGTGTAGAACCGATCTACCTCATACATGTAGGGAGCCCAAACTCGTGATACTAAGGGTATGGAGTTGCTCTCTGTGGGAACAGTTAATCTGATGCACTGATCTTCAGCATTAGCTATATGGCATCCCTGCAGATTGCTCAGATCACGTAAGATCGTACCTGGAGATAACATTGACAACAGTTTTAAAACATGGTTCACATTGCTTAAACATGAATGATTTTACTTATTAGATACTGCCTATTGTCTGGTTTTGGACTGACTATTTTCATAATTTAGTTAGTAGCTGTTCTCACAGTGTTCTTGCACAGGATGATGCCAAATCAGAGCTAACATTTTTCCTGTCAGGATGACTGGGTTCTCAAGGACAGAACTCTGGGGTGGATCCAAGGATCTGTCTGACTCATCATTGACGAGCTGGAGTTACTAAGGTTCACTATGAACTAAGCAAAACCCCATCTTGTCCCTATAGACAAATGGAATACAGAGGAACCGTGCTGTCATAACTGATGAAAGCTTGCTTTCTTTTTGCCACTCCAGGCAAATCGGTCTTGACTGTAAGGATAAGGCAAAACTAACCAGTATTAGTCAGGAACATGTTGTGCTCTGAATATAGCCACAGTATTATGCCATATACCCAGCCAGTGTACTTCTAGATGAGTAGTCTGTAAAGAATGATGAAGCCAAGCTGGTTAGATAAAGGTCAAATGGAAAGTGACCTTATATTTGACAGATTCTTTTAATAAAGCATGACTAATTTATTGCCTATTCCTTTGCATGATATCATCAAGAGGTCAAAGTGTTTCTCCTTAATGTTTTTGCATATTACCTGTTTTTTATAACACTTAAACTGATGTAACTATTAACTCTGTCAGAAGTTTATTTAGTTTTTACTGTACAAAGCACTTAACTGGAGAGACTGAGTGCTCCTCAACATGTTTTTCTAGGTAGATTTTTTTCCAAACTGAACGTATCTAAATTTTCATGTACTTAGACATGCACAGACTGTCTAATCCGCAGACTCCTAGAACACACCTCCCAGTGGCCCAAGTCTGCCATACAAGACCACTTATTTCTCTAGTATTTTTAATACAGATGTTCAAAGTTGGCTAAAAAAACAAGATACTTTTTGTGGCTTCTGCAGAAGCCTACTATTCATCTTTTGGTCTGCAAAATTTAACCGTCACCATGGTCAGATATGAGAGCCAGCTCCTCAGGTGAGCTCAGAAACATGCAGGGATGAAACTGGCTCCCAGGCTACTTCGCCTGCTTGCTGGCTAGAATCTTCACTAGCAATCAGACACGGTCTTGCACACCCACACTCCTTACAGTTGTGGGCTCCATGGATACATGGGCCCTCTGTCCGCCGGTCCCATTCCAGTTTCTGGTACCCAGAACCTCATTTGCTCCAGTTTCCGGCAACACAGACACATGGGCTCACTAACCCATTGTCTGACCCAGTTGCTAGCAGTTGGACCCTCATATACACACATGCACACAAAAATAGAGTTCCTCACCCAGGGAAACAGAAATGGAATTTAATAAGATTGGATGAAGGACATGGCCAGACAAATGTACTGCAAAGCAGACTATATACATCTGATTGGCCCTTTTTTGTCCCCTTATCCCTCTGTTTTCTCAGACTTGTTCCTCCCTAAATCCATCCCTTTCCCTGGTTTTGTTTCCTCCCATAAACATCCCACAGGAAGTCTCGCTCAATCTCATGTGTCCCATACCCCTAGACAGTAACCCCTCTCAGTCTGAAACGTGCTGCAGCATTGCTTCATCTTTGATGGATGTCACCCCTGGACAGTGGGCTAGAGGTTCTCACAGCCATGCCTTTCTCTGAGTCTGTAATTTAGGTTTCTGCCTGCCGTTGTGCTGCTGTGCTCTACTGGACTTGTAGAGATGGGCCTTTAATGTGCTGATGGCTCTTCAGTGATGAGCTTGAGAGTAGCTGGGCCAGGGTATTACTTGATTCTCCCACCTATTGTTGTCTCTTTGTGCTCCTTTGTGGATGTACAGAGAAGCTGTTTATCACATAAACTAACACCCACATGTATGAAATTTTGTATAGTTTCTATCTATTTCTAGCCTGCTCTTTGGGTACTTCACAACTGCAATGTCCTCATATACAGGTTCTGTAATTTCTTGCCTCAGAAATTCCTTTAGAGTTGCCTCTTAAGTACTAACTCTATCAAAATATATGTTTATAAGACCTTTTCTATTTCCTTCAATTGCAACTCTTCTGTTGTCCTAAGGTTATTCATAGGATAAGGCCACATTGACTCTGTGAGGGGTCACATTGGCCCTGTGATACTCATCATGGCTAAGGGCAGTCTGGATATCCAGGACTTAGGTGTCTCTATGTCTGGGATTCTGCTTCTCCTCAGCCACACGCTGAACTTCTGTCATTTAAGATCGTCCTTTTCTTAGTTCTTTCCACTGGAGAAAGTGTGGATGGCAGATTGGATTCAGGACTATACTAGCCTTGTAGCCTTCTCCAATCAAAAATATAGTTAGTAATAGCAAGAATTGTAATGGACAAATATACTAGGTTATCTGTTTGGCACTAATGTTATTCTGTTTGGCACTAATGTTATTTGTATACTTCTAAAAGCTGCCACCCTAATCCAAGTTTCAGTCTGCGCAGATGTAGTCTGTTAAATCTGTCAGTGTTCATTTAGCAGTGATATTTCACAAAACTTGAAAAACAATAATTACAGGTAAGATACTGGTTTTTGAGTCTTACATTGCTGGACATGATGCCTTTGTTCTACATGCTTTTTAAAATTACCTTTTTAACTTCCATGCTTGTGTTATCACTTTAAGTGCTGATCCTGTGGTTTGTGTATTTGGAAGAAGATCTTTTTCTATGCAACCGTTGTTGTAGCTTTTGATGGAGGAAGGAAGCATGATCCATAGAAGATGAAAATAACTAAATTCACAATGTTGTGAGTTTACGAATTTTTCTCTTTTTGTACCACTTGATACCCATCTTTACGCATATTGCTATTACTGCACATACCATTTCTTAGACAGGTTTTCAAAAGAAAAAACTTGATTCTGAATTCAATCACAACAGATACAGCAGGAATGCTCTGTGAAGATGAGCGTTATTAGGTAGCTATTGATGCTTATGCCTTACACAGGTGAGATTAGGAGTGAATTACTCTTTTTTTTCTAATATGTCTTCCCATTTCTGTTCCCAGTTAACGTTCAAAAGGGGTTATATGTATACTGCAGGATTCTACAACAGCTGGGAGGAAGAAACCCTTTTCTGACTTTCAGAGAGGCATAGAATCACAGATAGACACCCTGGCAGCATCCCAGTAGTATTTTTTGTGAATGTCTACTGTATCTCCCTAATGAGGAATCTCTCTGTGCTCCTTTCTTAGCGTATCCCAACTTGTTCAAGTTTCCATGTTGAAGTGCATAAGATATCAGCAGAATCTTTGTATCTTAGACATATGCTGCGCAAGAGAATTTCCTTCACCTGTGGACATCTTCATTGCCAAAGAAAGGTGGAGGCTGGATTTACCTTTAATTATTATCTGTACTCCATTCGAGTAATAATTTCATGTTATCATGATAAATCTTAAACTTATGGAATATAGGCCATTCTTGTAGCTCTTGTACAGGTAATGATTTTGTGAAGCCCTGGCCTTTTGCCAAAATAAAATTTGTTGGATTAAATTGATCATACACCTATGAAGAGGAAGAATGACCTATGGTTTCTCATCTTCTTTGTTTTGATCACTTTTCTCAATAAGATAGATAAAATTTTGCATAAGCTATTGAAGGAGGAAGTAGTTTATTATACATAACTTTATCTCATTATCAGACCACTGTGTAGGATTGAGACCTACTTGTACAGGAACCACTCTAAGTGTAGGAATAAGTAAATGTTGTTTAGTAAAAAATCAAACTCATAATATTTATTATATTCAATATTTCTTATTAAATAGAAATCACTTACCAATTGAACAGAAGCGGTATGGAAATAAAATCTAAGTTTGGTGAAGCATCCCAGCTTTGCACTATTTATGGCCAAGACTGTAAACAGATCAAGGTTAAAGAAAATAAGTGGAATAAGCTCCTTTAGAGCCTGTACTTGAATAACATACTTAATCCCATTAATGAGTTAACCATAAATTTTGTTGTATTACTTATATTGAGAGAACTAAACAGCAGGACTCAAAATGAGATAAGCACATTCCACACTTTCAAAAATGAAATGTTTTGAGTCACAATTCACACTGATACAACAAAAGCACTTAAATAAGCAATTGGTATTATGTATACAATAAGCTTTAAAAATACAGTCAGTATGAATTGGGTTGATAATCCCTCTGCCCTCCTCCTTTTAAAATTTTGTTAAAAAATTAAAAATAGTAATAATTTTTAAATTATTTTCATTTTGAATTTTTAACTCTCAGTTGCTACATGCAACAGCTGTTTTTAATACTGAAAAGAAGATCTAGTTGAAGATGTCCCTGCTCATTGCAGGGAAGTTGGACTAGATGACCTTTAAAAGTCCCTTCCAACACAAACTATTCTATGATTCTATGGTTCTATGATCTAAGATAGCCTTACTCAAGACATCATCTACTTTTGTAATTTAAAGACCTATAGCTGTACTTGCTAAAAAAGAATCCTAAAATGCATTGTTTTGTTGTTTTTCCCTGTACAACTTTTGAGTTCCTTATTGTTATTTATTATTTTTTTATTATGCTTTAAAATGTGACTTTCTAAAAGGTTTTTTTCCCACTGTCAAAGGCAAATATTTAACTTTACTTTCCTTGAAGTAATTTGAAAATGTATCTCAAATTCAGCAAAGCAGTGTAAATAATAGGTAAAACCATACATGAAAAAGACATACATTCTTTTTACGGGATAATATATCTTACATAACACTGGATTCCATCAAAGATGAATCTGTAGCAAGAAAAAAAATAATCACATTTACTAAAATGAAACACTTTTATATTTGATAAGTAACATTATTTAATTTATATAGGTTAGAGCAACATTGTTGTCAGTTTGATTTATTTATGCATAAAATAGAGAATGGGAGCTATTTTGCTGCTGTTCACAATAAGTAAAATTATTATTTTGTGTCAGAATAACTGGTGATACATATTACTGTGTAGAAGTTTGCATTTTCAAAAAATGCTGTGTAAAATTGTCCATATATTTTGTGTATGCTCAGTTTACATGACTGGAAATGTATATGAATGTAGGCAGAACACTAATGAATATAGGAGCCTGGCTATGTGCTCTAATAACTTTAGGCAATGTGTTTCTCTCAGATTCACAACAATAAACATGGACATTTTGGAAGGATTAGGCTCAGAACAACACAAATTCCTGTAATATGTATTTATTCTATGGAACACAGGAACAATAAGGAAACTAGATTTATCTGAGCTGGCTGGTGTTTGCCACTGACATCAATGGGAACAGGATGAAGCTTAGGATTTCCCACTATTAAAACTGACTTGGCAAGACATGGTTCACTACTTTCATAGTCCTGAAGAGCCAGGAGATCTGGGAGGGATGAGGACTAGGCATGTGCTAAGTCTCTCTCAGCATCTAGAGTAGTAGAGTTTAGACCCTAAAATACGCAGGCATGAACACCATGCTCTGTCCCTCTCCTCTGGAGGAACTGATTCCATCCAGACAGTGTCATCCTATTCTTTGCTGCTTCATTTCAGAGAAGAAATAAATTCCAAAGAGAATTACCAGTCAGTTGTCAGATAAGGTTTAAGTGAAGCCAATGGGCAGACAGACACTGATGTCATCAGGCTTTTAAAAACTTTTATCATTGTTTCACCAAAATACTTTCACCTTGGTGAAACTAACATATAAAGACCATAAATATTAGTGCATGGATAATGAAGTAACAATGAAATAATAATAATAATACAATAATAATAATATAATGCAAGTATATGTAGACTTGGAGACTGGAAATATAGGAAATATGATGTAAACAGTTTTAAAATTGTGATGGACATTCTGTGCATGTATGCACGGTTCTTGTACTGTTGATAGTGAGTGTGCTTGTCTGATGAAGACTAGCTGAATTAACATCTGATTTCCTTGCTTTTGTGTATAGCAACAGCCACTTCACAATTATTTTTTTGCATATGGCAAAAAGCACAGCAAAATAACAAATCAATCAACTAACCATCTTTTTCTTTAGTCTGTCATTTTCATATCACTTTTGAAATTATACCCTTTATATGTAATTATCTTCAGCTCATAAAAAAGAAAAAATGTTACTTTTCTTACCAAGTAAAGAGTATTTTGAATTAATATTTGACATCAGTTCAAAAGGTCAGTATTCTTTGTTCACAGTGAGAGCAAACTGTAGTAAGAAGGTCTTTCTGCTTTTGGCCATAGTGTAAGTAGAACAACAGACTTCATTTTCTTTGTGCCTCCTTTGGCAAGTTATAACGGAAGAAACTAATTGATGACCACGCTTTAATTCACGGTTATATTTCATCATTGACTGAAAACTGATTTTTTTGCACAAAAAGTCGATTCAATTACTTTCTTAATATTCATTAAGTGATAGAAAGATTTTCCTAATTTACTGATGTACGTAGGAAAAAGAAATCCTAACTTACTGATGCATGTAAAATTAAGATGCTTAATTATTGACTGCATCAAAGAATTAGGAGAAACATGTGTTGAGAACATTCAATATTGACGGTAAGCTAAAGAGCTGCTAATCTTGTCAAGAGATATTCTTTTCTGGAGGTTGAATGGTAATTTGTTTTGTTCCAGGTTCTCCTTAGTGTTGCTTCCAGAATAACAATTGAAGTGTTTTCATACACAGATAAATCAATATATTTGATAATTCCTCATATATTGTATGTGCTTCTGATGCCAAAGAAGGGCTCTTTAGGCTTTTTCTGTTTCTCCAGCCTACTTTGAAGTCAGATGCTTTTTCTGGAGCTAACACACCACTAGACTTTTGCCCGGCTGTATTCTGGTTACAAGGGAAGAGCTTTTGATGAACTGTTCACCACAACTGGGAGTTTTAGGGTGTCAGAATTTTTATTCACAAACTGTCCAATTTGAATTTGATTGTCAGTTATTAAATCATAAATATCCAGTGTATATACTGAATCTGCACTCATTTTGTAATGTTGCAATACTGAAGCAATGCAAGACCTCCTAGGGGGGTACTTCTGCACTGGCCCATGGGAAAAAAGATACCTGCAGCCAAGTCCTGCTCATGTCTTCTGTGTTCTTTAGTTTGATAACCAAGTTCTGATTTTGAGCATATCTTTCTGTACCGTTTGGGAGCTGAGAGTGATTAGTCTGTCCATCCTGTCTTATCTCTCTGAGTCATCAGGATTTACACATTCTCCTTTGTCCTTTGTCTCTCAATCTGAGTGTCCTGAGGAGCTTCACATAGGTGTATTTACAAAATCATTAATAAATTTTCTTTAAAAAAAAAAATCAGTACTGCTTCAGTTGAAAAATATTTCCTAAGAACTAGGTTTTGGTTGCTTTTTTTTTTTTTTTAAGGTCTTAATGCACCATGAGTAATATATGAACTCATGGATCCCTTGAATTTTGAAAAACAAAGAACAGGCAAATCCTAATAACTGTAAACCAAAGCAAGTGAGCAAGCAAACCCAAGTAAATTAATATTCTGGTTGTTTATCTATTTATTTCAATATTTAAAATATTACTTTTTATACCAGTTTCAATTTTCTGCTTCATTCTCCTATAAGCTGGTAAAAATCAAAGGAAGAAAGTAGAGTCCAATCAATAAGAAAATAAGGTATTATGCAAAAGTATAAAAGAGGTTATAGAGTATCGGTAGATAAGGACTTCTTTCCTTCCAATAGATGAGAGCCTGTCTTTGTCATATCAACAACATCTGTGTAGTATGGAAGATGATTCAGTTTTTACTACTTCATGAAGTTAAAATAATTTCTTTTAATTGGAAAAGTTAGAGTGACTTTCATAGCTGAAGTTGCCTTCTGTAGAAAAGAACATCTGTAGAATTCTGAGCAGATTAAAAAAAAATTACTTCATTTTTTGCTTCTTTGCACCCAAGGAAATATTTCAGTACTGTTCTTCCAAGAAATTCAATCACAGGGAGAGGTGAGGTACCCAGCACTATGTAGAATAACGCTCACTGCAGAAGACAATGTATCACACAAATAATGCTGTATGCATGCCGTATTAATTATGGGAAAACAACTGCTTAAATTTATGAGCTAATTACTCATGCAAACACACACAATGAAAAAGAGACCAGTCTGCAATACCAGTATTCCATAGGTAATAAAATACAGATTCAGTAGTAAAGAATTCTTAAAAAGCATATGTTAAGCATAACATGTCATTTTATTGATGTAGATCATGAAAAATGTCAATATGAAAACCTCTTTTTACCTATTAGCTTCAGATTATTTTCTTTAAACTGCAACACTTGATTCTAAGGTATGAAGTGAAGGGAAAATATGGCTTGTCAATGACTGTGTAATACAGGATACAAAAAGTGCTTCCACAAAGGATAGTGAGATTCAAATGCAGTCAGAATATAACCTGCTGGTATTCAATATGCCTCTGTGTCCTGGTTTCAGCCAGGATAGAGCTGGTTTTCCTCACAGAAGCTAGTGTGAGACTGTGTTTTGGATTTGGGACGAGGAACTGTTGATAATGTGCTGATGTTTTGGGTTGCTGCTGAGCCGTCAAGGACAGTCCAGCTTCTTGTGCTGGCCTGCCAGCGAGCAGGCTGGGGGTGCACGGGGAGCTGGGAGGGGACACAGCCGGGACAGCTGACCCAGACTGGCCAAAGAGATATTCCCTACCATCCGACGTCATGCCCAGTACATAAACTGGAGTTGGCCGGGGGGCGGAAATCGCTGCTCGGGGACGGGCTGTCGATCACTGGGTGGTGAGCAATTTCTGTATTGGGCCTCACTTGTTCTTGTACATTCCTTTGTTGGTATTATCATTGTTGTTCCCTTCTTTCTTTCTGTCCTATTAAACCGTGTTTATCTCAACCCACAAGGTTTTTCCTAATTCTCTCCCCCGTCCCACTGCGGGAGGGGGAGTGAGCGAGCGGCTGCGTGGTGCTTAGTTGCCGGCTGGGGCTAAACCACGACAGTCCTTTTTGGCGCCCAACGTGGGGCCCGAGGCTTGAGATAATAACTGTTGCAGGTCACAATATCAGTTTATTTGATTTGCATCATGCTCTCGTCTTTGCTGTACATGTTAAGGATCGGTGTTGGTTTCTGCGGGCTGCTGCACTCTGCAATGATTAGTAATGTCTCGCCTGTGAGTTTTGTTTTTAGAACACTGACCTTGAGCTTAATGTGGTATCATCTGAGCTCTGTACTAAAGCCGTTACTGTATTTTGGCTACAGTTTTGTGGAGACGATTAGCAATTATACTTCTGCCTCTGAAAGGTTTTTTATGGAGGAAATGCAGAGTGGTACCTTTGCTACCCTCTATCATAACATTTCCTCCTTCATCACAATAATTTTTCAGTATTTTGAACACCCTTGGCTGGTTAAAATACCTCTATTGCTACTTCTGGGGAACATTGTTTCGGTTTTGTCTAAGGTTGGCAAGCAATTTAAGAATATCACCCGGAGATCTGCCCCAAGGCTGGATAGTTATGAATGGCAGGGCGTGTGGAACAGCATGGGCAAATGCCTGGGGAGGTGGGCACCTCCGGTGTTTTGGAGCTTCACTCCCGAACAAGTGCAGAATCCTGATAAACTAGCAGAATATCTGGAAGAAGTATGCTGTCAGCCTGGCAGCTCCAAGGAGACACAAATCATTGCAATGTGCTGGGGCCTGGCCCATGCCTACCGAACCCTATTTAACACTGTGCAAAGGGGAGAGAGGCTCTCTGGGTCTGATGGCAATGTGGCAGGCACTGTGACTACTCCAACGTCTGTAGCAGGCACTGTCACTACTCCAACTCCCACGGTGGGCACTGTAGCTACTCAGACTGTTGCAGCTGAACCAGAGAACCAGCCCATCCCGGTATCAGTTGCCCCTATACAAAAGAAGAAATCTTGGAAGCGGAAGTCAGCTCGTTTAGTAAGGGAGGAGGAAGATTCTGCTAAGAAGGAGCCAGAGGAAGAGAGTGAGGAGGCAGAGTGCTCTGAAGCAGGGCCATCACAAGCACGGAAGAGGGAAGAGAGCGAGTCATCACTTGAAGAGGAGGAAGAGGAAGAACTTATAAAAGAGACGGTAACTACCCGATCTCTATCCCTGAGTGAATTGCGAGATATGCGAAAGGATTTCAGCCGTCGTCCAGGTGAGCACATTGTCACCTGGCTGCTCCGATGCTGGGATAATGGGGCCAGTAGCCTGGAATTAGAGGGTAGGGAAGCCAAGCAGCTGGGATCCCTTTCTAGGGAAGGGGGCATTGACAAAGCAATTGGAAAAGGTGCACAAGTCCTCAGCCTCTGGAGACGACTCCTGTCGGGTGTGAAGGAAAGGTATCCCTTCAAGGAAGATGTTCTATGTCACCCAGGCAAGTGGACCACCATGGAGAAAGGTATCCAGTACCTGAGGGAGCTAGCGGTGCTGGAAGTGATTTATGGTGACTTGGACAATGGACAATCCTCCAAAGATCCAGATGAAGTCAATTGCACGCAACCTATGTGGCGGAAGTTTGTACGGAGTGCACCATCATCATATGCCAACTCATTAGCAGTAATGGCCTGGAAGGACGGAGAGAGACCAACGGTGGATGAATTGGCTGGCCAACTCCGGCAATACGAAGAAAGTCTCTCTTCCTCCCTACGGGCCTGCGTCTCTGCTATAGAGAGTTCCGGCAATTCAAAGAGGATATGCCCTACCCTCCACCCATACGGACCAGTGTCTCAGCCATTAGGAGTAAGCGCTCTTCTGTTCAAGAGAGAAGATATAGAGGATACACACCACGAGCCACCCTGTGGTTTCAATTGCGTGACTACGGAGAGGACATGAGGAGGTGGGATGGAAAACCTACCTCGACCCTAGAAGCACGAGTACGCGAGCTGCAAGGAAAAACAATTACAAAAGGGGGTTCAGGTTCCTCGAGGAAAATCGTCGCTCCACTTTCCAGTGGGCAGCTTCCCAGAAAGAATAGAAGAGCTGATCTCACCTCTGATCCTCTTGAAGGGACTTCTGATTCCTATTTACAAGAAGTGGGTAACGAGTACTATGAGCAGGATTAGAGGGGCCCTGCCTCCAGCCAGGCAGAGGAGAGGGACAACCGAGTTTATTGGACTGTGTGGATTAGATGGCCTGGCACATCAGACCCACAGGAATATAAGGCTTTAGTGGACACCGGTGCACAATGTACCCTGATGCCATCAAGCCATATAGGGGCAGAACCCATCTGTATTTCCGGAGTGACAGGGGGATCCCAACAGCTGACTGTGCTGGAGGCCGAAGTGAGCCTAACTGGGAATGAGTGGCAGAAGCACCCCATTGTGACTGGCCCGGAGGCTCCGTGCATCCTGGGCATAGACTACCTCAGCAGAGGGTATTTCAAGGACCCAAAAGGGTACCGTTGGGCTTTTGGTATAGCTGCCTTGGAGACGGAAGAAATTAAACAGCTGTCCACCTTGCCTGGTCTCTCAGAGGATCCTTCTGTGGTGGGGTTGCTCAGGGTCAAAGAACAACAGGTGCCGATCGCTACCACAACAGTGCACCGGCGGCAATATCGCACCAACAGAGACTCCCTGATCCCCATCCATGAGCTGATTCGTCGGCTGGAGAGCCAAGGAGTGATCAGCAAGACTCGCTCACCCTTTAACAGCCCCATATGGCCAGTGCGAAAGTCTAATGGAGAGTGGAGACTGACAGTAGACTATCGTGGCCTGAATGAAGTCACGCCGCCACTGAGCGCTGCTGTGCCGGACATGCTAGAACTTCAATATGAACTGGAGTCAAAGGCAGCCAAGTGGTACGCCACCATTGATATTGCTAACGCGTTTTTCTCGATCCCTTTGGCGGCAGAGTGCAGGCCACAGTTTGCTTTCACTTGGAGAGGTGTCCAATACACCTGGAATCGACTTCCCCAGGGGTGGAAACACAGCCCTACCATTTGCCATGGGCTGATACAAACTGCACTGGAACAGGGTGAAGCTCCAGAGCATCTGCAATACATTGATGACATCATCGTATGGGGCAACACAGCAGAAGAAGTTTTCGAGAAAGGGAAGAAAATAATTCAAGTCCTTCTGAAAGCTGGTTTTGCTATAAAACAAAGTAAAGTCAAGGGACCTGCACAAGAGATCCAGTTTTTAGGAATAAAATGGCAAGATGGACATCGACAGATCCCAACGGATGTGATCAACAAAATAACAGCTATGTCTCCACCAACTAGCAAAAAAGAAACACAAGCATTTTTGGGTGTTGTGGGTTTCTGGAGAATGCATATTCCAAATTACAGTCTGATTGTAAGCCCTCTTTATCAAGTGACCCGGAAGAAGAACGATTTTAAATGGGGCCCTGAGCAACGACAAGCCTTCGAACAAATCAAACAGGAGATAGTTCATGCCGTAGCCCTCGGGCCAGTCCGGGCAGGACAAGATGTTAAAAATGTGCTCTACACGGCAGCCGGGGAGAATGGCCCTACCTGGAGTCTCTGGCAGAAGGCACCAGGAGAGACTCGAGGTCGACCTCTAGGGTTTTGGAGTCGAGGATATAGGGGATCTGAGTCCCGCTATACTCCAACTGAAAAGGAGATATTGGCGGCATACGAAGGAGTTCGAGCTGCCTCAGAAGTGGTTGGTACTGAAGCACAGCTCCTCCTGGCACCCCGACTGCCGGTGCTGGGCTGGATGTTCAAAGGGAGGGTCCCCTCTACACATCATGCGACTGATGCTACGTGGAGTAAGTGGGTCGCGCTTATTACACAGCGGGCTCGAATAGGAAATCTTAATCGCCCGGGAATCTTGGAAGTGATCATGGACTGGCCAGAAGGCAAAGATTTTGGAATATCACCGGAAGAGGAGGTGGCGCGTGCTGAAGAGGCTCCACCATATAATGAACTGCCAGAGAACGAAAGGCAATATGCCCTGTTTACTGATGGGTCCTGTCGTATTGTAGGCAAACATCGAAGGTGGAAAGCTGCTGTATGGAGCCCTATACGACAAGTTGCAGAAGTGGCTGAAGGACAAGGTGAATCAAGTCAGTTTGCGGAGGTGAAAGCCATCCAGCTGGCTTTAGATATTGCCGAACGAGAAAAATGGCCAGTACTCTATCTTTATACTGACTCATGGATGGTAGCAAATGCTCTATGGGGGTGGCTGCAGCAATGGAAGCAGAGCAACTGGCAACGCAGAGGCAAGCCCATCTGGGCTGCTGAATTGTGGCAAGATATTGCTGCCCGACTAGAGAATCTCGTCATAAAAGTACGTCACGTAAATGCTCACGCACCCAAGAGTCGGGCCACCAAAGAACATCAAAACAACCATCAGGTGGATCAGGCTGCTAAGATTGAAGTGGCTCAGGTGGATCTGGACTGGCAACATAAGGGTGAATTATTTATAGCTCGGTGGGCCCATGACACCTCAGGCCATCAGGGAAGAGATGCAACATATAGATGGGCTCGGGATCGAGGGGTGGACCTGACCATGGATGCTATTGCACAGGTTATCCATGAATGTGAAACGTGTGCTGCGATCAAACAAGCCAAGCGGTTAAAGCCTCTCTGGTATGAAGGACGATGGTTGAAATATAAATATGGGGAGGCCTGGCAGATTGACTATATCACACTTCCACAAACTCGCCAAGGCAAGCGCTATGTGCTTACCATGGTGGAAGCAACCACCGGATGGCTGGAAACATACCCTGTGCCCCATGCCGCCGCCCGGAACACTATCCTGGGCCTTGAAAAGCAAGTCTTATGGCGACATGGCACCCCCGAAAGAATTGAGTCAGACAATGGGACTCATTTCCGAAACAACCTCATAGACACCTGGGCCAAAGAGCACGGCATTGAGTGGGTGTATCATATCCCCTATCATGCACCAGCTTCCGGAAAAATTGAACGATACAACGGACTGTTAAAGACTACACTGAGAGCAATGGGTGATGGGACATTCAAAAATTGGGATAAACATTTAGCCAAAGCCACCTGGTTAGTCAACACTAGGGGATCTACTAATAGAGCCGGCCCTGCCCAATCAAAACTTCTACGTACTGTAGAAGGGGATAAAGTCCCTGTGGTGCATGTGAGAAACATGCTGGGGAAGACAGTCTGGGTTACTCCTGCATTAGGAAAAGGCAAACCCGTTCGTGGGATTGCCTTTGCCCAGGGACCTGGGTGCACTTGGTGGGTAATGCGGAAGGATGGGGAAGTCCGATGTGTACCTCAAGGAGACTTGATTTTGGGTGAAAACAGTCAATGATTTGAATTGTATTATGTTAATTGTTCAGTATGACATTCTATCTACCATATCAATGGTATTATAGTAAGAATCACCCAGACTGATGAAGAATGAGCTTCACTGAAACCAAGCAACGTGCAGCAGTGATGAAACCAGAACTGGCTTCAGCAGCTTGCGCCCAACAAATCCCTCGAGATCGACATCTTCGACCTGCAGATCATGGACATGGACCGTGCCAGATGACAATCCAACACCACATACCATCTCCCCTGCCCTGAGAGACTGCTATGATGGATGAAGCCCAGAGTCATGGACTGAATGAACTACACAGACATTTTAAAGTGATGGCCCATGGACTAAGAGAGTGATATCTGTGTGTATATATTAAAAGACAGGAAGAGTAATAATGAATAATTGGAATGTATTGAAAAGTATAGGACCTGGGCATGACGTAAATGGTATGGAATAAGGGGTGGATACTGTCCTGGTTTCAGCCAGGATAGAGCTGGTTTTCCTCACAGAAGCTAGTGTGAGACTGTGTTTTGGATTTGGGATGAGGAACTGTTGATAATGTGCTGATGTTTTGGGTTGTTGCTGAGCCGTCAAGGACAGTCCAGCTTCTTGTGCTGGCCTGCCAGTGAGCAGGCTGGGGGTGCACGGGGAGCTGGGAGGGGACACAGCCGGGACAGCTGACCCAGACTGGCCAAAGAGATATTCCCTACCATACGACGTCATGCCCAGTACATAAACTGGAGTTGGCCGGGGGGGCGGAAATCGCTGCTCGGGGACGGGCTGTCGATCACGGGGTGGTGAGCAATTTCTGTATTGGGCCTCACTTGTTCTTGTACATTCCTTTGTTGGTATTATCATTGTTGTTTCCTTCTTTCTTTCTGTCCTATTAAACCGTGTTTATCTCAACCCACAAGGTTTTTCCTAATTCTCTCCCCCGTCCCACTGCGGGAGGGGGAGTGAGCGAGCGGCTGCGTGGTGCTTAGTTGCCGGCTGGGGCTAAACCACGACACTCTGGTATCCAATTTGCAGGATTTGAGGGGTGGGGGTGTTTTTTGGGTTGGGGTTTTTTTTTGGTATATTAGCAGTCACATTTTTCTACTTTGAAACAAAAAATCTTCTTTACTGTTTTGTGAACAGCCCATAGTAGATCATGAACTGGTTACATGGGACATATAATGAAGCTGACTATAAAATAAGTGCTGTAAAATACAGAAAGATAACAAAAAAAATTATTAAACTTTTGGTTTATGTGTATGTAATTTATTTTAAAAAATAATTGGTTAAAATGGGAGCTAAAATATCCCAAGTAAGAAGAATAAATTTACTCTACCTTTAAAGGATATGATGGGTTCTCACTAACCTTACATTTGTATCAATCTAGACTAACTGACCTAAAGTCAATAGAATATGTACTTGTGAAAAAGGTTGTGCAAAATCAGATTATAAACTCAGTGTAATTTCTAGAGTAATATTGGGAGAACTGTTCTAATTGAAATGACAGAATAGTTATTAGTCTTTGAGATTGCCCGACATAAAGTTCGTGACTGCTATAAAGATGAATGTGTAAAATTATTTTTATAAATAAATTATATTTCTATCAACATGACATTTGCTATTTTAAGTTCTTTTCAAGATAAATTTTCTCCTAAAGTTTAACTACACTTGTTGCAGTGATCTTTAGATTATTTATACATCAAATTTCTGACATTTCTGTACTTGCTGAGCCGAAAAATTAACTTCACAATTCTGCTTTATTTGCAGCATCTGGCGAGGACCAAATATAAATTGCACAGACAGTTCAGGTTATACTGCCTTACATCATGCAGCTTTAAATGGACACAAGTAAGTGCCTCACGTTTAGTTTTTACGTAGCATGGTATTTAACTGCGTTAACTTAAAAATTTGTGGCATATCACTGAGATTTTCACAGAAGATTGACAAGCCTTGACTTAATAAAATAATCTTATTTCTGACAGGATATATTAATATAAGAATTTTTTGACATTGTCATTGATATCAGCATGTAGTAATGACAAATGGGAAATGCAGTTTAGAAGCTATTGATTCAATACTGTTTTTTCCAAATTCTTCCTTGATTTTCATTAAATTTATTATTGTTACTGCTAGTGGTGGCTCTAGTGCTTTTTAGCTGAAGCAAAATTGCAACAGAAAATTTTGTAGTATATTTGTGTGTTTATGTACACATGTATAGTGCATTGAATGTTTAAGAAAGCAATATTGTGAAACAAAAGGACAGTATAGATTAATCATTATCAATGTCAAAATAGTATGGTAAGAATATTTAGTAGTTATACACCTGAAAGCAGAAAAAAATAGGTATTACCTTGTACGGGACCTTGTAGCTTTTCCCTCCCTGCTGTCCATCCAAGTTACTGCACGCACGTCTCAAAAAGCTTGGGGAAAGCCTGCAAAATCCCCTCTGGGCGTACCAGTGCAGCTGAACTCTCTAAGGCATAAAAGTGGCAGTAAACAACAGTGAAAACTTGTTCCATATTATGTTATTACACCCTGTAATTCGTTCTCTGTTACTGCTGTTGTAGTTGCTGTTACTTACATGTTGCCCCTTGCTACCTTCATTGCATTACGCTGCCAAGTGCATGTTGTTATTAAGGCAGAATGAGAAAGAAAGATTTTAATGAGTGGGTTCTAGTTCTAGTGGGACGGACCCCACTGTAACCAAGGTAAGAGCTGCCCCACTTAATGCAGTCCATCTGTCCTGTTTGTAAACTGATGGTGTTAACAGTCTGGATTTTCACTAAAGAAAATTTTGACGTGAGGCTTTGGGTTATTTCTCTGTGGGAGATAAGGAACAAACTGAAATTAAGAGTGATTTGCACTAACTTTAATATGATTTTGGACTGTCCATAAGATAACATATGAATCCATAATAATTATAATTTTGTTAACTAATTTTGCAATTTTTGAAGTCTTCCTTGGAAAAATTAAAACTTTAGATTGTGTCTTTAATTGCATTCTAGAGATCTGCATATTTTCTTTAGACCAGATGAATCTTGTGGTGAATAGAGGATATTCTGTTTCTGAATAAATGAATGAAGTTAAAATACTGTTAAACTGGATATTGTACATTTTCCAAAATTTTGGTTCTGTAGCAAGGTTCAGAATCATCCATTAATATATTTTACTTACATGGAATTAGGTGTAAGTCCTTAATATAGTTTATTAAACTCAGCTTTTTTTAAAAAGGGAGAAAGTCACATTTCTCTTGTTTATAGTTTATGGATTCCTTCTTGCGCCATTGCACATTTTTGATTGACGAAAGCCCAAGCTTTAGCTTGCAAAGATTGCTGGTTTTAAATAGATGAAAACTGGTTCTAGTATGTTTAATACTGACTATAAACCAATAGTTACCTAGCAAAGTAAAAATATTGCTATATAAACACTGAATCTACCAGAGATTTGAAGTGAATCCTAGCAATATAGACTATAAAATCCCAAGACATACAAAAGCCAAATAGTGTTTTCACACACTTTGTTGGCTAAACTTCTGCTGAAGTCAGAGAGAACTTCAGGAGGTGGACTTATGTACAGCAGCAGATATGACTGCTGGTTTTGAAAAGATCATAATGGCCACTGGCTGCTATGAACCCTCACAGCAGGGTAAGTAGCAGTTACCACATTTATAGCTTGTTGTATTAAAGTAAACTGAAATACATCATGAGGTATATAATGATAAATCATAATGGTTCGGGACCTGCAATTGAAGTCATCATACTGATCCTGCTACAATGGTAGCACTGTCAGCAGGAGAAATGAACAGACACCTGGTGGTTGTAATTTCATTAGTCACCTCAAATAACAAATAAATAGCTTTACACTCTGATTCAGATTTGAAAGTTGATATTAAAAAATCAATATTGGGTACAATCTTTTGACACATAAGCCTTCCGACTTCGGAGAAGTTCTTGTCTTTTGAAAACTTTGGGGGTTTTAATTTTTCACACTTTACATTAGAATGAACTTCAGACAGGAAAAGTGAGAACATGAGACTTAATGACCCAGCCAAAAATTTGTGGCTGGGACACTTGTTGTACACCCATGCAAGTTCCTGCTTGATCATTGTATGTGATGAATTCCCTCCTCCTTGGTTATTCTGGGACAGTTCTCTCTCCTTTTGAAACTATTCTGCCTTATAGAAGTAATTAAATCATATCTGGGGCAGGGACTTTAATCTCAGTCTCCCTAAGAAATTTTACTTAGCCCAGTAATGTTACTGCACTAATGACTCTCTGTCTCCTCCTCCGAATTTTTTTGTACAAAGTGAAAAAGTTCTGACAGAGCACTAAAAAAGACTCACCTTAGAGAAGTGTGATGTGTCAGGGCATTCTTTTGAAGGATGGAGGAAACCTAGGTTCTATTTTGTAGCTTGAACCTTGCAACATACTCTTCCCAATAGTTACTGTCCATTATCTATAGATTTCAGTTGTGGAGGGGTTTTTTTCTGTTTTTCTCCCACTTAGTTAAATTTTAGTTTCCTTCGACTTCTGTCCCTTTCAGCTACACTGTGTATCTAGCCTTCGTTAGAGTGTCTACTACAAGACCAACTATTATGACATGAGAGGTCTCTCAAACCTTATTTGTACTAAAAAGTTTCTCTCGGGAGTCACTTTTCTGGAATCTTCTGTGTAGCAAAAGGCTTTCTATAGTAAAGCTGCTCTTTCTTAATTGTTTTCATGTTATTTGACCTTGTCAGGAGTAAGCAAAATCGAGCTTAAAGTTTCTCTCAAAGCTTAGATGTGACGACTCCAGTATCTCTGTGATTTAATTTGAAGACGTTGAGATTGAAGACATAGATTGAGAGTTTTTTTTGACCTGGATATATCCACTCTTACTTGCCACATTTTTCTCTCAATAGGCAATTAAATAAGGTTCCATAAAGGTTGGGAGAACAGTTGCCTTGGGATTTACCTTCTGTCTTAATTTGTAATGGAGGACTTCATTTTCAGTCATAATATAGGCTGCATTGAGCTCGCTCCCCACCTCCCTCCCCTGATTTTTTGAGCCAAATCAATAAGAGACAGTGTTTCTATATTCAGCAAAAATGTGCGTATAACTGCCCACATTGGACCATAGATGCTATTAATATAATAACTAATGAGGCCTGACTGTGTCAAACTATGAGAAGACAAATGGAGAGATAAGACAGGATTTATTTACTTTCTGACATGCTTGATAACCAATGATAATACCGCACAGTTGATTTTTAAGCTTAGCTTTTGAAGTTAAGTAAGTACAGGAGACTTAAAAATCAGGGATGCAATATACCAGCTCATACTAATCTTTCGTTTAATGTATGATAAGCCCACACTGAAAATACTGAAAAGAATATAATAAGAATTAAAATAATAAAAGTCACTTTTTTCTTCACTGCTCTCAGGAAGCTGGATGTGGTAAATGAAAATAGAAGCAGTTATTCCATAGAAGATAGTATATATCTAACTAGATCATCATTAAATTGTTTCCTCCATTTTTGAGATAATGCCTTAAAGAAGAAGAAATTCTATTACTTTTAAGCCTTACTGCAAGAACCATGTCCATAAATCTACCCTCTTGTCTTCCTGCCTCCAGAAGTCAGCAATGGTGGGGACAGGACTACTTCTCTGCCTTTAGTGTCTGGAAGGTTTGTCTTGAGGAGATGCACGTGGCCTGGACTGGCAAATTCTAAAAATGATTCCATGGCCAGGTGATCCTGTTGAAAGAAGCAGATTCAGAGAACTGATGTTAATATTGCTGATGGGTATTCATAAGAAGTAAAAATCATTACAATTAATGACATTTTGCCTATGTTTTACTATCAATTTCATTCTTAGAAATGATTGGTCTTCATTTTTGTAGCTGTTTCACTTGAAATACAGATTTTTTTCTGATATCCAGAGCAAAAATTTTGGTAGTATGTATGTTTGTGTAAAAGCTTAATGAAATAAGTTTCCTGTCAATTTTTAGATTTGCTTCCTATTTTCCAGGGATATAGTTCTCAAATTACTTCAGTATGAAGCATCAACTAATGTGGCAGATAATAAAGGTTATTTTCCTATTCATTTGGCTGCTTGGAGAGGAGATGTAGACATTGTGAAGATTCTCATCCATCATGGGCCATCACACTCCAGAGTGAATGAACAGGTGAAGTGATAAAAAATATTTGTGTATATCATCAGAAAAGAGTAGCACATATTCTTTAGGTCTGGCAAATTCATAGCCAAATTTAAAAAAGATATTTATTTTCCATTGTTTCAATAATTCCTTCTCCAAGACTGATGAAGTCTTCCAATATAAGCATACCAGATATCTTTCTTCTGGATGGGCACTGACCTAAAGGATATTAGATTTTGAAAGTATGAAAAAAACCTTTGACTTGTTTCTGAAAAATTGTATGAAGACATATTCTATGCATCTTATATTTATTGATGTAAATTTGCATAAACTCTGTGTCTTTTTTACTTTATTACATATCAAATTCCTGGAAAACTCTGAGATAAAATTAATATTCTTGGGATATTTTGAGTGTACTCTAAGTGAACTGATATGCAGAGATAAATGACAAACCAGATGGACTGCATGTATGCATGTGCAGCAGAAAGGACACATAACAACCAGGAAAAAATGATGAGAGTATTACAGTGGGTAAGGGCAAGATAAGTATATTTTATTCTGTTGTCAAACATATGGCACACCTGTTTTCATTCTGTGTATTCTTATATGGTCCATTAGTAGGGTTAGTATTTAGAAATAGAAAGAAAGGCGGCGATTAAAACCTGACACCATCTATAATCAGATGAACTGCTTGGGGACTGGAAGTAGACTGTGAAATATGAGCAGTAACCATAAGCTATTGAATTTGACAGGGTTATCAGGAAGTTATTGGAATGTAAAGGTGGGAATCAGCTCCAGATTCCGATCCAAATTTTAGTGTCTACATTGCCTATATATTCACTGTTTTATTCCATAGAGGTCTAGTCATGAGCCAACAGGGTTATTCAGGTGACCAAAAGTAAGGCAGGATTCATTTGCCCAAACACAGAAATACAGTACCTTCTAAAGCCCTGCAATAACTGAGACATCTGTATGGGCCTGAAGCTATGACAGAGGATGCCCAGAATTTCTATGTCCTTGTGGAGTGGCTGATAGACTCCAGGTAGGGTACCCTACAGCACCTCAAACGGCAAAGTACAATCTAACAAATTAATTGCACTCTCAGTGTCTATGTTAGTGTGGCCAGATGGAAAACTGTGAGAAAATAAGAAACGTTAGACCTAAATTGCAAACATGTAGCCTGTGTGACATGCCATTCCTTGAATAACCTATTTGGTATTTGAGGTTATACACTTAGCCATTGGAATCCATATAATTATGATAGGAATATCAAGTATTAGTGCAGGAAATGTAGGAAAATAAAGTAATAAAATACTGCCATGTGACAGTCTTCTGGGAAATCCTATAATACTCTGACTCATCCAAGAAAAAATACAAAAAAACCTTGTCATTCTGTGGTTTCAGTTGCAGATTAGGAGTTTCTCAAATTTTTGCATTCTCATCAGCTGTTGCATGTAGGATAAAACCAGTTGAATTGTAGGATTACCTTTTGTCAAGGAGAACTTTTTTTTCAGTTTTATTTCTGCAACAAAATAAAAAAACAACTTTCTGATTGCATGTTATCCATTTGCTTGAAGAGATTTCTTATACTCTACTGACAGAAAACTGGAAGCTGTGCAGGAACTTCAGAGAGAGGGATAGTGAAAAATATATTTCAGTAAGATCAGAAAGAGAAATGTAAATTCAAACCTACTTCTTCCCAATACCACACATACATCCAAACTTCTAAAATATTCTTGAGCTTGATTAGGTGTGCTATCTAGTCTCTCTGGTTTGATCACTGGAGCAAATAAGCAGGGATACATTTGATTCCATACCCCACTGAATCAAAAAGGTCGTCTTGTCAGATCTCCTGCTGTTTATGCATTTTATGCAAAATCTTTTTCATGGAAAATGCGTGCACAACCCTCACAAGAAATGTTGGACCTTAGGTCTCTTAAGGGAATCTTCATCATATAAAACCTTGAAGTTCAAATCCTGCACACACAGTTCTTCTGACTTTGTAAATGCCCTGGTGTTCCACTCTAGCCAATGGCCAGCTTTAGTAGGTGGACCACTTTGCTGGCACCAACTTTCCTCTGCTAATTAGTACTCTACACAGGCAAATATTATCCATATCATGGAAATGCCATGTTGATATACAGCCATCTCCACCCACATATCCTCAAATAACACCAGAGTGGCATCCTCACCCTAATACCTATTGTACATTCTTAGGAGTCTGTAGGTTTCTGAGGCTTTTGCTTATTTGTTGACAGGCTCTATATGAGGTGGCTCCTCATAGCTTCTCTCAGATCTGTGGAGCTGAAGCTACAGCTTATAAGAAATCTTGGCCTATTTTTCTTCCTTGTTTTTTCTTCTGAGAGTTGGGGAGAAGGATAGCCATTTTTCCTTGCACTTTTTCACCACAGCAAATAATATACACAAGTCAGACTATTTTTCCTGGGTTTTTTTTGGTAAGGTTCACATTAAAAATGTATGTGCTTTCAGTTTAAGAAAATAATTTTGTTCATTATTTAAAAATTGTTGCAACTTATTTGTAATACGTCTTTGCTTTTCATCTATTTTGTTAAAATTCTAGATAAAAGAAGTTCTTCTAAAAACTTAAGTGAAAGTAATAAACAACACAACAAAGAATAAATGAGAAGCTCATGATGCATAAATGTATATTACATGAATTAATGGATTTAATATGGTATAATAGAAATTAATTGAACTGCATTCTACACATTTAAAATGCAGTTTACTGGCATCATAGGATCATATCCAGCCATACACAGCATTTAAAGCTCTGAATGCCCCCTACTGTTCCCATTACATAAAACTGAAAAAAATAGTAAAGAAGTGAACAATTAAATGACAATTATTTTATGGGTGTGGTGGAATGTAGACTGGCGACTCTACACACAGAAAATGGTTACAGCCTAACATGTAAGAATAATTCTATCACTGTTTAATACAAGAGTCTTAGCTGACATACATGATTTATGTTTTAAAAAATTTAAAAAAATGGTGAAATTACAAAACGTGTAAGTGCTTAAACTTCATTGATGAAGACTTGAAAATATGTAAAGTATAAATTGAATGAAGATCAAGTAGGTAGTATGAGATCAAGATTTGTTAGTAAATTAATACCAAATACAATAAAAAGGTGTGCTGTTAACAGCCAAACTACTTACATGTTTGTTTATGTAAGGACATCTGGGTAGCACAAATATTTATTATAGCAACTCTCATCATAAAATTATAAAATTGGTAAGAAATCCTAATCTATGAAAAAATAAATAATAAATAACAGCCACATATAGGTCAATATGTAGTGTTTGGTATTAACACAGGAAATCACATTCAAAAAAGGTGAATGACATCAGGAATAAATGTCGAGTTCAAAATATATTTTTAATAAATATATATACAAAATATGAATAGTGAAAAATTTACAGGAAAAAATGTGAACACTTCTAAAATTTCTCGGTGATGTTTTCTATTTTGTGATTCTGCTTGTTTTTCTTTATGCACATAGCATGTGTTTTTCCATACATTTGTGTATTTAATGTACTATAGAATTTGTCTGTGCATCGAATTGTAATTGTCATAAAAAACACTCACATTTCCTTAATTCCATTTGACACTTCTGAAATGTGAAGGAAAAGAGTTCAGGATGCATTCCTAATATGTAAATGCCTAACATCTAACATATTTACTCCCCCAAATCATCAAAATGAAGCACAGACATTATATACTTCTCTCAGTGACACCTCAGGGACTTCTAGGAGTACAAAGTAGCCTGCAAAAACCATAATTTTAATGTTCTGCATTTGATGTTCCCACCCTCCCCTTAAATCAGAGACGATGATAATGAATTTCAGAATTTGCCTTGCAACTCTTATTAGACTCTTATTAGAAGAAAAAAATGTGCAGAAGCAATCTTTTTGATTTGAGCTGATTGCAGCAATAAATGTGAAGAAAACATTTATTCAAAGTAGTCAACCCAATTACAGAATTACTTTTAAATTTTTTTTCCATGTAAGTAAAGGTGAATTTCAATGAGAAGTCAGTAGATTTGATTTTGATTCAAACTAGGTAATTTGCAGTAGAATTTTTCCCAATAACTTTTACAAAAATTGTCTTTTTGAAAAAATATTACTGTCTAAATCTAAGTATTCTCTAATTTATGGGACAATGGCATCTTTATCTGCCATAATATTGTTCTTATACGGTAAAAATATTCATTAGAACAGGTTCATAGAATCATAGGATGGTTTGGGTCGGAAGGGACCTTCAAAGATCATCTAGTCCAACCCCCCTGCCATAGACAGGGACATCTTTCACTAGACCAGGTTGCTCAAAGTCCTGTCCAACCTGACCTTGAACACTTCCAATGATGGGGCATCCACAGTTTCTCTGGGCAACCTGTTCCAGAGTCTCACTACTATCATCATAAAAAATGTCTTCCTTATATCCAATCTAACTCTACCCTCTTTCAGTTTAAAGCCATTGCCCCTTGTCCTGTCACTATAGGCCCTGGTAAAATTCTCTGTCCATCTTTTTTACAAGCCCTCTTTATATATTTAAAGGCTGCAATAGGATCTTCCCAGAGCCTTCTTTTCCCCAGGCTGAACAAATCCAAGTTTCTCAGTCTTTCTTCACAGGAGAGGTACTCCCAGTCTCTGATGATTTTTGTGGCCCTCCTGTGGACCCATTCTAACAGGTCTATGTCTTTCCTGTGCTGAGGGCTCCAGAGCTGGATGCAGGACTCCAGGTGGGGTCTCACCAGAGCAGAGTAGAGGGGCAGAATCACCTCCCTCAACCTGCTGGCCATAATTCTTTTTATGCATCCCAGGATAGCATTGGCTTTCTGGGCTGCAAGCACACATTGCCAACTCATGTCTAATTTTTCACCCACCAGTACCCTCAAGTCCTTTCCTGCAGGGATGCCCTAATCGCTTCATTACTGAGTCTGTACTGATATTGGGGATTGCCCTGACCCAGGTGCAGTACTTTGCACTTGGCCTTGTTGAACTTCATGAGGTTCACATGGGCCCATTTCTCAAGCCTGTTAAGGTCCTTCTGGATGTCATCCCTTCCCTCTAGCATATCAACTGCACTACTCAGTTTGGTGGCATTCACAAACTCGCTGAGGGTGCACTCAATCCCACTGTCTATGTCATTGATGATAATACTAAATAGTATTGGTCCTAGTACAGACCCTTGAGGAACACTACTTGTTACTGCAGTGTTCATTAGAGATAAGAATACAGAGCCTTAAACTACACTAGGAAGGAAAAAATAGCAATGGAACAGGGTAGCATGCAATAAAGAATTTCAGTACCTCAGTATCAACTTGTTGTAGATTTAAAGAGAAACATAAAGAAACAGTAGTGTTACAGGGAGAAGGAAATGCCCAACTATGTTATTTATCAGTATTTCTCCTCTTACAACCAATATTTTTAGTTTAAGTAAAATACTTTTAGTTTTATTACATTTCTGTTGCAAGTAATTGTAAACTACTTGTATCGCTTAAAACAGATTGAATAAACTAAAACGTCTGACTTGACTGATTACTTGACTTGCTTTTATTGGCAATTGCCCATGCACTAAACTTGTGTTCAGATTCTGCACGTAGCCAAATTCTCTGTATTATTGACTACATACTAATACTAATTATAATTAGTATTATTCACTACATAATTTCAGCATTCATACTACAATGGGTAGCATTTGATACCCAATGGAGCCATGTTCAGAATTTCATTCAGATTCCACTGAAAAAGATCATATCTCCCCAAATGCTTTTTTGTATTTATTTGGTCTCGTTAATGTTTCTTGGCAACACTTGTGCAAATGTAGTCCTTTTTCAAAATTACAGTTAGACTTTCTCATTTCTGTATTAAAAATCATCAGGGGTCTGCCTGTCAAAAAATACTCCTAGACTTTTGGCAGACAGCTTTAGGCATAGCTAGAATATTATTTTGTGGCAGGACAAGACCTCATGAAAGAAAAAATTCAATCAGGAATGGTAGGTCTTAAAAAAAACCCAACAAAGTTAGAGAAACACATCCAGTGATACAATATAGAGAACTTTCTTTTAAATACTTAATAGGTATGAACTCTCAGATTTCTAATTCTTGAATGTAAGCAAAGTTGTGAATAATTTTGCATCTATGTACAATTTACAGTTGTAGCAGAACAAAAGAAAATATTTAGTCTTGTCTTAAATGTTTTGATTTTTAAATTAGTTTTGAAAATATATCTGGAAATATTAGGGTTGCCTGAATCCTGATGCTTGGCTTTGTGTTTAAGAGAATACTTGATAAGGAAATTTATGGGCTTTTTATTTCTTTTATGACTTTGAAATTAGACAAGTTCATTGATGACATGTCATAAGAAGAAGGATGTCATTAGTTATTTTTCCACATAAACTGTAAAAATCTGTGCACTGTGTAAAAACCCATTTCCTTCATCAAAAAGAATGGACAATAAAGTCACAATGTTGTTCCCAAGAGCTCTCCTCATTCTTGGCTGTGTTTCTGTTGTAACATTGTTCAGTCTTTGACCTAGACATCCAGGAAAGCACTTTAATTCCCACTGTAATTAAATACAGTGACTTGCTACTTGTGGAATCAATCAGGCAAACTTCCTTATTTTTTTCAGAACGATTAACTTATATTGGTGGAACTTCTCAGGAAACTGCCTTCCTGTTTTAATAGATGAAGTAAGAACATTCTGAGATCATTCCTTTCTCTGTCCTGGATATATGGTTTCTCTATTTTTCCCTCTATTTAAGTCTTTAATCATTAAAGCTTTTTTTTTTTTTGGTACCTTTTTTTTCTCTAGTTGATTATTCTTGAGTATATTGAGGCGTAGATAGACTTTTTCAAACTCTCCCATTGCTCCATCCTTCTTTAACTTAAATTATTCTTTCATAACTGAGGCAATAGCACAAAGCTTTTCATAAAAAAAGGTCTTGTTCAGTTGCTTGACATTGGGATTACGTGACAAAGAAATGGCTCGGTGATTTAGGAAGTCTCCATTTTCAGGCTCATCATCAAAATGCTTAGATAATAAAGGAGTTGAGCATTCTTTGGAAAGATCTGTAAAATTACTACTTGAGAGTCATTATTGCTTGTATAGTACTTTCATGGACTTTAGGAGCTTTAAAATTTGCTTGGCAAAAATGAAGGACTACACAACTCTGCAGTAAAAGTCCTAAATATACCCACTGGTTAATAGTGGTTTCACAAGGACCTATATAATATTCATGAGAGCCAATCATTCTCTTGATATCTCCTGTACTTCTTCACTGTCAGACTGCCAAGCTGCAATAATTGTGTCTATAACATATTTAGTAACCTGTCCTCTAATGAATAGACCTTAAGATATGCTCTACATTTTGCAGTGGCATGCGTTCTGAGTAGCTAAATGATGTAGTGCAGCCTGCAATACTGACCAGATGCAATGCTGTGAAGGCACAATTCTGTTTTCAGACTTCAACAGAAGTCTGAGTTCTGGCTGTACGTGGAAGAGAACAGATTCAGAGAAAGGCGAGAAAACGTCAGGACCATGCACGTGAAGAGACTCATGTAACAAATAATGAAGAAAGTGATAAAAGGTTAAAAGCTGAATTATAAGGTGCCTTCCTCATTTCTGAGAGAGACCATATGAAAAACTACTTGGGTAAAATATGATTAACTATGAGTATTAGGGACTTCTGCTTTATACTCTTGTTGCATAATATTGGTCTACTCTTCTTTTTGTTTTACGTTTTGTATGTCTGTCTTGGTTCTAATTTCTAGATCTTTCTTTTTCTTGACTCATTCAGTCCTAGAATCTATCTTGTAGTTTCTAACACGTAATGAAGTATCTAAAATTTCTAAAAGCATTCTAGTCTTTTTCTTCAGCACTAGATGCATTATTTAGCCCTTGGATATCAGATTTGGAGATCTGATTGCACAATAGTAACTCACATGCAGACATTTGTATTTTCATAGCAGGTGAACAGCTCACTGCAATGAATGTTAAACTTTATGTACTCCAGAAACAACTGTTTACATTAAGGACTGAAAATTTAGGCAATAGTACTAAATTATTATTAATTTCTTTGGGAATATTTTTTCATGTCTTTCAAATACGTCTTCAAAATAATAGGCTATTTTACAGATATGAGTACAAACGGTACCTTAAAATCAATAGTTACACCTGGGTTAGCTCTGTCTGCCCAAAAGACAAGTAAAAAGTAACAGCATTTCTGGGAGCAAGGAAATCACATCACTTCAACTCTTAATATATCATCATATGTTATTGTGTTGGCTTTTTTTTTTTGTCTTATTTTATGTCTTCTATAAGAAAATGCATTAAGGAGGAAGTTCATAACACTGACTGAGACATCCATGTCCATCTTTCCATGAGGAGTGAGAAGAGGAAGATAATGTTTCTTTCAGTCCAGGAAATACACTGTTATAGCCTCCTCCATTTTAGGGGTCTCTCTGGGAATGCTGAACCAACTGTGTCTATCTGGTAGGCATTCCCTCCTTTCCTAAATTTGAAGATGGCAGATTCTGTCAAAACCTACTTAAAAACTCTGTCCTCTCTCCTCAGTAAAACCTCTTGCTTCCAAGGTGGCTTATTTTATGTAAGTAGTACTAAATTGTCAAAGCAGATAAATTTAGAGGGCAGTTAAACAAGCTGTAACTCTTTCTTTGAAATTTAAAAATCATTCTGTCTTTTATACCTGAATTGAGTTGATTAATTTACATTTTAAAGAGGGAAGGATGTTGTATTAAGTTTTAATTAGGTAGTACCTCTCAGCTCTGATAATGCAATATATACAATGCCTGTTCTGACTGCATGTGTAGGTTATTTAATTATCATGTTTGTCCAGGTTGGATTTCTCTATTTTATTTCAGTAATACCTAGTTCTTTTAAATTTTGAATCAGTTTGATTTGTCATTAACCGAAATGTAGCTTTAATTTGGCAAAGGCAAAGAAACAAACCATATGAAAGTGTTCAACAGTGTTGATTTGAAGATAATAACATTTTGTTCAGATTTACAGATGCTTTTATGTACCATGCTGTTTTAAGATATACTTTTCTGTAAATACGCCCCTGCATGAAAGTTCAGCTGGGTATTCTTTATTTAGAGGGACCAAATTTCAATTTGCTGTGCAGCAGCAGTGATTTGGATTGGTTGGTTTCTATGTCCCTATATCTGTGCCTGAACTTTTGGCCAGTCACCACGCTTTGGAAAAAAGGCCATAACCAATTTAATTTTTATGTGTCTCTGAAAATTTCTTCAGAGTACTTTTAAACTACAATATTAGACTATTGGCACAAGATTCCAGATACTTTATATATTATCCAGAAATGCTTGAAAAAAATTCAAACATGAGCAGATATTGAATAGACAGATAGATAGATAGATAGATAGATCTATTTGACAATTGTATAGTAAAAGTGTATTTTGCTATTTACCTCACAGAATGTGGATATAGTTATACATCTAATTTCTTTGTGTAACTATTTCCATTGGATATGTAAATACAGTAACTGTAGGCACAAATTACCATAGTTGTCCATTTTATGTGCAATTATCTGATTTTCATACTTAATTGTGGTAACTGTACACAAAATTAGACTGCAATTGCCTGTTCATCTATGCAGTTCTGTCCATGAAATATTAAAAATCTAAAAATTAATTCTAATAAAATATGCTTGTGATTTGTGGGTATACCACTGTACTTAAAAAAAAAAAATGCTTTGCCCAGTCCCATATAAAGGATATGTCAGAATTCACTGGAGCACAAAAACCGTATCACAGGTAGTTGATAGATCATTGCGGTCATGTAGAATTGTGATGGTACATATTTTAACCTGAATCGGTCTATGTAACAGAGAAGGATGACGTGGTGGTCTCAAAATGCACAATGATTCAAATACTTATTAGTCATCAAGCCATGTCTGTCAATGGAAACTTCGCATTTTCTTCCCGGCTCTTCTCCAGCTTCTCTCTTGCAGTTTAGCAGTCTCTGCGATCTTGTGTGGTGTTGCAGACACCCGAGGAGTTTGTCAGCAACATTAAATTATCTGAATGTATTAATCTGTCTCTTCTGTCTCCCAGGTTCATCTAAGTTGTTTTAAATTACAAGATGAGGTGAAAATGACAGCAATGTTGTTAAAACCACAAATCTGAGATTTAAGTTCTTGATTATAGAATTAGAAATGCTATTACCAGAAAGAAAAAAGTCTTCCGCCTTTCCACTTTTCTAGGTATTACTGTGCAATGTGGATTTTCTTACCCTAGCTAGCTTTTGAGTAGGAGGCCAAAACCTCATTTCTCTCATTCTCTCACCCTTTCTTTCTTTCAAAGGACAAATCTTTTTTTATTATTTTCAGTTCTCTGTCCGGAGAACTTTTTGTTTGTTTGTTTCCTTGATAAATACAGCCTACGGATTCAGATTTATCTCTTCTCCTTTCTTAAGAATTATATTTCTACCTTTCTCTAGTATCTTTTCTGAATTTACATTAATTCTTTATTTCTTTATATGACATATTAGCTTATTGGCTTTCTACTTTTACAACATGTTCAAAACTGTCACAATATATTATAAATCATGTATCAGAAGATTCATTCAATGTACATACTTTCAAAATTTATAGTGTCTAGCCTATTTCAGGCTTCATAGAGACTACATAAGATATATTAACAATATAGATGGCATATAGAATTCAGAGAGCTCTATAAATTATTTCTTTCCTCTCTGCCTGAAGTTATTGGTCTGTTTGGGATTGCAAGTATACAGGCAGAACTGGAAGAAAGCAATTCAAGAAGATACTACTTATTCTCAATATTTATTTATTATTAAGATTATTAAATAGTGTTTGGGGAAAGACTTGGGGGACATTGCTTTATAAAGCAAAAACTTACTCAATTCACAACATACAAATACTCATATGCCTTAAAACACACACATGTCCATCTCCCTTGAGCCTTGAGAAGACTAGTTGTTTACATGATACGCTAAGTCTATCTAGTATCTACAGTTGCTATTTCGCTATCTTTCAAGCTTTGATTGTTGTCTTGATAATAACTTTTATAGTGATATATGAAACTAGCTTTGTGCTTGATACATTTTCATTACACAGTTGTTCTCTGTAATTTCACTGCTCTAATAACAAACTGCTATGATTTAAAACCGGTTATACTGAGAAGAGATACTTAAGTCAGAGAATTGATTGATTTCAGAAACAGTTGAATCAAGAAGTATTGCAGATTTTGGCATATCATGAGCAACATATTTTTTGGGGTCATGTTGTTAAAAATGGATTTGGAACAATGTGGACATGCAGCGACCTGATCTGCTTGAGAGCCACAAAGCTGAAATATTCACATCAGGATATGGTTTAGTGGGCTTGGTGGTGTTGGGTTGATGGTTGGACTTGATGATCTTAAAGGTCTTTTCCAACCTTAATGATTCTGTGATTCTGTGATTTTTAGTAAAATTTTAGTGGAGTCATTATGAAGCATTTAACATACATTACCATATATTATCTTGCAAACCCTGCCTGCGTAGTGATCTCACAGA
Organism: Phaethon aethereus; assembly: GCF_964289735.1. Lineage (NCBI taxonomy): Eukaryota > Metazoa > Chordata > Aves > Phaethontiformes > Phaethontidae > Phaethon > Phaethon aethereus. The sequence goes on along the minus strand of NC_138575.1, from coordinate 54,419,426 downwards.
GGCAATTTATACAAGTGGAATAGTTCTATTTCATGATTAAACAAGAATTTTTGAAGCTTTTGTTTTGTTTTGTTTTAACAGAACAATGAAAATGAAACAGCACTGCATTGTGCAGCTCAATATGGTCATTCAGAAGTAGTTGCTGTTCTGTTAGAAGAGCTAACAGACCCTACAATAAGGAACAACAAACTAGAAACACCTCTGGATCTGGCAGCACTTTATGGACGTCTGCGTGTTGTAAAAATGATCATCAAAGCATATCCAAACCTGATGAACTGTAATACAAGAAAACACACCCCTTTGCATCTTGCTGCACGTAATGGCCACAAAGCTGTTGTACAGGTGCTTCTGGAGGCTGGAATGGATGTCAGCTGCCAAGTTAGTGTGTAATTTCTTTCTTCCTGTCTTCCCTTCCTCCTTTCTTGCTTTCTTTCCTTACTTTCCTTTATCATTAGAATATGATTCAAATGAAATCACTTCTTATGTTTTTTCTTTTAAATTCACTTGCATTTACTTTGTTAGAAATGCTGCAAGGTGACATATAACACAGATTTATTTTTAAGACCCAAATTATGTGTTCAAAGGGGTAACTCAAGAAAGATACATGTCTTCAAAGCTGAGTGTATATTTTAATGTTGTCTTGAGACTTGTAGATACACAAATCATTTCACCTGTTCATGTAGGTGTATGCATATATATTTTTTACAACATTGGCTTTGATGATACTAAGCTGACTTGCTAAAGCTATGGCCCTTAATGGTCATAGCAATCTGAAACAATGTTTGACTGAGAACTCATTTGCACAGGGTTATCCCATTCTAAACCCAAAGTTGCTATGTAATAATAATTTTGATTTTCCCCTTTTCTAAGCACTTGTTCTATAAATCTAAAAGAAAATTTTATAGCAAGACACCCTTGCAGCTACTGACTCCAACCTGTTAGCAGATTGGTGCATCTAGTTCTATGCACAGTAAGTTAGAATGGTGTAAAAGGGGTAACTTCAAATAAAAGAGACATAGAGGAGAACAGATACAAGGTACAGCAGCAGTGAATTTTAGGTCCAGTTCTTTGTAGTGGAAAGTGTCCAGCCTTTTAACCAGAGAGGACCTGATTCCGTCACGTGTGAAGCCTTGCCTCAGTCTTATGATTTCTCTTGATTTGACTGGTGGCACTGTATTTGGGTTTAAAGTGTACTTTATCTTCAGATTTAAGGTAGCCTTCTTGCTGTCTGGGTACATATAATATGCTTTGAATTAAAATTGTTGCAGCTTTATATCTATTTTCAGATAAACCAAAGAAACAAACGTTATTGCATCTTTTAGAGTCACATTCAGGCATTCTTTACCAATAGGTGATTTAAAAAACCTTGTGAACTTTGCCTAAATTTTGACTAAGTTTTATAACCATTTTAAGCTTTGGGTGCATTTAGTCAAGCACTTTTGTACACATAATTCCCATTTATACAGAAAGACCTGGATTCCATGCACTTTCGTTATTTCTAGATTCTTCCATCAAGGTCATGGTTTTCAAGTTTTGAGGGAAAGAATGTGAAGTGGGAAAGAAAAGCTAGATTTAAAAAAAAACCACAAAGCAAACCAGAAAATATTAACATATTTTAAGACCGAAAATGGTTATTCTCAAATGCCCTCAAAATGAAAATGTGGTAAAATTGTTTTGCTACTTTTATTAGCTCTAGTACCTTTTGAGTTAGTATTGTTACTTGCTTCAGACTAGTTCAAACTGAAATACTTTTCTTTCCTGTGGTTCGCCTACTTGTGTATTTGCCTACCATTATGCTTCCAATTATTTTGCTTTTGATTTTCTTTACTAGAATGTGATACACTTGCAAAGGTTAATACAAGCAGCAGCTTTGTTTCAGCTGTCCTTTACTATTACTACATCTTCAGTAATTTAGAAAAGTTTAATGCTAAACCAACACATAACAGAACCCTCGCATACATATTTCTGAATGTGTAATTTCTCTTCTATCTCTAGCAAATGAATAAGGAAAAAGTCAGAAAGAAACTGATGCCTGAATTGCTGCTTAAGAAATAGAATAATTGAAGAAAAATAGTCTCTGTCATGGCACCTTACAAACTGATCATTACATGAGGGTTGAATATTACACAACGCTTTTATGAAATATGTTCTTGCTCTTTTGTAATCTATATAATTTTAGCACTACTGTGAATCCTTCTAAGCCATTCCTATCTATAGTTTTTTGCTTCATCTTCAAAAAACATGGTGGCTGCAAATTTTCTACAATCTTCTTTTAAGAAATGAGAGATTCTTTTAGTAATGGTGATCTGTTTGCCACCTACGCTAAAATTCTAGGACTTTTTTTCTTTTTTTTTAATTCTAATTTGTTTTAAGTAATTTATATTCTTGTTTTTCTTAGTTATTCTTAGGCAGGGGGGATTTTTTAATTTAATTTTTTTTTTTTTTTTTGCACTGGGTAATCTTGTTTCTTCCATGTTTGTCCTACTTGCCATAAGGAAATATCATTTATTTATTTTCTCACCAGTACACATATTCTCCATCAATATGTTCCTTTTCATTCAGCATCTTAGCATATTGGCAAGTTGGCTCTGTACATATTGTTAACCTATTACTTCTACAACCTCTGAAAAATCCTTTGTTGATGATTACTGGCAGCTTATTAAACTGATCAGAGCATACAATACCAGCCTGTTACTTAAGACTGAACTCAGCTCTTCTAATATTAATTAAATTACTCTGCATCACAGATTGTGAAAGAACAATATACAAAGTATAATCCCATATGGTAAATAAAATTGTACACATTCATACACGTTAAATAAATTCAGCTTATCAGCAGTAAAGAGCTCCCAGAATGATGAGAGACAATTATAGAAGTAGCCTATCTGCTATCACTCTGTAATTGCAAATATTTTTTTGTTTAAATGGGAAGTTTACTTTAGCCATCTTATGTTTCTCTTCTGTACTCCCTGAGAACTTTTAATTGTAGCAAATATTTCAACTAACAATAGACAGCATTTAATTTTTGATTGAATTAATCACACATTTTATTCATTTCCCAGGTCTATCCAATATCCTTCAATCTGAAATTATTTAGAAGTGGGCAATACAAATCTGCTTCATCTCTTTATGCTTTGAAGTTTTCATTTAAATTGAAACATATGAAAAATACACAGGTTTTGGGTGAGTGATAGATTTTGGGCCCTCAGTAAAATAAGATACTGCACAGTTCAGTGTGTTTCATGTAAACAGTAATTTTATAGTTGTAAATACCTTTAAAACCTGGCCCCCTCTGCCTATCCAACTTTTATCTATCCCTATTTGCCTTCCCTGTCTGTTCCAGTGACGATGGCAATTTCCATTGCTTATCACTGTAGTTCTTCTGCAAAGAGCTATGCCCCTTCCCTTTTGCTGTCACTATGTGTGGAGGATATTCCGTGAATCAATTTGCAAAGCTACCATTCTGTCCTTCAGATTATGTCTGAAATCCGTATCAAAACTATAGTAAACTGCCTATGAATAAGGACTAGATAAGTGACCTAATTACAAGCTCTTGTGTATTTACATGGTTAAAAAAATCTCTAATTAGTGAAACCCTTGATGCTTTTATGTGAGCCTGCAAATTGTACACCAAGTTGATTTGTGTATCCTGGTTTTCCTACTGACAATGTCCTTCTATCCTTGCTTGCTTTGTGTGTCCGGCTATTACATTGTACTGTACTCTAGCTGTAGGCTACTTGGGGCAGGGACTGCTTTATTATATACTTATCATGATTTGTACTATAGTTCTCTATATTTGATATACAGAAAACATGTCAGGGAATCAATATATAATCCATTGATGCAAACTCTAGCAGTCTTTAGGTCACTGTGTTCATGAAAAAATACCAGCATTTTTTTCATAAAAAATCACTGTAGAAGAATTTCCAAATATAATGGTAGTGTTCACTTTGCCAGGAAAATATGATCCAAGGCAATGAAAACTTCAGGAAGTAAAGCAGTGACTATTGTCTACAAATCAAAGGCTGCTTGCTGTAGTATAGACGAGAATATATTACTGCACAGATACACCATTATAAGTGAAAAAGATCTACCTAAAAACTCTAACACATCTTAAATAATATATAGAAAGTATTTGAAACGACATTTTTTTTTAATCTTTGCAATTTCTGTAACATGCTCTATTGCACCAGAAAAAAAATCCCCAACATTATTTCTATCTTCAAGTAGTAGTCCACATGCACATTTACAATGAGATATATAATCTACTCAGCCAGTCCTCCGAGAAACTCTTGGCCCTGTTCATCCTGAGGCTCAGCATTTTCCCTATGTTAAAATAGAGATTGGTAACTGAACTCTCTGGTAACAAGGACATTTCTGCCTTCTGGACAGTTTTTGGGTCAAGAGATCTGATTCACTCGTTAGTTATTCACTATTACCATGAAATCCTGCCTAGAGCTTTTAAGATTTACGTCAGCATTCATCTTTGTGGCATCTCATGCACGATTACACATCTGCATCTTACAAGTGTGCTTTCAATCTCCATATTCCCAGGCTGATTTTCTTTCAGTTTTGTGGCAATATTTCCCCTCTCGCTCAGAAAAATCAGCTATATTTTGGATAGATCAGTGTCCACAATTTAGTATCCCTTTCAAATTCCTCATATAAACAGACTGTTTGTAATATATACCTCATTTCTGGGATATGGTATCTGTTAGCATTGTCTGGTACCTTGGAGTTTTAAAGCAAAGACTGCCTCAGAATTCAGGGCAATGCAGAATGCCTGTAAAGCACTTCAGGGTCATGTTCAGGTATGACAGGAAATATCACGGTAGAACAGACCAAGAAGTGAGAAAGTATAAAATTAAAAACCTGGCATTTGGCTTTGGATTCCTCTCCCAACATTACAAATTATGTATGAAGGTGGCTTAAGTTTCTTTACTCCCTTTATGCATAGCAGAGCTTTGGTTCATTGTTACAGAACTATCTTCTGCCTCTCAAGTTGCCCCCAGATAGATTTGTTTGCCTTAGACATCTACAGGAAATTTCCTCTTCTCGTGTTAGTGTTCATTCCATTTCTTATGAGATTCATGCTTTCATCAAAGAGAATATTACTTGCCTTTCCTCCCGCAAGGAATCTTGATCAATAGAAAGGACTGCAGCCAGTTCTGACAATTATCATACCAGGGTCTTTTCCACCCCTTAACTGAGGAGTCTGGGGGTAGATCCTCTTCCTTGTCTTCAAAGCTGTTGATTCACCATGCCGAATATTAATCTTTCTCAGTCTCAGATCACACCACAGCAATGGATTCTAGATAGCTCTTGTCACTAAAGTATGTCCATTTTTTCCATTAAAAAAGGTTTGTTATTAATATTAATACAGAATGATCTCTACACTTTTAGTCAAGGTGCAGCTGGTTCCCATCTCTGCAATTCATCCTCAGTAGAACTAAAATTTAGTGCTCAGGCCTCCTATAACATTTGAACATCTGTGGATTTCGTTGTTGGTGTATACATCACTAATTATTATCCCTGGCAGAATCACAGCATGGTTGAATTTGGAAGGGAACTCTGCAGGTCATCTGGTCCAACCCTCCTGGTCAAGCAGCGTCACCTGGAACAGGTTGTCCGGGTTGCCCAAGACTGTGTCCAGACAGCTTTTGAATACCTCCAAGGACTGAGACTCTACAACCTTCTTGGGCAACCTATACCAGGGCTCAGTCACCTGCACAGCAAAAAATGTTTCCTTGTGTTCAAAGAGAACCTCCTGTGTTTCAGGTTTTCCCCATTACTTCTTCTGTCACTAGGCACCACTGAGCCTGGCTCAGTCTTCCTTACACCCTTCCTTCAGATATTTGTACACATTGATGAGATCTCCCGTGAACCTTCTTTTGTTTAGGCTAAGCAGTCCCAACTCTCTCAGCCTTTCCTCATAGGAGAGATGCTCTCCATAGAGAGATCTCCAGTAGCTCCGTATCTGTCTTGTGGGAATATCTCTCCATATCTATCTATGGGGAGCCCAGAACTGAACAGAGTACTCCAGGTGTGGCCTCACCAGTAGTGAATAGAAGGGAAGGTCACCTCCCTCAGCCTGTGGGTAACACTCCTACTGCAGCCCAGGATACCTTTAGCTTTTTTGCTGCAAGGACACATTGCTGGCACATGTTGAAATACAATGGAATATGTTCAACTGTAGTGAATACGTTCAAATGTGAGAGAGACATTCCTCTTTTCTCAAAACAGTGAGTGATCAATTGTGATAGAGCCCCCGTTTTGGCGCTCTTCTCTGGCAGGTTACCGTGTCAAACTTCTCCCCATTGTGGCCTTTGAATTTCACCACATGTCTTTACAAAGTCAAATATTTTGAAAGTCAAAGCTGTACTTCACATCCTTGATGACAGGGAACTCTGTGTTTATAGTACCAGGTCCTCCCAATAGTCTTGAGTTTTATTCATGTCAGTAAGTGACCAATCCAAAGGAAATGTCACATCCACACAAATACCAAATAGGATAATAGGCTGTATCAAAGCCTTTTCAAGATTGCTGATGTCAAGCCTTTTTCAGTAATCAGACCTGTAGCTATCAGTGACTTTTCTGAGAACTGTTTTCATTCCCAGAATTTTCTGAGCTGCATCTTGAGCTCTGTGTGTACCTTTGTGGTTGCACTATGTCAATGCAGAGTTATCCAGTGTTAAAGGCAATTGCAGTTACTGGAAAACTCCTGTAGATATTGTCTGAATGAAGGATTCTGAAACCATCTCTAATCTGAATATTTAGTTTTCTTGTTCAGGATAAGTCTGTGAACGTTCATCTGGATTGCTTCTGAAACTGGAAGGATTAGAGGTTGTTTTGACATATGTATTTCACATGTATATTCTCTTACTGACTTCCATTATACTGTTAGTATACCTGATGTGCTGGATGTAAATGACTTTGGGCATGCACTACTTTATACGTCTATGTACTAAGTATGAAGAAAGATAAAAAATAAGTGTTCCTATCATAGACATAACAAAGAGTTTTCAGGCCTAATTGGTAGGACATATGTACATTTACTGTGTGCTCACATCCCATCTCAGGATCTCCCATTACTTCTAAATATCCTGTCATTGCATTGCTGTAGCACTGGTGCATTCTGATACAACTAATAAATAATGAATCACTATTTTATTTCAGAGTTAATTTTTTTGTATGTGTCTTTAAAGTCTTTCCACCACAGCAAGCATGACAATAGTGCATTTGGATAAAATATAGAAAAAACAAATTCAAGTGGTAAAACCTTTAACATTTGCTGACAAATAAAAAACACTCAAAATCTAATTTACTATCAAAAATAAGGAGTTGAGCCAGAGATTCAGTGAGATTTAGTAGTGCTTTAGCTAGTGTTAATGTATTGTATGGAAAGGCATTCTGTTCAGATTTTTGACTAAGTCAACAGTATAAAATACTAATAAAAGTAGCTTTTTAAGAGAGGTAGTTTGTTTTTCAGTACTGTAAATTTTATTTGAGCTAAAGTCTGTTCACAAAGAATTTTGTGTCTCAGAAATCTGCAAAATCAGGTTCACAGACATCTAAGGTAGAATTTAAATGATCTAAACATAGGCATTTAATGCTGTTGGAGGTGCCTTAGGGTATCCAAGACATCTGTATGGGACAGATATGATGCAAATCAAATGTGAGCATCAACTGGAAGATCAGCTGGAGGCCAGGTGTGATATCCTAGGGCATCTCTCACTGCGCAACTGAATTGACCTTCTAGGGTGTGATCCAGTTTCAGATTAAAACACCTAAGTGTATATGTCCACATGTAAACTGGCTGAGTCTGCTGAATAGCTATGTTCCACTGACGGTATTGACCAGATTTTCACTGCCTATAATAGGAGTTCAGAAATTTTATACAAATGCAGACTTGTTAATTGGGAGTTGTATTGCATCCCTTTTATATTTTCTTATATAGTTATTAATTTTTTAGTAGAACTGACAGTATTTATGTTGCTATCTTGAATAATAATAATAAAAAATGTAGTATTTGTTCTTGCCCATTCAATATTTTTATGTGTAGATAAAATAAAAGGGGAAAAAGAAATAATTCTTTTTTAAATGCATTTTTTTCTATAGGATTCATTGGTATTTCAATTTGCATTTTAAATGTCACACTATTTTTTTTTCTAGACAGAGAAAGGGAGCGCACTACATGAAGCAGCCCTATTTGGAAAGGTGGAGGTAGTACGCATTTTGCTTGAAACAGGTAAATCTTATTTACAGGAAACACTGGACCAATATCCTTAATATTCCTAATCTGGTGTATGCCTTCTCAAGTTTTGGTTATAAAAATCACAGTTATCTTTCTCAGTCTTTGCAAATCTAATCACATGTACCTCTCCTTAAAACAATGTTCTTTTAGAATAAGAAATTACTATACACAGAGAACAAAAGAAATGTTTTCACTAAGACTCAGAAATTCCACGTATGACTCAGTGTATACCACTGTATTCTGAGAATAAATATATTCTGAGAACAAAATGACTACATAAAATTTTGTTATTCACTCTGAAAGATAGCCAAGAATATTCTTTGATCTAGAGGCCAGAAGACTCATGTTCACATCTATTTCCTTCATTTAGCGCTTCCTAACAAACACACCATCCTGCTTTCTCCTTCATTTCATGGATAAGGTCTGAGTGCCTGTGAAGAACGAGGAAGGCACTGTGTCTGCAAGAATTGCATTTGTCCTAAAAGGACAGGGCTATAGAGTCCCAACAGACCCATTACTACATAGTAAGAGTTTCAGAATTGTTGCAGGTAAAATGCTCATCTAAACAACTGTCTTAGGTAAATGAGAAGACCAATGAAAATGAAAATATCTAGAAATTACTTCTCTGAGAAAAGTGAATTTCCATTACACTGAAGGATCTCTTTGATCTTTATTATCAGTTCTTGTGGGGTTTGCTATTGCAAAAGAAGGTATGTCCTACTCACAGATCCTCATCTGAATCTCAGCTAGTGCATACTTGATCTGAGATCTGTTTTCAGAAAAAAATTCCTTCCAAGATGCTTTCCTGTTGGATGAATAAGAAAGAGGCAGAAAGGGATCTTACCTGCCCTCAAAAAGGCAGGGCCTTTTTATATTAAGTCACCTAAAAGAGGAAGGTCTGGAGAACGTCACACAAACATAGGAAGCCCTTAGACCACAGATAAAGAATACCTCTTATAGATTAGTACTCATTAAAGCCTCTGCCAGAGTACAATTGTACAAGACAGTGGAGTATAATCTTCACTATGAACTCCTTCAACCCCAAATGATCTGCACTTCAGCAACACTCCCCACCTTCTGCCTTTTTAATCTAACAATCCCCTTCTCTCTAGTTCTGCTTCAAAAAAAGACTCAGATGATGTTGTAAGTAGCTACTGCAAAGGAAGGGTGTAAGTTGGTGTCTCTGGCCTCTGAAAATCAGCTGCCACTGCTTATTAGCCCAGCAATATTTTGGCTTTGTTTTCAGTGTGAAAACAAGTATCTCTTTCTCACAAAACAAATTACAAAGTTCTCCATCCAGTCACGAAAGTACAAGAACTGCAACCTTTTCTGGTGAGTAGACAAATCCTTCCATGCTTCCAGAATGTCCTTATAAACACTGCTTCCTCTGATTTCCTCTATTCAGCATCCCAGGAAGAATCTCATTCTGTTTGTTAGGATTTTTCATGCCTTTACTTTTTATGAAAGTACATCTAAACTAAAAAATAATTTCAGTCTTCTTCCATAAGGTAAACATTTCCAAAGTAGCCCCTACAAGGCAAAGGTAGAGAGTCATGCAGTATCAGTTCCCTGAGACCTATCCAGGATAAACCTTGAAGTTATTTATGGTTACGTTCGCAGTTCGAACCAAAAAATTACTTTGTCAACAGTCTGAACAGCCTGTGAGGAAATGCTCTGGCTGTTCACAGAGCCCTTATACTACATACAGGCATTTCAGTCTACTGCGAGCATGAATTTCAAACATGTTGCCATGAGGTTCAAAACTTTTAAGGTTGATAACTTTTTCAGTGTTGCTCCCAAAACACATACTGGTACTACGGACTAGAAAATCTCCAATGAATTGGAGCAGTTTGGGGAGAATTAGAACCCGGGAATGTAAGAAAAACATTCAGAGAAGTTCTTGATTTTATAAAATATTATTTTCAAGAGGGATGTTCCTTAGGAACAGTCTGTTAAAATAATCCCAAGTTTGGTTTAAGAAGCTTACTTTATGTCTCCATGAGTTACAGAAACATAAAAACAATCCATGTCAGCATGTGAATTTTAGGCTACTCAAGCTTAAACAGAAATGGATGCTGTACTTCAACTGTAACACAGCTGTTAATCTGCTACAGTTGTGAAACCGCTTGCATTAAATTTTTCCAGATAATTGAGCCTGATATACTACATTTATAAACCAAAATACTTGGGCTTAAAAATTCCACCACAGATCATTTTCTTTTTCAGGAATTGATACCAACATAAAGGACAGTTTGGGTAGAACGGTTTTAGATATTCTTAAAGAACACCCATCTCAGCAGTCACTCCAAATTGCAGCTCTACTTCAAGGTAAGTCATATTCAGTTATACATTTGTTAGAGACAGATCAGAATAGTACGGAGGAATGTTAAGATATGTAGTAATATTTAGTCTTTCAATATTTCATTACACAAAAGTGTGGCCTTTGAATGAAAAATACAAAATTCTTGTTTGCTAGATACACAATAATAAGTCATGGAATATCTGAATTTCAGAGCAAACCCTTTGTTTTTTTCAGACAATAGACATTAGTATGGTCTGTCACTTCTAGTTACTCTTTGTACATTCTTCATTACAAAATGACATATTGTAATATTTCACTGCAGTTCCATTAAATTGTGATGGTAAACTACAATTGAAATGCTTGATTCATTCATAAATAACAACTATGACTGAAAGATGATTACAAATTTTCAAAACATTTCATTACATTTTTTTCATTTTCCTTAAATTAAAAAAAATATTTAAACCAGGCAGTAACTCTTGTCATTATAGCAGAAATAATATGATTTTTTTGTGCATACATTTGTTCTCATTCCTCATCTTACTTTCATGGTGTAAGACTGATGGAACTCCATTGTTTACTCCATTTTTTTACTCTAGAAGATGGCAGTAAAGTGATGAAACATGAGCTAGTATGTAACTCAGTCTTAAACATCATTCCTTCTCTTCTTCGGAATGTGTTCCCTGCATTTTCAGATTAGTCTTTCATTAAGTGTGTTTGACAGAGAAGATCCCTGCAGGTATCATTGCTGCATCTCCACCTGTATTGATTATTCCCATCTTTAAATAAGCCATTTTAACCAGTTCAGTGTTGGTTCTTCATGTGAACTAACTCATGCTTTCAGTCTCCTGCATAACTGTATTTCGTAAGAATATTTCCTTGAGAAAATGAGGTCATGTAGCCACACCATCTCCTTCAGGTTTTCTTTTCTGAATAACTTCCAAACTTGTTAGCCAGCTTCAGTAAAGTTTTCCAGTGAGATGATGGACCAAAGATACAAAGCTCCTGTAAGTATAATGAAAATTTTGCAGGCTGGAGAAGAGGTATTCTCTTAAGGAGTAGATTCATGTTACAGCTGAACTGAATTAACAGCTTGCTGGTTTCCCTCTCTCCCTCCTTCCTATTTTCTTTTTCCCTTTCCTCCATACCCTCCCTTCCTTCTCCCCTAATTCCAGCTACACAGTTCCGTTCCATATTCCCTGCTTACAGGAGATTGCAAAGTGATCTGCTTCAGTTCATGAACCAGTAAAATATAAAATATATGATTTATTATATTACCTATATTTAATAATATGTAACAATAATAAAAATAAGAATATAATTATATAAATATACATTTGTTTCTTTTTATGAACTTGCCACCTGTATGATTGAGGTCCCAGATAACTGGCAGAAATGTGCATCAAAAAGTGGGGAGGAAGATATGGGTGAGGGAAGAAGGACTGTCCCCCGACAGCAGAAGGGAGTTCCTAATTTGACTCAGACCATATGGTGAAACTTCAGCCTTTATGTCCTCACTGGGCTGCAGCGTGAACATACCACTATGTAGAGGAAAAGAGGGTTACTGTCATACTGAAACTTCTTCAGTGGCAGGAAAAGGATCAGTCAGCTTCCACTTTCTTTGACATCCAAATCAATCATCCTTCAGATATTAATCTAAGATTCACTATAATGTCCCATCACCACCTAAACTGATTTTCATTTTAGTATCTCTGCATTGTTCCATTTTCTCCTTAGTGTGATAACCTTGCAGTCTCAACCCCACTGATAAGCAAAGTTTCTTCAAAGTACCCTTGCTCTATGAAAAATAGAGCACCCAAACCCCTCTCAAGGGTTTGTCGTGTTGATGCATCAGTATCTGCCCTTAGTTTTTACCACAAAAAAGAAATACGACAATTTCAAAGCTTTTTGGTGCTTTGACATGCAATCTTTTTCACATGTGTGCCTTGAAAATATAAAGACTGCTTGGTAGTTTCAGCTCATATTAGTATGACGAAACTGTGCTTGTAACTAGCAGCAGTTTATTTTTGCTCCATCTGCCTTATAGTCAGAAGTGACAAAAAATGTTTACAAAGATGTCATTCTGAGTCTTAAGAAAACCTGAGGAGCCCCTTCAGAACTCCTTGTGGAACCCACTGAGATTCTTTTTCATCAGCAAGGGGTTCACTGAAGCTTTAACCATCAATGATAAAATTTGAACGGTGATCCGAAGTTGAAAAATAACATCAGGAGTGGCAGGATTCAGTGCCAGCACTGCTGATGACACAGTAGACCCACCCTCCTCTAAAAAGCCAGTTGAGTGTACTCTTGACTGGAGTGTGGGCTTTTATCCTGTTGTAGCTGAAAAGTCAGTGAGGCACTGGGATTTTGGGAAACCTGAATGCACTGTAATTGAGTTTGACTTCAGTGGGTATAGGGGCTTCCAAATACATTCCTGCTAAAGCTCCCGCCTTCAGATGATTGTCTAGAGAAACTAACGTGTCTCCTACATGTAGCCTTATCGGAAAAAAGAAATTAAATTAATGGTGTCAGACAATGACTGACCAGATTTTGTAAGTTCCTAACTTTTCTTTATGCAGACACAATGGCATTGAACTGATTCTTTCACCTTGTTGCCAGGATAAAGTAAGATTTTATCACCTAGCATTCTCACTAATTTTTACTATTTCCCCTTTGCATTGTTATGAGTGTTACTGTACAGTTTACAGTATGAACATAGCATAATATTTATCCCTGCCACAAGGTATTATCTTTCAAAATTTAAAACAAAGGCTGAAAGGTGCATATAAACAGACTGACAAAAATGGACAAGGAAATAATGTGACTGGTATTACTGCTAGGCCTGGTAGGTAGAGTTCTGTCCTATATGCAGAGGGGTAAGAGAATTGTAAGAAAAGTTTTGAAAGAAAATTAGTCAGTTTTGAGGATATTTATGAGATATTTCTTTGAAAGAGAAGAAAGTAATTTATGTCTTTAGAAGCAGTTCATGGAGACAGTAATACTAAATCCGTTCAGCTGATACTAAAACCTACAGGACTGGTAGCCTCCTGTGAATGAGGCCCCCAAGCATTTAAGAATCATGGATAGAAGTTTCTATTGGTGTTCTCTCTCTTTTTTTTAAGAATATTTACAAAACTACTTTTTACAGATTATAGAAAGAAACAAAACCTCTTGCCAGTGAGGTTTAAGAAGTGATCCTAGTGTTTTTGCGATCTTTACATCTTTTCTGACTATCCTGAGAAAATAGTAATTTAAGTTTCTGCAATTTTTTTGGTGTGTTTGCTAAGTCTGCTGGTTTTTTGGAGGTTTTGGCACATTATCTGATAGAAGGAAAATAAATAACAAAATCACTTTTAAGGAGCAACTTAAAAAAGGCTGAGTAAACTATACACCACCTGAATGTTTTTTTACTGCCTGTTAATTATAGATGGAATTATTAGAAATGACAGTTCAAGTTTTAATTCTTTGTCTTTCATATATGTCTCATAATTTTCTGTGTCTTGCTCAGGTCTGAGTTGCATTGAACTCAGTTAAAAATACTTATTCCAGTTTAGGTTCCTTATCTGGTAATGAAGAAATAGCTGTTTAGGCATTATGTACTCAAAGAGCAGAGAATTGGAATACTGTGCCAAGTAAGGCCGGTCTACTGGATGCATTTCATGGATGTAGTGAAACAACAGTATTCCGTGCCGAAGCAGTTAACAGTATTGGCACTTAGGGCTTTATAATTAGGCATTGAAGATAAAAGGGATGTTGCCAAGGCTAGTAGGCCTAAAATTAAACCGACCAGCTGTGTTTTAGTTTTAGCACATGTGAATGTGATGCAGGTGCATACTATAACGATCTTTCGGCTCTTTCTCTACATCCCACTATGCTATCTGTTAGAATCTTGCTCTTTTACTATTTCTGGAAGCAGAATTCTTGTTATTATGAAAAAAAGGAGATAGTAGATAAACAGATGAAAAATGACACGAGACCCAGGAAGGCACAATAAACTCTGCTGCATAGACAGTGTGGCAGGAGATGTAATGGAAAGCTGTTTCCTCTCTCTTCTGCTGAAGCTGCTTAGGAACCTAGCATTGTCTGTCCATGTTACCAAATCATTCATAAATGGAAAATGCATAAGCAGCTTCAGAACCAGGACTCCTTTCTTCTCCCCTCTGCTTAAATAGCTTTGGTGTCATTAGCACAGGCTTTCTTTTGTGTATTCTCACTCTCTTTCTCTTCCTCTTTCTGTGGACAAGTAGATCTTCCATTCCCTTGAGTGCAGGAGGACGAGCCTCACTGGAAGGATGGAATAGGTTTCCAGTCAAAGATTTAATTACAGCTGTGTGGGATAAAAAGAACTGGGATCTCAATCCCCGTTTGTTGTTTTTTTGAGGGGGACTTCTCAGCCTTTTATAGGCTATTATGCAAAAGCTGTGGAGTATTAACTATGTTTATGAATTAATTTAACTGCTGTTGTTTTGGGGTCTGAAAGTTTAGCTGCACCCTTACCTATCTCAGGATCATAGCAATACCTGAGTGTTTGTTTCTGCTTATCTTCCCTGAACACATGCACATCCTTATGTGCCTATAACTTAAACATCTACTGATTTCAGGTTTCTCTGGGATTAAGTTAAACTTCAGTCATTCAGAATTGTGCTCTGAAATTTAAGAGACTGAAGTCAGCCAGCCTCCATCTCAGCTCAAGTCTGTCACCTCAGCACACCTGAAGGTAAAAGTTACCAGTCAGTTTTCTGCAACTGGCTGTAAAGAGAAGAGGAATTGGGTCATGAAGCCTCAGGTGGGTTCCTTCCCAGGGCAGCAAGTGAGCTGTTTTGGGAGGAGCTTTTAGAGAGCTCATGGGCTGGGACAGGATTTGATGGAGGTGGAGGATCCTCAGACAGATGCTGCGGGAGCCCTGGGGAGGGCAAAGGGTGCTCTGGAGATTTCTGCCTTTCAGGAAGGCATGGAGTGAAGGAGGAGTAAGGGTTTCCCTGCTGGGCCATGGCGGGGAGTGATTTCTAAACCAGTTTTATTCCTCTAATCTACTTATTTGGAGAGTCTTCTGTTTGAGAAGGTGATTGTTTAGGTTTTTGTTGTTATTAAACTTGGCTTTTTTAGAGTTTAAAAAGCTTTTTGGTCTCTTTATGGGAAGTCACTCTAGGGAGGAACTCTATGTTAGTCCAGCCCATGGCATGGCCAAAGTAGGCTGTCAAAACAAAAGGGAAAGGAGCTCATACTTCATTTAAAAAAAAAAAAGAAATTGTGGATTTTTTGGGGTTTTTTTTTTCATTAAAAGGAAAAGTAAAAAGTTCTCTGAGGCTAATGTAGCCATTACTCTAAAAGCCAAGGTTTATAAACAAAGCAAAAATCTTGACCCTCTCACCTCACTGAGGAATTAGGACCTAGAGAAGCTGAAGTTAAAGCAAGCTGTGCTCTAGGAGCCTGAGTTTTTACTGCTCCAGGAAGTTCATCAGCAGCTCCAGCAGAGCTGGGCCATGTTCTCTTCATGGTTGACCTTCCTGGCTCTGGCTGCTCTGCAGAGCCAGCTGTGTTTCGCTGCTTACATGTTAACGCTTTCCCTTCTTCCTGGCTTTGGCCTAACTGGTGTTACAGAAACTAAGAAAGCTGGAGTTCCAGCTCTTTGAACTCTCCAGTGCTGCTTGCCTTCTTGGGTTCATATTCCCCACTGCTCTTATTTCCACTGCTGTGTGACCACTTTTACGCTATTACCTTTTGTGCACGTGGCCCTACTTAGATTGAGTGGGGCTATGTTAAAATCAGGTAACTGTCGAAAAGGACGCTACTAAGCATACAAAGGTTTTGAGATTCTTAGTATTGATCCTCACTGAACTGTAACTTGCTGTTTGAGTCAACAGAAGTAAAATACTCCATTCTTCTCAAAGCACTAGGGTGGGGAAACATCTCTGAGGTGCGTATTAACATATGCCTCCTTCACCGCTTTCGTGCTAGTCATGAAGGCTGTCTTTGAAACATGGATCAGGATGGCAGTAAGCTGGTGAAAGAAGCACTGTGAATCTGACAGGTCGTGTCCCAAACAGCCTTTACTCTCTGCTATGGTAAGGACGATAGGCTTTTCTCTTAAACTCTGTGAGACCACAGCTGGGGAAACTGTTCTGGTCATTAAGTGGTATAATTGACTGAGCTTGGCTTTGTTCTGAATTATCTTTCTTTTTTTGAGGAAAATGATAGAATCCAGAGCAGTCTTTCAAGTACACCGTAATCAGAGCAGGTGATGGTAACAGTATTCTCTTTATCAAGAAGTTTGGGCAGGCTTTGAAGGTGAATTTCTAGCCAGTTGCAGGTGAATAGAATTCGATTGCTGGTGAAAGCATCCACTGCTTGTGTGCACTTTGTCTTTGGTTCTTGACATAGATCGCCTCTTTCTTTGATAATATTATGGGTAAGTATACATTTACCTAGACTATAAGCCTCTCACAACAGAGTCCATGTCTTTATTTGTCTCATACATATCCCGTAGAATTTTCAACAGTATAAAACCAAGTTAGGAGTAGAAGTCCAAAGATTTAACAGTTGCACTTTTACAAGGATGGTGTACTTTTGGCCCATTCTAAACCTCTACACCACACTTTGCGCTGGTCCTTTTGTAGAGGTTTTCTGGAAGGAACTCTGCAGTTTTTAAAGTAAATATTCATGAGACTTACATTGAACTTGGGAATTCCTCCTCAGAACTAGCCTTCAGCAGGTAAGTGCATTGGTCTGAAAGTGGGGCCTGACAAAGAATAAAGTATTATTTTAAAACCACAGTCTTATATGAATATTGGGCAGCAAGGTTAAAGTCCTTCACAGTCTCCCCTGCATTTTCTTTCCTAATAATATCTGTATTGATCCAATAATTTTAACACTCCCACCTGGTAAAACCTCATATTAGGTTGGCTTTTGGACAGTTGTGCAATTATCAAGCAAATATTTTCATGCTTGAATTCCTTCTTTCCTTTTATTTTTCTTAAAAAAAAGGTCTAGCTTCCTTTTTTTCTCTTGCATCTTGCACATTAACTTGACAAATAGTATCGCTGACAGAGCTGGAAAACATTCCAGAGCATTTTGTCATGCTGCTGGTTTTCTCATGGTCTCTTACAGCTCATCTTTGCTGCTTTGCTTTCAGCGGTACATAAAAACAGACAAGTGCCCATTTTTGTATGAAGAAATGTGTGACAGATTATCTAGGGGACCATTGCCAGCCATCAAACTTAAGATATGACATTTTCAAATTATACATTTGTTTAAAATAAACCAAAAACCTGCAAAGAATTCTGAAACTACATGCTATTCTCTGCCATTTCCAATTTAATTTTCTCAGATATCTATTTTATCACAGATTGTATTTGGGGTTTGGGATTTGTTATTTAATCAGGAATAACAGCAAGGTAAACAAGTGCGTTGTAGACTGTAGAAATTAAATCAGGGAGATTTCACTTCCCAGAAACTCTTTAGTCCTTCAGTGTGAGATTGATGAAAGCAGTTATTGTAGTTTGCTTTTGTGTGTATGTATGTATGTACTGTTGTGGTTACTATCTGGTATCAAAAAGAACTTGTTGAAGCAACTTCAGGAAAATCAGGAAAATGCAGATACAGAATAACTACCTGAACTGAGAACAAGTCACTCCTCTACTGGAAAAAAAGCACCACTATTGCATAAATTAATTTCTTAAGTATTATTTAATATTTGTCCTACAATAACATTCATTAAGGTCTTGGTGTTCCGTTGAGCCAGCCTGTATACAAAAGCACATGAAAATAATGTATACATTTACACAAAAATAATAGTAATGAAATTGCAGTTTAGCACATTCCTCATTCCACATTTTTCTGTTTTTATAAACATCATCATAAAGGTGGGACAAGGGAATTTTTGAGGAAGAAAAGCACAAAATTTTTAGAACACTGCTTTTTAGACTGCTAGTTTTAACTAAGTTTTTGAGATTGCGTTCTTTTTTTCTCATGTACTATCTCTGTGCTGCAAGCAGAATATTTGGTTTTCTTAACAGTATCAATATATCTACTTATTGTGCACATCCTGAATATATTGACTAAAACTCTTAGTAAGTTAAGAACAAAAGAAGACGCCTTCAGCAGTAATAATGGAGCAGTTACACAGATATTTCAAGGAGACGGGAAAAACACAGGGATATCACAAATCATTATTCCTACAATGAGATTTCTGTAAAAGTTTCAGCAGATTATAAAGAACTGGCCATTAAAGTGTTTTATAATACTTCAAATAAATGATTGCCTTGCAGCAGTGTTTATGAATAATTAACAAGGTTGTAATATGAAAAATTGGAAGAGCTTTAATGAAAAATGAAGTAGCAAGTATACTTTTGATTGGAATAAACCCCCTTAATTTAGGTGTTTAAGTGTATGTGTGTCTTTAAATTGCAGAATATATGGAAACAGGAAATGCAAGTATTTCAGAGGAACGCCCACTGGAATGCGCAGAACATCAGTCTTGCATTTTGTCCCCAGAAGTTCCTCCGTCTCCAAAGGCTAAAAGTAAATACGTGTACTCTGTGAATACAGAAGCTGTACTGAAATTCTCTTTAATATTCAAATTATATTGCTAACTCATTCATGCAAACATACAAAACGAAAAACAGATTAAGAAGGTTATTGGTATTGAGAAGCTTTTTTCCACCATGAATTACCTATCTTGACTACATACACTGTAATCCATGTCATATAGGAAAAGAAAGAAATGTATTCTCAGAAAGGGCAAGTCACCAACAGATTCCAATGTATTAGATTATTTGATCATAAATCTTTTTAATTTATCTGACCATACACATTTCATAATCAAGTAAAACTAGATATTTTGAAATGCTCTGCAGGCATTGCTTACAGTCAAGTTATAGATTGAATTTACTTTAGCTTTCCCAGTGAGTACTTCTTCCAATTGTGTTACATCTGGATGCCTCTTTCAAAGATCATGTGTGTACTGCTCTTCCATTCATCTTCTAACATATCATGTTGTGTGCACGTGAATCTTCTGATTCATCCTTTACACACCACAGCCACTTAAATAGGGCATTTCCTGAGTGTGGTGGTGTCCTGCTCTTCCATGAAAATCATCCTCCTGTAGAACCAAACCTGACTTTTGCCTTCTGTAATCATCCAAAGTAAATGTAATTGACTGCTGGCAAACAACTAAGCCTCTCTGTTTTTGTTGTGTGAAGGGTTTTTTTGGAGGGTGGGAGGTTGTGGGGTTTTGTTGTTGTTTTTGTTTGGTTATTTGTTTTTTCAACACCTTTACAGGGGGTTTTCATTCGTAAGAAGATAGTAAACAAATGCTCTAGTTCCCCTTGTATTTCCCACTGGGGTACTTAACAGACATATGGTATATGAAGATAAATAGTTCCTTTGAGACTAGTAGAATCATGAAGTCAACTACCCTATTCAATAGAAATGTCTGTCCTGAAATTAAGTAGTAAATATCTTAAAAATATATTTTACTCCTTAACAATAAGGTCATGATCTCGCATTCCTTGTTTTCACTTTCAAGGTATAAATACTGTAAAACATGCTAGCTGGCTTTTGCTTGTCTGTTCTAAAGGAAAGAAATTGTACTTGATTGTGCTTCCCATCCATCTGTCTGCCATTCTCTGACAATCTAATTTCAAATAATTTAAACCAAATTTGCAAGATGGATAACAGTATCAATTACCTTTCTCCGACTTTCATGAAAATAGAAAAGTTAGATAGAGGAGACAGACCTTAATTAGTACTTGCACTGAAAGAAATGGGCAAAATTTGTCTTTTATTCATTCTGGCAGCGATCAGCCAGCCAGTTAGCGTACGCTCACAGGTCAGTTAGCACCCTTGCACTTCTGGTTTTGTCACACAGAATTCATTCTTGCCCAGTAAGAAGTATTGCAGGCCGTATACGGGAGAACATGGGATTGGGGATATGAACACAATTCTGTAGGAAATCATAACCCTCTTTCTTTTCAGAGCACTGTACAATGATTTTAGCATAGTTCTTAATATTTAGGTATTTTACTTCTAATTTTTATTTATTATAATATTAATCTGGAATAATCTCAATTTGTTAGTTAAAAAGCAGAATATAAATCTGATTATACCTTCGTTTAATTTACAAGTTTTGTGCAAAGTTTTCATTCAAAACTCGTTACTCTTAGTCAATGGTAAATTTCTGTTACTTAGCTATTTAGGGGCAATTAGATGCTTTTAATTAACAACTTCTGTTCTTGGATCTGAAAATTTAGTCATGACTTGCCATAGTTGTAATTTTTAAAATATTTTAGGATATTTATGTTGACCTAGCATAACAAACAGTGACTATGAAGAAAAATGTCACAAAAAGATCTCTAGACCAAAAAGATATAATCTTCTCCGGGGCTTCTTTATTTACGTGAATGTACATATGTGTGTTGTATGTATTCTGTTTTTTCCTTTTCAGCATTTTATTCCCAAAGATGGAGTAAAATGGAATTATCTCTGTATTTTATCAAGCCTAAGGACTGTAGTTTGCAACAACACAAATCTTGTAAGCGTAGTCAAAAGAAGATGTTTCTTATTTGCCCCTGGGAAACCTTGGCTTTCACTCACATTTTCATTGCTATCACTGAAGGTTGCTGTGTAACACATACAAGAGATTATCAATCAGAACCTAATGCAGTTGTTCATAACAAGTAGCTTTTTACTCTGTGGAGGTCTTGCTGCTGCCAGTGGGCTATTTGCAGTAAAGTTAGCACTCAACATGATTCTAATACTTATTACTACTAGTATTTATAATAGTGGCCCTCAGTCACTACAGGCATATGAAGCCCATTGTCTTACAATTTTGGTAGGTTTCTTAACTAAAGATACCTGATAAATTAAGGAGAAAACACAAAACACAATGCAGAATGTACTAAACGCGGGTTTCTGAGAGATTGCTGAAGGGAGGCATGTTTTGAACTTGGGAGTTTTGCCCAGTATATCCTTTCACCATTCCATTTAATCCTGGGAAAGTGTGCAAGAATCGTTTATAAAACACAGCTATTTTGATGGGACAGATGTGCATTCTTGGAAACTCAGTTCCAACCTACGTACAATTCATGGAACCTGTAGAGCATATTAACTGATTGCAGCAGCAAACACGAACCCCATGCAGAGTATGGGACACTGATTTTGTATGTTTGTAGAAACTTTCCGTTCTTGGATTAATTTTACATTCTTGGATAGTTGTTATTTCTAGGCAATTTTCAGGATTAGAAAACAGAGAAAGGGTAAGTATATATTGTAATTGATCCTAATTAAATGCAAGGTATAGGGGAATGCAGAAGTATGTAGATTACCTCCAGTGATTCCCATTCTGGAATGAGATGCCATTATTTTTGAGGGGAGAATTGTGCATGAAGCTCACTGTTTAGGTCATAAGGCATGGAATATAACAGATACTCAATAAAATTTAAAGAATGTGCATTTCATTTTTAGGCGTAAATTACCCCTGGTATTCTAATTATTGACTAATGGTGTGTCTGTTTTTAAAGGTGAAGCTGTGACTGGAGAATTATCAAAGCTCTTAGATGAAATCAAATTGTGCCGAGAAAAGGAATACTCTTTTGAAGATCTGTCTCATACAATATCAGACCATTATCTGGACAATTTTAGTAAAGTATCAGAGGAAGAACTTATGACCAGTGGAAGCCAAACCAAGCTTAATGTAGTAAGTAAGATGGGATACAAAGACAATATATTCAGTTATATATGCTTTATTTATGGCACATTCAAGAAAGAAATAGTACAAGAGCGAGAATAGTACAAGCCTAATGTTATAATAGAAAAAAATAATATAGCATGTGCCCCTTACAGATTTAGAATTTAATGTTCCCCTTATTTACAAAAATATTGCTTACCACACCTCTGAATGGCTTTTTATGGCACCACTAATATGACCAAAAATTCAGGTTAGTTTTCTTTTGAGCATGGGGAGTGCAAGGAAGGGTTTTTTGATAAAACAATTGAAATCAGTATGCTCAATACTATACTGGAGACTAAATGCTTGCAGAATCTGATCAGAAGTGCCCCCCAAAAGAAGCAGCTAAGCATCTTCAGTTATGATTCTTATACATTTTATTACTATATAGCTTTCCCAGTAGCCTAATGGTATTAAAGACTGAGTCTCTAATACTGAAAATTGTTGTGGCTGTGATACTTCAGTGATTTCCAACTACAGTTGAAAATATGACTTCATTAGTACTAATCCTGTGAATAAAGTGCTCTAGGATTCATTTTTTCTTTACAGTGTAATGAGGCTTTTTTTTTTTTTAATTGAATTTTCTTCAATAAGTAAAGTAAATGGGATTGCCCAGGGAATAAAGCACAGAACAGAGAAAAAATGCTAAGTGCTAGATTTCAATTAATGTTGTTCTTAAGTTAGGAAAAATTATGCTCTCATATGTGGGGAAAAATATGGCAAGTTAAGGACTTTGTGTTCTAGAGGATTTATCACAATATGTGTAGACAGAATGAGATTTACAAAGACGGTTAGCTGCCCTGAAATGCAGTAGATACTTTTGTGAAGTCCTTCTAGATGTCTGAGTTATTAGATACATAACCCATATTGAAGTCAGTCTGAACAAGCTACTGATCCCATTTAAGCATTTTTATACATCTTTCCAGTGTCTTTCTGTATTTAGGTGCTAACAACTATTTAAATCTGCTCAGCTGCTTTTTTGGCAAAAATGTAATCCATATAATTCTGTCTACTCAAACTGAAATTTTTACAGACCTAGATGAAATACAATGTGAATAGGAAGTATTCAGACACTAGATCTATAACTTATGTGCAGGAGGCACATACAAATGTAAATTAGTCAATACATTTTCTGAGAGTTCATCTATTTGTATGTTGAACTAAATGTGAAAACAAATCTTAAAAATGGGGACTGTTTAAAGAATATTGTGGCACTTTCCTATTAGTGCACCCAGCTTTTCTTTCAATGAAAACCAGAATCAGAATGATGGGAACACACTCTCAACATGAAGTCAGGATGAAGGGCAGAGCACATTTCCCCTAGAGTAAACCCATCTGTACAGGCCTATATGGAGAGGACTTTGCTGTGAGGTGGGTTTTTCCTGTTTGATCTAAAACATCCATTTCATTTTTTGAAGTATTTCAAGGTCACGCAGTCTGTTCCGTTGCTACCTAGCTGCCTTGCATCAAAAAAAGGAAGATGCTCCCATATATGACACACTGTCTTTTAGTTTTGGGGAAGTGCTGCCTTCCCTTGCTGTCTAGACCGCTGTGTAGTGCACGGGTGATGCGAAAACCCTCACGCGCTGTAAGAGCCGTCAGAAAGAAGCGCTAAAACCAAAGGGGATGTTTAGCTCTGAAAATGGGTGCAAAGGTGAATTCTGCCCAACTATTCCAGGGGCAGGACCAGCAAGCATGGGGGTGGAAGGAGTGTGACAGTATGGTGATGAAGAAACTTAAGTGAGTATTTATGTGTAAGAACGTGGAGATACAGAGAGGAAGAGAGAAGTGGAGACATAGATAGGTATAGAGAGTCAGAAATAGATTCCTTGGATATGTATGAAAGAAGAGAAAGATTCCTACAGCTTCTTCTGACTTTCGTTTTCTCCTCCCTGGGAAGTTTCTGTAAAAATCAGTAGGGACAGTGGGATCTTCTCTGTTGTCTGCATTCTTTCAGCTCACGTTCCTTGCTGCTGCACATGCCAAGACCCCATGGAAGCAGGAGCAGCAGAGGAGTGTGGTGACACTGGGGCACCCGCTCCTTCTGCCTGCGGAACCGAGTGTTGTTTTTCCCTGTTACCAGCTCCAGCACAAGGCTGAGAACTGCACCTGATGAGCCTCTACAAGCCAGCAGCTACTTCAGGTTCAAATCAGCAGTTTTTCCCGTAACTTTCATTGCTGACTGTGCCAGCATCAGCTCTGAAGAGGTGTGGAAGTCGGGTCTCTGTTGGCAATGTGTCACACTGTCACACGATGCCGTTTCCTGGGCAAATGCTGTTTCCAGAGACGATGACCGGTGCAGGCTTTTCAACTTTCTTGTAGTTCAGTGATCTGAACAGGTTCCAAGACCCAAGTCATGACCCTTTGTGACCCTTAGGGAGATTCTGCAAGGGAATTGACTGCTAGGAGACATCTGCATTTTTTGCATCATAATATTGTTCAGAGAAATAGGAGGACAAGACTGGGGAATTTCTGTTTGGAATAGTATCTTGTGGGTCAAAAACTTAGTAAGTTTGAGCAAGGACCATCAGGAGCCACCTCCTGAGGATAGCATGGGCATGTGAGAGAGAAAGCATCAGGAAGCAGAGCGTATTTCAAAGCACTTTTTTAGCAACTGACTCTTTGGAAGAGGGCCAAATCACCTGTGGTTCTGCTCGGACTAAATAAGGTTTAGATTGATTCAGGACTGCAACAGGAGTATCTGGCTACCTAGGACCCACAGCCTGGAATTCTCTCCTGAATCTAAGTGCTACCCTCTTTTATTTGAAAGAGCAGGGCTCACTGTTTTTGTTTACTGTAAGGCTAGTGGGCATGCCTGCTTTTTAATGCAGTAACTTGACAAGCTTCATCTGGAAAGTGGGAGTGGCGTTCAGTTCTCTCTCTGGCGTAAGGGTGGGTTTTAACATCACTTTTATAGTCTCCCAAGTAAAAGGATAGAGTATCAGCCTGTTGATACCCTCCATTATTTTTTCTGGATTTTACAGCCACTGGAAAAATACTAGTGCAATCCCGAGAGCAGAACTTAGGACGCCCTATTCACTAGCAAATTCTGTTCCTTTTCTGGCCTCAGATGTCTTGCCTTGTTTGTTGCTCAGTGATGCAGCACCTGTAGAATACTACATTTTCTTTTGAAGAAATTGTGGGTTGGAACTCTCTTAGGTCAAGGACAGAATTGAATCCATTCTTCCATTTGCTGAGTTATTGGACAATGTCATCCAACCACACAGCACGTTGTTCTGGTATGTTTGGACTAAGGAACTTCCTTCTTTTCATCAAATTTTGCATTGAAAACACTACACATTTTATTACTAAATATGTTTCTGTCAACCAGGTGTGTGACACGTGACATAAGGCATTTAAAAAAAAAGAGGTTTATGTGCTTACAGTATTTTAAAGTCAAATAGGAAGCAGAGTTTGCACACCTCTGAGGCTAAGTGAAACTGATAAAAGATTTTCTGGATGAAAATTTTGGGTTTAGGCATCTTAATTCCAAATCACTAATCAGCTCTATGTTGATTCTTAAGTTTCCTGAAGACATGGAAGGTCTGAATAGGAAAATTGAAGGGCTGGATTTTGAGGACTGGAAGGTATGAACATCTGGGAGGGGGAGGGTACAACAGAGCAGTAAGTAAAAGTAAGGAGAATCAGAATAGACACCACAGTGTAGACGTGAATAGGAACAGATCTGGAGATGAGTGAAAATGTCCCCAGAGGACACTTCCATTCCAAAAGCTGAAAGGGAAACTGAAAATTCTGGGGTGCTGGAAGAGCAGACTGTGTTAGCTTCCTGAAGAGGAGAGCAATGAATGAAGAGGGTGAAAACTGTGAATGCCTGTTTGCTGAGCAGCACAAAGTCAGATGAGAATACGTTAATGTGATCTTTTATTTGAAGAGTACACTGTAAAGAATAAACTAAAGAAAGTCAAGTTAAAGCTACACTGGAGACTATAATCAGTGCTTGATTTTGCAACTCTGCCTGTGTTTCAATGTGCTTATGATGTGCTATCATGTAAAATATGAATTCCATGTTTCCTAGTCTATCTTCACCAGTCATTAAAACATGTATATTATGAGATAGCAGACAACAACCCCCTGTTCATTGTCTCCACAAAATTAAAGGCCGGATTGAACATAATTTTGCAACTGGAAATGTGGGTTATTATGCAACTTCAGAGAGTGCTAAAAAAAAAAAGGCCTTTATACACCTAGGCATCATTTTTGTTGGAATTGCCCATTTTTCTCGAAGGCTTATACACTGCGTGGGGTTGATGGTGGATTCACAAATTTTTACTGCGAGTTCCTGTTTCCCTTGTGTATTGTTCAGTGCTGGCATATTACAGTTTTTTCTATGCTTGCTAAGTACAAAGCTTTCACCACAAATAACTAAGATTTGCTTGTTCAGCAAGGCAGAAAAGGAGCTGTGCTTCAAAACATGTTCCAGAAAACATGAGGTGGAAAAAACCTGTAGGAAAACCCTTGATTGTATCACAGTTAGTTAACTTAGGTGTTTCCTTTTAAAAAACTAAGCTGTCTTAAGTACGATGGCTAGCAAAATCAGCTTTTGACAGTAACTTATAGTAGTTTCAGTCTTAAAAGTATAATTTAAAAAGTATTTATTTTCCAATAGATGGCAGTCTGGCTCAGTAATTTCAGGAACAAAAGCAGCCATCTTATATAAGAGTTTTCCAACTTTTTTTTTCATTTCTACATTAAAACCATGCATTTTTAACATGACTGATAGTGCAAACTGCTTAAAAAACCCACCTGTAACTCTTATTAGAGGAAAATTTATTGAACATCATGGCATACATTTAAACTACAAACTAAGATATCAGGGCTAAATTTAGAGGTGTATTATAACACAGAGATTGCACATCAAGTGTGTATTCAAATAATCTGTGTGAATTCAAGAGCGAGTAAGAAAATTCAAATAGGTATAACTTCAAAGCAGGGATCCCGAAAAATTAAGTGTGTAAGGAAAATGGACAGAAGAATGTCGAAGTGTATAGTGTGAGGAATCTTCCTGAGCTCCTGCAATTAAACTGCTTTAATTTAGATTCCTCTGTCCTTGGAGTACTAACTAACATCATTACTGGTTTCTTGTCAGGTTTGAGGCTCCTGTGTATGTATTCATGTGAGAACAAGTTAGTCTAAATGTAATATTAAAAAAAGAAATATGTTGTATTTATTGCGATGTATTTGTTCATTGTGTTTCTTAATGTAAGAAAAATCAGAAAAGGGAAGTATGGGCTTTCTGTCCACGTAAGAAAAAAATCCTGTGGATACCAGAGAATGATATTTTACTTTTTATTTGCTTTGGACAGTCTGTGATAGCAAAACAAAAAGTAGGGTATTAAGAACTTAACTTTTGTATGTGTGTGTATGAGTATATATATATTTGCAAGATGTACATATTGGATATAACACATCTCAATCTTTTCCTTTCATAAACTTGCTATTTTATTTTAATGATTTTTTTTTAATCATTAAGACTTAGATTAAGTCTTAGAAGACGTTTGTCTTTTTCTGTGTTCAAAAGTTTATTCTAGTCCTTAGTTAAGAATGAATTTGAAAAGAGTTGTTTTCACTTAGTAACAGTAACTATTCTCCATATATTTTGAGACTAACTGATTTTGAGACTAAAACTAATTTTAAAGTAATAAAAATCTGCCATATACACTTAATGAAACTGAAGCTCCAAGTATTTTCTTCAGATCAGTCCCTTTAATCTTGTGTAGTAGGTGTTTGCTTGCAATGTTTGCTTTTTATTTTTGCTATCGTGTTTAGAAACACAATACATAAACTACATTATTGATTTGCAAGTGCAAATGCACTATCTTACTGTCTTTGGATATGTGACATGAGTTTAGATTAAAGACTTAGTTCCAGAAAGTGCTTTCGTGCTCTTAGAAACAGAGTATACGTTAAAGGATTTTACTTAATTACCTGGAATAAATACTGAGAAACTTAAGTTATAAGGTGTTTTGGTTTTTTTTACTTATAGAATAAAACTGAAGGTAGTAAAAACATGTAGGAGTATAGTGACTGTACTACAGAGGGATTTCACAGAAATGGCAGCAGTTTATCTGATTAAATTTTATGTGGTTATATAATAGATAATAAAGGCTGGCAGCAGTGATTTTAATTTAAACATCAAGAAAGGTTCTGTGTAGTCTCAGGAAAAAGATCTGGATTTCATCAGAGGCATATAAATGTAAATTTCTGCTTTATTCTGTCATCTGGAAAGACAAGTTGATACTTACATACATCAAGAGAGTGAAAAAAAGAAAATACGTAAAAACAACTTATATTAACATCGTTGAAAACAGTGATAGTACATATTCAGAGAGAATATTCACTTTTTACTCTCATGTCAGAATATCAAGAAGATGAGGGTATATAAAGGCAACAAAACTATGACCATGTTTGGTTTAGATCTAAGGGGAGATCTGAAAGCATAAAACTGTGTGTTTTTGAAAGAAGATGGCTAAGAATGAATATATTAGAGGTGAATAATTATGCATAGTCCTTTAGAAAAAAGTTAATCGGAATAACTGATTTCTCTGAGGCAAACAAGTATTTTTGATAAAAACACGCATATAAAAAGATTTTTTTTATTATTTTACAAAGTAATAATCACTGGAATTTGAAGAATATTGAGGTAAACAATTTAGTGAGTTTATTGAATAATAAGTTTGTTTCTTTGTTTTTTGACATAACATTTACATAATTAATGGCTGGGCTAAAATATTATAATGGCTAAGAGTGACCAAATACGCTGGAGTAAAATGATTACTATCTTGGGTCAAACATGGTAGCCTGTAACAATATCACACATTTGCATATAGGCACTATTGAAAGAGTGAGACAAAATTCCACATAACAATGATAATGAGCAAGCCAGAAGTATATACAATGGCTGGCTAATGAGGATACATTGAATACACATTCAGGAACAATTTTGGTTATTTATTCATTAGGGAATAGTAAGACAATCAGGCCTGATTGATTGGGGCTCCATGGAGAGAAGCAGATAAACTTTAAATTATTTAATATAGTAACATTTATTGAATTTGATAATACAGCTTTGCTGTATTTTGCAGGTATACATGATGTATATGGAAAAAAAAAAGAGACTTGTACCAAGAGGAATATTATTGTTTTACTTAATTCCCCTTTTGTAATAGTGATACGTATTGCCAAATTTTGACAGTGCTAGAATTTTGTATTAAGTTGCTCTTTAACTCTTACACTTAGTTCAGTTATGAATCTTATTTTGCAAGCATATATTGACTTTTATTTCTGTGGGAAGTAAAAATATGAAGGCTATCTCTCCCAGGATATGTAAACCATAGTTTTTAAGATTCCCTTGTTGCAAAGATCTACCCACTCTCTGAAGATAAGATTATATAACTTTAAAAATTGTTTTTAAAAGCTACCACCCAACTAAAAACCATCTGTTAGTCCCAGTTTCTAATGCATACTGTGGTATTTCCCACTAGAGAAGAACAGTTGTTGGTTATTTTTTTCATTAGACATTTATAATATGACGTCCAGTACCAAGCATCCACTTGGTCAATATAGAATGATATACTTGCTATAAGCTACTGTATAAAATTATTTCTAAATTCTATTTAAACATGAGCTGGTTATTACAAAGAGGCAGAGGAAGACATAGAAACTTCAGACAAACTTTTTTTCCTTCTGTTAGGTAGTTCACCTAGCCAAGGGAAGTTCAGATATTTTAACTTTTAATATTTATCCTTTGCTAACCTATGTTGTCTAGTTATTAAGATAGGTTATTTTTTGTATCTATAGATTATGCTATGCTTCGGTACAGCGTTGCAAAGATCTCTGTGTTAGAGGGATGCTAACAGCAGCCATGTGGAACTCTACACAGAATAATTTGCCCAGTGGCGTGCTTCACAGCTAACTAAATTAGCCTGCACCTCCCTGCTGCTGCGATTTCTGGTAGAAGTATTGCTAGACAATCCTCCAGCGTGCTGCACATACGCTGTGAGATAGTCAGCGCTTACTTAAGACTATAAAACCCTGAAACATGACAACACTTAGTATAATTTAAACTACATGGAGTAAAGTATGACTAGGGGAAGGTGCTGGCCAAGCCACCAGTTCATCTAATCTGCATTTAAAAGTACCTACTCCTTTTCCACTAGAATGATTTTCTAGAATATTTAACCAGTCTTTCCAATTATGTATGTGTGTGGCAAATTCCTTGACTATCAGATGTTTGCAGGAAAATAGCTCAGAGACAAATGAATCTCTCTGAATACTGTTACGTGTTTAGCTTGCACTGGTGAATCCTACATGTATCTAATCCTTTTGCTCCAATCTGTCACATTGTTCACTGTGATGACCCTGTATTGCTGTTTTGTAGAATATGTGCCATATAGACAAGCGCTTTCTTTTATTTGCTGAGTATATGCTTCCATTTATTCTTATATAGGAAAATCTGACAGTCGAAAAGAACAAACAGTTTGTGCGCACCCTCCACAACTTGCAATACTTCAGGCATGCTTGTTCTTAAAGCTTTCTTTTTCCTGACAAAGTAATCCTACAATTTTCAAGTTTCTTTTCTATGTAAATCTTGCCATGCTACCAACCACTTCATTTGCCCTGCTGTAGACTCTTTCATGTTAGCTAAATCTCTTTTACATAAGGATCCTGGATATGGGTGTAGTATTTTTCCCCTATAAAGTAATTATAATATAAGCTTTTTCAGATCAAAGAGCTTGTTTGTCTTTATGGCTATAAATCTGTGTGTAAAATTGGGGTGCT
This sequence comes from Phaethon aethereus, assembly GCF_964289735.1. Taxonomy (NCBI): domain Eukaryota; kingdom Metazoa; phylum Chordata; class Aves; order Phaethontiformes; family Phaethontidae; genus Phaethon; species Phaethon aethereus. The sequence goes on along the minus strand of NC_138575.1, from coordinate 54,388,346 downwards.
CTGGAAAAGATTAGTACTATTTTATCTACTCAAGAATCCCGTTGGACAGCTATGTCTTATTAAATTAACCGCAGTAGATTTTTGCTTTTTTTTTTTTTTCACAAGGACCATTTTAGTTTAGAGACTGTTATATGTTGTAGTACTGAGCACATATGTAATTTGAAGACTAATCTCTGTTTCATTATACTTAGACGAATACCAAAGAAATCTACTAATCTCAACAAGATTAGCCAGGATCTGAGGAATCAAAATTGATCTTGAGATCATCTTCCTAATATAAAGTATATTTGCTTTAATTAAGTATCTTTTTGTGTGTGTGTTATTCAGTGCTTCAGAAAACCTTTTTCATCCATATTTGTGCCTTTTTTTTTTTTTTTAACATCCCTGAGCTGCCTTGTGCCATTGTGGACACTGTTGCCAGGCTTATGTAGCAGAACACTTGTCTCTTCCATTTCTTCTATACCCTCAGTGTCCATCATCCTGTGAGTATGCAATAGTGTACAACACAATGTCCATTTTTAAGCTACAGTCTCCAACTTCATTTGGGATGTTCTGAGATAATTTCAGTCACTTCTGAAGAACAGAAAGAGAACATACCATGAGACTTCCACCCAGACAGGTGGAATCTTCAACTGTCTCTTTGTCATATTATTACAAAACCAATCATAAGGAAGACTGATGACTTTTGCTATTACTAGGATATCAGTTAACCAGAGATGCATCCCTCAAGCCCTGACCTTCCCTAGAGGTCTGCCAATCTGTCATGGACTCCTGCCCTGCATTTCCCTCAGGTTTCTCCTCTCCTTAGAATTTTCTCCAGCGTTCCAGCCAGAATCAGGTTTTCAATTTCTCCCTCACAAGAGAACAAAAAGTTATTTTCATCTTGATCATCCTTGGTTATCTTAAAATTCATTTTCTCCCTATTTGGTCAGAGGGTCAGAGTATCACCAGTGGGGGTGCTGAAATTCCAAAGGCGGGATCCAGCTGCCATAACGTTAAGTATCTCATGTCACTGTGAATGCGCAAGGTGCCTTTTACACGGGGCTAACACGGGCTCAATCGTGCTTTCAGGAGCAAGGATAAGGGTCAACAGCTACCCCATGGTATCTAAAATGACACTGGATGTCTGTGCTTGGCAGCTGAATCCCACCATAAGCCCTGAAGTTAGGTGCATAGACATAGGCATCTAGCGCTGTTTTAGTCAGCAGCTGAGACATCTGCATGGGGCTGGCAGATGTGCCAAAGGGCTTGCAAGTCATAGTGTTCTGGAGTGGCGGCTAGAGGCTGGGTTGGGTGCCCAAAGATAGACACTGGACCTCAGTGTAGAGGCAACTTAATCAAGACCCAAATGTCCCTCCAGTAGATTGACAGTGTTAACATTAAGGATTGAGAAATATCTGTGAAACTTTAGTAATCTATTTGGTTTATCTCATTTGAGCAATAGAGTATGTAACAATGTATGAGATCTATAAGGAATATGAAGGACTTCTCTAACTTTTAAGTATGATTAGATTTTAATTTCTGAAAACATTTTTGCTCTCTTGAAAATTAGTTTTGATAGTTTGAAAAAGCCTGAGTTTGAATATGTGGGAGATCTATTTTTCACAGTCATATGTAGATATTTACCCTAGGGGAAAGATAACTGAGTTAATAAGGAAAGAAGGAGAAAGAATGCTTTAAAATGTACTCTTTTCTATCCTGCAATCTTAAACAAGGCATACATCATTCTAGAACTTTTTAGCTTTTGATGTTCTGGTATGTTACAGAGGTAGATATTTCTGTAATATTTCTAGAACTCTATCACTGTTATCAGCAGGTACCAATGCAGGTTTGGTTGTGTTTTTTAATACGTAGTGACCTTAGAACAAATGAGTGTTCTACCTACACAACAGGATACAAACAGGAGAGGAAAAAAAAGTATCTTAAATATCTTTTGTATATACCTAAAATCAACACTGATTTCATGTCTACTCTATTAGGATTAGAATAAAGTCATTAAGCTTAGAACTGACAGTAAAGCCCGATGATCACCATCTGATAGGAGATGCATGAGAAGTGAGAACCATATGGGTATCTATCTCAGCTGTTTTCCATAGTGAGAGGAGCAGCATAGTTTTATCCCTACGGTGTAAACAGAAGATGGAGCCTACTAATCCTCAAAGCTATGTGAACCCCTACAGGATCCATCAAGGGGTGGAAAGAAGTATAAATGTATGGTTTCACTATATCATATTCTATGATTCTTTTGAAGTTGAGTAAGTAGGTATTCTCTTAGCTAAAGCAATCTCAGTTTCCCTTCTTTGCTTCTTCTTAGTAAGAGGTATACAGGTAATGGTAATGATAAATATTTTGCTGTATTTCACAGGGCAAAATGACCACCCATGATAAGTTAGTACAAAAGAATGCTGTCTTTAAAAATTGTTTAGTAGCTGAAATTGGAACACTGGCCAACTTGTTTGGACTATTTGTTTAATTTCATTTTTATTCTATCCTAATGGCAACACGCATATTTATTTTATAACTGATATATAAAAAATATTAAGTATTTTTGTCCTTAAATCTTGTAGTAGTTGACCACTCATTACATAGTTTCATTGCATTCTGTTGACAGATTTTTTTCAGTCCCTGTGAATAAGCTCAGCAAGCAGAAAATGAATAGCAGAAAAGTATATTGGACCAGATTCTTGTACCTCTATAAAATATAAGATCAGGAGTAATTCAGAGTTGAGGGGCAACTCCCTAATACTTACTATGCATTAGAAAGTTTGCCATGGAATTAATACAATCAAGTGTGCTATAAATGCACCCCTTAGCTTTTCTATAACTTCACTACAAACTGAAACCCTTGGCTGAGTTCAGTGGTAAAAGTTTTTAAATTGGGATGAGAAGCAGAAACCAGGGTTCCTTGACCATGCATACATCTGGTTTTACACCAGTTTCTTTACTTTTCCAGAGGGTTGTAAGAGTTGAATGGTTTACACCATTTTTGTTCTTTTTCTTTTCGCTTGGCATCTGTCCTTCCTAAACTTATTATAAGTCTCTGTTTAGTGTCATGAGGGAAAGTCTCAGAAGAGGCTCTTCAATTTTATTTGCTTCAGTAGTTATTTGAGATTGAGCAGTTTCTATTAATACTACTGCTATTATTTCTGTTGATATTGGTGCTCTGCCCAATATCTATGGAATATGAACTGTTCACAGCCTGCAAAGAAGCAGCCTCAGTACTGCCTGTCAATCTTAGACAAAAATAATACTGAAATCTAAAAATGTTTTATTCCTATGCTGGTCTTTCTTTTAATTATTAAGAGTGGATTCCTTATGGGTATTGGAATATTTACTACCTTGCCCTTTTGTCTGCCCAAAATGGTGTTTCCTTTAAGGAATCTCAATAATTTTAAACAGATCAGTTATTTAGCCATAGATACTTTACATGATATTAAACTATATTGATAGTGATATTATATTACACTACATTAGTGTTACACAGGAGATATAGATGAAGGCATCTTACTGACTGACTTGTTTATCTGTATTTTACAGGACCTTTAAGACACTATATGATGACTGGCTGAAGAAAGAATTTAAGTATTAGCTCTTCAGCTGCCTAGGAGTATGTCTGGAAAACAACATAAAGGTGTGCTTGTATTGCGGAAGAGCTGTACATACTATGTTGAATCTAACGCAGGCAAAAAGAACAGTACAGATGAGCTAGCACAGGAAAAGCAACCACTGTCCTAAATCTTCTGGTAGTACTGGTTATTGAGATGACTACAGTGAAGTGACTGTTTTAATTATATAAAACAGGAAAAAAGGAGCAGCTTGCAGTATGTGAGCTTCACACGGGCAGGTTTTCCTACCAGCCATAGCAAAACTTTTGCCTTCCTAGTGAAGGTCACTTTGAATTCTACTTTCACCTGCCATGTAAATCAGGCTGCATTGGGAGCTGTTGTCCAGCTGATAGTATTCTGTATCTCTTACTGGGGGTGTATGATAATTTTTAATAATACCAATAGAAGAGTCTGAGCTCTTACGTGTTTTACTGAGATCAAAAGGTAGATGACTATTTGACTGATCTGTTTCAGTTAGGCCTTCAGCTTCTGTAACCTGTCAAGACATTTCAACTGATTGTCAACTATCCTACTGTATTGTATTTATATTATATTTAGCACTTAGGTGACAATATGGAAAACTACTAGTGATTTGTCACTAATGGATCTCTAGATAATCTAGTACAAATGTTCTTCGAGGCCTTTTTGATTATTCACTCAACTACCATTCATCTTCAGATGACTAACTTAGTGTTGTATGTATTTCCTCTTTAGATTGGCTTTGTCTATTCAGGTATGATTTTCTCTTGTGTCCTTCATTAAGCCAACAGCAACTTAATGGAATAATAACTGCATTTTCAGCAACACACTTCTACTGAGAACATGTATGCTAAAAATCTGTGCACTGGAGGAGTAATAAAGTGGTGACTTCTGCCTACTCACTTACCACCTGATTTTCCCCCTACTTTTAATTCCTGTTCCTTCTGCTCTATTTCATGACAAATAATGTATTTTCTATAAGTTTCATCATTCTGCCACCCACTTATCCACCCTCTCTTTCACAACTTTAAAAAAAGAAAAATACATGTTTTACAGCTGATTTGCTTTGCAATTACATTGCACTGAGTTTTTCAAATGTTATATGATAACATTCAGGTAGTATAGCGATGTTAAATACAGAGATGCCTCTGTAGTTATTCTCCAAGCAGTATTTTCTTTCTGTGGCATTTAAAGACAAAAATGCTGGTCTTTACTTTGAATTATATTTTTTTCCTTTATGCAAAGGTAAATACACTTAAGTTTTTATTTCTAGTCAATATTTCTAAAAATATTAACACTTGATTTTGCTTTTCTGCAGGCTCCTATACCCTTCATTATCTGTCTCTTCTTTTTCAACTGGTACATGAGTTTTTCACAGGGAGTCACATTTTGGAATGAGTCATGTGCATATTGATTCAGGGAGACACATAAGCCTGTCATTAACATGAGAAATCCCATTAACTTCATTGGAAGTATTCATGTGCTTCAACTTCAAGACTCAAAAAAAAAGAAGTTTCCAAATTCCTGCATTTTTGCACAGCCTACGTTTGAATATACCCTTCCTGCATACCAACTTAGGTCAAATCTACTATGCCTGTGGGATGGAAAGGCATCCCCAGAAATACAGTGTCCTTGCAGTCTATATGGCTTGCTGGTTGAATTCTGTCTTGGGGCTTTATGCTTCAATGTGTTAAGTTCTTTTTCCTTGGTCAAGCAACTTGAGGTGCTTTGATATTAGGCATTCAAATATGATATTAAGTGTGCAGATAGTCTGATTTATGAGTATTAGGTACACGCTCAAAGTTAGACAAGTGCTTAAAACACGGGTTCACTTTATTTTACCTGATGTTAAAGAGGTAGAAATTAATTTGGAAGGCAATTCAATCCCGTCCCCAATGCAGATATTGGATGGAGTAAATAAGTTGTGGAAGTGCTTATATTTCCATGTATTAAAGACAACTAGTTTAATCTATAGATTAAACAACCCAGAAACAAATTTTATCCATAGGTTAAAGAAATTGTTCATATTAAATGCTTTGCTTTGAAACAGTTCAAACTAGTTTAAAATAATGCTGTTCTAAGTGCTTTTTTGAACCAGCACAGTGCATATTGCAGCTTCAAGCAGCTAATACTCCATCCTGTTAATTTTACACTGAAAAACAAATGCAGTATATGCTTCCCAAGATACTTAAAAATGAAAATTCTATAGGCTCCATGCATTACATCACTCTTAATGAGTATCTTCTTATTATGGTTAATTTATTATTACTAAAAGCACTTAGTGTTCCATTCTCTGCAATTGTTCAATCTATTGAATTAATAAATTTCCTATCATTTGGAAATCTTCACCCACATGGAAAAATTAAACAGGAGTTAGAAAAGAGTGACGATTCTTACTGAAATATATTGAGATGTCTTTTGTTTTGCACTTAAGATATACACAGAAAGTATCAGATCACTAAATATGAGTGTCATAGTAGTGGCTTTTATATATAGATGAAATACTCTTCATGTGAAGATTGCCACACTCAGTTCAACAACTTTAATGTTTAGTGAAAAACCAGTTAGCCAAGATCAACCTTTTTATTAATAAATGACAGTCCATTGGTGGGCCATTTTTTCTTTTATGGTTAATTTTTTCAAATGAAAAGATTTCTAAGTCTTGAAAAATACTAATTCCTCTATTGATGGAAGAAAAGGTATTTTTTTAGTTTATGCATGGTATTCTTTGATAAATTAATAGCTGGTTAGGTTTTTAAATCCTAAAACTTTTGTCATGTCATATGTATGTATGCATCCTTTTATGACAGTTTAAAAAGATTCAGAAATTGTCTTAATTGTCATTATTTATGTTGCATGCAGGGATGAATTAAAAAATTTTAACATATGACCCTGCTTTAAATACGCATTCAGATATACTAATTAATTTTATAATCTCATTTTTATGTAAAATTTTGACCTTATTCAGTGTGCATTGTATTTGCCATCTAGTTCTAGGGTGTATTTACTGCACACTACCAGGTCCTGCTCTAAAGGCAGCATGACTGATTTCTGGGGTGCTCATCATGATAGGTGTCAATAGCACTTGCCCACTGAGGGGCAGTAACTACACATTCATGTACTTCTCATCACATATGTGGATTAATCATGTTCGCCTACAGTTAATACATTTTACTGTTGTTGCATATAGTCAATTACCATGACTCTGCTGACTTCAAGTTACAGGAATTTCTTCCCAGGTTCAGACATTACTCTTCTTGAGTTCAAAGTGTGTGACTGCTTCAGACAAGTGTTTTTTTTAAGGAACTCCAGTCAGAAAATATTATCACATGCAGTTTGGCTGATGTGCAGCGGTATAGAAGTCAAGATTCTCCCTGCCTGGGACTGCTGGAGCTTGGTTTTTCAGAATACTTAGTCTCACATACCACTGAAAATGGTCACAGAATATCTCATACTGATTCCTGAGGTAGCCCGGTACTTCTGTAAACTTCCCTTCACAATTTCAATATAGCCAGGAAATAAGGAATACTAACTTAGTGACCATCTTGGAGTTGAAATGACATGCCCAGCATCCCACAGGGGTTATGGCAGAGACAGGTGCAGATTACACTTCTCCAACATGCATCTGCTTTAGGTAGAAGACCATCCTTGTTCTCCTAGTATTCCTTTGCTGAGTACAGGAGGTCCAGTCAGACTCTAACCAGACTCATAGTGATTAAAAAGAGGTAAACTAGGAACATATTTCTGAAAGGATGGCTGCAGTCATGCAGCGTAAGGTGAAAGGACAAGATAACGAGGATGGCAAATGGAAAAAGCAGGGAGAAGACTGCTTTGGGGGATGTGGGAAAGGTGTGCCCGGGCCGCCAAAACGTTTCACTGCCGTTTGTCTGTAAGAGCATGTGTCTTGTAAATGAGGCTCCTGCTTGTCAGGATCCTTACCAAATCCCAGAAGGGTACATTTGGTTAATGCAGGGATCCTGCTGCGGAGAAACAGTAACTGATGGTGTTACACTTCAGACCGAATGCTCTTTTCTCTTCTGCATCCATCAGGCATTTTCCCGGGGGAGCAGCCTGGGCAGCAGCAGTGGGAGCACTGAGGGCACGGGAACACCCGCCCGGCCCCGCCGTCCCTGGCTGGGCTGCCACGGCTGCTGGGAACAGCCCCGGCAGAGCACAACCTGCTCAGCCTAATTTATAGTGGATATTCAGGAACAGGTTCCCTCCCTCTTAGTTCTTGGTGTAATGTAAAATTAGAATATTAGAAAATAGAACCGCATTTTTTTAACTTGTATTTCATAACATAATTACGTATCGTTTGGGTCAGGCAAAGGAGAGGTGGAGGCACACCTCTGTACTCCAGCAGTTAGGACCGTATGAAATATTTGCATGGTCCTATGTCTGACAAATTATTTTCTCAGAAGAAACCTCCTACTGCCTTCATTGTTCCAGAGCGAGTGGTAGCATTTAGCTTATCAAATGTCTGGTTGCTTTCTACCTTCCATAAGCAGAAGGAGATTGCCTTCCAGATTTTGTCTTTGCTGCTCCATTTCAAAAAGTTTATTTTCTTAATATGTGATATGCTGCAAGATAAATGGACAGTTAACATTAGTGTCCAGAACGATGATGCAACAGCAAACAGTAAAGGTCCTATTATTTTACACCTTCAGCAATTTTGCTGGTGCTATCTTACTTTAGTGGATACTGTCTGAAAGGTATTTATAATACTTCTGCAAATGGATGGTAATTATGAAAAAACAGATATACAAGAAGTAAAGAAAGATTTTGATGTTTTGGTTTTAGATTCTACAGGAAAATCTCCTCTGTACCCTGAAATGGAGTTAAATCACATTTTGCCTAGCAATGGCTGCTTACAAATGTCAAGGCAGAAAGCAGACCAATTTTCAGTAAAAACTGAGGAAAATGAGGGAATAAAAGGAAATATGAGGGTTTTGAATGACTTACTATATTCATAGAGAAAACAGTAGAAAGAACAAAAACCTTGCCTATATAACGTCATAGGGTAGTCAGGAAATCATTGACATCTGTAAAAAGGAAGGCCAAAACTCTATGTATGTTTTATACATGCTGTAAAGCTTCTTGAGCTGTGAACTTGGTAGCTTTAAGTAACTGTTAAGATTACAGGTGTTCTCTTTTTCTTTTCCTGTTGACTTTTAAGAGTGGAACAGTCTTTCTCTGCTTTTTTTGTCCGTATTCGTCATTTCCTCTGTTGCTAAATATTGGCTTGCTCTCATATCAGGAGAGAGATGTCAAGTTATTACGATAGCCAATCTGATGTACATACATACCTTCTCTGGGAGAACAAACAGCCTGTTTATAAAATAAAGTACCCTTCAGTCTAAAGTATCCTACTGGGCAAATTTTGCCTTTTATGTAAAGGCAGACATGAAGAGGAAGACTTCCATGCCTAAATTTTCGAAGATATCTAAATGCTCATTAGGTATGAAAAACAGAGGTGATCTGTCAGGCCTAGTAGAGTCTGAGGAAAACTTGCCTCTAATTGTAATGGTCCAATGTCCTTATGCTAGGTTTTACTAGCCCCTTACTGCTAAATCTTTACTTTCTCTTTTTTCATACATAGCAAAATTATATTGTTAGCCTCTAACTGCTATAAGCAATTTTTAATACTTAATTCAGCGTTCCAGTAAAAAACAGAACTTTTATTAAATCTTTTATTCTATATAAATGTCAAGTGGTTTCTCTACCAATTTTTCCTTTTTACATATTCTATCTAATACCTTTTAAGTTTTTCTGTCTGTTTTGTTTGAGGATATATGATGCTTATACTCATGTCTCTTCTAGCTTAGGCAGAGTTGGCCTTTTTGAAGCTTAGTCTTACAGTTTATATTGACTTCACCATTTCGTCATGTTAAATTCAATTTGAGCAATTATGATCTAGGTGGCATTTTCTTACAACATTTACTTTTTCTTTTTTGAGTCAAAACAGGCATGAATAAAAGGTTCTCAGTTGTGTCTGTTTTTCTTTAGGTGACAGAAATATCTTCCTCTGTCTTTTTTTTTTTTTTTTCTTCTGAGAAGTGGTCATAAATAACTTCAGTTTCACTAAAACTCTCCCTACAGGGCTATTTCAAGGCTTCCCAGCAGCACACACAGAATTAGATTTTCATGTCCAAAGGATCTCTAAGGAGGCAAAATTAAATTACATAACAGAAAAGAAAAATGAGGGAGTTCTGGGAAAGGGATGAAGGCTGGGAGAGAATAGCAGGAAACCGGGTGGTGTGTGTTGGGAGTTTTACGGGCTTGTGTGACAGTCTGAAGTCCGTGGATTGATTGTAGATCTTCCTGTATGTCACCTGTCTCCTCCAGGTGCATCCCTCTCCCCAGGGTATGCAAACCCAGTCTACCCCATTTGGGGGACTTCTGGCTCTCCTTTCTCTCATGCAGCTATTAATTCCTTCCCTCCTCTTTGCAAATGCAGCTCTCTTTCCCTGCAGCAACTCCCACTTATCCCTTTGCGCCTGTTTTCTGGGAAGAACGGGGCTTCTGGCAGCAGGGCTGGGTGAGAAAGGTGATAACAATAACTTTCTTGACCCTTCACATACATTTCTCCTAATGCCTCCTTTTTAGTGCTTTATCAGTGGCAGAAATCTGTGCAAGAAGACAGAAATCAGTCATTCAGTATAAAAAGAGCTAACCCTACTCTGCAGTAATCTGTAAATTAGCCTGTTTCATGCTATTCATACCTGGATTGTCTAGCTGCATATGAGTCGTAGTCAATTTATTCCAATAGGGTGTCTAATGAGCTCTGACATTGGTCCTTTCTCAAATGATCAAGAGATCTGACTATATAATATTTCCCATTTATTGTCATTTGTATTGACATTAATTTAAATTCCTGTGATCCCCACCCTATTGTAGGCTTTTTATATAAAATACATCTAATGGAAATAATACAACTCTCTTTTATAACGCTTGTGTATTTTTCTATTTTTCAGTAATATTTTGGTATGATTTTTTTCTACTCTGTTCCTGTAATGGCTAAATACTCATATGTTCTCCCTTGACTGATTCAAATGTATTGAATTTCATTATTCATCTTCCGTTAGTTGCGTTAAAAAATCCTCTTTGATATTATGTGTGTGTACTTTTTACCTTTAGAAGGTGCATTGACATTGTTCTGTGACTTTTGTCTTAATTCACTTACATTGGCTTGTAAGGTCACAGCCTCTCTGTGTTGCCTGCTTTCCTGTACCTAGCATTGCTGCAGTTCTTTGCTTTTTGCTCCAGGGGGCAAGAAGCACTTTATTCTCTGGTACAACAATTCTGAGATTTAAAATATAAACGTAGGGCAACCAGCATGGAAGATGGCATCATAAATAGAAGGGAAAGACCTGTAGTTTGCTTCCTTTGTCTATGCAAATGCATAGCAATAATAGTCTTTCACGACCCACACTCTGCAGAGTTAACCCAATCCTTTTAATAATCTGTGGAAGAATATTGGTTGCTATGGCAACATGTTCTGTGGTACCACTTGACTGTCAAAATAACCTCATGAAATACCATGCTAAGAATGTTTTAGAAACTGACTTCTAAAATAAAAAGTAAATAAATCCACCCAACTTTAGAAGATACAGCAAGATTAATGAAGTCTGCCACAAGGGAACAACCATTTTCCAACCAAGGGGAATCAGACTAGTGCAGATGGATATATTGTGTTTCTCATCCTTGGTGAGTGAGCTGAAATGGAATTCAGAAATATTATTTTCTGCTTAAATTAATGGTTTACCAACCACATCTGTGTATAAGAAGTTAGCACAAGAATCAAGGGTTAAATGATCCTCAGATGTTATACAATCTGAGTTGATTCCTGTCTGTTTGGTGCCTTTGCTTACAGTTTCCATCAGCTTGTGTTCATCTTCAGACCTGCTGCTGCTTCTCCACTTCTTTTCCCCCTTACTTTTCCTTCACCTCTGCATTCCCCTTCTTGCAGCAGACTCCATGTGTTTCTTTATTCTATTGGCTAAAATAAACTGCAGTTAAGTGTTTTGTGGGGTTTTTTTTTCATTTTTATATGAGCCTTATAGCAGTGCTTTAGAGCTAATGTTACCACCAGATTAATAGATGGGGTCAGCCATTTGTCTCCAACAGCATTATGCTGGTCAAGCAAAAATTCAGACACTTCTGAAAGATTGTTTAGACAAACAAGTGTTCCTAAAGACAGCATTTAGCATCTGGATATCAGGTAGGCTGCACAAACAAATGTCAAGCAGGCTAGAACAGCTACTGCATATTCCAATTTAAATATGGACAAAAAATTAAGATATGAGTAAAATTTACACTTTTTTTTTGTTGTCCTTTTTTTTTTTAACATGAGATCTTAAAAACAATTCACTACTGACTTAACTTTCCTCCTCCTCCTCCCGAAACCAATAAAAGTTGCCACTGCATTTCAATCCATTGAGGTGGACTACCCTGCGTAGCAAAATAACATACAAAAATAGGAACTCTCCACTCTTCCTGTTTCTGGCTGTCATAGAAGATTAGGATACTGGTTTAAGCAAAAATCAGCATTACTCCCTTATGACTGAGACCAATATGGAAGCCTTCTAGCTGATGAAACAAAATAACAGGTCATTTTAAAATAAAATTTTTACCTACAAAATAAGCTAGCACATTTATTATTGGTAAATATAAAATAAAAATTGAAACCTCTTATTTGTATTGAACTGATCTTTTTTTTTGCAAAACCTTTGGACTGATCCAGGCAAACGTAATACAGTTGTATTTTTCTTTTCTGAATTCCACAGATGACTGTTGAAGCAAGATCCCCTTAGCTTATATTATTTCCTTCTTGGGGATAGTGTTGTTATTTTTTTTAATTATAGTTTTTATTCTCTGTAGAATATCCTAAACTTAATGATGTTAAAGCAAATTTTAAAGTAAAATAATTAGAATTTGCCAATTAATTGATAATAAAGAAAATAAATACATATTTTAATGTATATTATTATGCTCACTCATATTTAAAGTATAATTGCAGCTAGATCAATATGCGCCTTCCTTAGAGTGTGATTTTCACACACCAGATTAACAGTTGAGTAGTTACGTTGTATTAAAATAGCAGTTTATCTTTTGGAATTTTTCAATGGGAATCTTTTAAGTTCTTTTCATTGCGTAAAATGGTTCTTTACAATATATCACTGTGTTTAATTTGAAAGCACTGTTTCTTTATGCACAGAGGCCTTCTTCAACATGTTTATCACCAAGAGAGGAAGATGATGATGATGCAGGTGAAAATACTTGTGGTCCTTCAGGTTTATGGGAGGCATTGACACCTTGCAATGGATGCAGGAACCTCGGTTTTCCCATGCTTGCACAGGTATATCTTTACCTTTTCATCATAAAATATATTAACTATAGAAGAGCTGCTTAATCTCTTTTCTGCCTTACCTCTTACAGTCATTTCTAGTCTTGCCTTATTTCCTTCAAAATTGTTAGCACCAGTCTTCATTTTAACACCAAAATCTGGTTTTAAAGTTAAATGTTGAGGTTCGGTCATCCTGCTGTAATACTCATCCAGATGAGTTTAATATTGCGACTGTTTGATGTTTATTACCCCTATTTTAGACAGATAGTTTTTGTGTTGTATAGCTTTCTCTTCTGATTCCATCTGGGAGAAATTTTGAAGTCACCTATTTTCCTTTGGGATAAGTACTCCATTTTGGACCAGCTTCTAATTAATATAATGACATCTCAGCTACTTTCTTTATAGAATTAATAGAGGACATCATGCATAGCTCAGCTGGTGTAAGTATATAGCCTAAGACTTCCCTTTGAAGATTATGTAACTTAAAAAAAAGTCCCCAAACATTTTCAAAAGCTCATGATAATACAGAGGAGAATAAATAAAAAAGGGTAATATACTTGGGTCTAAGTCCCAACAATTCTCAGAGCAGACAAGTCTGCAGTATCCACCAAGGCATGCCAACAGCTGTGTCCTGAACAAGTGATATTGTATTGCTACAGAACAGGATGATGCTTATTGCTGCTTCTGGGTCTCCCTTGTTCTCTCCCTCCACTATAGTTTAGCACTCTCATTTCTGTAACATTTTTCCTGCGCTCTTCTTCTAGCATTGAATGGAGGCCTGCCAAATTTCTGTTTAGAAATGTCTGCTTTTCCAGTTGCATCCTTACTTGGCACTGCATTTAAATAGCTTTGTCAGATTCTCGTGTACCAGATTGGAATTACATATCCTGTCTCATCACACTTTATACACTGTTGCTTTCATACCGTGACTGTACGTTTTATTCCCTTTAGTCTCATGGGACTTGCACCTGTTTGAAGTCAATGCTAAAGCTTCCACCGCAGTCAATGGAAACAGGATATGGCAACTAATGTGCCTGAATAACAATGAGCACTGCCCTATCTTTTTATAAGGAGCTTTTATATTTGTTTCTCCTTTCAGTAGCTGTTTTCTACCTCATACTATCTATCATTTTAGACATTTGGCAAGGTGCAGAGCTGCTGGAATTATCCCAATTTACAACAGGAGTGCTGTAGTTACTAATTCCTCATTTTTTAAAAACTTGTTTAAAAAAATATTTCTTAAGTGGAACATTTCTTATTTAAATATGTATTACCTATGGTTTAGTTATTGTTAAACTTTCCCATGATGAACATATATGCCATTTTGGAGTGATTTTCTAATTAAAAAAATTTGTTGTTTTCCTTGTTTCTTTTTAACGTAAGGTATTTGTAAAGTGTGTTATAAAATTGAGGAATGCATTTGAAAAATAGAACAAAGTTAGCTTTGTTGGTTGGTATAACTTTCTTTTTTATAAAGAAAGATTCATGTCAAGAACAATGTAAATTTTAAGATAGTGACTCCTGAATTAGTTTTATTCATTGTACTTAAATTTTAAACTCAACCTTACAATATGTCATCTTTATTGCTCTGAGAACTAATAAGATTTCTAATTATGGGTACAAAAGAATATATTTATTCTATGTTCATTCATGAAATGACAGATTGTCTTTCTAGATTGTTTCTCTCCATAAAAATTGAAGGCAAGATAGTTTTGGTTTTCTATTGTTTTTCTTTTTACGGAAGAAAGAAAAGAAATGAAATAGTGAAAAATCTCCAAATTACAAACCAGTGAATTCAGTTTATAAAGTGTTGCCATCACTGTATGCAATCTTTCAAGTTGTTGGCTAATCTGTTGAATTTTTCACATTTACTTCAGGATGCAGCAGAGGACATCTTGTTCTAAGGGATCGAGAACACAAATTATTTATTTCTAGATTAAGACCAATAACTTGAATTGGTCTAACAAATTATTATATAATCTGCAACAGCATGTTTTAGGTAAAAGTACAAAAATGTGTTTCTGATATTCATGTCAGCCCACTAACATATCAGAAAACGCAGACTTCATCACAAAGAAACAATGAGATAAGGGTGTTTGACATCATGTCTTAAAATCCATACTCTACTAAAGATCCCAAAATAGGGAGAAGGGTCTATCAATTACTATTGAACACAAATGACAAGTTCATTTCTCCAGTTGTCTTGTAGCTAAAAATAGATTTTACAGTTATATAAATACACTGTGTTTACACATCAAAGGAGAACAACCATAAAGATTGATTCTGTGTTTATGTACTGGGTTTATGTACTGGGATTGATTCTGGGTTATATAAACTATACACAGTTTATATACACAGTCAGAGGTACAATGGTAAAATGAAAGTGAATTTTAGGTGTGATTATGACAGTGTCCATCTGTAACCTAATGATCTAACAGTTTTAAATATGCCAACGAAAAGGGCAGTTATCTCCTTGACGAAGTTGATTTCTTTATTGCAGTTATGGAAAAAGGCTTGGCTGGAGGTACTTCTGACACGCAGTATGACATTTCTGGCTGTAATGTGCTGGGAAGTGTCATTTTAGAAAGGGCTGTTACAGAAAGTTCTGTGTAAATTGTTCTGCAGATACCATTTAAATCCTAACATAGCAGTAATACAGGTGTTCTCAGAATAAGCAGCTCCCTGTTAGAGTCTCACAATTGGTGAAGTCCTGGAAGAGCTTGATGGAAAATCTTCGTGTCTTGTAAAAATTTCAGGGTTTTTAGAAAATGCCCAATTCTACATCAGAATGGAGCTAACAACCAACCAGCTTCATCCACCTGCAAAATACAAAAAAGCCAGAGAGCAAGGATACCCAGCTGGATTTTGGGAGATCAAAATTTAAATGCCTCTTCTTATTTTAGCAGAGAATGAAATCTATTTGTAGGTTATGATTTATGGTTAATGTGGGGCTATTACTTTTTTCTGGAATTAATCTTTCTTTTGGGGCAGAAATTCCATTCTTGGTAAAACTGATGCACGTTTTTGTGAAAAATGTTGACTTCCACAAATGTGTATTTAATATCTGAAGAAACATTTCTTAGGGAATTCCAGGTTCTGTATTTTCTGGCTGTCAGTCAGTACAAAAGACACATCTTTTTTCCACCTGTATAACTGAATAACAGTTCTACAGATTCCAGAATTTCTAATAATCTTAAATATCAGCGCAGTAAAAAACAGTTTTGAAAACTTTCAAAGACACAAAACCCCAAAAGTGCTTCTACAGCACTCTCAAATTCTAGCATTGCAGGCTTCATTGGAAACAGTTTACTCTGTAATGACTTGTCTGTTAAACTGAGAGAAAGCTTTTATAAATTGTATGCTAATACTAGACTCTCTTCCACGGATCTCCAGTTGTTGTAAAATCTTCCTACAGTAACTACCAAGATTTTTAATGCTTTAATGGTTGCATAAAAATACGTTACTAATGAATATTCTTCCTGTGCAAGAGCTGGAATAAAAGAATATGGTATTTCATATATAGTTTTCTCTCAGGGTAGCCACAAAAATAGAAGTTATGTGACAAAGTATAACATTTAGCTGGAGAGATCTCACTATGCTGTAGGTCAGTACTGGAAAGAAAACTGAGATATGATCCTTAAAAAATATTTTTGAGCAATGCCTGCTAACAATAAAAAAAGCTGGAAGCATTGTAGTGTCATTATTACTGACCATCTTAAATGAAGAAGCATTAGTCAAGAGACTTGTAATTCAGCTTAATGTAGAATAGGAAAGTTTAGAGGTAGAAATAGCATAATCAGTTTAATATGCACATGGGTAGTTACAGTTATTAGGATGCCCAAAGAAACACAAGCTGCCAGGACAAAGTTTTGCAGATAATTGGCTTGACACTACAGCTTTGTTTTTGACTACAGAGTTATGGTCATCTTTGGGTGCTGCTTTTTCATTTGGTCAAATATTAACTTTTTTCAGCATAGTAAAAAGTTTGAAAATAACCCCCTGTCAGAAAAGCCTATAATCTAGTAGTAGATAGGGTCTGTGGATGTGGATCTCTCAAACAGAAAAAAACCTGAAACTTGTCGTATCTCCTGTGAGTACTCCAATTTCTGTATTATTTTGTGCAAGACAGGCACTTCTACTAGCCTAGATTAAAAATAAAAATAAAACAACCACCCAAAACATAGCTAGCTCTTCCCATTGTATTCTGGAAGAAGCCCCATCTAGTAGGGATGTGATGCATTTTCTACGGACAGGAAGATCACGAATTCCCAGGGAAGGCAGCACGCTTCTACCTACATAGTGTATTTCTATCTAGATAGTTCACAAAGGTTCAAGAGGGTTTTGGTCTACCTTGTTTTAATGCAAACTAACATTGAGACAAAGTCATTAAGAGAACTTTGAGACATACTGAGATAAAAAAAGCTGTTCCCAAACTGCCCTAGCACAAGCAAAGCCTGTGTTTTCTTGTATGTGTTTAGATAAGCCACACCAAGTTCTGCCCCTTGATAGAGTAACATTCAGTGCATACTGGTCAAAAGACAAGCTGGAATGAAAACTACAGAGTTTCATGTTTGCTGCTTTATTCAAGGCAAAAAATTTTAGTATGTGGATATTGTCAGGGTGCCCTGAGGGCTGACGACTCCCTGGGGGCGAGGGCATTAGGAGCCACAGGGGCTGCCTGGCGTGGCAGGGCAGGTCCTCACCAGCGAGGGCTTGTCCCAGTGCCCCGTGAGGGAGCAGGGCAGGCTGGGGGCAAGCAGCTGGGGGCAGTCGGGGGCAGCCCTGAGCACAGCACAACAGGAAAGTTCATGATGCTGAGGCAGGTCCAATATCAAGCCAGAAAGTCAGTCCACATGTTGGGGCTGGGATCAGGCCCGGTGAGGCTAATCAGGAACCAAGAGCAGATCACCAGGATGTCCATGGTGAGGCAGGTCTGCAGTGAAGCTGGGAAGCTGGTCTGCAAGTCAGGGTCCAGAACATTGGGGTCCTTGGGCAGGCATGGGCACAGATGTGGCAGTTAGAGATGGGTACTCCTGTAGCTTGTCTCAGACAGGAACTGAGGGCCCAGGGCTGAGCTTGGGGCTTGGGGCTGCTTGGGCCCATGGGCACGAGTGTGTGTAGGGGCCCCAGGTGAGGCTCTTCAGGGACAGTAAGAGCATTGCTGCACTCAGCACTGTGACAGATATTGATAAAAGCAATAAAATACATGAACTGGAAGCTGAACTGAAATGTGGTTGTTACTTGACCTGTTATTGCAGAAAAGAAGAGTAAGGCCAAGAAGGAACACTTACTGATGTACTAGATTGCTTTGCATGCACTTCATATTCAGGTTCTCCATATATGTATGTGAACATATTCATCTGCATTTACACCTGCATGTCTTGGCTGGCATTTGTATAGACGGAGTATTCCACTACAGCATCCTTTCCTGAAGACTCCCAGTGCTGCATGCTGCAAGAGGAGATAGGATTTGTAAAAACCTATGTTCTTGTGTCTTATAAGGGCCTAGCTACGCAGTACCAAAGTGCAGGGACAATACTGGTAACATCAGGGCCTGAACTATGAAGAGAGCTGTGCGTATTAGTCTACTCCTGGCTCTCCTGCCTTATGGAGAAGACAGAACTCTTCTCGTACAGAGAACTCTTACAATCTCATTATATTTAAATGTGAAATAGGTATTAATCGGCTCAGATCTGGAGGTAAAGGTACTGGAATACTTCAGCCATTTTCCCCATAAAGTCTTCTTATGGCAGAAATGTCAAAGGTTGAACAAGGGATAGTCCTCTCTCTCCTAGTTTGCCTGAACATATGTTTTGGTAAAGTAGTAGGAAGCAATTTGAGAAAAGACCAGTTTGGCAAGGGCATTTGTTTGCTTTATCAATTGGTTAAGGGGCACAAGGTAAGGAAGGGGTAAGGAATATGGTAAGTAAGCGTAGAGCACCCTGTGTGCCAGTAACAGAATTGTTTCTTGGTCTTAATCATCTATTCTGTAGTGTAGGTTAATTTACGATTCAGCTCCTAATATAGTTATTTTAAAATGTTTATCGGTACCCAGATACATACATACTCACATTTGCTTTGGAATAAAGCAACATACTCCAAATGTATGATTTCATTCCATTTTCTTTATCATGGATAGTGTGCTTTGAACATTTCTCTGCTAAGGGGCAAACAGGGCCTGATGTACAGAGATAAATACAGGGCTGCCTGCAATGTCAGAGAGATGGGTGGTGCAGTGTCCTGCGTGATCATAGCAATATTATCAGTTCAAAGCAAGCAGTCTGCACACCTTAATCTTGACAGCCATGCCAGCATATTTTCCTAATTGTGATATAAAGTAATTGTGAGAGAAGGTAGATTTAGTTATGTCTCATTTAGGAATCCACTGGATCAGCTTGACTGTACTGTCTCTTGAATTGTGTTGTATATATAACTAAAAAATCCTGACAGTTATTCCCTATGTTTGACATAGGGAATATGTCAAACCAGGAACACCACATTTGTCTAACTATTACAAAATGAAAACAATGTAAAGAGAACAGTGCAGTTACTATGGAAAAACTGAAATTCGATTTAACAGCCATAAGTATAAATCTTCATGTTGCCAGTCGCCAGGAAGCATGGCTATTTACAAAAATATAAACAGATACGTAAAGTTTACTTAAATACTTAAAGCAGCACTATGTTTCTAGCTTAGTGTCAGATTTTCATCATTTTAGAAGCAATGAACTTCTGGGAGACCTTCACATTTACTTTTAAGACTGATCTATATTCTGCTTCTACAACCCTAGGATTCCTAGAGGTATGAACTCTAGCAACTTTGTCGTGGGTTCTCCTGTGGAAGAGAAATTTCCCAAAAGAATGTCTTTTAGACGGAGGGAAGAGAAAGTAGACTCCTGGCTACATTTTTAGGAGAGAAACTGTATATAATACTGTTTCTTTACCAGTATAGGCTGTGATAGGAATATTTAGAGTTTGCAGTTTGATGCATCAGTTAATAATGTTATGTATTTCATGTCCGACTTCTAGAAGATCATCATGTCTGTCTGTACTTCTTTTTACATAATTTTAAAAAGAAGTTTTTAATGTTTACAGTTGCAAAGACTGTTCTGGATACATGATAGACGAATGACAAAATTAAGTAAGGAGCTAACTCAGTTTTCACACAGAGATCGTCTATTCCTAAAAAAATCTTTATACTGATACTCTCTGGAGAGAGACAGCATGACTCTACGTTGTCTCTTTCTGGAGAATTTCAATATTTGGAAACTTATTGGACATTATTTATTTTCATTTTAACACATTCTTCCTGTTTGAACTCCTCCTATTTTCAGTTGCCTCTAAAAATTTTCTTAGATTTTAAGCTCAGTGAGAGTGTTATAGTAATTTTTTGAACTCCGGAAGTGCAGAGGAGGGATTATAAAAGAGGGAGTATTTCTTCTTTGCTCTTTAATAAAAACAGAGAAAAACAAAGAGCATATTTTTAACTGAACACTATTGGCTAAAGTATTTTAACAGCTTGGACCCAAGAAATGGTATCATCCTTCACTAAAAACTTTACCTCTCAGTGCATTCAGTGGAAGTACATTTCAAATTCGACCAGTAAAGAAACAGATTTGGCTAATATTACTTGGTGTTGAAGTTCACCAAAATTAGAAATAGAAAGCCTTGTGGCATTATCTAATTTATGTGTTACAGGGGAAGAAACCTGTTATCTTTTTTAGTGAGGTACTAATTTGATAGGTGATATAGATATGGTAGAGACAGAATTATTTTCCAGGGAGGACCACCATTAGACAGGAAAACTTTGGCACACTGTATACCTGGAACATGAATAGCAGGCGTAAGATTGTTATATTACCTATAGTATTTTCCTACAGTTGCTAAACTTCAGTGAAACATATTTTTTTTTCTCTTCTTATTTCAGTGAATTAAATGATGAGTTTACTTAAATGAGGTTGACATGGAGAGCTATATTACCCATAAGAAAATATTTCTGTTAAACTTTTGATTTTGCAGTGTTGTCTCTTCTGCAGTAAGCGGACGTTTTATTGGTAATTTCAGGAACACACCGCCCACACACTGAAGCAGCTACTGAAAAGTGCAATATGTATTCTGCCTAGAAAGAATCAGCAGGTGATGATTATACCCTGCTGAACAGTGATGGGAAATAAGTATAGTGAAAAAAATTGTGGCTTATTTTAGTGCTATGCTACAATTTCTGATTGTGTTTTAAGGAATGAAGCTGAGCGTTTAGTTCTTTCATACAGTATGTAGCTTCTTAATTTCCAATGTAAATTTCCAGGTGCCCATGACTTCAGATATCTTGTGGCAAATGGATTTTTACTGTACTAATTGTACAATCTAGAAACCACCACACAGGTATGTAATGTAACCAGAGGTGTTGTAATCTATTTATCCTTGGGTATTTTCAGTATTGACTGGACAAGGTCCAGAGCAACCTAATGGTTAAGATAGCTCTGCTTTGACTGAAAGATTTGATGAGATGGCTTCCAGAGATCTCTTTCAAATAAACATCTACATTCAATAATTCCCTGTAAAATTCTAGATATGTGACCTCAGATGAGCTAACTTCTCTAAAAATTTAGGACTGACTCCATTTTCTTCAGTTTGTGAATTACCGTTTGTGAAAGTATGACTATCCCTGTCCAGCACTGTGTAATTCTGGTCACTGCTGGTCTGTGTTGTCTCTTCGTGTGATCATGAAACAGCAAAATTAAATGGGATGAGACAGAGAAAAAAGAGAGGTGTCAAACAATACTGGAATTGTTGATATAGTTAGAAATAACCTGAAGTATTGATGACCATACTGGTTTTCAAGATGGACTTCAATTACTATTAAAGACATTCATGTAGAAATTAATGTTGAATTGAACACTGCCACATTCCTAACTGAAATATGGCACAGTTATCAACTGGGAAGATCTTAAATTGTGTAAGTATGTTACACTTTGTTACTCTGTGATTTGCAGTTTAGTGGTAACCAGAATACACACTTTCAAGGGAATGTTTTTGCTTTCAGGACTGCCTGACAAATTATGGGAAGGTGGAAAAAAAATCAATCTGAATTGCACAGCGAATGGATAGCAATAATACATAGCAAATAGTTTTGTACATGAAAGAACTTCAACTTTGTATTAAAAACTTCATGTTTGAACTTCAGCTGCTTCATAACAGAAATATTAAAACAGTATGTTGAAACTTGAAAACTTACGTAGAAGCTCTTGGTTAGTCTGCCCAAATGGGCTTACTGTTCAGTATTACATTTTTGGGGAAAAAAAGCCATCACAGATACTTTATATTTGTTACCTCTATGACAGTAACAGGAGGAAAAGTGTTTATGGACGAAAAAGCTGGTATATGAGGTATGTGGAGTTAAGACAACAGTTGCGTGGTGATATCTGGGCACTGTGATTATGACATGGACTTTACTCCACCAATTAGCCATTAAGTCATGCTGTGGTAGGGTTGCAGTTCTGTGAAGGTTTAAAGGTACTTCTGTTTAAAGGTACTTGACATTTTGGGACTTTTTTTGAGCCTAGCAACTTTTTTTCTGTTTTAGGTTTGGGTGTGGGTTGGGTTTTTTTTGTTTGTTTGTTTGTTTTGTTGTTGTTTTTGTTTTGTTTGGTTTGGTTTTGGTTTGGTTTTTTGGGTTTTTTTTATGGCGGTACAAATACATTTGAGAACCACTGACAAGCTAATACTGGAAACTGTGATGGATTTTTTTTTTTTACTTCAGTGTTTAGTAGTAGGGAAATTCATGGCTTCATAGAGTCAGTTCCTGGAGAAGTCTGTAAAACTGATAGAACGTGACTTCTTTCCGAAGAAAAGACCTGACAACTGGGCATTTAAAAAGAACAATGTTGCAGTCTAACTGTAAATCCTCTCTTGCTGTACAAAACAAATTGCATGCCTTGGATTTAATGTCATGTCTGGCTGCTGTATGTCACTGAAAGCTTCTATTACCAGTACCCATTATACTGAGTCTGAAAATGAGATAAACCCTGATTCAACAAATTAATTAAGCCTACTTAAGCATAAGTACTGATGTTCTACATCCCGTTTGGGCTTCCGTACATGAATCATAGAACAGTTTGGGGACTTTTGAAGGCCATCTAGTCCAACCCCCCTGCCATGACCAGGGACATCTTCAACTAGATCAGGTTGCTCAGAGCCCCGTCCAACCTGACTTTGAATGTTTCCAGGGATGGGGCATCTACCACCTCTCTGGGCAACCTGTGGCAGTGTTTCACCACCCTCATTGGGAAAAATTTCTTCCTTAGATCTAGTCTGAATCTGCCCTCTTTTAGTTTGAAACCATTACCCTTTGTCCTATCACAACAGGCCCTGCTAGAAATTCTGTCCCCATCTTTCTTATAGGCCCCCTTTAAGTACTGGGAGGGCCTGCAGTCAGGTCTCCCTGGGGCCTTCTGTTCTTCAGGCTGAACAACCCTCATTTCTCAGCCTTTCTTCACAGGAGAGGTGCTCCATTCCTCTGATCATTTTTGTGGCCCTCGTCTGGACCCGCTCCAACAGGTCCATGTCTTTCCTGTGCTGACGGCTCCAAAGCTGGACGCAGGACTCCAGGTGGGGTCTCACCAGAGTGGAGCAGAGGGGCAGAATCGCCTCCCTTGACCTGCTGGCCACGCTGCTTTGGATGCAGCCCAGGATACGGTTGGCCTTCTGGGCTGTGAGTGCACATTACTGGCTCATGTCCAGCTTTTCATCCACCAGTACTTCTCTGTAGGGCTGCTCTCAATCCCTTCATCCCCCAGCCTGTACTGATACCGGGGGTTGCCCTGACTCAGGCGCAGGACCCTGCACTTGGCCTTGTTGAACCTCATGAGGTTCACACAGGCCCATTCCTTGAGCTTGTCCAGGTCCTTCTGGATGGCATCCTGTCCCTCAGGCGTGTCAATCGCACCACTCAGCTTAGTGTCATCTGCAAACTTGTTGAGGATGCACTCGATCCCAATGTCTATGTCATCGATGAAGATATTAAAGATTCCCCAGTTGGTTCCTTGAGGGACACCACTCATCACTGATCCCCATCTGGACATTGAGCCATTGACCACTGCCCTCTGGATGTGACCATCCAACCAATTCCTCATCCACACAACAGTCCACCCATCAAATCCATCTCTCTCCAATTTAGAGAGAAGGATGTTGTGGGGGACCATGTCAAAGACCTTACAGAAGTCCAGATAGATAACATCCATACCTCTTCTGTTGTCCACTGAAGTAGTCACTCCATCATAGAAGGCCACTAGGTTGGTCAGGAAGGACTTGCCCTTGGTGAAGCCATGCTGGCTGTCCTGAATCACCTTTCTGCCCTCCATGTGCCTTAGCATAGCTTCTAGGAGGATCTGTTCCATGATCTTCCCAGACACAGAGGTGAAGCTGACAGGTCGGTAGTTCCCAGGGTCCTTCTTTCTACTCTTTTTACAAATGGGAGCAATGTTTCCCTTTTTCCAGTCTCCAGGGTCCTCATCTGACTGCCAGGACTTTTCAAATATCATGGAGAGTGGCTTGGCAAGTACATCAGCCAATTCCCTCAGGATTCTGGGATGCATCTCATCAGGTCCCATAGACTTGTGTATGTTCAGGTTCCTCAGGTGGTCTCGAACCTGATCTTCTCTTACAGTGGATCAGCTTTGCTCCTCCAGTCCCCGTCTTGCAGTCCATCCCCTCGAGAGGTGTGGGAAGAGAGGCTGACAGTGAAGACTGAGGCAAAGAATTCGTTGAGTACCTCAGCTTTCTCCTCATCCATTGTTATCAGTCTGCCAGTCTTGCTCATCAGGGGGACTATGCTTTCTTTGACCTTTCCTTTGTGGTTGATACACCTGTAGAAGCCTTACTTATTATGCTTTACATCCCTTGCCAAGTTCAGCTCCAGCTGCACCTTGGCTTTCCTGATCCTACACAACCAGGCAGTGTCTCTGCGCTCTTCCCAGGATACCTGTCCCTGCTTCCACTGCCTGTGCATTTCCTTCTTGCCCTTTATTTTGACCAGCAGGTCTTGACTCATCCATGCTCGTCTCTTGCCTTCCTTTCCTGACTTCTTAGACCTGGGGATCGAGAACTCTTGCACTCTGTGGAAAGTGTCCTTAAAGATCTGCCAGCTCTGTTCTGCTCCCTTGTCCCTGAGGGCATTTTCCCATGGGGTCCTATTGACTACCTCCTTGAAGAGCTGGCAGTTTGCTTTCCTAAAATTCAGGGTTCTGACTTTACTCTTTGCCTGCCTCGTATCCTTCAGGACTGTGAACTCCACCAGTGCATGATCACTGAAGCCCAGGCTGCCTCCAACCTTGACATCACCGATTAGCTCACTTGTGTTGATGACCAACAGGTCCAGTACTGCATTCCCCCTGGTAGAGCTGTCTATTACCTGGCTTAAGAAGTTATCCTCAATGCATTCCAGGAGTCTTCTGGATTGCCTATAGCTCACTGTGCTACTTTTCCAGGAGATGTCAGGGTGATTGAAGTCCCCCAGCAGGAGGAGAGCCTGCAAGTGTGATTCCACTTGTAGCTGGAATAAGAAGGCTTCAACAGTAGACCCTCCTTGATCGAGTGGCCTGTAGTAGACACCAATCACAAGGTTCCCTTTGTTACCTTGGTCTCTGATTCTTATCCATAAGCTTTCCACCTGCTTGTGGCTATACTTCAGAGACAGCTCTTCACACTCTATCCATTTCTTGATGTAGAGGGCAACACCTCTGCCCCTCCTTCCTTGCCTGTCCCTTATGAACTGCCTGTAGCCATTGACAGCTACATTCCAGTCACTGGATTCATCCCACCAAGTTTCAGTAATAGCAATCAGGTTGTAGCTTTCTAGCAGCACAGTAACTTCCATCTCCTCCTGTTTGTTGCCCATGCTGCGTGCATTGGTGTTGAGGCACTTCAGCTGGGGGATGTGTCACCTTCTCAGAGAAACAGCCTTTAATTCCTTTGAGGTCTTTCACTGCTGTTTCCCTGTTGGTTCCTATTACCTCAGGACCCCTGGCTCATCTCCGTAAGACTTCAGGTGTGCTCCAGTGTGCCCAGCAGGTCTCAGAGCAACAGGTTGAGGGCCCTTGCTAGCACCCCGTCCCTTGAACCTTGGCATGTCATCCCACAGCTTGTCACAGGCAAGCCTGATATTATCCCCCTCCCCCTTCAAGTCTAGTCTAAATCCCTGTCAATTAGCCTTTGTAGCTTGTGATCAAAGACCCTCTTCCCCCTTTGAGAAAGGTGAGTCCCATCTGACACCAGCAAGCCTGGTATTGTGTAGGCCATCCCATTATTGAAAAACCCCAAATTGAGGTGGTGACACCACCCACAGAGCCATGTATTACGAGAGCGGGCCCGTCTGTTTCTTGCAATGTTGCTGCCTGCAACTGAAAGGAGAGGGGAAAAAACCAGCCTGTGCTCCACATTCACTTACCAACCATCCCAAGGCCATGAAGTCTCTTTTGATTGTCCTTGGACTACGCATCGTGGCTTCATCACCACCCACATGGAAGAGCAGTAATGGGTAATAGTCCAAGAGCTGTACCAGGTTAGGAATTTTCCTAGTGACGTACTTAACCAGGGCCCCAGGGAGGCAGCAGACTTATCTAAGAAGAGGGTCTGTCTGGCATATTGGACCTTCTTTTCCCCTCCGAAGGGAGTCACCTACAATTATAACCCATCTTTTCTTTCTTGTGGAAGAGGTTGTGATACAGGGGGTAGGTCTTTCTGACCTTAACAATGCCTCTTGTGTAGACTGATCGTCATCCAAATCATCCATGAACTGGCCTTCCACATCCAGAGCCTCATACCTGTTGAGCAGAGGCACCTGCGGAGGTGAGGTGGGCAAGGAGGGTGTTCATCTGCCGCCCCAAGCATGGACTTGCCTCCCTTTGCTCCTTTCCTTTAAGCTGCTGCCTTCAGCCCAGCAGGGGTAGGATACAGGATCCCCTTGATCTTGTTTTTTTTCTGGTGGCTGTTCCGGTTTCTGTCTCAGGGAGGGCAGAACATGGTTCCACCAGCCAATTTCTTTCTCAGACTCCTTGATGCTCTTTAACCTACTTCCTGTCATGGCTCTGCCACCAGGCTGAGCAGATCAGCCACCTGGTCACACCTCACACAGATGTTCTCACTACTGCTATCAGTTACCAGTGAGAGGCTCTGGCACTGTCTGCAGCCTGAGACCTGGATAGCTGCATTTTTGCGTGGGAGCTCTGTCTGGGTTGCCACATCCATTTTGGTGAGTGCAGAGGACACGGCTTTCCGACAGGTGGATACCATAGCTAAGCTCCTTCTGAGAGGGCAATGACCACCGACTGAACTCACCTCTTGAGCTGGTAGGGTGACTACGCCATTCCTGTGCGCCCTTCTGCACAAACTGCCACGCCATGCTCTGTTTGCTTCCTCTGTTCACAGCATGCCTGGTCACTAGCGTGACTGTACAGAACTGTATTGGGAGACACTTATGAGTTCACCAAAATCCAAACCCAGTCTAAGGCTAAGAGTTTCTTAAAATCCAGAAGTTATTGTTATGATTTTTCCACTATTAATAATTCATTATTAAGATGAACTCATGAATTGGAAGTCAAGTAAAATGGAACTGAAGTAAAGAAGAGCCCATATTTGAGATATCAAAGGGAAATACATAGGACTATGTTGTTGCATGTTTTCATGATAAGGTATTTTGGCCTTGTTTATTGGTAGAAAATGCGATCTACCAATTCTAGTCAAATACATCTTTTCACATTAAGGTCTCTCAGAAAGGCATTCAGCTAGGAAACAAGGAACCTTGCATTCTGTGTTTTTCTACCTAGAATGGTGTAAGGACCTGGAAGACTCCAGACCTTTAGAGCTTGATATGATCACCCCAGTCAAGATTAAAACACAAACGAGGTTCTGTATCGGTTGGGAAGGCTGCAAGCTTTATTGGCAAAGAAAGGAGTGAGAGATAGAAAGGGAAAAGATAGCAAAGCTAGATGTTCAGCAAAGAATAGACACCACCGTGGATCCAAGCAACATCTCACAAAGCCCTACACATCTTTTTCTCGGTGGGAGACACTCCACCCAGCCATGGTGAGCACCACCTTTTATACCCTTCACCCCGCCTTTTTAAGTCGGGTTGCCCGGGGAAACGGCACGTCTCACACGTCCCTCAGCGCCCATGTGGTGATCGCAAGGTGCCCTGGGTAGCGCGCGCGCGCCTCTGTCCTTGCCTGGTACACGCAGCGGGCGCCGGGTATGTCGGCGGCAGGAAGAGACTCCCTGACACGGGAGGTGAGTGAGAGCGTTCCACAGGTGGTGGCTGGGACAACGAGTCCGTACAAGTCTGCCCTCGGCCCCCACAAGTGGTACCAGTTTGTGTTGCTGCAGAATGAAATGCTCTGTTCACTTTCCAGAAGCAGTTCTGATCCACAAAATCTCACTCTAATAAATAGAAAAAACAGTAATGCTACTAATAATATAGGGAATAGTTGTGTTACTTTGGAAAAAGGAGGAGATAGTTTTTTTTTTTTTACAAACATGCGATAGATGTCTCTGTATAACCAGAACAGACCAGGCGTTTTGCAGAGTTTTTCAACATAAAGTGTGAAGACATTGAGGTAAATTAATAAATTGACAGTATCAAGTTGAGTGTATTCTTTTTGGAGGCGCCATAATTTCATAGCGTCCTAATTTTTGATTCCCAACGTTTTATACGTGAAAAAGAAGAGAAAATAAAATCTTTGGGCAATGTTAAGTCCATTTAATTCTACTGATTTTTGAGTTTAGCAAAATTGAGTCCATAACTCTCAGACAGTTCTAGCCTACGTAATTGTCTAAGTACTTACCATCCACTAGCTTCATCCCTAATCAGCCTTTAATGTCTAGCAAATACTTAAGTTCTATATACACATAAAGCTTTTTTGAGTAAACTTGTAATCCATTTGTATGTGGACAGGTGTCTAAATTCAGCCTTATTCAGTTTGGTTTTATAGAGTTACTGTTTTTGAATTGTGATGAATAAAAATTGATAGCAGAAAATTCATTCAGAAACCCATCTGTGTGCTTGTGCTCCCTGTATCAGTGGGGAAGTGTGTGGACATCTCTGAAGATGTTCAGTTGACTGCTTTTTTATGTTGAATGGGAAGCCAGCTAGTGTGAGACTTGAAGTAGAGGCATGTGTTTGACTACAGGCCTAGCTTTTGAGCGGAATTTGTGTGCAAATTAAACACGAGGGAACTTACTGAGGGTACACAGCTGACAAAGCAGAAGGCCTTCCTTCACTTCTTTCTGCCCACTTCCAGAGTGGACAGATTGAGCGTATCTTTTTTGTTTCTTTTGGATGTAATAATGTTCTATTCTAAAGTGCATGAACAATTCCTGAGCTGCCTTGTGAGGGTAGCCGTCACAACATCTTTCTCCTAAGGACAATTATTGTCATCAGGACTGTATGACCAAAGAACTGCAGGCATTCCACAGTTTGGATTGTCAGTGACTAGAATCCACTAGAATTTCCAGAAAGAAAGATCCACTACCAAGTGTTTCCTGTTGTCTGGCTTTAGGTGGTTCCACATGACATGCAGGCTTTCTGAGTAGCAGCTTTCTTTTTCTGACCAACTCTGTTTCCTCATCGTAAAATTATGAAAGGATCTTGAGTTTGCAAATTACTTGGGTGGATGTTAACTTCAAGAATTTATGTTGCTATTTTGAAGTTGAGTTACTCATTTGTTGAAATACAAGAAATTAGTTAAATCAGGACCTAGAGCAATAGAATCAGTAGGCGAAGAGGTTTGTAACTTTTTACCATGTTATTTGTGTGAAACATTGACTTACTGGTTTGTTCGTGTATGAAGGAAGGTCACACAGCATTAATAGAGACTATCTGTAGTAAAAGTATTACATCCAGCTAGTGTGACTGCAAATCTGGGGCGAGATTCCTGAATTTTGGCCAAATAGACATATGATTCTGTAGTAGCTGTTCTGAAACTGGAATTTTGCAGTGAACGTATATAAAGTTTTGTAAGATCAAATTTCATTGGAAATGTTACATTGGTTCCCTTACAATCCTTATTCCCTTCATTTTCTATAATCTCCACATTCTCAGTTTCCATTATGCAATAACTAAGGCCGAGTATTTGCAATAAATAATTAGATTATCATACCACAGAAATCATTATAATAACAATTAAAGCAGTAAAGCTTTGACATAAACCAGTGGGATTCCTTACTTAAAGAGCCATAAGGAAGTAACATGTTTATTAGCTGAATGTTTCTCTTTCAGTGATCAGTAGTGAATTAGGTAACTGTGCTGATGTATTGTCCTTATATTTCAGTCTTCGCTAATTGAGTTCAACATTGCCAAGTCAGTCCTCATAAAATTGCTGAGTATGTAGGCTGTATGATAAGATTCCACTTGATGATGGGACTTTTTATATCCATAAAGCTAAATATCCATGTTATGAATGTTAGTGGGTTTTGGCACATTTTTTGCCAGGAAACGGCAGAGTTCATAGGGTCCCATTCAGAGCTATGGTTCTGAATTGTGGTTTGAAATAGGAAATTACTGGATTCTTTAAGAACACAGGAGATACGGACAACATTGTATTAATATTTGTCTACAACTATTATGCATATTTCTCATGTTGTAATGGAGTAATGTATTTTATAGTAGTTAAATACTGATTCTAACTTACAGTATAAATTTACGTTCCCTCTTATTTTCTTTTATTGTTAGGTTCAGTTTTCATACTGCTGAAATACCATGCTTATTGTAAAAAAAGGTTATTTGTTTCTTCATTCACCTGCTGAGACATCTTCTGGCCCAAACTTCTCACTTTCCAATGAGTTATTTTATCTCTTACTAGAGACAGTGTTATATGAAAATCAGTGTTTGTATGGGCCCCCCTTCATATATGAAGCTCTGACTATGGAACAATATTGGAATATTTTGACAAAGATTAATTAGTGGTTTTATTATCATACTTAGTAATGCATAATATTATATTCTTAATTTTTTTGTCCTGATTTTTTTAATTTACCCAAATTTGTCCCATGTATTGAGCTAATTGCTTGTGTGTGTGTGACAAAACCTAGGCATTAGAACATAAGCAACTTGCAGAGAAGTATTGTTTCCATGGAGCTGAGGTTTCAGCTCATTTTATCTTTTTAATATGATTGCCTTTATTTTAAATAAGTATTTTCCTGTAGCATGATAGTCAAACAAGATGTGGTTTTTTTTGTTTAACATTGTTGATGAAAACTGGAAAAAAAATGGGTGTTTAACCTGGAAATTACTTTCTAGTTTGTAGTTGCATTTTGTTCAGCTAAACTAAGAATCATTTATTAAACTAGTTATTGTGTTATGCTACGTTGCCACACACAACCATTAGTGTTTGCATAAACCCAATTATGTAGACTTGCAGTATATTCTTTGTCACAATGAGTTATTTATTAGAGGAAGCATCTGCTCTTTTTCATGGCCTGAATGTTGTATGCATGGGAAAGCATGTAATATGACTACAACAATCTAACTTAATTTGAAATTCTGAATATCTACTGGATAGAGTTATGAAAACTGCTTAAAATACAGTGATATCTTTCTGCTGCTGAGGTTAACACTGCATTCATTATGCTCACAATTTACCCATATTTTCAGACATTTATAGTTTAGGCTACATTAGTGTGTTTTGTATTATAAAGCTCTGTAGAATCTTTAGCTTTCAGGGATGGACATCTGTAGAGTTTTCATATGAAATTTTAGATTTTAAACAAGATATGTGAAAATATGCATTTGAAAAGGAGAGGATAAACCTGCATTTGGGGTGCTATGTAAATAATGCTCATTTTTCTTCAAACACAAGGTTTGAAAAAGCAGATCTAACTTTTTTTGAATGGTTTCTGAAAAATTATGCATCGTATTTACATTTCTCAAAAGTATAAATATACAGGACAACAAATCCAGCATGTTTTTAAAATGAGCATTTTTCTCAATTCTGTGGAAGGCTTACTGAAACTTATTTGCAAAGGCTGTTTCAGGTGCCGGAGGGAAAGAATTATTTCAGATAACTGTACATGTATTATTCCTACAACAGCAAACCCACTGTTTCAGAGGCTTGTTGAGAGGGTAAGAGAGAATACCCTTTAAATATCTATATTATAAATACTTTGTGCAGACCAGAGTAGATCCTCCAGTGTCATTACCCTTAAATGAGATTATTGGGGATTTTCCAAATTCTGTAATGTATCATGAAGTGAACCTTATTATCTGTTCTGTGACAAATTACACATTCAGGTGTTTCTAGCTGTCATAACAATGAACATTTATCATAGTTTGACTCATGAAAAACGGTTCTAATTACACGATACTATAAAAATTACTTTGGTTAAATTATTAGTAATAGATAAAAGTGTTTTTACTAGCCATAAAATTATAGTAATATTCCTGATTTCTTTCAATGGAGAGGCAGTCAAATATTTCATCATCTAATTGTGTTTATGATGACATAGGAAATACTTTCAATTGTTTTTAGAATCATAGAAATGTTAGGTTGGAAAAGACCCTTAAGATCATCGAGTCCAACCGTTAACTTAGCACTGTGAAGTCCACCACTAAACCATGTCCCTAAGCACCATGTCGACATGTCTTTTAAATATCTCCAGGGATGGTGACTCAAGCAGTGCCCTGGGCAGCCTGTTCTAGTTATTGATAACCCTTTCAGTGAAGAATTTTTTCTTAATATGCAATCTAAACCTTCCCTGGCGTAACTTGAGGCCATTTCCTCTTGTCCTATCACTTGCTACTTGGGAAAAGAGACCCACACCCACCTCACTGCAGCCTCCTTTCAGGCAGTTGTAGACAGCGATAAGGTCTCCCCTCAGCCTCCTTTTCTCCAGGCTAAACAAGCCCAGTTCCTTCAGGTGCTCCTCATAGCACTCGTTCTCTGGACCCTTCAACCAGCTCTGTTGCTCTTCTTTGGACACGCTCCAGCATCACAATGTCTTTCTTGTAGTGAGGGGCCCAAAACTGACCATGCTATTCAAGGTGTGGCCTCACCAGTGCCAAGTACAGAGGCACAATCACTTCCCTAATCCTGCTGGCCACGATATTTCTGATACAAGCCAAAATGCTGTTGTCCTTGTCCACCTGGGCACACTGCCAGTCATATTTAGACAGCTGTTGA
Source organism: Phaethon aethereus (assembly GCF_964289735.1). Lineage (NCBI taxonomy): Eukaryota > Metazoa > Chordata > Aves > Phaethontiformes > Phaethontidae > Phaethon > Phaethon aethereus. The sequence goes on along the minus strand of NC_138575.1, from coordinate 54,355,248 downwards.
CCAACACCCTCAGGTCCTTTTCCACCAAGCAGCTTTCCAGCTGCTCTTCCCCAAGCTTGTAGCATTGCATGGGGTGGTTGTGACCCAAGTGCAGGACTCAGCACTTAGCCTTGTTAAACCTCATATGATTGGCCTTGGCCCATTGATCCATTGGTCCACATTCCTCTGTAGAGCCTTCCTACCCATAAGCAGATCAATACTCACACACAACTTGGTGTTGTCTGCAAACTTACTGAGGGAGCACTTGATCCCCTCTTCCAGATCATTGATAAAGATATTAAACAGAACCGGCCCCAATACCAGCCCCTGGGGAACATCACTTCTGACCAGCCACCAACTGGGCTTAACTCCATTCAGCACAACTCTTTGGGCCTGGCTATCCCAGCAGGTTATTACTGAGAGAATAGTACACCCATCCAAGCCATGAGCAGCCAGTCTCTCCAGCAGAACACTGTAGGAAACGGTTTCAAAGGCTTTACTAAAGCCTAGGTAGACAACATCCACGTTTTTTTCCTCATCCACTAAGCAAGTCAGCTTGTCACAGAAAGAGATGAGGTTAGTTAAGCAGGACCTGCCTTTCATAAACACATGCTGACTGGGCCTGATCACTTGGTTGTGCATGGTGGCACTCAAGATGATCTGTTCCATAACTTTCCCTGTCACTGCGGTCGAGTGACAGGCCTGTAGTTCCCTGGATCCTCCTTCCAGCCCTTGGACATCACATTTGCCAACTTCCAGTCAACTGGGATGTCTTTGGTTAGCCAGGACTGCTGATAAATGATTTTTGCTCAGTATAGTATTGTGACAAACTCACACAACACCGTTCAGGTTCGGGCATTCTCCCTACCACCTTGCTGCAAGTCAAAAAAATATCCTGACTTTCTTCAGCCACTGGTCAGAAAGTCTTTCTTGCTTGAATTCTTGATTCCTCTCAGCAACCTTTGGTTACTTATCATGAATATTTCAGTGTGAAGTGTCCCAGTCCAATAATGTTATACATCAGTCTGTTTACAAACATCAAGAAGTATCTTTAATGCAAACAGATTCAGACTAGATCTAAGGAAGAAATTTTTCATAGGGGGGTGGTGAAACACTGGCACAGGTTGCCCAGAGAGGTGGCAGATGCCCCATCCCTGGAGACATTCAAGGTCAGGTTCGATGGGTCTCTGAGAAACCTGACCTAGTTGAAGATGTCCCTGCTTATTGCAGAGGGGTTGAACTAGATGACCTTTAAAGGTCACTTCCAACCCAAACTATTCTATGATTCTATGACATAACTGAGATAAATGCAATAGTCATTGCTCACTCTAATGGTAATCATCAGCTTTGGGTTGACAGAGTATTTAGGATCAGTAACTCTCAAAATTTTTATTAGTAGAATTATCATAGTACTCTCCTAAAGAACAACTAGGCAGAATTTATCCCACTGTGATGGAAGAGGCGGCACTTGGATTCTTCATGCTGGTTCTCTGGCATGCAGCAAACCAGGGGAGAAGATACAGTACCCTGGTGGATCTCAAGGGGCATGTCAGAATTTAATAACAGTTCTTCATTATCTATATAAATGAAAAAGGTATTTTCTAAAGATGGCAGATATATTGCATTCTTCCCTTCTACATTCATGAGAATATTTCTCCTTTAAGGTTTATTTTTCAGAAGAAAGGAAATCCTGGGTATCTTCCAATTCTTTTTCTTACGTGTTTGCAGATAGTCAATAATTATAGCCATAAATTTTTCTTTACAAGTCTGAATTATCTGAAAATGTAACTTAAGACCATTGAAACTGCCCCCTAATAATTCTCTTTCTAAATCAGTGTCCTTAGCTTCTATTTTCAAGTATAAATATGCATGGGGGCATTCTTGCTCCCCACACTTTCTAAAAAAGTGCCTTAGGGCTAAAATAACTATTTCTTCTAACCTTTGTGATTCTTATCAGGTGTCTTACATAAATTGTGAGGACAGTTAGTGTTTAATGACAAGGAAGTCATGTATCAAAAGAGAGACTTAAGCAAATCCAGATCTAGTAAATTTTCACATAACAGGATACGGTGTGGCCTTCCACTGTGAGTACCCCAGACTGCAGGAGGTCAAGACAACTGTTCATAAACTTAGATTTCTAAGTTATAAATAAGTTAATAATTGCCTGGTGAGACACAACATACCTACATGAATTATCACTGTGATGAATGTGACGAGTAAGATGTAACAATTAATCTTTAAAGAACAGTTTTTTTGCTGTTGCTCAGCTGGCAGTCATGTCTGACTCTGATGTGTTGTCTCACGTTCCAGGGAAGTAATAAAACTTCAACTGACCTGATTTCTATAGTAAAGGAGGTGGATGGTATGAAAAACTTTCAGTTAAATACAAATTCTATCTTCTTGTCAGAATGTCAGCTCAGACTAGATGCCTACTGAGCCTCTATCATTTTATTCTTGGGTCGTACAAACACAAATTCGTATATACTGTTTATATATATAAATTTTATATATGTATATATAAAATATATGTATATATATTTAGCCCTTGAGCATACATCATTTGGATTGATTCTTACAGGGAATGCAAGAGTATCTAGACAACAGAAGCAAGAGCAGCTAGAAGCTTGGCAGAAATGTGGAAACAATGCTTAACATCATGTAGTATTTGAAGATTTACTTGTGTTATGGAATATTTTTTCACACTTGTATATAACCACTTGCAATTGCCATATAGGTGTTTTAGAAGCAAATTCATTCCCACTGATCAACAATCACATCCTCCTCTCCCTGTCCCCTTTCTATTTTCTAGTCCTGTTTAGGTTTCAGATTACATATGATAGGTATTATACCATCAAGCATGTGCTCAGAAGAGACCCAGCTGGCTGGAGGCCTCTGAGTAAGGGCCATGGTGTGTCCCTATCATGTGCTCTGCAACTTCAATCTCACATTGCTGTTTCTTTCTACAAGGCAAAAATCTGATTTATATTTTATCAGTACAGGCAACTGTTCTCTAATGCTTTCCCAGTGACTCACCCACTCTCATGCTTCTCTTTTTCTGTCACTTCTATTGTGTATGTATTTTTATCCTTTCCACAAAAATACTTATTTTAATGTAGTGGCAGCCCAGCACATTACTTTTATGAAGTGGTAATTTCAAGTAAGAACTAATTCTGACTTGATAGTGGTGTCATGTGTCATCTTCAACTTTTTTGAATAGTTTACAGAAATTTGCAATTGAATAATCTCTAATTAAAAAAAAAATAAACTCAGTTTATTTTGATTTCAGGACTGAAGATTATTCAACTATAATGGGAGAATATTTCTTTAGAAGGTTTTATTATGCAGATTAAAATATCTAGGACATGTAGGATTACTGTAGAGTTACTGCTCATTGCAGTAGGTGAGGTGAGACAACAGAACTAATACTATTGAGAAGAATGCTGAAGAACTTTTAATCTTAGAAAAAAAACAGAATCACATTGCTTGATGCCCAATTCTTGAAGAAAATTTTGAAATGTCATCTGCTAACATATAACTTTAATTCGTTTAGAGCTTAAAAATTTCTAGAATATGCTCAGTACCTGTAAAATGGAGAACACATTGCACAACCAGAAGACTTTACATTGCTTTCCTCCAGCAATGAGAGGTTTGTCTTTTTTTGCTACATACACACTTTTTAATTAAGGCTTATCATCTTCATTTAATCAGTTGGTAGAATTCCAGACTTTTTAAAGTACTAATAATTCTTTTTTGACTCTAACTTACTTAAGTACTGCTTGGCATACTGTTATCATATTTGCTTTATTAGGGAGAGATTTAGGAAGAATTTGCTTGTCAGTAATTTACATTCCAACCATTTTCTCAGTAACCCCATCATTTTTATTTATTGTTCTCTGACATTTATATTCTTGCAGTGTTAATTGCAAAATGTTGAATAACATTCACAAAATCAAATTGAATGTTAAGAGCAATTAGGAAAGGAATAGAGTACAAAAGAGGGAACATCATTATGTCAGTATGAATACTTGGTGAGCCCGCATCTTGAATGCCATGTGAAAATCTGATCCCTGTCACATCACTGAAGACTGAGAGGATGAGGGGTGACAGGGGTGGTCAAAAGCCTGGAACAGCTGGGTGAGTAGCTTAGAATTTCTCATTCCCTAAAGGAGAGGACAAGGGAAGTGTGATAGAGGTCTGTGAAATCACAAGGAGTGGATAAATAAAGAACAACCATTTGTTGTCTTCTCAAGTATAAGGGATCCAAACTTGATGAGATAGTTAAAAACAAAATGGGGTGCATGCAAACTGTAAAAAGTGACATGTGCTCTAAAGGCAACTTGAGAAGCTTATTTCAGAAAGTTGAATTCGTGGACATGCAAAACAAAGTAATCAGCTTTTGATTATGAAGTGTGGGACCCTCAAAGGTTTGGAGGAGAAGTGCTACTACATGCTTGTCCTGGTCTTGTGCTGGTTTCACTGTTCACTAGGCCAGCATTGTTGGCTGCCTTCATGACAGAATACGGGTGACATAGACATAAAGTATAATCAAATGCCTCTTCTTACATTTCATATATCAATTTTTAATGTTTTTTTAATGTAGCTGAATTCAGGAGCTGAGCAGGGTTTCACCGGTGCTTGGTGACAATTTTAAGGCTGCAGTATTTCTTCATGGGCTTCTCTAGGCAGATTTACTATTACTAGGGTTTTGGCATTCTGACTTATTCTTAGAGAAACTTGCATCTACAATGATTAAGTTGAAGTCTGCTGTTTTAATCATTGCTTTGGTAAATAAATTTTTGCCTCTGTCTTCTTACAGTAGACTTAGATGGACAAGGTAGAAATTCCTTTTTTTCAAGGTAGGAAGGAATCCTCCTCTTGTCCTGCCGTTGCACTTGAGATGCTTTGATGCCTCCACATTACACAGTGCAGTGTAGGGAGAAGTATTTTCTATATTTATTATGATAAAAAGGCAGGAATATAATACAGAGTTAACAGTGCTGTTATTCATGAATTACAAGGTTTTTAAGATCTTCTCTAATTTCAACCTAAAGTTTTAACTAATGCACATTTATTCCAGTAATAAAACTGTGTATTTGTAAACGTCTTGATTTCAATTGTACTCTTCCTAATACCCATGCTTCATTTTACACAAGTGTTATTTGCAGGATTTAAAAAAAAACCGCTTTTTTTTTTTTTACAGGATGTGGGCTTCAGGAATCATTTTCTATTAACTTAAACTTAAGCTGTCTCATTCCTTAAATTAAAAAGTTTTATTTAGAACTGCAGTAAGTCTGCTTACAAAGTTTTCCAGTTCCTTGTTATGTCTTTAGAGTCCAATAGCTGAAACTAGTTACTATTAGTATATATCAGTAAAATTGCTAATGCAGAAAGCTTATGCTCTGACTAGACGTAAACAGGAAAGGATAAAAGAGGTAGAGACACAATCACATTCCTCTTTTAGGCACCTTTTTTGGACACTGATCACTAATCTTGTATTGTTTGCTAGTACGTACTAATATTTATTACAAATGCTTGTTAGTATTCTGTTTATTTTGTATGACTTTTTTTCCCTGTTAACTGTTTCCAGTATTCATTTTCAAGTTCTTTATTCAGTGGTGGTCTAACGTAGGATTTAAAATTTGGTTCTACTGAAGCAATCAAGTAGAACTTTGAAGTGGAGCTCCTGTTGCTGCCATCTCAACCCTATCCTTCGAGAGGCCTTGAATTATTACCAGATTATGAACTCTCATAAAAATCAGGTCAAAGCACAATGATCAGGAAGAACTGCCAGAAGATCAGTAGTGTAGTGATCCACTAACAGTATAAATCATTTACCTAAAAAAAGGACTGTTATCTACAGCCATAGTTTACCTTAGGAAATATGAGTTCTTGTTGAAGAAATTGTTATTGCACAAGCTATTCTAGTCATCACAATCTTCAATAATTTTTTGAGTAGTGCTATGATAATATCTAACTGTCAGGGTGCTTTCTGGCCCTTTGCGTTTTATTATATCATATTTGATTTATGTGCACTGCTTGACTTTCCCAGGCATCCATACATCCAATGTAAGAAAGATGTGGAAATATGTCTTTGCCCATGGAATTGCTTCCTGCCGTGATAAAAAAAACCCCACAAATCCAGAAACTCTGGCGAAACTGTATGGTATCTTCTTATTCACGTTCTAAAGCAGAGACAGTGCGCTTGATTGGACAGTTTAGTGTACCAGCAAATTTCTGACTAATTCCTTTTTTCCCTCCCTCAACATTTGCTAATGATGGGAATTCATTATATGTATCATATTTAAGGGACCTTGCGCCATTATTGCTGTTCACTCAAATACAGAGCAGTCACACATCTTCATTCACAGCCTGGGATTCTGCCATCAGAATATAGATGGCATATCTTTAGCTTTCTTATATATAATAAAAACATATTGTAAAACCATCCCCAAAGAGAAACTAATTGCAGTGATTAATTGTCAATTTCATGAGATATAATTACAAAAACTGAATAAGAGATAGCCACTGAATTAGAACCTAGCAAAGCAGGTATGGCAAGACCAGTTATGTTAGAGCTTTTGCTAAATACAAAGTTTGATGAATAAAGAATTTTCTGTAGCTAAACAAGAACTACATTGCACATGAAAATTAAAGAAACAAGAAGTGTTATCATCTAGCATGCAAGTAATTCTTCCAGTCTGTTACAATTTGGATTTCAGCAGAATGTGGTATTTAATTTGCTGAATTTTAAACCCTGCTAACCAGAGTTATTGAGCCTGGTTCTTTTCCTGTGTCATCTAAGAAATATCTCTCTTACCTACTTAAATTTTTGCATTTCAGGAATCTTATTCAAAGAAGAGAGGTTATGCATTGGAAGCAATACCCTCTGTACCTCTGGATGCAGTTCCATCAGAAAATGACAACAGTCTTTGTGATTCAATAGATATAGCAGTGACCAAAAAACCTTGCTCCCTAGAGATAGCAAGAGTTCCTTCCTCAAGACCAGGTAAATCACCAAATAATCCTTTACATAGTCTCTGGTATAAGTGTAATGTTATAGAAGGTATAGAATTATATATAGAAGGTATAGGTTTATATTTTTAAGAATACAGTAGTCTGTTTACATATCACAGCATGATTACAGTCTTACATTAGCTATCATAAGAGCTTAATGTCAAAATAGAAATTAATAGCAAAATGCTGTAGAAGGGAAAACAAATCAAAGGTTTAAATAATTTCCTGGATAAATATAAAAAGATTGCAAAAAGCCAAATTAAAAATGGAATTTCTTTGAGCCCAGCCTTTTGCAGTAATCTATTTACCAACTTGTTTCATTTTTTAATGAAGTGCTTAGCAACAGCATTATACAACTAATTCAAAATTTAAATTACTCTGTATTTTCATGTTATGTAAAGGAATATCTGCTCCGTTTTTGAAAATGAAACAGTGAATGAGAATTGATAGAAATAAATGACAGTTTGTCAGACTGCTGTTTGTATTATACAGGTTTGAACAGCAATGAGTTACAATAGTTAAAAACCAATGGAATTATGCTGAGTCAGATTAATTATATTATCTGTAAGGACTCTGTTTATGTTTGCCAAAATTATGTGCTCTCTTCTGTTACCCATGTTTGAACTCTTCATTAGTCACCACCTGGTGCAAGAATTTCATAATACAGTGATTTTGCTATAAGTAATTGAACTGAGAGTCTGCTTTGACAAATGACAGTTCTCAGCAGCACAGACCTATTTGAAATGGGCAATTGACTTTTCGACCTGTGCTATCTTGATTATGAATCATGATTTGGGAAATATACAGGGATGACAGAGGATTGTTGACTAACATCATGTTACCTGTCTAGTCTGTGTAAGGGGAAGCACCTTCTTGATTTCACAGTTGAACTAGTATTGAAAGAGTGCCAGAGCTATATCAGGCACAGTGTATAAGGGTCAGGTATCAAGATACAACTTTGGAGTCTGCAAGGTGAGGTGGAGTGGATCATAATTCTCACCTGTCCGTAAAATTCAGGCTAAAGAAGACTTGAGGTAACATGCATTATGAACAGTAATCTAAGAGGTGGCATAAAATAGAATAGCAACTTTCTAGCATAGTTGCACAGAGTGGACCAGAGTCTGACTCGAACATCAGCATGACTACTTGTGTAGCTTTGTTTTCGTTGTTGATATTTTTTTGGCTCTGCTAATCTAAAAAATTAGCAGGCTGTGTAGGACAATACTATGACTTGTCATTCAGTAAAGGAAGAAAATGCCAAATTATCCTCAATTTTCAGACGTCTACTTGATTAATCACTATAAACATACTTACTGCAATGGGAAGACTGCCATACCCCTACCCCATAAATTGTCCAAGGGAGTTCATGATCTGCCTCTGTAGTAATGGGGCTCAACTACAAAGCTTTCAACTGTAATTAGTATTTAAAAAAAAGGATAGACTTTTTGCTAGTTAAAATAGCAGGCTTTGGAAGTGTGCTGTCTGCTGAACATAGGCTTTTTCCTTAGGCATAGCAAGTCCATTAAGATCAGTATGAAAAACAGATCCTAAAAAGGACATTTTTAGGTCTTGATCTGGAAATATGTTTTGTGTGTGGTTAAATATGGTGTGTATCAGAGGCCCAGAGAATAACCAAGGAAGTTGTAGGACGTTCATGAGGGCATCCATCATCTTTTTAAGATCTAACAAGGTCAACAAGTTGACAGTACAAATGCACTATAATTCCTTCTGTCTTAGTTTTACATATACCATTATGATCTTTTCCTTGGCATTTTATTGGGAAGAACATTTGGCTGTATAGATAAGCAGATTCCAAAATGTGATTTTATTTTAAGCTATAAATGTAGTAGTTATCTAATTGGCCTGGCTTGTAAGCCGTATCTCTAATCATGTTGGCTGCTATCTTATACTACAAATGGCCCAAATGAAATCAACCATGTCACTCACAGTTATATAAGGTAGTTAACACTATGCATAAGTGTGTGTGGATGTCATCCTGCCCCTTCAGTTCATACAAATTTATTGCTTGAATGTTATGTATGATTACAGAGATCATTCATTTAAAACAAATGTCTAATTTGCTTACCTTTTTTCCTGAATTTCCCAGTTTTTGTATCACTGAGGCATGCTGACTTTGAGAATACTGTTTCAAATTGCTGTACTGTGTCATGTGTAGAGTTCATTTCAGAGCATGAGGCAGCACTTTGAACATAAAATTACATCTGTCAGTCTTCTTTCCCTAGGTGGTAGGACCTTCTGATCAAGCCTCCCCACTGTCTGGGGCACTACTACGTCTTGGCAGCAGAAGTGAGACTGTGCTCAATGGTTGAAAATTCTGCTTTCCTATATTGAGAGGAAAGGTCATTCTGACTGGCCTTTCAAGCTGTAGAGTTGCATGTTGTAACTGCCCTGCCAGTAAACTCCTAACAGGTTGGGAATAGTCACCTTGTCAGTCATCATTCTCTGACCTACTGGGGAAAAAAACAGACTGCTCTGTAGTTCTCCATATTATTTTTAATTTCCTGAATCTCATTCTTGAACTGGTAGGGAATAGCAGAGGATGAGAACTCCATGCACCAAATGGTAAAGGATTGTTTGATATAACGGAGGAAAACTGAACAGAAAGGAAATAAAAGTAGTCATGAAGTTTGTTACTTCCACTTCTGAAATCCTATGTTGTGTCAGTTTTATGTCTGTTTGTAAGAAATTAGGTTTATATAGGAAGAACAACATTTACATTATTGATTTATGCTGACAGTTAAAACAATTGCTTCAAATTAAAACTGTCTAAGTAAAAAAGACTGCATGTGTGTCTGAGTTCAAGTTAAGGCTGTTCTTTGTTTCTGTGGTAGATTGATAGGATGAGGTTGGCAGAGTGTGTTAGCATCTCTGTCTCAGTAGCTCTGCTTTTAAACTAACAGTTAAGACTTGATAGGAATATTCTGAAATATTGGACTCTTAGAGACAATTTTTTCTGCTAAGTAAAATATAAATTTGGATTTTAAATGTCATAAATTAATCTCATAAAATTAATTTCATAAATTAATAGATTTAGCAATCAACCTTACTAATCTTTCTGTTGGGCTATTTCAGAACAGTATCCTCATTCCTTAAACTAGACATTTGTACTAGTAACTTTAATTTTTAGACTGTCCTATTAAAAAAAGAAATCACATGGCATATATAACCTTGAAAAATAACCATAAAATTTTATGAGTTGATAAGGCATGCATTAGTATTGCCCTTTTGATCTTAAGGAAGGAAATAAATTTTGTGAAGTATAGCAACAAATCATCTTGGAAAAGGTGTAAACTTTTAATAAATTGCTAAGGCTCAAGGCACTGTGTAATTCTAATGCTAAAGTAGGCATTGTCAAGTATCTTCGTGAAGTTAGTGTGGTTTTGATCAGTTATCTAGTGTCAAGAACACTGATAGCAGAAATTTCGGTGGAGCACCATGCTGACTTTGGGCCTGTGCTGTTGAAGACACTTACAGACTTATCCTGCATGCTTGGTAGCTTGGGCATTTTGTACCATACTCCATCCTTGCACCTCATGATGTCATACACTTTATTTAGAAGAAATATTGAATGAAATCTGAGATACATACAGGAGAAATGTTAATAGTTTTGGGGGTTTTTTTGAGTTGTGTGTGTCCATACCCAGTAGAGAGATCATATCTCTTTCAGTCTGCCTCTGTGGTTTCTGCTGCAGAAATTCTCTAGGAGCGAGACCAGGTGGCAGTCTATGTGCTAAATTTTTAATAATATGGAATGATGGCAGTACTACTTAAAATATTTTTAGGTCTCATTAAGTATTGTTAGGAATTAGAGAGGACTTTTCAAACTCTGTTTTTCATTATTAACTTGGTGAAAAGAAAGTCCTCCTTTGGAAAAGTTGGTCTGTCCATGCAGATTAGTGAAGGTTTTAATACAGCATCTCAATAACAGGAAGAGACATTGCTGTCTGTAAACTGCATGAAAATCATCCTTAGATAAGGGAGTTCTAATTCAAGAACCTATTTTTTCCAGTTACTTTACTATGGCTACAGGTTGAGGAGACCTTACTGAGCTATCTTCAACTGTGGAAACAGCTCAGGTGTAGCAATGCAGAACTCAGCCTGGGCTGCAAAATCCAGCTGAGAAATGAGGTAAATACTTAGCGGCTTCACTTGTGCTGAACTCTCAGCCTCTGCACAGTCAGCAATTCCCAAGTCAGCACTTTTAAATATAGCTTTGGTACAAATACTCTACCCAGTTACATCTAAGATATGGCTCTGTCAAGGGGATAAAAATGTCCTTAGATATGTGATGTGTTGCCACTAGCCTGTAGCAGGCAAACACAAGTCAAGGATTTGAAACAAAGGAAGAGTTATCCTAGCAGCTATTCTGGTCATCTACCCAAATAAATGTACTTTGGAGAAAACTTGCTGTTGTCAGTCATGACGTTTTTGTCATTAGAAAAATTACTTAATTTGCTCTTAAGTGCTAGTAACTTGTAAGGAAGATCATGCAAGATAATAAATCTGTAATTAATGATACCTGTTTTTAATAACCTCATAATCACAGCAGGGAAGCTAACAAAAAAATGTTTGTCACTGAATTTTTACAACATATCAAACTGTCCTCAAGCTGGCCTATCTACTGCAACATGAGGGGTTTTTTGCTTTCTCAGCCTGGCATCCCTCTCCTCTCATTCAGTGAAAATGAACCTGAAAATTTGTGGCCAGTGTGTCAGCTCACCTCTGCTTGCATTCTTGTGTCTACTGTATAACACTGTGTCAGCGGTCTCATACAGATAACTAGGAGATAATTCTTTAGAAATCTGAATTGCCAAATAGCCTAGCTGTGATAACATTTTTATCAAAATCAAAATATGAATCTTCTACATAGTTTCCAAAATCATTAAATGCTTGGCTTGGTAAATAAAGTGCTATTTGTCAGGTCATCAGTTTCTGATTGACTTCAGTAACAAATCTTCACAAGCACCTTTCCTGAATATTTGGACGTTTCAATTCTCCAGACTCAGACTAAGATAGCAAATGCATCTTTTCTTGTTTAATGAATTTATACTTTTGCTTTTGTGCAATTATTTTCTAGCTATAAGCAAACCAGTGCAGAGTGGCCAGATGAAGAAACCATCCCACTGCCAGATACACAAAATTGCCTGGATGAATGGAAATTGAAGAGGCTAGCCTTACTAACCCATGTTTCATTATTTTGAAACTATAATTGATCTGAAGGATCATGCACTAACCTTTCTGAATTCCACTCACCCAAATTTTTTCAAACAGAAGGACTGCTATTAGAGCTGTATTTCAATTAAGTACACTTTTTAAACCAGAGATAACAGGATATAGTACACTTAAACACATGACCTACAGTCTAATTCCTCAGGATTAAATACTTTCAGTAATCAAGAAAGATCATTTTAGCTATGTAGAGAGAAGAACATAATAAAGGAAGGAGTCTTTTAGCAAGCAGAGTAACAGCAGTGTATAACAGTTGGTTTAGAACCATCTGAAAATAGAGTCTATGAAATTTAGCCTAATTTGACACCAGTGTTTTTGAAGCAACTGATTGTCCATGAAAGCTTTTGATACTGTGGTGCATATTCAAAATCATTAACTACCTACCTGCCATGAGTGCTGAATTGCCTAAGTACTAAGTCTCAGGCCTGATGTGTAAGGGAGCAGCAAGGGCCAGCTGCTTCTTCAGGGATGGGGAGGCAGGAGCAAAGGGGACTACCATGGCTGACAGGGCAGCAGCCTCACTAGTCAGGGCTCTATCTCACCACTCATAAGCAGGGAAGACCTAAAGATCATGGCCAGGTTCAGCCAAGAGCCCAGATCATCGAGTTTGTGCTGATGACGTAAATCTAAAGTCAAGCTGGAAAGTCAATATGCAGGTCAGGATCAGGTCAGCATTGGCCATGAAGGTTCATGATGACAAGACCAGGTCCAAGGTCAAGATGGGAAGTCAGCCCATGAGTTGGGGTCTGGATGCACAGGGTACAGGCACAGGCATAAGGAGCAACACATGCAGTCCTTTACCATAGCTCAGGCAGGAACTAAAGGCCTCAGGCTGACCTGAAACGGTGTTTCCAGGAAGGGGGATGCAAATCGAGAACCTCAGAAGGCTGGTCAAGGCCATTAAAGTTTATTAGTGTCTCAGGGCCTGAGTTGATGTATGAATGATAATCAGTGTCCATTATTCTTCCATCTATTACTCAAGGGGACAGTATCTCCAAAGAGAAAAATTCATCTGCATGTTGAGTGAGAAGTGAAGAGCCACTCAGGGCTTGTCAATAAGGAACACAAAGCACAGGTGTGTGTTATAATGTGAGCCATGCATTGGTTTGGTGGAGTAAATAACTGATAAAAGAGGCTTGTGTTTCCATAACAACCTAATAGCTGAAGTCTTTCTTAAGCAGCAAGTGGTTTTTCTCTTAAGTAATTTTTGGCCTTAGAGAAATGCTCCCATTATTAAGTAAACTTTCCCAGTTCTCAGGATGTTTTATACAGTCTAATCCCTCTTTACCTTCAGTACAGAAAAAGATTCATAGGCCATGAGAAGAATGAGTAAAAGAGTCACAGTGCCCTGACATGATGAGGATACTCTCCTTAAAGGGAGAAAAGTTAGGTTCTAGCTTTGTGTAGTTCCTTTAATAAACATCTCAAGATACCTCTTAAAAGTAGCTGGGGTTTTATGCATGTTACTCTGAATAGAAGACTGTTTCAGAACCACTGATTTGTGTGATAGCGATTAAGAAGCTTCTCATTTCCAACCTCATTGTATTCACGGCCAACTGAAGTCAAGACAGAGCAACCCTAACCTACTGTCTTTGGCTAAGTCAGAGCGCTCCAGCACCTCTTCAAGAAGCAATTCTGGGCATTATTATCTGAATTATTCTGAAAATCTATTATTGACATTATGCATGTCTATATGTACTGCATTGTATTGGTGGCTAGAGGACTCCAAAGGGTGGTGAAGTGTTGCATAGAGGTCTTCCAAAGGTGTTTACTCTGATTCACAGTATGTTTGAGTTATTTTGTCATATTTCTGGTATGTGTCCATTTAAGATATTGGCCTCTGTAGAAATCTGAATGATATTATCTACATACTATGCCCTAATATCCTTCCCTTTTTCTGTGTAAGAAGAGGAGAGTGAAGTTATAAGAAGATCTGAAGTGGTTGAACCAAAAAACAGATGTATTTTTTCAATTAAATTTTATATTTAGTTCAGCTGAAAATATTTTTTGATTTTGCTGTTTATTTACCTGCTCCTTAATTAAATTTACTTCAAAGTGAAAATTGAAAATTATAAACAATTTTCAGCTGCATTTTTCAGTCATTAAATTATTCATAGTGCAATATAATGCCCAGCCTTAGTTCTAAGACCTATACATAGTTTTTCTCTGCTCCTCTTTGTCTTCCTTTAACCTGTGTTTGAGTCATATGGAGAGAATTTGGCTATTGCATAGAATTTCTCAGTTTACTTTTTTCAATAGGTTAATTTATAAAGATGTAAGGATCACATTCAGAGTTTCAGGATACAAACCGTTGCCAGAACACAGTGTTTGTGCTCATCAAAGAGAACTAACCGTCTCCTGCCTGAGTTTCAGTGATGACACATTTCGTATTTGTCATTCCTACTGCCAGAGTGCACACTTCTTATCAGAAGCAATTTTGTCTAATGCAGTAGCATATGTTTGCAGTTTGGATTTTTTAATTTCACATGGCATTTTAATAAAGGTTAAAAGAGTGCTGATGGATAAATAAAATATACACTAGCTCTTCTATCATGCATTTTGTTGTTTTTTCTTCAGTAGAGCTAGTACTTGTTTTAACCACCCTTAAAAAATATAGAAGAAAGATTTCTGAAAACTATGGCTGGAGAATGTTTGCTGATACAGTTTTTCCTGTAATATAAATGTATAATTTATTTTATACTTTGAAGTATTTTCCAGCATTTTACAGTACTTTTTATTTTCTCTAAGTACAAATCCCCAAAATATGGGCAGCTTGGGAGTTCTTTTTTATCATAATGACATTTTCATACCCATTTTCTTTATTATCACGGTTCTTGGAGTACAATTAGGATGCTTTATATTAGCTTTTTTAGAACTATATGTCTTAGAGGAGCTCAGTTCACCTAGGGTTCTGGTCCTATGTTGATTACTATTTCGTTGACACGTTACTAACCTATTAATTTTGACCAGTAGTTCTTCAAGTGATCTGAGTCTCAGAGGCTGGCATATATTCCTGACCTCACTGATGTTAGGGCATGTTTTGCCATTGATTTCAGTTGGGTTAGATTTTCACTGTATATATCTTCTCCCCAAAGAAGGGTCATTATTAAAATTATGAATTAGTCAATTATTGAGATGAGATCAGGAAAAATCTGTGTCTTGCAGTTTAAGATGAAAAATGAGGTACTGCCGGTGAGAATGTTTCCCTTCTGATTTCATCTGAAATCAGGAGAGATTACTTCTTAAGGTATTACAGTGCTGTTGTAGTTGGAAGTGGCTGTAGATGGGTCAGTGCAGTGTGCATCCCTGATTTCTGCCGAGTTAGCTACCTCCCTAAAATCATGTTCTGACAGTATGTGAAAGCTGTGACCCATTTTAATTACCTTTGGGTAGGTTTCAGGAGGCAAGTGAGGCAGACTGAAAATTCTACAGTGAAGTTCATTCCTAGGTAGGTCAGGTAAGCCAGGTTTCTGATATCACCTAAGAAACAGATCTAGGTGATCCATATACACTTTATGTATACAGGTCCTGTTCCATATTCTTTCTTGATAGGGCTGTAGCCTGCTGTCAGTAGAGTTATACCAACAGTGCATATATCCCCTATCTAAAGCTTGAAGAAAACATATCCACTCTTTATTGTTTCAACTTCTCATACAATGTGGGAATCAGCTTTCTTGACAGAAGTTACAAAGGGAGATGAAAACTAGGATTTAACTCCTGTGGTGCAAAATAAGCACCATTTTCATTAGGGTGTGACTCAAATTGTAAATGTATTAACAAAACGAATAAATGAGAGAAGATGAATAATGAAAGATTTCAATAACAGTTCATACACTGTCTGCTTCCACTCTAAGCAGTCCTGGCAGTGTGAGATAAAGTCATAGGTTCCTCTAACACAGCTGTTCCTTTAGTTATTCTATATTTTAAACAGAGCAATTTTGTATTTGGAAAAACTTCTGTTATCATTAAATTCTCAAATTAAACAATAACTAGAAAATTGAAATTCTCTAATTTTGCCATTACTTGAGTGGCAGACTCTTAACTGCAAAGCACTACGTTGAAAATTGATTATTTGCTCTGTTGGGAATAAAAAAAGTCCTGCTTTTTTGTTTCATTTCGCTTCTTGTCTTTCGACAAAACCAGAGTTTATCCAGCAAAGCAAAAATATAACTTCAGTATCACAGACTGAGAAGCAGGCAGTGAAAGCATTCAGTGATTGCTGTTTCTAGTGTCATACTTTCTTGACTGATTCTTGTCTATTAACTGGCAGCTTTCAGAATCCCAACAAAGAACATTAAGAGAAATGAGGTTTATACAGGTGTTTTGACCCACCTCCTATCCCCAGTTGTATTTGTAGGATAAAGATGGGTAAAACTGTTAACTTTTTTTTTACATTTGGGTAGTTTGGAAAGAGCAAGTGAGTGATATATACAATGGATACCTCTCATGCACATACATCTGAAGCCATACATACATCGAAGCCACCGAGGCGAAGGGCTACGGAGCGAAGGATCGCGCCGGGGGAGCCTTCCCGAGGCGGCCAAACCGCGAAGGCGGCAGGACAGGGAGCGAGAGAGTGCCCCAGCTTCCCCCCCGACCCCCGGCCGGCGGAGCGGGCTCCTAACGAGCGGCAGCTCTGACGCAGCGTGGGCGGGGCCCAGGGCGGCGGCGGCCAAAACCCCTCGCCTACAAGAGCAGCCCCCGGGAGCGCGAGCGACCCGGAGCGCGGCGAACAGGGCGGGCAAAAAGGGCGTGGCACGTCAGGAGGGCGTAGCGCGTCAGTTTGCGCGGCAGTTCGCGCGGGCAGGGCGTGCAGGGAAGGCGTGCGGGCGGGGTACAGTACAAGTGGCCATCGTCCTCCCAGAGGAGGCGCAGCCGTGGTCGCCACTCGGCTGAAAACCGGGGCCAGAAAGACTGTGGCGACACAGACGGAGCTCCCGCTCAGGCACGCGGCTGTCCAAGTATCCGGCTGCAGAGAGTGCCTGAGCCTGTCGGTTGTACCAGAGACCGACGGGGACACCACCTGCGTGCGGTGCGACCAGGTCAGCGACCTGCTCAGCCTGGTAGCAGAGCTGAAAGAGGAAGTGGAGAGGCTGAGGAGCATTAGGGAGTGTGAGAGGGAGATAGATTGGTGGAGCCACACCCTGGCGGCCCTGAGGCAGGGGCAGCTGGTGGAGGCTCCACAAGCAGCAGGAGATCCCCTGTCCTCTTGCTGCCGGGCAGAAGGAGAGGACCTAAGAGATGAGGGGAAATGGAAGCAGGTCCCTCCTCGGAAAGGTTGGCGAATTCCCTCCCGGCCTCCCTCACCGTCCCAGCTGCCCTTACACAACAGGTATGGGGCTCTGGAACATGAGGGACAGGAACATGAGGACCCTGACGAAGGTCCGTCCGAGGGGGTGCCTAGGGTGAGTCAACGAGCCCCACGCATCAAGACATCCTTAGTTAAGAAAAAGAGGAGGGTGATTGTTGTAGGTGACTCCCTCCTAAGGGGTACAGAGGGCCCAATATGTCGACCAGACCCAACTCACAGGGAAGTCTGCTGCCTCCCTGGGGCCCGGGTGAGAGACGTCACCAGGAAACTCCCTGGTCTGGTTCGGCCCACTGATTACTACCCGCTGTTGGTCATGCAGGTTGGCAATGATGAGGTTGCGCTAAGAAGCCCGAAGACAGTCAAAAAGGACTTGAGAGCACTGGGGCGACTGGTCAATGGAGCGGGAGCACAGGTAGTGTTTTTGTCAATCCCTTCAGTGACGGGGAAGAACGCTGAAAGGAACAGGAAAGCACACCTGATCAACACGTGGCTCAGGGGCTGGTGCCGTCGTCAGAATTTTGGGTTTTTTGACCACGGGGCGGTTTATACGGCACCGGGCCTACTCGCAGCTGATGGAGTGCAACTGGCGTCGAGGGGCAAAAGGATTCTTGCTCATGAGCTGGCAGGCCTCACTGAGAGGGCTTTAAACTAGATTTGGAGGGGGGAGGGGCTAAAACCGGGCTCACTAGAGTTGAACCTAGGGATAGGTTCAACGTGCCAGAGTTGAAATCGATAGCCCGGCTCAGGTGCATCTACACCAATGCACGCAGCATGGGCACCAAACAGGAGGAGCTGGAAGCCATTGTGCAGCGTGACAGCTATGACGTAGTTGCCATCGCAGAAACATGGTGGGATGCTTCTCATGACTGGAGTGCTGCAATGGATGGCTATAAGCTCTTCCGAAGGGATAGGCAGGGAAGGAGAGGCGGTGGGGTGGCTCTGTATGTTAGGGAGTGTTTTGATTGCATAGAAATCGAAGATTGTGAAGACCAAGTCGAGTGCTTGTGGGTAAGGATGAGGGGGAAGGCCAATGAGGCAGATATCCTGCTGGGAGTCTGTTACAGGCCACCCAACCAGGATGAAGAGACGGATGAGACATTCTATAAGCGACTGGCGGAGGTCTCGCATTCGCTGGCCCTTGTTCTTGTGGGGGACTTCAACCTACCGGACATCTGCTGGAAGTATAACACGGCAGAGAGGAAACAGTCTAGGAGGTTCCTGGAGTGTGTGGAGGATAACTTCCTGATGCAGCTGGTGAGTGAGCCCACCAGGGGAGGTGCCTTACTGGACCTGCTGTTTACAAACAGAGAAGGACTGGTGAGAGATGTGGTGGTCGGAGGCTGTCTTGGGCTTAGTGACCACGACATGATAGAATTCTCAGTTGTGAGGGAAGTAAGGAGAGGGGTCAGCAAAACTGCTATCATGGACTTCCGGAGGGCAGACTTTGGCCTGTTCAGGTCACTGATTGAGAGAGTCCCTTGGGAGATAGTCCTGAAGGACAAAGGGGTCCAGGAAGGCTGGACAGTCTTCAAGAAGGAAATCTTAAAGGCGCAGGAGCAGACGGTCCCCATGTGCCGTAAGAAGAGCTGGCGGGGAAGGCGACCGGCCTGGCTGAACAGGGAGATTTTGCTGGGACTCAGGGAAAAGAGGAGAGTTTATCACCTCTGGAAGAAGGGGCAGGCAACTCACGAAGAGTACAAGGATCTCGTTAGGTCAAACAGGGACAAAATTAGAAAGGCAAAAGCCCAGCTAGAGCTCAGTCTGGCCACAGTCATAAAGGATAATAAAAAATGTTTTTAAAAATATATTAACAACAAAAAGAGAGGCAAGGAGAATCTCCATCCCCTACTGGATATGGCGGGGAACATTGTCTCCAAGGACGAGGACAAGGCTGAGGTACTTAATGCCTTCTTCGCCTCAGTCTTTAATAGCCAGTCCAGGTATCCACAGGTTATTCAGCCCCCTGAGCTGGAAGATGGGGATGGAGAGCACAATGTACTCCTCATAATCCAGGAGGAAGCAGTCAAGGACATGCTAAGCCACCTGGACAGCCACAAGTCTATGGGGCCTTATGAGATCCACCCGAGAGTACTGAGAGAGCTGGCGGAGGAGCTTGCCAAGCCACTCTCCATCATCTATCAGCAGTCCTGGTTAACAGGAGAGGTCCCAGAAGACTGGAGGCTTGCCAATGTGACGCCCGTCTACAAGAAAGGCCGGAAGGAGGATCCTGGGAACTACAGGCCTGTCAGCCTGACCTCTGTACTGGGGAAGATTATGGAGCGGTTGGTCTTGAAAGTGCTCACAGGGCATCTGCAGGACAACCAAAGGATCAGGCCCAGCCAGCATGGGTTCATGAAAGGCAGGTCCTGCTTGACCAACCTGATCTCCTTCTATGACCAGGTGACCCGCCTAGTGGATGAGGGAAAGGCTGTGGACGTTGTTTACCTGGACTTTAGTAAAGCCTTTGACAGCGTCTCCCACAGCATTCTCCTGGAGAAACTGGCGGCTCGTGGCTTAGACGGGTTTACTCTTCGCTGGGTGAGGAACTGGCTGGATGGCCGAGCCCAGAGAGTTGTGGTGAATGGCGTTAAATCCGGCTGGCTGCCGGTCACAAGTGGTGTTCCCCAGGGCTCAGTTCTGGGGCCGGTCTTGTTCAATATCTTTATTGATGATCTGGATGAGGGAATTGAGTGCTCCCTCAGTAAGTTTGCAGATGACACCAAGTTGAGTGGGAGTGTTGATCTGCTGGAGAGTAGGAGGGCTCTGCAGAGGGATCTGGACAGGCTGGATCGATGGGCAGAGGCCAACTGTATGAGGTTTAATAAGGCCAAGTGCAGGGTCCTGCACTTTGGCCACAACAACCCCATGCAATGCTACAGGCTTGGGGAGGAGTGGCTGGAGAGCAGCCCGGCAGAAAGGGACCTGGGGGTGCTGGTTGACAGCCGGCTGAATATGAGCCAGCAGTGTGCCCAGGTGGCCAAGGAGGCCAACAGCGTCCTGGCCTGTATCAGGAATAGTGTGGCCAGCAGGAGTAGGGAAGTGATTGTGCCCCTGTACTCGGCACTGGTGAGGCCGCACCTTGAATCCTGTGTTCAGTTTTGGGCCCCTCACTACAAGAAGGATGCTGAGGTGCTGGAGCGTGTCCAGAGAAGGGCAATGAAGCTGGTGAGGGGTCTGGAGCACAAGTCTTATGAGGAGCGGCTGAGGGAACTGGGGTTGTTTAGTCTGGAGAAGAGGAGGCTGAGGGGAGACCTTATCGCTCTCTACAACTACCTGAAAGGGGGTTGTGGCGACGAGGGTATTGGTCTCTTCTCCCAAGTAACTAGTGATAGGACAAGAGGAAATGGCCTCAAGTTGCGCCAGGGGAGGTTTAGATTGGATATTAGGAAAAATTTCTTCACTGAGAGAGTGGTCAGGCATTGGAACAGGCTGCCCAGGGAGGTGGTGGAGTCGCCATCTCTGGAAGTGTTCAAAAAACGTGTGGATGTGGCGCTTCAGGACATGGTTTAGGGGACATGGTGGTGCTGGATTAATGGTTGGACTTGATGATCTTGAAGGTCCTTTCCAACCTAGTGATTCTGTGATTCTGTGATCTGGAACCATTTTTAGCTTTTTAAAATTACCTCAGTTGCAAACATGGACCACTTCAATAAATTTTAATAACCCAAGTCTAATATTAACCCAAATGTATTATAAAAGTGAACGTCAAATTAACTCTATTTACTTTTAGTAAACAAACTTAGAATTTCATTCAAAAAACAAGTTAACTAATAAGATCCAGTTTCTCCAAAGCAATGGTAATTTGCATGACCTATGCCCCTTTCATTTATTATTAATGGTGATCCATATTGTCTATTCCATTTTTCCTCGTGTCAGGCTGAAAGCCTGTAAGTACTAAGGTTACGCCATTAGCTTCCTTTTAGTCTTCTCAAATGTTATCAATATTCCAAGTGCTATGAAGAAACAGTACCATTTGTTGAGATAACTTCTTGCCAGATCTTTTAAAACTCTTGGATACAAATTAGATAGATCTGTTGATTAAAAAATTATTGCTTTAGTAACTCTCATTCATCATTCCCTTTGGATATTTTCATATGTGCATATTTTTATATGAGTTTCTGTTTGATATTTAGGGAAAATATTTCACATATGTATTGTTTTATAATATTATTTCTCCTGCCACATTTCTAGAGTAATGTGCCATAATTTGCTTTGTTCCATTGTCCATTTCCCCCACTCCTATATGTCCTTGATGCGTCAGACATCTTGTGGAGAAACAGCATTATAATCATAATTAAAGACTTCAGAATCCATATGCACACGAGGCTGAATTGAGGTTGCACAAGCCACATCAATTCTTCCATATCTCAGCTCTAATGTACTTTCCTTTACAACCTTATCATCCCTCTAAGAGTTTTTTAGTATATAATTAAGATAATTGCTCCCCATCATATGCTCCTCTGGATCACATCTCTGGTAACATCCTTAACAATGAAATGTTATTCTTAAAAATACGCTGTCATTTCTGAAGTTAAAGCACATGGGAATGACTGATTCCATGTGACCAGTTCATTGGCAAAATACGTGCAGGTCTCGACCCATCCAGTATGTTCCAGGAAATATGTTTACGTTGTAAAGTAATTCAACTTTCCATAGGACTAGCTTACATTTCTCTGCAAAGCGAGAGGAAAAGGCTTCTGCTTGACATATGATAAACACATTCTGGTGATTCATTACTTTCTATTATTATTCATTAAATTACAGTTGAAAAAAATAAGCTTTCACAGGAGTTTTGGGGAATTTTTGCAAGTGAGTGCTCATCAAAGTGCATGCATTCTGACCAACACTCAATTTCATCCATCCCGGTGTGATTACCGTCTAGAATGATCTCATTATACACTTGACTGCATGCTATCAGACAAAACCCCTTTTGCAAATCAAGAAAATAATTCAAAGGATCATAATTATTTTGAGGTATTTTGCATTTTAAAGCACATACGCAAATATTATTTAACAGGATTTGAGTTTTTCTTTGTTAAAAGACTATTAGTTGCAGTATCTTTGGCAAGTACTTTTGAGCTAGGGATGAAATATAGATAGATCATATACAACATATTCCATTCTAGTAAGTAATACTATGCTTCAAAATGCTGCTGAGATTGTGGTATAATTGAGCACATGTAAGTGATATATAAGTGGCAATAATTTAATAGATATATGAGGAATAACGCTACTATAAAACCCATCAAATTGCTAATACTAGCAGTACTAGTAAAACTTCATCTTGCCATTAATTTGTTTACAGTTTACATGCATCTGATATATTCTAGAGTCATATGAAGAGCAGCTGAGGGAACTGGGGTTGTTTAGTCTGGAGAAGAGGAGGCTCAGGGGAGACCTAATCACTCTCTACAGCTACCTGAAAGGGGGTTTTGGCAAGGTGATGTTGGTCTCTGCTCCCAAGTAACTAGTGATAGGACGAGAGGAAATGGCCTCCAGTCGCGCCAGGGGAGATTTAGATTGGATATTAGGAAAAATTTCTTTGCAGAGAGAGTGGTCAAGCATTGGAACAGGCTGCCCAGGGAGGTGGTGGAGTCACCATCACTGGAAGTATTCAAAAAACATGTAGATGTGGCGCTTTGGGATATGGTTTAGTGGGCATGGTGGTGTTGGGTTGATTGTGGGACTTGATGATCTTAAAGGCCTTTTCCAACCTTAATGATTCTGTGATTCTGTGTGATTCTGTGATATCTTAGGATCATTTAGACATTCTCAACTGTTGCAGAAAGTTATGACATTAACAATGCTCCTGATGTCTCCTGCTCCTTGTGTAGTTTTTCAAGCTTTTTTGATATTTTGCACTGAAGGTTGCAAGTTTAATACAGTTTATTAGAGAGTGTTTTGAGACTTGTAGTAGAAGGTGAATAGATGTGTAGTCTACAGGTGCCCTGTAGCACAGTTATTATTATGTGCTTGCCTTCGATTTAGGTATTAGATTTGATGACTTAGGCAATCCCTGCTATTTCTATGTTCCTTATCAGGGCACCTATCTGGGACGTGGGGGATCAAGCTGAGAACTCTACGTACCTGGCTACAGTGTGGGTGACTATATCTGTATCACAGGATGTGAGAATGCTATTGAGTGCTGGGCCCATGTTTCACGTCCTGTCTGCGTCCCAGCTCCATATCAGATGAAGAAATATGAACTCAGTCCCTGCCTCGTCCTGTCAGAATAGGGTTGAGCTCCAGCAGGACCCATGAACTGAATGATCAAAAGATCAGCTTTGTGGGATACCTGCCCTGCAGTCTTGTCTTTTTTTTTTTCCCATTAGTCTTTCTTGCAAACACACACCAGGACTTCCATCGTGCTCTGAGAATTATTTCTGATGAAAACATCCTGACAATCATACATTTCCACAAGAAAATCAGTTTGGATTAATCAGTTTTTATATGGTGAAAATAATTTGTCAAAAGATTAACAATACACTGCATTCACACGTCAGTTTGATGGCTCTGCAAACAGATACTGAGATCTGTGGATCATAGGTCTGCCTGCTCCCCCTCCCTGCTTTCTATCATTTCTTCTCTGTGGGGATCATCTACTACCAAACAGTTACTGTGCTTTTTCAAATATTGTAGTGAAGAGTCACTGGCTTTGATATGAATGCAATTAGTAACCTTGCTGTCTTTTCTACAGTTGTAGTAGACCTAGTATAGCAATTACTCACCCCTCTACTCACCACCAAATAAACTGAAAAAGTTTTGCTAGTCCTTCTGACTAACAGTTTTCAGGAGGATTTTTTTTGTGACTGATTGCATTAAAACTGGGCTATGATTTTAGCTTGTATCATACAATCAAATAAATATGCATACTAATAATTTTATTTCAGCATTGGCTGGAATCAGATCTCAAACAGTATCTTTTAGGATAAGAAAATCAGCCCCCATTTCTACTGTCTTTACTTCTTCAGAAAGTAACAACTTAAATATGGTAATTTTGAGAAAAATTTAAGTTATTGTGTTTAGTATTTCAATATTATTTCAATTAATATTTCAGTTGTATTCTACTGGGAATTCACTTTTTCATGAGAATATATGTTTTATGAGTTTTTTAATAAACTTTAGTACATTTGGAAAGCAGAAATACTGGCATATCTTGGTAAATTTTGTTAAAATCAAAATATTTGTGACAATATTAAGCAATTACTAAAATAAATAATTTTTTTACATAATAACAGATTTATTTGTTTTGTTCAGTGTCAGAGATGATTAAAAAATAGAAAAACATTGATTCCTAGTGAAGGTAATCAGTGTTGCATTCTGTTAAAAAAAAAAAGATTTTTCCTCCTGTTCTATTTTAAGTTAAATAAAAAACGCTCGTTTACTTCCATTTTCTCTGTTTGTCTGCCTTTCTGCATCTGCTAGTCCTGATGGCAGTATCTAGCTTGCTGCCAAAAAGTTTCCTTCTACTACTTTACAGAGATTTCATTTTTGTTCTTTTTATACCATTTTAATTTTTGTGCCACCTTAAAAGGAAATTTGAAGCGTGCAAGAGATGTAGGATTTTGCTGTATATCAAAATAGAATGGGAATAGGTTTGTATTGCCAATCCAGAAGCGTATAGATGCAATGTATTTTTACTAGCAGCTAATGATAGAATAATTTGCTTCTGCAGCAGGATATCAAACTAGTCTTTTCCTTTTTTTTCTGATATACCTTAAAATAGTGCAGATTTGGAAGAACCCGCATGAAACACTGTTTTTACATTCAGTTACTTTATTGTTTTCAGAAAGCGGGAAAAGTCTTCAGAAGGACCATTTAATATTTTTTTGTTCCAGGGCAGGGTGTAATATTCTTTCTTAATATAATATATCATTGTATGCAGTAGTATCTGTTCTGGATGAGGATATTAAAAACAGCTGTCAGTAAAAATATTATTTCCACTCTAGTTCCAGCTGTTCACTCCATGTCCTTTTTCGTTCAGACATCATTCCTTCCCTGCTGGAAGATAAATAATATAGCACAATTAAAACCAGTTTCTTACCAGTAGTGCTGAGATTGAAATTAAATTTTTGACATCTATTTCTGTCTTACATTATGATGAAAAAATATCAAAGCTTTCTGTAAATACTGTGTAAGTAAAATTTGCAAAAAATACTTTTTTCCCTAATCAGTTACATAGGTTGTTTTTCAGAGTTTTTCTCATCCAACCTGTAATAGCTTCAACAAGGATTTGCCATTGATATATTTAACAAAAGTGTTAAATGCCTTGTGAAGCCATTGCAAACAAAAAGCAATATGTTTTATAAACTGCATGTCCAACTGCTAGATATCAGCCTGATAAACACAATGTGGAATAAATTCGTGACTCATATTCTAATGAAATACTGACATTTGCAATACGAAGTTGTTGGTGGTTAGGAGTTCTGGCAGTGAGAGTGACAGAAATTCTGTGAATCCTGCCTTTAGTTTTGGCTAAATACTTACCTGTATTCTAGTGTAATCTAATTGTAATTCTTTGTTGTAGTTCAAGACTTGAAGTTAAGGAATGCTGGATAATTTTAAGCCATATTTTTCTCCATAAAAATTGGCAAAAAAAAGCATACTTTCACTTGATTATGATCCTTTTTTGGTATTAGTGGTTGGATGGGATCAGCTACTTTGTTTCTGCCCCACTGTGTTTAAATATTCTTTCTTGTCTGAATCTGTTGATTTGGCTCTATGTCAATCAAATGGACCAAATCTGCATGGTCTAGAAATTGTGATTTATTCATCTGCTGTCAATAGCAAATACAAATAGCATACCTCTTCAATATATGTAAAGTTTAGTGCTGTCTTTATCATTCCTTTATATAGTTAACTGCAGCTCTCAAAAATTCCAAGGTCTATCCAAACTCCATATGTGTGGTCGTTATAAGAAATGTAGTAGGTTGCATAAGTGGCCACGTTTAATAGGAAGAATTTTAAGACATCTGCAAAGTCAGCTTGTGGATCTTAGAGAACCTAAAACCAAAACAAGAAGAGAAAACCACTGAGGCAAACTGCATAGTGTGACAGTAACTAAATTAAATATGCTGATGTGTATAGAAGATTCTAAACACTGAGAACAGAAGTTATGTAAGTCCTGCTTTGTCAGTCAGAAGGCAAGCTTAATAATGTGTAAATACATAATACTGTTACAACATATAATTTAATCTAAATTGCAGCAGTAGAAAATAAATTAATGCAGGAATATTAGCAAAAAGGGTAGAATTTTAGTATTTTTCAGAAGAAAATGTGAAGTATAAATATGTGTAAAAGTAATATCTGGCAAAATTGTTTTGGTGTGCTAATTATAAAAAAGATAATTTGTAAATTAAAAAATACAATCAAGTGTTTGATTTTATTTCATTACTAAAAACTCTAATGCTACAGTGCCATAAATTAGCTGTTAATGGTTGGAAACCGGATTGTGTTATTCCCAAATTATCCACAGGATTTCCTTGATCTTTCTCAAATCATTTGGACATTATCAGGGCAACACATTGAACTAGATAGCTGGTCCACTCTGGTACAGATGTTTCCATATTGCTTTCAAAATGAGCAGCAGACTTCTAAGATTCCCTGAATTCTGGCTGTGTATTACTAGTGCACACTATCTGCTGGACAAGTTTTTTATGCTTAGTGAGTATAGTGTTACGCTGCATACAATATACGTTTTTAGTTTGCAACAAAATACTTTTTTTCCATGTAAATACATATTAAATACAAAAATGTAAATTTTCAGAGTGAGAGCTGAGCTCTCTGAAGTTGCTGAGAAATTTAGATACTTTAAATAAGAATAACTCGATATTGAAACATTTTAAAACATCATTTCTAGCTCTCTGACTTTTCAGTTAGCTTTATTACTTCAGTGTTCTGATGAAGAGCTTTATTAACTAATTGATACTTCAGAAGAGCTGAAGCTTATGAAAATATAGTTTTGTCCATAAATTGCATTTCATTGCAACTAAAGATAAATGCATATTGGAAAGTTTATCTTCAAGATTGCTTAAATTATTTATCAGCTTCCTGGGGAGTATGGCTATCATCAGTATTATTTAAATTATTTGAGAGCACTTAACTCTCATCACCTTTTTCAGTTTATATTCTGATAATTTGAAAATGTAGCCTAATTCACTAATCGTCTATTGCATTTCCAATAGCAGAATACTTTCTCTGCACAGCACAGTTTGGTTATTCTCTTTGGATTATAGGAGAAGCCTTGTGAAATACTAAGGCATGCATATGATAGTATTCAGTGGCCTCTCACTGATGAGTTAAATTTAAAAATAAGCACAGACATCCCCAATACATGTAATACTTTTTTGGAGGATTTTTTTTTTTTTTTACAGGACTACTAGGTATTCCATCTTTTAGTGAATGACTGAAATAAACAAAAATATTTTGGCACCTGTAACTACACCCTTTTCATTGAACTTCCAGGAACATGATGACTGCATGCTAAGACAAGGCAAACGTAGAAATCTATGAAATAATCTGTCATAGGCAAGTGCAGTCATTTCACTACAAACCTTTTAAACATGGAAAAGCCAACAAAAAATCCATTTCACAAAAAAGTAAGTATATGGCAACTGTGTAGCATTGTTTTTGAATGCTCAATTAGACATCAACAGCTTGCAGAGGCAGTCTCAAAAGGTTACTCAGGAAATGGTGGAAATCACCCATCATCTCTCATTAGTACTTAATGAGAGATGTTTTTCCAGACAGTTGCCTGGTATTACAAGGGTTATGCAAGCTTGAAGCAGTTCCAAAGTCTATTTGTGCAGGTGGGTGATTAGAGGAAATAAAAAGTTGATAATAGTCATACCCAACTCTCATGGTTGATGCAGAAACAACTAAGCAGACCCCCTGCTGCCACGGGAATGCACTTCACTGGTAATTAATTCCAAACACAATCCTGAAATAGCTGCTGTATCCAAGACTGGGCCAGTTACAGCTTCAAGTGCTTTCAGCAAGACACTTGCAGATACATATTTACAGTCCTACTCAGAACAATGGTTATTCAGGTTTAAGTGTGTGGGAAACAAAACAAGTTCAAAAGAGCAAATTCAAACAGTTTAGTCCAACTGTTCTCTCTATGCATCCAGTGTAGCTACCTACTGATTCCATTATTCAGTATTCCATCTGCTCTTTTGAAGTGTCTCTTGTAATGTTCTTTCCTTGAAGCCTTGAAATGTAGGAGAGAAGATTTGCTTTGGGGATTTAGTCAAGTTAGAACAATTTCAAAGCTGAATCCTACACTATGGAAAATTGCCTAGTCTCTCAATTGGGGCTGCTGTATAACATGAACGTTTTTGTTATCTGCCTGACACAACAGGCGATTTTTAAATTTTTTCCCAGATTTCCGTATTAACTGCAGCCTGGCTTAGTTTAGTGTATGCAATTGCTGTGAATCTTTGCAATGGATCCACCACTTACAGGAGACATCCCATTTCTATCACACATGCTATCCACACATGGCAGCTCTGTATCAAATCAGGGCAATTCCTGACATTTTGTGACCTACTCTGCTTAGTTCTGGGTCTTTGAGAGTTTATTCCTATTTGTCTTGGGCTCCTGCCTTCTAAATTTACTTCTGGTGGAGTCCAGCAGCCTGGATTGACCAATGATGAAAGAACTGAGCCTAAGTAGTGCTGGCTCCATACAAAATGTTCAGATACATTGTTTTAGGACTTTCACTGAAATCTATCTATGGGTATGTTTTAATCTAATGGGGTCATTCTCCTTGCTCTGCCTTATAGAGGGTTAACTGAATTTTAATGCTTCAAGAAGATCACTGTGCCCAAACTCTCTTTACCATAAGGAACAGGTTTCCGATGACTCTTCATGTGGGCCTGGGTCTCTCTCTCACTTTTAAATAAAGCTCAACAACAGTAGGAAAGATTCCCTGAGGCAGAATCTGGGCAAATTTCTTGCTCTTCTCAGCACGAGGGTATCAGCATATCCTTGATAAAACTGCTGTATCTTTGATTATCCCTGGAATTGGAAAATACTGGTTTATCTATCACTCCAGTGCAATTATAAGTGGCAAGTCTTCTTTCATTCCAGTTATGAAGCTTTTTAAAGGACTAGATGATTATTCTGCTATTGCTGAAGAGCACTAAAACCTGGTCCTTATGGTACGATCTATGATGCGACCGATATTAACCCTGTCCATTTCTTAGCCAGTCCGTGAAGTTAGCCCTTCTGGTGGTTGTGACGTCTATGAGGAGATTATGTAAATTCGTGGTTCACTGGTGGCAGATCCTGCAGAAGTAGTACTATTTCCATATTATATCCTTTTGTACTCTTCCAAGATTTCTATTGTGGTTATGATTAATTTCTGTCCAAGACAGGTGATAAGCATTCCCATGTTCTTTCCAGAGCTTTGTGCCTCCATGCAACACATTTGATGTTAAGAGGACATATAACATGTACAGACAAAGGCATTCCAACACTTTTTTCTAAAGACAGATCCAAAACCATAGAAATTGCCAGACTGGATAAGTGTTTTTGTAGTGGTTTTCTAATAGCCTAGCAAATTGAGTCTGCTGTAACTGATCAAACTTAGGTCTGTCTTGATACCACACTGAAAAGCATTTTTATCCCAGACAGCACCAAGCCATCTGGAGCTTTATTCACATTTTTGCATTATCCTGATGCTGCGGTGTCCATAACAGATGCAGATTTTCGGCCTACCTTCAAGTAGTTTGAAACACTGCATGAAATCTACCACACTGAGCAGAGCCTGAGGAATAAAAGGAAATTATGTACTAGTAATAGGGTGCCTTTGAAGTTGTTGTCTATATGCGTATGCAGGCGTATCTATATATATTTATGCATACATCTATATGTGCACATTCATTTTCCACCCTTCTTTTTCTTTCTTCTGGAGCTGGAGTTGCAGTGTACAGACCTATCCAGGCCCTGAGGTTATAGTGTAAAGCTCTGCAAGGTCATAATGATTAGGCTTTGTCCTGTAAGTATTATGTTCATTTATAGTATTATATTTTCAGAGGGTTTAGAACTTAGTGTGTATATATATTTCTACACACCTTTACACGTGTAGCATATAGTCTAGTTCTAGATGATTACTGGTCCATAACTCTAAAGTTAAATATACATTTCTTCTGTTCTTATAGCAAATTGTAAATCTGAGCATATAGTATTTAAGGGACTCCACAGATATCTGGAATATGGTAATAAAATAGGCTAAGTATATATTTGCATTTTGGTTCAGAGCACTGGATGTGAATTTGAAAGAAATCATAGTTCTCAGTTACTACTCATTGCTTCAGTCACAGGCTGGTTTTGCAGTACATAAACCAGACTCCTTTTTGATCTGAGGCTTAATTTCAGGTGGGCACCAAAAGTATGGGGTCTGTCCGCAAGCTCTGAGGTACATGTATGGTGGGAGGCTTGGTAGAATAAATAAGATGCTATATAGTCCTAAAAAATTCAAACCCACATATACTCTAAATGGAGTGTCATGAGGATCAACTGCTTTGATCTGCTGATCCATTGCTATTACACTAAACTAGGAATAACTGATGTAACAGCTAATACACACACCGCAGTAGATTTTGAAAAGGACAATAGCGTGTTTCTGTAATGAAAGTAGAAAACTATAGATTACCTGTGTGTTCTGCTGTGAAGATTTATTTCTGAGGTGAAATTATAACTATATCTCTGGAATATGGGCTGACTTTTGGCTTTTGATATTTTGCTTGCTGAGATGTGGTAGGAAGTGTTCTGTTTGGTATACTTGGTATCTGCCTGACAGTTACTATTGTGGCATTATATACATATAGCGCCTTTTCTTTGAGTGCGTTATGAAAAAAATTCCAGTGAGCAGTTTGTCCTCACAGTACATGGATTGTGGAATGAAAATTTTTGTTGAACTGTGGTTATATGGTCTATTACTATCCATAAGGGCTTTTTTCTGTATGCAGCGTACCATATGAATGAAGACAATCATCCATGAGCTGACTACTAATGTCACATGGCACGGTAAAAGGCAAATTTCCCCCTGCGTGATTTTTTTAATAGTTTCAGTTAAACAGTTAACATTTTTATGTTTTTGTCTGACATCTTAGTAGATGATAGCAGTAAAATAACACCATAGTTTGTGCTTACAATATACTAAAACAAGATAATATTCACTTTCATTTTGCTCTCTCCAGACTCAAATCTGAGTGAAAGCAGTCACCATATCCATTCACAGGAGCTCCTTGCACTCCCCTCTTCTGTTGACCTCCTGTCATCCTGTAAACTTCAGGAAAAAAACCCCAAACCTTAGTATGTTTTTTACCATGACAGTAGAAACAAATTGAGTATCATTTTCACAAAGATCTTGAGGAAAGACTGGTTGCAGGTTTTAAGAGTGTCAGTTGGGATTCCTTCCTCATAATTTTACGATCTTGATTCAGTTGCCTGTACATAGATGTCTATTGACATTTGAAATGCTTTTGAGTATCCCAAGCTGATGCTTGGGCAGTGAAATTCTACAGTTCCTGCAAGCCTCTTGCAGATGCCTTGAATTTCCTTGGGCCACTGAGATGGCATTAGTTAACCATGTCTTGTCAGTTGAATCTTGCTCTGTTTGCCTGTAATAGAAGTGTCTGAGCTATCTAGACTTCGTTCAAAGCTAATGTATATCTTAGTATAATCAATGAAGTTTAGGTCTTGTTCCTCTGACCTAACATTTCTTCTGTATAATATATCTGAATATAAAATATATTTTAAATGCTAATTAATACTGTTTTGAGTAGCTTTCATCGACTTAAAGAAGAGTTTAGCATGGTCACTAAAATGTAGCTGTATTTCAAGAAATCTCACCTTGCAAGTCTGAAGATCAGTTTCTGAATCACTCAGGACACTGAGAAAGAATTAATGCCATTTCTTTGGAAAGTAATTTAGTTACTAGCATGTGAATACAGAGGTTTAACTTTAGGCCCTGAATTTTGGTTCCAAAAATCAGTCCTATTAGATACATCTATAACACATTACATAATGTAGTTTTAATTTTATTCAAAAATTCTTTTTGTACTGAAAGACTGCATTGCGAATGAATCACTGAGTACTTACAATGTCAGTGATAGTAGACCAACTTTTCTTCTTATGAAAGGATTGGTTATGATGTTAATTCTTGTATGTCTCTTGTGTGAGACATGAGGTTAGTGTACATTCATAGTTAAACATTTTTATGAACAAGATAACTATGTTTATGTTAACTAGGTTTCAATAATATTGAACTGGATAATAGATAAAGCTGAACACTAAGCACAAAAAGCATCTTTTGTCACAATTGCATTACATATGACAGTGTAGTGAAAAATAGATTTTGTGAGGTGTTTGTCTTGCTGCTCCCTTTCTCCCTTAATGTTCTCATAAAAGGTGCTGTAAAAAATAAACATTTCCCATACTAAATTACTTAAAACTTTTAAATTCATAAATTAAAAAAAAATATTGTGAATTAATTCTTGCTCAATGCTATTGAATTTCTTTTTATCATTTTCCTGTGAGGATATATAAAATAACTGTTGCTGAAATATGGAATAACTGGAATAGACCAGTAAAAAGCTAATCTATATTTCTGGATTTGGTGGAGTTGATTCAATATTAATAGGTTTTAGTGTAACTGAAATCAAGCCACCTGTCCAGAATCAAAGGGTATAGCTCTAATTTAAACAATGCTTGTGTGACTTCAGAGTAAAAAGATTTTTTAAAATGGTGGTGGGAACAACCTGACCTTCAACTTCATCATTTGTAATCAGAGTCTTTTGATGCATAAGGAAAAGACTAATAAGCACAGGCAAGTTGTATGAAGCACTAGTGTGACCATTGCTGTAAATACTGAGTCTGCGTCTTCTGTAAATACTTCAAAAACTGGGAAAAGTATAAAATAGAATTTTAAAAGGTATTAAGATTTGAGATGTGGAAACCTGAACCTGTCCAATCCTGTGAGAAATTTAAGAATCACCATCTTTTTCCTATGTCCATGAGACGGTCAATGGTAAATGTGATCATGATGGCATTATAATACTTTCTATCCTTTAAAGCCTTGTATGCTAAGCCAATTAATCAACCAACAAAGCAGGCAAATTAGTAAGATTTGCCAGAATGTAAATCAGCATAGCTTTTTTTATAGTCCATACTAGATGCATCCAGTTAATCCAAAACCTGAGTTTATCTAACCTTTTAATAAAATTGTTTTGGTTAT
Organism: Phaethon aethereus; assembly: GCF_964289735.1. Lineage (NCBI taxonomy): Eukaryota > Metazoa > Chordata > Aves > Phaethontiformes > Phaethontidae > Phaethon > Phaethon aethereus. Next base: position 54,321,451 of record NC_138575.1, on the reverse strand, counting down.
TCTGGACATAGAAAATGTAACATAGTATATTATCTTTATCCTATCCTGTTCTATTTCGTTTGTCCTGAAACAAAGGAAATAGAGGATGGAAAGTCCTAAGTAACCATTTTTGAAAATCAGAATAAGGTCCAGTTACATAATCCTTGTGACAGTTTCTCATATATGATGGAGGCAGGAAGGAATATTGTTAGACCATGCTGCAGTTCAGTAATTTTTAGCTGCCACATGATCCTGGGAGCCTGATGTTATCTGACTTGTACAGAAACATCTCTTATTGCAACTTGAGCCAGGAACTAGAGGAGAATGACAGCCATAAATACTTCCCTGTTGGCCCCATTTATAGCACCTGTCAGAAACTCAGCATGGGAGCTAATCTTTTCTAGGTGAATTTGGTAGGTTCTTGAGTTTCCAAGTTCTTTTTGTCATGAAATGTTCCACTGAAACTTACAGTATTACCATTATGGTTACCTAAAGGGGAAAAAAAGTTTGCTTTAGTTTTGTTACCAGAGAAAGAGAAAATAAAATGAAAACATAATTATTATATAATTTAATTACAAAACAAAATATATTCAAATATATTCGTAATGAAACTATGAGTACTGTATACATAAACGGAGGAATTGCCCAAACTGGTTGCAGGAATGAATTTCATGGTGATATTCTCTCTCTGATGGAGCAGACCCAGGTAGTAAATCATTATTGGTTGCCTAATGGGAAGATCCTACTGTGAAAATAAACAGCTGTCCACGATAAAGAAGTTGTTTACAAGAAACCGTTACATGTCAGACACTTAATTCCTTTGAGAAAGGAGTGACAGCATGAAATACTGAGCAGTTGGATTTTTTCTGGGATGTTTGTTCCGAAGAAAATTATTTGAATTTTTCTTTGCAAAGCTTTCTTTTTAGATTCTAAAAGCATGATCCTTTTTTGTATTACCACTTTATGTTGCTTGGAAGGAAAGACTGTAACTACTCTTTTTTGAGATCGCTCCATATTATGTATGTTCCTGAATTGGTTATAGTCGTATGCACACGCTGTAGCTGGAGAAGTTTTTCTCAGCCTTGTCTAGCAGGGCATATAGCAGCCCTGCTTCCCCTCATGAATATCTCCCAGTAAATTTTCATTCCAAGAATGCCACTCCCAGTCAGTTTGATGCTTCTCAGGTGGGACTGTATCTAGGGGAAAAACCTACTTCTCAGTGACCTATCATTGAACAGGGTCAACAAGAAGTCTATCCTGTGGAAATACCAAAATCTTGCTCATATAACTTGACCCCTCTGTTAAACTCTTCTGCATGAAGTGTGAGTAAACTAAGCTGAGGTGACTATCGACAAGGCCTTGAAACAGAGTGAAATGGTGGGCAGAAAGCTGTATTCATTACCATCAGCACCAGTCTGTATTTCTAACTCTCAGTCTTTTGACTGATGCATCTCTGAGATACTTCCACATCTTCAAGACTTCCTGATTTCACTTGGAAGGCTTTCATGTGCTGAATAGCTAAGCACAGCCACACCGGCTTCACAGCAAAAGAACGGGGACGGAAACTCAGGGACTGCTGAAGTACTGGGGAGCTTCTGTTCTTTATAGGTTTAGCTGTTTGTTAGAGACAATTGTTCTGTTTGTTTCTCACACCAGTAAGTAAATAAGTGTACTAAGTACACTTAAGTAGACTCACATGGAGCATTTCTCACTCCAGAAGTTATTCCTTAGATTCCTAGATGGTGCCTGTATTACCACATGTCTTTGGCAGCAGTATAGTCCCTTGTTTGGTATCTCCACAAACACAGTGCAGGGTGCTCTCAAAGCGAGTCTCTGATTCCTCAGTCAGGGTGGTTCCTTGATAATTATCTATTGATGAGGCTGTCCATAGAGTGAAAGAAGGTGTATCATTCTAGAGCAAAAGAAGGTGAGACTTTCAGCTCACTTGCTCATGCTCCTAACACTCATATTTAACCTTTTTCCTCACTATGAGTTTTACAAACAGTATGGCAAGGCCTTGGTGAGGTGTCTTCTTGTAAATCTCTGTCCCTCCTTTGGTGAGCTAGACTTTCAAATCATAGGATACTCATTCACATGCTGCATGTGAATAGTTTTTCACTTATATACCAGGTCAGACAGGAAAGCATAAGAGAGACTTAAGGCTTTCTGGAATGCCATCCAAGTTCTTCTGTGTGAAGAATGAATGAAATTAATTCAAATCCAAGATTGTGCATACTTGAGACAATTCAGAAAGAGGCCTTCTATATGTTAGGACTGCGTACCTAAAGGACATCTCAGTTTTGATGAGATACTTTTCAGCAAAGTTGGAACTGTGTGTTTCTATGATGGGGAGGGTTCACTCTGTCAGATGTCAGGTAACATCTGAGGTTATCTACAGGATGTTTCCATTTTGGATGTCTGCCACACTGCTGCCTGAACTTTCATTTACACTTTCATTAAGTGTAACAGTATTGCTGAAACATTCCAGCCTGATATTTGCTTTATAAGAACAGTTTGTCAGTCTGTATTTGACTAGAAACTTTTAAGACCTCATCCAGATATGTAGTGTTTCTCCAGGGAGTATTTCTTAGTATCATCCATGCTATGAAAGTATCTGTCAGTTGGAAAGGCCATAAAGTTTACATTCTTGCAACTATTCCTCTTTATCCTATGTTAGCTATGTTAATGTAACTGCTTATTTCCTTCCCTTTGATGTCTCTGTTACACTTCCAAGAATTCTTTCAGGTCAGTAGGACTGAGAGGCAAAAGCTTCTGTCATTGCTCTCACAGAGGCATTTGCAACGTGTGCAGATGGAGGAGCTTATGTGTGTTCTGGCAGAAGTTGGTTAGGCAAAAATTCTCCAGCTTACAGCACTGGAGCTGCTTTTGTTTATTTGGAGTTTGGGCTTTTCTATTTGGAGTGGATTTGCCCACAGAGTGAAAGCACATACCGGAGATCCACCTCAATTACAAAGAAACAGGCTTTCTTCTGTGAACTCTGCAGGCTGTCAGTTGAGGCCCACAGACATGAGATTTGAAAGTAATCGTTGTCTTAATGCAGACCTGCAGGTATTACAGTGCATTTAGGAACATGGAGCACATATCTTTGTGACCCACAAAGAAATGTACTCTATAAATCCACAGACACTGTAAAGACCACCATAACCATGCACAGGCAATGGCAATTTCCCCAGAAGCTGAACTAAAGCATTTCTTTAATAATACAATTCTACAGGCGTGAAGTAATGTGGAGCTTTTGGCCTCCTACTAAGTCATTTTGGTGCTTGGTTACCATCACAGCTGGGAAGCTATGCCTTAATTCATAGTCCTCTCTATCCTCTGACCTGATTTTCACTAACTTTACATTATTCAAACAGCATTAAGAACATTCAGAGAAGGCAAGAATGATATTTTAAGTTCCTTTAATGGTCCTTCACAAGTGCCATAAAATGGTAACAGCATCACAATATATGTCCGAATGAGAGTTTCCCGTGTACCTGCAGGTATGGAGAAATTTTTAAGCCAGCAATAGGTTATCTAGCTGAGATACTGCTAGAAAGGTAGTTACTACAGTGCAGAGGTCTATGGAGAATGGAAATTTCATCTGAGAAGCTGAGTATATTTTCCTGTAATTAATCCTTGCTGTTCAATTATCTTGTTCACAGTGTCCAGGAAAGTTGTCACTGACAGCTATTAGCGTGCTCTAAGTTGACTGTGTGTTTATATAACTTATTGAACCAGGTCATATGTGTTAGGATTTTCCAGGATGAGCTATGAGTTGCATTATAAAGCTCTCTTTCAAGTTGCCCCTGTTATAGTGACAGTATCTGGATTCACAGTCGGTAATTCAGGATAACGAATTATGTGTGTTTGGTTTGTGCGTCATTTTACTTAGGTCTTAAGAGAGTGCTATATCCTGCCTTAACATAGAATGACTGTATGAGCTGACAAAATAAGTGTAGATATGCAATATATTCCTTACCAAATACATTTAAAATATAATAGGTTTTGTAAATTGAAATATTGCTCTGAGTAGTGTTCTGTTTTCAAATTTTTTTTTTTATTTTAAAATGTATGAAGTATTTGTAAGTTCACATAAATGCTATTTTTATTCACAGATAATGCACCTCAGGTAGCAATTACCACACCAGGATCTGGTAACCATAGAAACAGCTCTACAGGCCCAACACCTGACTGCTCTCCTCCATCACCAGACACTGCACTTAAAAACATAGTGAAAGTTATACGTCCTCAGGTAGGTGATTGCCTTAAGCATCCTCTTATTAGTTGTATTTTTAATTTTAAAAGCAGGCTATGATGCATGTATTCTAAGAGGATGTTATGACTATGCGCATACAAATAGGACAAAGACAGATAAACAGAACACAAAATAGTTTTTGTATTTAGGAAGCAATCTGGATAGCAGGACAAATTAGAATATTTTACGAGTAAGCGCAACAACATACAGAGAGGTATCACTACATTTTTATTCTAGCACTAATGATGAATGAAGTCTTGATGCAATATTTTGTATTTTTATGTGCTATTAATTTTCTTGCAAGTTTATGTTCTTATCAGTATTACTTTTTATCAGTTTTATCAGTATTTTTATCAGTAATATCAGTATTAATTTCCAGTTTTTATCAGTATTAATTCCCTGTTACTTTTCCAGGTTTTCTTTCCTCTTTCTGTATCTCCATTTACCTGGTCACATAATGTTTCATGCATTCTTTAGTTTACCTTCTTGTATAGTATTGCTTCTCAACCTTCATCCTTCATGACTATATATATATTTCAAATGGTGTTTGGTAAACAAGATGCATAATGCACTGAAAATTTGAGTGCCCCTTGTAACCCTTTAAGGAATGCAGCCTTTTAAAATAAAAGCTTTAAAATAAGCAAATCTTAGAACTTGATTCAGTAGTGTAGATATAATCTGTAGCATAGAGGAATTTATTTTAGTATCCTAGGATGACATAGATCAGAAGAAATCTCAGGGCATTATCTATTTCCCTGCCTAAAAAGGCATGACATTCGATGTCTCACAGCTAGCTGTGACAACTACACACTGAATTGACTAATTGTGAAACTTTTTTTGTGTGAACCAAAAGAACTTCTGTTCCTTTCCTACCAGTTATGGGTTTCAAATGCAGCCATCTGTTCTTCATTGCTGAACTTACCTCTGCAACTGAGCCCCTTCAATACTAGTGGATGCAGGCTTTGTATCATGAGTATGTTGCTGGCATTTGTTTTACTAGAGAAGTAAGATGATGGATACGTGACGTTTTGGTAAGAATTATATAGGACAGATTGTTTTGGTGCTGGACAAGTGATCGTGATACAGTGATGGAGGTGGATCTTCCTTTCAGTACTAGTTGGAGCACACAGTTCAGAAGGGCTTGCAGAATTAAAGGCAATTACTAGGTGTACCTGCCATTTCTCTCTAGGAGCCATTAGTTTCCTATGGCTGACACTGTCAATGCACGATAATTCTAATGACGGGCTGGTGCAGGCCATCCCTCTTTGACTTTACAGTAGTTTGGGTTCCACATCCTGGTTTAAATCTAGACTGCAGGGGGTCTAAAATAACAGCTGCTTCTCCTTTTCTTATAGTTGTTTTTTGTTTTGCTGCTTCCTGTAGTCTCTCTGTCCCTCCCACCCTACGTCAGTATAGTACTGAAATGCCTCCTTCCCTCTAAGCTGTTTTTTATAGTAGGTTGCAAGCAAACAGAAAGGTATTGGAATACTGTTGGAACAAGCTGTTCTGTGATATCTTATTGAAAATAGCATTTAAAAAGCTGTTTCCATCATGATATCGCCAACAGATGGACCCAGAACACTGAATGGTGATGTTCTCCTGCTGGTTAAGTCTGAATGGATTCAGCAGATTCTGGGGAGCTATTTTCAAATGTAAATCATACCATTTACTGACTCCCAGTATTGTCATCATTCTGCAGAACAAAAGCTAGCTGTGCTATATATATAGTCAGAAATTTACCGTGTCTGCTAAAATGTCTCTCATGTGGCCCTACTTGAGATGGCATACTTCCCATACAGAAAACAGCAGAAGGGCACATGTAGGCTAGTGCTTAATGTAGATCTATGCACTAATATATGAGAAGTTGGATATGCTATAGCATTCAGATCCCATTATGCATGTCCTTTCTCCATGATTTTTATGCACATTCCTTCAGTATTATTCCTTTTCTTTGTTTTTGTTCCTTGCCTAATTACCTCCTCCCAAGATCTCAACCTGAGAGTTTGGACAAAGAAGTTGTAGATATTTGCAATGGGACGTTTGCAAACCGTTACTGTTAATTCTGCCTGCATATTTAATTCCTTTATTCCATGCCTGCTGCATTCAATTACATGGCAAGCTCTTTGAAGATTAACACAATGGGATTCTATTCTTGGCTGACCTCTTACTACTCATGTAAAACTAATGAATAGTGTTACACAATGCATGCAAAATAATTAATTTTCTGTCTGCCAGGGCCTCTTTGCACTTTTATACCAAAATAAACAGATTTTAAACAGGTCTAAACCAGGGTCATATAAATTTCCAAAACAGCTGTCACTCCTTTTTGTATGTCTTTTGCATCCAGCACAGGAAGATGCCAAGGAAAGGCAGAATGGGAAACTCCTCAGCAGCTACTTTTGCACTAGGCAGGCTCTGGTAGCTTGGATGAAACTGCCAGGGAAACCTGGCCTTTTCAACTCATGTTGTTATTTTCATTTCAAGCCTTACTTATCTTTCCTGGGGGTTGTGCCTATAACAGTTTACACACAGTAAGGAGAAACACTGTGTTTCTGTGTAAGCAGCAGCAGAGGGGACCAAAGAGTCCTTCCTCCCACCAATCTGGTGAGGGCAGGCAGTGTCAGAGAGTGGAAAAAGAGGAATCAGGTGATTTGATTGAAGGCAGAGGTGGGGGTCATTCTGCCTCCTGTTTTCTTTGGCATTTTCTTTCTAGGACAGCATGCCAGCTCACATGGTGGCAGGGCATATACATGCTTCAGCACATGACAGATTTTGAAGATGTTTGTATGAATGGGAGGTTTAGCACAGCACAGTGGCCTCTCCTCTCTCCTGTTCCAGACTCTCACATACCAAACACAGCTGGTGGAGGACACCGTCACCTACATCTGCTACATGTGGTCCCTGAAGAGGAATCATGGAATCGTAGGATAGTTTGGGTTGGAAGGGACCTTTAAAGGTCATCAAATCCCCCTGCAATGAGCAGAGACATCTTCAACTAGATCAGGTTCCTCAGAGACCTGTCCAACCTCACCTTGAATGTTTGCAGGGATGGGGCATCTACCACCACTCTGGGCAACCTGTGCCAGTGTTTCACCAATTTCTTCCTTATATCTAGTCTGAATCTACCCTCTTCTAGCTTAAAACCATTACCCCTTGTCCTATTGCAGCAGGCCCTGCTAAAGAGTCTGTCTCCATCTTTCTAAGCCCTCTTTAAGTACTGGGAGGCTGCAATAAGGTCTTCCCAGAGCCTTCTCTTCTTCAGGCTGAACAACCCCAACTCTCTCAGCCTGTCCTCATAGGAGAGGTGCTCCATCCCTCTGATCATCTTTGTGGCCCTCCTCTGCTCCAATAGGTCTGTGTCTTTCCTGTGCCAAGGGCTCCAGAGCTGGATGCAGGACTCCAGGAAGGGAGGCTGGGATGCTGCACTGCCAACCCATGGGATGAAAGTGCCACAGCTGGGAATTATGAGACAGGAACAATCTCATACACAAAGGGTGAACCCTGAGGGGTCTGGGTCATTCCTCAGAGTGCACTCAAATCTTGTGTTGTCTTTTTCCTTCTACTTGTCTCTTAACTGGTCCCTAATTATTCCCCTTCTTATATTAAAAACATGCCACCACAAAACCTGACTCTGAATTTCTATTTTCCCCCAACCTTTCACTCACTTTTCTGGATATTTATCCTTTCTTCAATTAATTATGATGAATCCTGAGGTGGGAAACCTGCAGTTTGTTGTGACCCTACCACTCATGATACGATATCACTTTATGATATTCCATCGCTCTCTAAAATTATCTAAATCTGTCTTTGTGTATGTCTCAACTATTCAGTTCAGTGTACTATTACTAAATCTGAAGACTATTTTAACTGAGATGGTCTATCTCCCTGGCACAGTGCAGCACTCTGGAGAGATGATAACTCAGATCTCAGAAGCAACACTAAGTTCAGTGCCACAGTGCCACCCACCTCTACTGCTTCCAATCCTGAAGCTATCACACTTAACAGTAATTCAGGGATCTCTGTGCTTTTTATCTGTGCACCTTCGCTGTGGCCTGTACCATGTACAAACACATGTCTTGTTTTCAAATTTTCACAGGGTCAGTCTCTGAAAAAAGGGTTTGTTGAAAAGTTACATATATGCAGTTAAGAAGCAAACAGAATTTAGTTCAGAGTTTACTCACTTGATCATTTTTTTCCAGACTGTCCAGACAAGTCTTAGTAAGTTTTTAACTCATGAATTGCTAATTAATGAAGCCTTTGAGAAAGTTATACAGTTTCACGTTAAAGATATATGCCTTTGTGAAGTATACTAACAGCACATGGGAAAGAAAATGAGATGTGGTAGGAGACCAAGTAGGTTAATGAGTTAACTAAAATCCTCTGAGATTTTAGGCTTTCTTTCAAGTTATAACTTAGTTAAGTTAGTAAACATAGTAAAATATAACTTATCAGACTGGAATTTTAGAAAGTGATAGTAAAATTGAGCTTGTTCTACCACAATTCCTGTAGCTCTCGGTCTGGATGAAGCCCGAACAAAATGACGCTTCATGTATTTTTTCTATGAGCCACTCAATTTAATAAGACTCTCCTTACTTATTTATTTATTCATCTCTGTTTGAACAAATAAACTATATACATACAGGGAGAAAGAGCGCCTTTCTTCCTAAGAAACTATTTCTTTTGCCAGTGCTGTTCACCTGTGGGTCATTGACCAATTCTCATAAAATTGAATTCTGACTTCTCACCTTTTAAATTCTTTATTAAATGTAATCCAGCATTTGTATATTCTCTTGTTGTCATTCTAAGTTATATTTCAAATGGCTAACTATAGGTACAGCTTTTGATGTCTAAATGTGGATTATTTAAAAGTGATTGGCATTTTATCAATCTTAAATTAGTATTTTCCCCATTTTATGTGAATAACCCAACTCCCTAAGAGTTTTGTTTTGGTAATATAAAGCGGGCTTCTCATAGAAAGCCAAAGGAACAGAGAATTTCAGTGTTTCTGACAATAAAATTTCATCATCTCATTCTTGCTGGTTTTATTGCTAAGATCTGCAATAATTATTCATTTTAATATGTTTTTTTTTCCTTGTGGGTTTGGATGTGCTGTCTTTACATTAGTCATCATTTTTTCTATTTATCTTTTTTAACTTCTTTAAACAAAGTTACAACTCCATCTGTGGTTCACCATTCCTCTGGCTAAGACATCTTGCAATATAATAGAAGATAACAGTTTAAACGTTAGAGGACAAAAGAAATTGTCTCATTTTTCTGCAAGTGGTAGTAGAATCCTGCAGGACATCTGTAGCCTCTGATTGACCTATCCCATTTGTTTGGGCTACCAGGTGTGCCCTGGCTAATGTATAATTGTTTTGTGCATGCACAGTGAGCCTGGCATACCTGTGTAGATGTAGTTCATTTAGGCATACGAAGAGACAAGGAACCACGATGTTCCACCCCCTGTAGCAGGCTGGACAGGAATGGACAGAGCAACCACAGGAGATATGTGCTCCAGAGCCTCTGTAGTTGACCTAAAAAGTGATAGTAATTTATGTTCAGGGAAATTATATCTCATCCTTTTTGCAGTTAGGTGCAGGAACTATTTTGGACAAAAACAAACAAACAAAATCATCTTAGAGGCAGCTCTGGAAAGTCTCAGTTACAGAAAATAAATTCTCAGAATTATGTGTTCCATAAACAGGATTTTCAAGTGGATTAGTGTCACTATTTCCCCATGGTGAAATAACCCTGGTTCCTCCCCTGTGCCAACACCCTATTGGGGTACCCTTAGTTCTTCCCAAATGAAATGCATCCCTTGTCACATGTAGCTTGAGTTGTCACATGCCTGTCCTGCAAACTTAGTGAAATACCTACTGCAGGGTGTTGCACCAGTGCACAAATGCATGAGAGCTCTGTGATGCATCACTGAACTTGTTTAGCAACATAAAAAATGTGCTTTGTTACATTTTATCATAAAAAGGAGGGCTGGGGAACACAATTATACAATAAATTCTCACCACACACTTTCTGAATGAGATCACAGGACAGCTGGGATGTAAAGACCTTTTTTCTCCTATGAACTGCTTTCTGTGCTCAGTCCAAGTTACAAAATGCTCAGCCAGGCAGGGAACAACCAGGAAAATCACCATGGAGAAATACTCTGCAGGCGCACTATGCTTCCTCTTCAGGTGCATACTTCTTTTTCTAGTATGTTTTGGTGCTGGACTTTGTGCAACCATGTGCAGTGTCCATGCTTAGCACAAGAGACAAATAAGACTTAAAATTGAGAGTTATAATTTTGTGGGGGATCAAACCCATCATCTCCAAGGTAAAAGCCACCCTTGTGTACGTGATTTTATGAAGTTTTGAAAGGTGCTGAGTATTTGAAAGGTGCTGAGGATTCTCAAAACACACTAAAATAAAGATGTGTTCTACGGTCCACAGATGGGCAGATTTAGCCCTCATCATTAGTGTGCCTGGTCTGGAGATTTCTCCTGCGTCATGTAGTGTTCCCAAGGTTGCATATACCCATTAAGGCTGCAAGCACTTTCAGGTAGTTGACAGCAGTCAGTGACCTTGATTCTAGGTATGGAGATATATTTCAGAAAATTGTTTCTCTATATATTTTTGTTTGTAAACCTTTAAAGTGTCTATGCAAATCTACTGCACATAGTTTGATATCTTCTCAGACTGATGATGTTGAAATAAATAAACAAAGAAGCAAACAGGTAAATAAAGCTCCTAAATAGCCCTTAAAAAAAAAAGGCAAACAAAGTAGTAAAAGATATACTGTCAATGCCAGTAAGATGTGGTTAGTAATTCATCGATGCATGACTGAAAATAGGACAGACGTTATGAAACTCTGTTGTTCTAAAATACTGAGTACCAATTACAAAAAAAGGTTATGGTTGGAATTTTCTCACAGGGCTGATTTTTTTTCCCCCTGTATTACCTCAGTATTAATGGGTAGAAGACATGTAACAGCACCAGAGGAGGTTATTAAAAAAAAATCTTCTCAGAGCATAATGGATACTCTGTGACTATTTAATAACAACATTAACCAAAATATTATTAAAGAGATGCACTGTAAAAGATCTCTTTTGACAAGTAACTATAAAACATAATTCTACTTAGATTATTTTAATTAGAGCTGAGATAATATGAAAACATAAACATATCTAGCCAATACACAGTAGTAATGAAAATACCAAACAGTATGTGTAAGTGCATTTAATTGCAGTTCAACAGAATACTAAAGCACAAGTATAAATTAAAGCAGAAGTATAAATTAAAGCATAAACTCTCTTTATTGACAGGAGTGTTATGTTTTTAGAATATTACTTCTACATGCATATGTTTTCATGATTGAAGTTGGTTGCTTACCTGGAGAGATTCTCTAGGTTGTGTTTCCTGATTTAACATAAACATAAATAAGACCAAAGAATCTAATATTTTTCTTATCTGAACTTGTAACAGACCAAATTGCTGAAATACTGAGCATAAAGGCAGTTCAGATACTGAAAGCTAGGCATGTACATACACTAGTAAAATAAGCTTATGAGCTCTGGAAGGTCGCCATCTATATGGTTGAATTGTTAATGCAGTTCTGGGTATAGTTTTGGTCCTGTACAATTCTCTTTCTCCAAAAGTGTTCACTGTCTGGCCTAATTTGGATTTTGAATGGGCCAAGGACCATTCCTGGAAGGTAGTTCTGCTTTGAAGACCCTGCTCTGAAGATTAATGAAGTTTAATAGCAGGGGTGTGAACCAATCCATGCCAATTGCCCTGCCCTAGTACATATAATGCTTGGAAATAGTAACACACTCAGAAATTGGAAGATTAAAGTTTTACCTATACTGCTTTCATGGTAAGCTGGTAAGCTGATGCTTACCAGACTGCTAACATTTTCCTTTGTTTCTGTGTAGTACCAAGCAGTTTTGAGCACCTTAGTTATTGAACGTTCTTATCATCATCTGAAAATACACCACATTTTCATACATGCATGCCATCCGCCTGGAAATTATAAAACAGCCATCACCCTTCAAAGTTTGTAATACAGAAATGTAATGTTATAAGCAATTTTCATAATCTGTAGGTAAAAAATGGGATGTTGTTAACAGCTGGAAGCTGAGCTTTTTTTTTTGAAGCAAATGGCCTTACATCCTTTTTCCTACTGTTTCAGGGAAAATAACACTTTTTTTAAATCTTTGAAAGTTAGAAACATTTTATAGCTGAGGAATAAGACATTCCTCTTATTTATCAAATTTATCTCTTGCAATTTGGAGCTCATTTCAAGCAATGCTTTCCCAGGGTAGGAATAATGGTTCATCTTCAAAATCTGGTCACATCTGTCAAAGAGCTATACATCACAACCCACAGCTGCAATATGTTTGCTATTAAAGTAGAAACCGAGGAAAATGGAAACTGGGCGAAGATCTGTTTTTTCCCTTACTTATTTGCAGTCAGATCTGAGCTAAGCTCAGAGGTGGAAGATGGAAGGGGGCAGCAACCCCCTGACTGTTAGTTACATACTCCACTGGAGGACTCCTAAAGGAGGACCTAGTATAACATGCACAGGGGATAACAGAACCACGGGAACAGAAAAGACTATGGAGATATGAGTCACATTGCATGACTTCCTAACCACAGGCTACAGGAAAGAGCTATGTGTCTGTGCCATCTTTGAGTGTGTCAGTAACAGTGAAATGATCAAAGTATGCTGATGGGCCATGAGATTACTGTAAAGAAGTATGCGCTTGCTGCTCATTCAGGATGCAAGAGGTGTCTTTCTCTAAGTTAAAAATCAGTCAAACAGAAATTTCTAGGACTTTGGCACTATGATGCCATTAAAAATTAATTTAGTTTTAAAATGCATTATGCTTTTAGTAATGAAAAGGATCTGCAGTTAAAAAACAGTTAAATCATTTATTTATCTTTTTTTTTTTTTTTTAATTTCTGTGATCTTGTGAGATCCCTGTTGTGGCTGCTTGGGGTATGTTTGTTGCCAGCCACTGTGAAATTTCTGCCTTCTGCTCTTAAACTAAATTAAGATGTTGCGAAGTAAAAACAAGAGCATCAAGATGGGTGCTGAAACTGCCTATATTTTAATTGTAGTCATAATGTAAGATAAAGTTCTATGAAATGAAACGAGAAAATCAGATTACTTTATTAAAAAGACAGTGTCTTCAGCTTGTTTAACATTGTATTTTGAGGCTTGACAGAATAACTGATTCAGGAGCCTAGTAATACTTCAGTGCAGTCTTTCACTTCTAGGTGACATAGATGAATCAAACCCAGATCCATTATAATCTCCAGTTTTTGCAATTTCAAGGCTACTTGATCATCTTAGTTCAGATCCTATAAATCAAATAACTTGGCAGCAGCATTGATTGATGAGAATGTATCAGGCCTGCTGATTTCTGCAAATCAGAACTGAGGTTCTGAAGACAGGATTAAGTGAAGAAGCCTGTCTTCTCACAGGTTGTATTTTACCAAGAAAATTCTGAATTTTATGGGATTTTATATAAGTGTACATGAGCAAAAGAGACACAGATAGAACCAGAGATGGTATGTTGGGTTGTTGAAGCAGAGGACAGACACTAAGAAACCATAGAAGAGGTTAGAATTGGATACATTGAAGGACAATAAGAGGGATACAGTGACTGATAAACTCCATGGGAGACAGGACTGTTAGGTAGTTGGTTTGACAGACCTTGATGACAAAACCACAGAGAAAGCAGAGAAGCAAGTTTTGGAAGACTAAGTAGAACTGGAATCATCTAGGATACTGTGAAGGGTGTTTTAGAGGAAAACAAATCGTTTTGAATAGTATTTGAATATAACAATAGGCAGGAGAAAACTGTCTAAACCCTAAAGGAAAGGGCTGAAAGGGAAAACGAGTGTGTGGAAAGAGAATGGGATCTGAAGAAAGAAGAAAATTGGAGAAAGGAGAATTTCTGAACTGGAAGTGAATTGATCAGAGAGTAAGAATGGGATTATGTGGGCAGGTACCAAAATGAGGAATTTATGTGGCCACATGGCTACACTCATATTCTGTTATGTATGTGAGATGAGCCTGGAGGAAGGGTTTCAGCACCTTTCTTTCTTTGGTAAGGCTGTATTTTATGTGCTAGATAGAATCTTAGGATGTGGATTCAGTTCTCTTCTATCAGACGTTTTCTGCATGGTATAAACCAACTGAAACCAGTTTCTGCATTATGTAGGACAGCTGGAATTTGGCAGGAACACTGCAGATTTTCCTCTGGGCTCATTGGTTCTCAGTATTTAATGAGCCACACATCTTACCCTTGGGAAAGCTCTATACCTTAGTTCAGCATCTGTAAAATGGGATTAATAGCTCTACCATAGTGCAAAGGAGTGTTCTGGGAACTGATTCTGTAAAGACTGTGATGATGCTAGCTGCACAAATCCAAAAGATAAGAGAAGGTGGAGTCACAAGCTTATATCACAGAGTACTTCAAGGCTGGAGAAGTATATTGGTGTTAAACTGAGAAAGAAATTTTGCCCTGCTCCCTCTGCTAAATGTGGTGAGGAATATTTGAATGATCCCTTGCACGCTTGTAGTGTTACATGCGAGTCATGGTAGCATTACAGAATTTGCATGGGACTTCCATTCATGGGAGCGTTTAGTAAGTCCTTGTCCTTGTTTCAGCTGGGATAGAGTTAATTGCCTTCGTAGAAGCTAGTGTGAGACTATGTTTTGGATTTGGGATGAAAAAATGTTGAAAACATGATGATGTTTTGAGTTGTTGCTGAGCAGCGAAGGACTGTCCAGCTTTTCATGCTCTGGCCTGCCAGCAAGAAGGCTGGGTGTGCACGGGAGCTGGGAGGGGACACAGCCAGGACAGGTGAACCAGGCTGGCCAAAAGGATATTCCATACCATATGACGTCATGCTTGCTATAAAAAGCTGGGGTGAAGAAGAAGAAAGGGGTGGAGGGACTTTGGGAGTTACGGTGTCTGTCTTCCCAAGTAACCACTACAGGTGATGGAGCCCTGCTTCCCTGGAGATGGCTGAACACCTGCCTGCCCATGGGGAGTGGTGAATGAATTCCTTGTTTTGCTTTGCTTGTGTGCGCGGCTTTTGCTTTACCTGTTAAACTGTCTTTATCTCAGCCCGTGAGTTTTCTCACTTTTACTCTTCCGATTCTCTCCCCCATCCCACCTTGGGGGAGTGAGCGAGTGGCTGCGTGGGGCTTGGTTGCTGGCTGGGGTTAAACCACAACAGTCCTTACTTGTCTTTTTAATAGAAAGGCAATTCAGTATGTGTATTTTGATGCTTTTCCTGTTTTGCAGTGTTCAAAGCAGTATCTTTCATTGATATGTTCACTACTGACAACAGGAAAACATTCTTCTTACTACACCTGATTTGAAAGTTATTTAGATCCTGCTATTGCCATATCTTTAAAGATTTTTATTGATATATTTTTGCTTTTTCATTGATGAGGACAGGCTGAGAGAGCTGGGGTTGTTCAGCCTGGAGAAGAGAAGGCTCTGGGTGAGACCTTATTGCAGCCTCCCAGTACTTAAAGGGGGCTTGTAAGAAAAATGGGGATAGACTCTTTAGCAGAGCCTGTAGCAATAGGACAAGGGGTAATGGTTTTAAATTAAAAGAGGGCAGATTCAGACTAGATATAAGGAAGAATTTTTTCCCAATGAGGGTAGTGAAACACTGGCTCAGGTTGCCCCGAGAGATGGTACATGCTCCATCCCTGGAAACATTCCAGGTCAGGTTGGACAGGGCTCTGAGCAACCTGTTCTAGTTGAAGATGTCCCTGCTCCTTGCAGGGGGAATTGGACTAGGTGGCCTTTAAAGGGTCCTTCCAATCCTATCTGTTCTATGATTCTGTGCTAAGGTTTCTTCACTGGCCCTATGTGGTATGCTATTTTAGGGTGGTCTAAGGTCTTCTAGGTCAGTATTATGACACTTGAAATAATAGCCATGAAGAAACATTTTAAAGTAAACAAAATCAGTCATGAAAGAGATTTACATATAACAAGCAAATTAACTACAGGAATGTAATGAATAAAGAAAATCTACTTAAGGACAAATCTGCATGTGGTTATGTAGTATACATACTGGGGTGAAGTTAAGCCCTAAGTATGCAACTGTTTCACAATAGTTATCTAACTGTGTGCAGACCTTCTGAGTTGTATGAGGCAGACATGTAGTGACTGACAAAGCTGGCTTTGGTACAAAGAATAAAGGAAGCATTGTCTCTTTGGGACAAAGTTTTGTGTTTGTACAGTCTCCACAGCTATAAAACCTTGATCCCGTACTACATATCCTGGATGTTATAGTATTCCTTATATTAAGTAATCTTAGAATTATTCAGGACCTATCTCGAGAGATCTTGGTAAATGTAATTTAGAAGTGGCTTTGGCAGATGCAGTCCAAGAAACCAAGGTACAAGACTCCAGTAAGTGACATGTTAATTGCTGGCTACACATTCTGTCAGTAAGTCTGGAATTTGACTCCATATTCTAACATATGAAGTAAGGTATCCAGAGTGTGTCTACATGAGAGCTAGAGGTGGGATTCAGTCTGGGACTAAAACACCTATGCTTTCATCTCTGTGTATAAGAATCTCTGATTTGGATATCTGGTCTCCCATCATGCTCAGGATAGATGTAGGATTCAGTTCAGGTGCCTAAAAATAGGCATCTAATGTCATATGAGGTGCCATAAAGGTGTCTTTTGCATGCACATGGAGGCTGTCAGGTATGATATAGGGCATACACAGGGGAGACCTGTAGTCTGCTGGATGGCAGCTGGAGGCCAGGTGGGATGCCTCAGGGTGTCTTCAGTAATGGTAGATATCTGCATTAAGGCAAGTGAACTAATACCAGGGTGACTGGGGTGAGGTGAATTGTTCTCCGGACTCTATTGATTGTATTGGCTGGGTCTCAACTGACTGTAATGGGAGCTTAGATACCTGGTGTAGATGTAAATAGCTATGCTGTAAATTTAGTTATCTAAATCTGGAACTGAATTTAATCCTAATTGTAGAAAGAAACATTTTTTTCTATACTTCTTGTGCAAACTGTACTTTATACAGACACAGACAGAGGGATACAGTCAACACAAACTGATATACTGCATCTCTCTTAGCACGTATTAATAAATAATTAGCATACTTCAACATCATAACATTTTACAGGACCCGGCAAAGGTGCAAAAGGCTCCTCTAGTTAGCTACAAAAGCTCAGATGCTAGATTCCTGTGTAGTTATGTAAAAAAATTATTGGCACATGTTGACAGATGGACCTTGTTAACTCCAAACAGTATAGCAGAAGTGTTACACTGTAGACCACTAGAGGCTGCATGAGGTTCTGTACAGAATCCTTAGACTAGAAAGACATATTAAACTGAGATATGTTTGTCTGAATTACTAATAATAATGTCAAAGCCCAAAATAATATAGGAGGTATTTTGTATCACCCAGGTCAGCAGATGGTGCATGTTAGCACGAACAAACAGAAAACATGTTTTCTGAATAGTTTCCATAATGATCTTTGAAAATCATTATATCATAAACTCATTTCTCCAGAGCAAATCATAGCTATTTATTGACAAAAACATTTTCAGAATCTGTGAACGTTTGCAAACTAAGCTGAGGTTTAAAAACACTTCAGAACTGTTTGGGGTGTTTTTGGTTTGTTTCCCCCCTCTCCCTGCCCCCCACACAGACCTTGCAGGTGTTTTCTTGAAACTTCTGAAAGATAATGCAGTAGGTTGTAATACTACACTAAGGTGTAGTGAAACAGTTGATCATCCATAAGTCAGTAAAAGGCCGTATGATGCGTCAGATGATGCTATTCGGGCTACAAGAAAGGGGCATACAGTTGAAGCAGTGGCTGGAGACCTGACTGGACAAAGGCTAGAGCAGTTGAAGCTGCTTAGGAAGACTGAACTGGACCATCCCAGCTGCCTTTTAAAGTAGGAACTGTCTCAATTTAGGAACAATCAGAGATCCTGCACATCAATATTACTTGAAACGTCACCTTTTCAACTCAGAAACTGAATTCCTGCAAAACCACAAAGACACCATTGCTTGGGAAAGTGCCAGGATCATGTTTCTGAATGACCGGAGATCATTTTCAGTTTTAGAAATAATAAGGTCATTGATGAATTTGTTGTCTAGCAAAAGTGTGCAATTTAAGTTTAATTAGTACACATGAATATTTTTGGTCTGATGAGAGACCTATTTTGGCTTAGATCCCAAACAATGACTTTTAACCAGACTGTTTGATGTTGGAGTCTGTCCCTGTTCATTGAATTCTCCCATGAAATTACTAGCCCTAGGAATCAGCCTTTCAAAGCAGAATCTGTTTTTAATTATTAAAGAAAGTAAGTCCCCTCAGTAGACCGTAGATGGGTTCTAGATGAATGCTCAAATCTATCCTTTGCAATTTTTCTCAGTTTTAACAGGACACAGTTAATTCACATGGTGCCCAACACAACTTTAAAAAACAATCAACATTATGCAAACCTAAGTCTATTCAAATTTTTGTCTGACATTCTGATAAAAAGAGTGAATTTTTAGTGAAAACAGTCTAGTTGTGTGTTTGTAACACAAACATTGCAGGGCTTATAACCTAAAAATTAAATAGACCACAAACAAAACTGAAATTACTCCACTGGGCTAGATTGTATTTTAACAGGTAGTTCTAAGTAAGGAATGGTGAACAGCTTCATGATCCAAGGAAGATATTATTGTTCCCAGGGCAATAATTTGGTCTTGACACTAATAAGTAACTAATTCTTGACCTTTACAAATATTCCTATTTACAAATATTTACAATAAACCTAACACGCTAAAACAAGAAGTGTTAAAGCACCCTTTACTCTCTTTTTCTATTTACTTTTCCCAGCTTTAGTTATCTAAGGCAGCAACTTCTGAGATGTTTTTTTACTGTCATGAAATAAATATACAGATAGCTATACACCTGGATGCAGGGCCTCCTCTGTTTTGAAGGAGACATTTAATGTTTTAGGTCACTGGTCTTGAAGCAGCAAGGAGAATCGTGAAGTTAGGATATGCTGAGTATGGAGCCAGATGAGTGCTGCAACGGACTGTTTAGCATGACATTGCAAACCATCAGTGGTCTGTGGCTTACAGTCCATGACATCAAGCATTAAGGATATGTCTATACTAATAAGTAGTGCAGTGCAATGGGAACAGATCTGTGTAGTGAAAAAGATGTGGCTGATTTCATGATCACACTATATAGAATTAATCAGTTTTAATTTGGGATAGCTTTAGTGTGGTCCTATGGTGAAAAGGCCATAAGGTGTTGGAGCATGTTTTGTACAATCCTGTAATGTACCTTATGGTGTAGATCCACCCAAAAGGAATGAATTTCTCATGCTCTGAAGCTACTTTGCAATCCAAAGCACAGCCAGGGGTCAGTGAAGAGGTTTGCTTAAAAAATAAAAGTTTGATACAAACTACTATCAATTTTTTTCACTATTCTGTGAAAACTCATGAAGAAAGTTTGATTTTCATGTATGTTTTTTAAGCTGTCACTTTTCCCCTAAGCTTTTAGATATTTCAGTTTTCGTATATTTAAGGCAGCCCTTCATAAATTGAATAAACAGCAGAGGGTTTCGTTATACAGGCATCAGTGGTCTAATAGTTTTGCAAGATGTACCCAGCAATGCAGCTGGGTGAAGAGCTCCTTTTCTTGTCAAAAGATGATTGCTATTATTATAATCAAAGCTGTAAAACCCTATTTTATTTTGAATTAAATTGATTAGAATGAAGACATGCATTTTTTCTAATAAAGATTGATCCAAATTTTGGAAGGAAATTATCTCTACACACCACAGCTTGTCATATGAAATTATTTTTACTAATCTTTGAGCCAAATAGAAACAGTTAAAAGATAGAAACTCTAGGTAAATTTATTAAATGTCAACTAATGAAAACTATACAAAAAGTCTGTATGTTTCACTCCAAACTTCTGTTTTTTCTTGTAGCCCAAGCAGCGCACATCCATAGTATCTTCTCTGGAATTTCACCGAATGAATCACAGCCACAATTATTTTGAAATCAACTCATCCGTTGGCTGTACAAGTTTTATTTCTACTCCTGCAATAAGTCCAGCTAATTATTCCTTTGGATCTCTGCAATACAGTATTGAAGAGAGAGAACTTCCAGGTATAGAAAAAAAAAGCTTACTTTGCCTATCAACAAAACTTTATAAAATTATAGGTCTGTGGGTTTAAGCTGGAATTGCTGTTGCCTTTGGTAATGAAATACATTTATCATAAACACACAAAATTATTCCTGATTTATATTTTTGCTGCTCAACAAAGGGTTCTTATATTTCATTACCAATGTTATTAAAATATACTTGTTCCTGAATGTTTATTTTGCATAAACCAAACTTTGTTTTTCCAGAAATGCCTAGAATTTAGCTATTGTAGTTTTTGAAATTACAACAATTCAGGTACACGTCTACTTTCATCATTGTGTGATCAGCATACTCTAACATGAATTTTAAGTTGGACAAATGTAATTAGAAAACATCATGTAACCATCAGTAAAGATGAGGAAGGGAAGATTTCTAGGTAACCTGACATTATTTCTGCAGCAGTAGTGGAGCAAAATTTTAATATATTTGCTCTGATGAAAAGAATTGACTAAAGTGATAGTGTGATTGTAACTGTGAAGGATTTATCTGTATATAGAGGTTTACATAATGAAAATGTTTTAAGAAGGATTAAAATACTTTCTTCTTCACAGATAAAAACTTCAGGAGCAAGAAAGTGTCAGTAAACCATGCATTTAGTGACTTCTGTCCCTTCAGATTTCACATACGAGTTGCTTTATTTAGGCTAAACTTGTAATAGAAGAGCATAGTATTTGGAAAAGCTGATGTATTGAAACAAATGTCTTTGATAGCTAATTTATGTGATCTGCAGATGGAATTATTTCTTTTAAAGGGATACTGTATTTAGGGTATAAATAGAAGTAGATTACAACAAAATAAAGAATAATACAAATGTTGAAATTCAGTACAAACTTATCAGTTGGCTTCTACAGCATTGGTCTTCAAATGAGATGAATCCTCTACATTTCTGGTTGGTAGGCTTCAAAAATTCTGAAAAATCTTGCTTTTAAGTGATTAAAAAATAATAAATTTGTTAGATTGAAGGTAAACTACATTGTTAAAGAACTGTTGTGAAATAAGAGTGAGAAATCACCTGTTACGATAAAGAAAGAGTTAAGATGATCAGAAATTATTCATATTAGGTTTCTTGGACTGGCTGTGTCATTATCTATATCTCATTTTCATGGATATAACAAATCTTTTCAAGCCTAACTGGAAATAATTAATTTGAATAGTATCTTTTATTCCTAGGTCTGGGGTCATTTGATTCTTTAGGGTTTGGGGTGGTTTTTGTTGTGTGGATTTTTTTTTTTCCCTACTGTAAATTCTGTTCAGTGATCACAATTTTATTCTGGGTAGTTGAATGATACTAGATATGTCTTGGTGTTTAAAAGCAAAAGTAAGAAAACAGAAAGAACATTAACTGGAGTTAGATAATTAATTTCCCCAGATTTCTGCTGTTGCACAGTTCTGGTTAAGTTCCTCATAATATCTGGACTTGCTTTACTTTTATATTTTTGATTAAATTTACAATGGACTGCACTCAGTAACTTTTTATCACTGCATTTGATTTGGTCTGAAATTGGAACTATAATCTCATGCTTATTAGAACTGTACTTTTCTAATTTGTGGATGATTTGATTTATGGATTGAGTGGAAGCTGAATTTCCTTTTGTGTCTGCCTAGAAAGCTAACAAAAAATAACAAAGGCAAAATGACTGGTTCTGAAGGTCTGGACATCTTCTACCAGTGTTTCAAGAGTACAGTTTACCATAAGTAAATCATTAATTTACCATTTGTAGATGAAATTATAGTAGTAGTAGTGCAATTACTCCTCCCTCGCATAATTTCTATCCTAGAATTATTTAAGTGATATATAGCATCACAGATTAGACACAATCATTCTAAATGAAAAAACTCCCAACATTATATTTTGCTCATTAAGGTCCTTCCGACTCTTTAATGATAGATGATGCACTGTAATTCTGCAAGAGACAAGGAGTACTAGAATAGCAACATCCAGAAAGTACAGATCAAAATTGTCTCTCTTGGAAAAGTCTCTGAGACTTGTTTCTTACCTACATTGTTAAACGCTGAACCTTGAAGAATAATGGTCAGCAAGGAGTAGCAGAAACAGTGTTCTGCTACAGCTTTTTTTCTGCTTTAGCTAGCTGTTGTTTCACTGAAAGGTTCCTTTTCTAGATCTACAGTGACAACAATTACAATTCATCATATGTCTTGATTGTAATCCTCTGAATTGCCAACTTCTTTGGAAAATTCATGGAAGATCTGCACCTTAAAAGAATGTTTAGTTCAATAACAATTGAGGATTTGTGCGCATTTGAGTGTTTCCTTCTATATTGCATTCTTGGGCATTTATGTGTCCCTTTTCTTTTAAAAGCGTCATCAGCAAAAAAGCAACGAGTTATTTTATCATGCTCATTGAGGTCCAGGGTCTTCTGGCTGATGAGAAAGAAACAATATACTGGAGGAATCCATTTTCATAGTAACTGCAGCTAATAGTTTTCTGTTGCCTTCTTTGAAACAATCAGAATGCTTTTTACAGGTTTCCTAAATCAGGAACTGCCATCTGAATAAGGCATTAGTATTTCCCTACTCAATTTCAGTGTTTTTTATGTTTTCTTCAGGAAACTTAGAATGATTCATTATTATTCAGATGAGAGTAGAAGATGAATACAACAAAATAATTATTCTAATTCTAAAATCTTCATCATTTTACCTCTGCTTCAATTGCCTGCTGCCAAAGAAGAATCAACCTCTTGTAACTTTTGGTTTTATATTTGGGGGTCACAGTTTTACTCTTGGTGTTTGCTAATTCCCTACATCCCCTGATTTGAAATGGGCATCCTGATTTTCAAGAAGTGTATTTCTATCAAGTAGAAAACCACTGAACTATATCACACCACTATATTATCTGACTGACAGCATGTGACAACATTTTCTCATTAACTAGCTGGAGAACAGTCCACATACAATGGTAAGTATGTGCTTTAGCTTTGGGATCAGATAGCCTTGTAGTGTAAACAGAACTGTATATGTTGCCTGCATGGGTGGCAGAAGATAACCTTAATATCAGGTTGCCTGCAACTCAGATGTAAGGATAAAGATTCTGTTATTTGTTTTGAACTTTAATTGGTGGAAAAATCTGCAGCAAGTTGATGGAAACTCTTCTCTCACTCCAGTAGACATAGAGCAGACTGTGAACACAGTTTTGCCGTGGCCTATTTTCACAGCTTTATTTGGAGCAAGAACATTGACTTCACAGAAGTGTTCTCAAACACAGAGTGAGTGATCCTGCTTTTACAGCATTGCATTTCACCTCCAGTTGGAGGTCCGTGAATCCAAACAATGATGTCAGCTACTACTATTAAGCTTTCTATACTTCATTATGTCTTCCCGTACTGAGTATAATTGTGCTTTGAAATTAAAGAGGCAGTTCTGCAGATATTTGTGTTCTGTTTCAGATCAGAAAATAGATCTGTATTCAGATGCATGTATGCAGCAAAAATGTCAGCAGTTATCTGTAGGTAATCTCCTTGCAATCTTTATTTTCAGACCATGGAAATCTTTAAATTTTCAATAAATGCTGTATACCATTCACTGTAAAAGAACATACATCTTTTTTCTCATCTTGCTGTGGTACCTAGAGGTATTTACTGAGTTTATCTCTTAATCTGTCTCCTCTGTAGAACCTTAATGTAGCTCTTACTCTTTTACATGTCTTGTTTTCTGACAGCGAGTAACATTATTTCATTCATCTAAGAAGGATGCATTGTTCCTTAGAACAACCCAGAATGTAAAATTTAAGAATTCAATCTTTAATATGTAGACTATGGTTTTTTCTCTTCTGCAACGAAGTAGTAGTATTTGAGTCACACCTTAGGTTTCTTTTAGAAGTGTCTTCAGATCTGTCTTTAAAGTAAATATCTGATCAAATATTTTTGTCTCACAAGCCCTATTTTTCTGAAGCGAAAGCAGCCTTACACTTAAAGATAAGCTTGCAGTTTTGTCTTTCTCTTTTGAGAGAATCAAGATATTGAGCACATTACTGTGGCTGTTAGAAAGTATTAGAAACTTGGTTCAGAGGTCTAGTCTGACCAGATCTGGCTGTTCTGGTCATTCCTGGCTATGTTGCATTCCTAGACACAGTCAAAATTTATTTTGCTGCAGGAATGTTCCTGTATGTGACATTAGCAAAGCTGCTATTTGAAGTAGGTCACATATTTGTCAACATTACTTTCTTATTCAAGTATCTCATTTATTAAGAACTGGTATGAAAAGTCCAAACTGTGATGTCTATGTAGACTCTTCAAGCCTTGTTTCTTCAATTATAAAAAGTTTTGGAATTACTAGAGGTGAAATACAAAATTAAATAAATGCAAAGAAAAAAGAAAATACCTTTTATTGCTAGAGGGTATTTTTAGGTGTGCTATATGTAAGTTCATGATACACTGTCTCTGTTAACAATACCGTACTAATTCCCAAAAGAACACACAGTTTTCCAGTGACAGAAAAAGGGGAAAATATTGGCATATAATGAAATAGGCATAATCAACAAATGCTGGTAGATAAAGCATTCCCATCTCCTGTATATGGACACCTGCACCTCCAGTGAGGGAACATGTGAAAAAAATTGTATTACAATGTACCAACCTATCATTGATTGAGAACTCTTTTCCAGATGAAATGCCTGGGAAGGTCAAATTCAAAGCCCTCTTTTCTTTTTTTTTTAAATTTTCTTCATTATCTTCTTGATTACAATACAACAAAATCTGCCAAGGCATTCTTCAAACCAGGTTAATTTGTGCGTTTTCATCTGTGAAGATTATCTGGTTTTTCCCTTCAATTTATAGCCAAGTTCAACTGAGTGCAATTAGTAAGATGTAGTAGAACTATTCCAGGAACTGGTACTGGGGATCATACTCGATACTGTCTCAAGCAATTTAATTTTTGTTCTAATTAACTTGTCCAGCAGATGTAGCATGTTAAGGTCTCCTTATGTTGCCTTTCTTTTTGCTGCTTCTACTTCCAGCCTTTGCACAGTTATCCAAGGCAAAGATACAGTCTGTCCCACAGGAACAGAGAAATGTAAGGTTAATTCATATTATAAATATGAATATTATTCATTAACTATGATTGTCTTTACAGCTTCCAGTTTCAAAACAACATACTTCATGAAGCTCATAATAATTATATCTCACTGTTACAAATATGTCAACATGAGGTGTGTAATGTCCAAAAATCTGATAGCAGAAAGACCAAGTGAGGCGAGGCCTGGAAACCTGTAGATGAAATGGACTCCTGTCATTCCATTCAAAAACAATATATATTTTTGCAAGAAACTGATCTTCTGTACTAGTGCTTGCATGAAACATGAGATACAGTAAGCCCCTAAATCCCATGCCACCTGAACTTAATAGTCCTGTTGGAGGTAGTTATATTTTTCCAACTTAAACTTTGTGACAGTGTTACCTAGCCCTTCAGTAATGCCTGTACAGTGTTACCTTTCAGTCTTTTCTCATGCTTAAATGAATTATCTGGGCCTAACCCACTTAATAGCTCTTAGTGTGAACCTGTTCTCCAAACATAGTGTCACCTGTCGCTATGTGGACATTCTGATTACTAAGTCAATAGTAAACTAATATGAAAATAAAACAATTTGAAGCAGGCATATTGAAGGAATAAAACTGCAGATGGGTCTCTAGGCCCTGTTTTCAGATTTAGCATTGGATGTGTTAATAAAACAAAAAATTACATGAACAGCTAATCTCTTTTCAAATTAAATTCTAAACCATCTAACCATGTGGATAGGCATGTGTTGAGCAATGTGCGTGCCGATCTTTTAGTCAAATGGCTATTCTTCAGAGGATTTGCTCTTGTCCCCCACATTATTTGCTTACTATGAATAAAGCCAATTAGCAATTGTTGACAATACAGGGGAACAAAAATCCCATGTAATATGTAAAATAGATTTACTAATTTTGAAAGCCGATAGTCTTAGACCTCAATCTGGCAAGCAGGAAGGTAGGAGATAGACCAGTGCTGAACATGAGAATTTCTTAGAATCTGTCCTAAAATTGGGAAAGATTTCCCTCAGGATCCTTAGGAACAGTATGTGTTACATTACAGTCAGCTTCATGTATTAGCTATTTCTTCGACTTTTCTTTTTGTCCCTAAAGTAAACATAATGTATGCATGTCTGTGTGCATGTCTATTTCTGCTATTAAAATCTATTACACTTCATTTAGTTACACACATCCTCTTCTTTCTGAGATGACAGAACAGACATGTAACAGTGGTTCATCACATCATAAAATGATTTCCTGAAGGAACATCAGATATTACAACAGTAACCCTATAAAGAATTTTTAAATAGCTTCTTTGGAGGAACAGGTTATGAATGCAATTGTTAGAATCAATATAATATACATTTTTAATTATATATATCTAATGTGCATTTTTCCAGTTATAATAATTATCCTTACATGTAAGGTCAAAAGAAAACATATTTTCTGTAATGTTTCATTTACAGTTCCTAGCCATTTTTAAAAGCACAGTAACTATAGGTAATACTCATACTTATCTGATTGTCATCTTAGTCATATCTTTGCTTTGCTGTTTTGCTTTGTTTTTTTTTTTTACTAAGCTGGAAGCAAAATAGTTAGTTTGAAGTGGGACCATTTGCAGAGACAGATCATTTTAGTCTTTAGGCTATCAGCATGCCCTGTATTGTTCCCTTATCTTTCCTTTGGACATTTTGTAAGATTGACCAAGCCGTGGAGGGATGGTCATGAAAACTTCATCAGTCAGAAGAATTGCCATTGCAAAATGAGGGCCATGAGAAAGGAGCAGTAGGATGTGCCAGTCTTCAGTTCCTCACAGTATTGTTTGTGGTACAGTTTTCTTTCACTCTGTGAATGCATTTAAACTGATTGTAGCATTGTTTAGACTATTCTATCTTACATTTCAATCTATTTTTCTTTTTGTTATTATGTCCTCTTATTCATACCTAATCACTTTTCTACTTCTTCTCCTTACTATCTGAAGTTTATATCTTTTAGAAAGCTTTCTGCTCACCAGCGATATTTCTGAGCCCTATGTGAGATGATTAGAACTGAAGGAAATGGCAAAAATGTGCCTGTTTTTCTAAAAGAACCTGTAGTCTTCTGAGCATACTTAGTGACTTTCAGTTAAAAAAAAACTTTCTATATCACATACCAACCAGTAACAAAGAATTTTATCTGTTTTCTCCTAAGACCATTTTGAAATAAAAGACAAATTTATTTCTCTCTCTTACTCTCTGTGTATGTAACTCTACATCTTTTTCTATTTCCTGTTCCTTGCTATCGAATGGTAATGCTACTATCATTTGCTGTAATAAATCTCTCTTTTTATGTTGTTCCACACTGTATAAAAAAATGGTCTATAAGGGTGGGAAATATCTGGTGAATATCTATATCTCTGGTGAATATCCAACAACTAGGGTAGAGTCAGTCTTACTCATTAGCTTCTTAACTAGGTATTTTATAACCAACTCTAGGTGAACAATGTGAGAGAGGCACATCAGAGTACATTGCAGGTGGTAGTATTCTTGTGGAAAATGAAAGTTTGATGCTATTTAATGAAAGAAGAAAATTAAACCCAGATGTCCCTCATTATAGAATAGCCACTATCATTTTGTCTAAAATGGAGATGACACCATGAGTTCCAGAATTTTGATTCTAGTGTTGCAAACCTTTTTTCCAGCAGTAATTAGTCAATAAATCTGAGACACTCTCATGAATGGTTTTAGAATGACTGAACAGATCTTATTATAAACCACGATGAAATATTTACATCTGTTTCTTCCTATGTTATTGATTAACTTCTACAGTAGCTAGTTTGATAGTTTATAATTAGATAAGAATTCAAAAAGATACTGGCAAATTTGAAAAAAATTAAAATATTCCTTGCTCTCAGGAGCATTTCTGCACTTTGGTAGAAGTAAATAATTGCACAAATTCAGGATATAGCAAATAATATAAATTGAAACTGTGAAGAGATTTCTTCGAAAATCTATAGAAACACTATGTTATACCTAGTTTTGGACTTGGTCATACAAGTTTTGCATATGAATGTTCATTTTGTATTTCTCGTTGTAATGTAACTCTAATTATAAAGTTGTATAAATTGAAGGGATTTTCTTTTTCCATTTCTAATTTTTACATAGTGAGAGACTCATTATCTTCTTAGAGTTATGCAGAGGATTCACTGAGATTTTGGACTTATTCAGATGAAGAAGATAGAGGCAGGTGGCCATGTCTGGGGAAGATACAAATCTACTCTGAAAATATGTCAGAACTGTCAAAGACCCAAATGAATAAATTCTCACAAGTTTAACAAAAACAGAAGTACATAAAATAAAAAGCATTAGAAAGGTTGGCCTGAGTAAGAGTAAAGTTTTATCTACCCTGTATCATATTTGACAATGACCAACTATGAATGCCTTTGGGAAATGCGTAATTGCAAAAAAAATGCATAGTGACACCTCTTCAGAATGTCGTTACAGCCTTCAACTATTTGCAGCCAAGGTCCTCCTAAGCCCAATGTCCTCCTGAATGTTTCCTATGTATTACATAACCTTAGTAGATTTTTGTTTTATGGATTTATCCGTTCTCCATTGAACCCGTGTATAGTTTTTGTACCCACAAGATATTATTGCAAGGAGTTCCACACTTAAATAAATATCTAAACTCCATGAGTTGCACCTTTTATTTCTGATAATTTAAAAATTCAGAAGGCTGAAAAGTAGGTCCATTGTTTATGTTCTAGAGCTTTCACTTGTGTGACTTGCACCCAGCAGATTGTGACATCAGCTGATGCCAACTTTTTGCAATTCAGCAGCACTGTTCATAGAACTAAGATTCATAATTCCTGAGACATAGAATCATTTTCTTTTGGATTGTGACTTTTTCTTCTGCTTACAGATATTTTTCTTCTATCAAGAGAAACTCTTCGTTAAATCATTTGAAAGAAGTTTTATTCCCACTTTTGTTGATGTTTTGTAGAGCTCATTAGTGGCTATTTCCTGTTTATACATTTACAAGAACTAAAGAATTAAGGACTTACTCTGTAGCAGCATTATTTATGTATGTTATTTCTTAATATTTAAGACATGCTGAAGTACCCTGTTAAGAAAGAACTCAGGGTCAATCTTGTACAACTCACAAGGAAAAATACTACTCATCTCCTAAGGATTTTTTTTAAAAGAAAATATTTAAGAATTGCTGTCTCCAGGCACATGTCATAGGAACGGCAGGATTCTTTATAATCCTCCCCAGCATTCATATTGGCAACAGTAAAGACAACCCACATGTCGTGTCATAAAAAAAAATCAAACATAGACTTGTACGTAGTTTTACCAAGGAATTTTTGTCACACTTCTAATAATCAATAATTTGCAATGCTATCTGCAGTCTCTTTTTTAATGCATTGGATGGTTTGTAGCTTTGATAATGAGATTTGTGCTTCTGGTATTAACCAGGCTTTAAGTGGCTGGAGAGGAGTTTGTATGCAAGATGCTTACTTGTCAGGAAAGAAGAATCTCCATGTAAAACTTCAAGCTATATGTGAAAACCCAAATATGTACAAAAAATAATTTAATTGTAGTATTTTTAGTACCATTTTAATTAAAATCTAGTTTAGTTTAAATTCAGCTTAGTTGAATTCTCTGGGGCCCAGTTTGCTTGCTTTTTAAAATTTAAATTTAAGCTTTTCTTCAAATATAATGCTCCCCTAGCCGCTTTTCATTTATCAAGATATCAAGGTATCATATCTTCTTTTTTTTTTTTTCTTGCTAGAGAGCTGTCTTGTCCTGTTGTGCGTATCTTACATGAGGTATAATCAGGAGGAAGGTAGATGTAGATTTATTCAGTTTTAATGTTCACTGGATTCTGTAGAATACTATAAACCAATATTAGATTTCAATAATAATTAAATATTTCGGTAGAAATAATTCAATAGCAATTGACTAAAAGTTATTTTACTCTTTCTCACTAGTTTTGGTGTTTCCCATTGCAGGGCAGGGGCATTCTTGTTGGGGATTTCTGTTTCTGATAAATGGGTTTAAATTATGAAAAATCTACATTTACCTATGCAACAGGCCACTAGAGACAGCTTAATATTGTTGTTGTTATTAAGGCAAAAGTAAAAATCAGGTATCCTTCAAATGAACCCTGTATATCACGTACTTGCTGGATCTTAAAATATTATCTTATAATGTTTAGTGGCACCTTAAAAATGGTGGAAGAAAAAATCATGTGTATTTTCTACCAAAAAAAAATCTACAGAGGTATAGCGCTCACATTGAAGGCCATCTTCCCATTTAATTTCATCCAGAAGGAATACAGTTTGTGCACTCTGAGATTGCTCCAGGTTGTGAACCAAAACACAATAAACAGGAACTGTCAGGAGATTTCTGAGCCAAACTAAAACACTAATGTAGATGCACCTGTAAGCCTTCAGTATAAATCAGCTATTAACCACAAAAGAATCAGAAGAATGAAAACAATGAGAAAGGAGAGATTCTGACTATTTCAGCTATAGAAAAAGCTCTAATTGTCCCTTTCACCATGTCGAATGTCAGAAAGGCTGAGTATGAGATACAGGTTTTGTAAAACCAAGCTTATTGTTTTGCTTTTCTTTTCTGAGTTAAATTCCAGGAAAGCTAATTGTTAAAACCATAAATATTCAATTATTTGAATCACTTGCTATTTAGTCAAGCAATTAGAATAACCCTACCTGCTTGCTAGCTTGCTCACAACCTTCTGAAAAAGTGAGATGATAATCATAATTGCCCTCTTCCTCCTATAGAAGGTATCCTATGCCATTGTCATAGGCAGGAGAAAGGTGACACTGAAAAAGAAAGAAATTGGATAACAAAATAAAAAAGAAAAATACTGCTAAAAATACAGGTTCTGGGAACAGGAAAGACTCTTTTCCCTGTGTTACCAGGCATTTTTCACAAAGGTAAAAACATACATTATTTCTCTTGAGCAACATGGACTGCTTGAACTATAGTACCCTAAGCTTTTTCGTAGCTTAGGAGGTAGTTTTATATCATGACCACAGAATAATAAATATTCATCACAAATTTTTTCTATATTGTAAAATGTTATATGGCCTGTGCATCTTTTCTTTCCCTGAGTGATGTAGTCCCCTTCAGAACTTGCCGTACCTAATAATTCCTATAGGCAAAAAACCCCCGATGATGTTATTCCAAGTCAGCAGAACTGACAGCCCATATCTATGTGGTGCGTCTATGTGTTGGGCAGGGGAAGTTCTCCTTGGACAGTATATCACTCACTCAGAAGTAGTCAGAGAATTTAGGCAGGTAGCTATGTTTTGGTGGTTTAACAAGTAGCTTGTCCTCACTTCATCTGATGTATCTTCATGCCTTTACTCAACAGCAAATGTCAAATTAATCTACTTCACAGGGAAACAGACCTGGAGTACCATTCCTTAGCATCCATGTAGGAGTGCTAAGAATATATTCATGGCCAGTTATGACAAAATCATCGATATTCCAGTGACATGTTGCCCCTTACCATGTAGCTATGCTTTGAAAAAGGATGGGGAAATGGAAAGATCACTAATATCAATTAAAGATAAGGTGAGCAGCACCAAAGTACTAAGTAAGTGCCTGCCTTAATTTTGAAGAAAAATTTTGAAACAGACCTTTTTTGAGTTCCAATCAAATGTCATAGTCAAAATTATAATTATTTCAGGAAATAATCAGACTTATGATTATTTCAGGATTTCAGACAATTCTGAACTAAAATATTCTTTCTCTCAAGAACATTCTTCCACAGTATAGCAGCAATTGAAACATCACCTATAGCAACAGTAGCCATGGGGAAATATTTTTTCTCCAGCAGTGAAAGCTAAGCACTATCACAAAATGTAGTACATACAATACCTCATGATGGTGCTTACCTGGAATCTTGATAAAGTACACACTCTTAATGCATATTTTAGGTTTTTAGATTTTTAAATTACACTCTCTGAGTTTAATAATGTCATGTGTTTTGATCTAGACTTCTCTGCCTCTTACTACTCCATGGGTTGCCTTAAATACTTATATCAGCTACATAAATGATCAGCACAAGTACTTTAGAAGGTATTAGATAGTTGTTTCCCTTCTTCACCTTTTTGGGATTTAAATAATCACAGATCATCATGTCTTGAATAATTTTTTAACTTCTTGTTATAATTAGAAATTGTGTTGTGTTTTCCTTACGATAGCTTTATTTCTTTTTATGGGAGCTATATGCACTCTTCTTAGCACTTTACAAACCAAGCTTCATTATTGGATATGCACTTTCCTTCCATTCTGTTCTTTTGTCTCAACCAGTAAGACTGCTTATGCTACTAGACACCATATTCATATACTGATACTGAGCTACAATAATTTTGACCAAAGAAAAACCTACCCATCCATCTGTGTATAAGTTCTGCCTCAACGCCACATACAACAGACCTTGTACGATTAGCATCTTATCTGTAAGCAAATTAAGCTTAAAGAATTGGTTACTAAATACTGTCATTAAAGTAGAATTAGGAAAAAAAAATACAAAGTGTAGTAAAAGGACATTAACTGTATTTCACAGCTCTTAGTCATTTTAGTCCTAAATCTGATAACCCAAGAATAACAACACTGATGATACAGGAAAAAAAATGTTTCTGAGCAAATAAATTTTCATCTAATAGAAATGTATTTCTATTTAGAAATGTATTTCCTCATTTATTCCCTGAAAACTTGAAAGCTAAGCTTGAAATAAACTGAAGATATGGTAGTAGGTCCAATGGTTCTCTTAAGTAAATTTCAATGATATGATTTTACTAAATCTGATGAGAATTTTAGAAGTATTTTGTATTCTGACTTAGGAATACTGTCACCTGTCAAAACTGTGTGAGGAAGAGAACAAGAAAAATGAGATAGCTAGGTCAAAAACAGGAGAGAGAAGAGAAAGAGAAAGCAAATAGTTAACAGCTTGGTGGTTAGGATACTTACATATGCTATAAAATCCTTCTTTCAAGTATCTGGGCTGAGCAGGGATTTAAACCTCTGTTTTCCACATCACCAATGAATACCTTAAACTCCTGGTCTTACAGGTTTATATGTTCTCTAGTTTCATCCATACATTCTTTTCTGGAGCTGAGAAATCTTTTGCCAGGAAAGTGTTACAGGAACCAACAACTACATCTCATGAATCTTTTGTTAGATGAATTAACATTTTCCACGAAAAAGAGCAGAAAATTATATGAAAATTTCCTGCTACTGTTTTTTAATGGATATAGCAAATTGTTCTGTATGCTACCACTCATTCGTTCATAACCTGAAAAATAAATTAGACTTTTTATAAAGGAACTTTAATTATATGCTGTAGCTACATATTCTATATTATTCTTTTAAGTCACTGTATAGACCAAAATGTGCAAATATATATTTTGCAAAATAAAATATTTGGTAAGATACCTATGGCTATGACTATCCGCAGAAGATGTCATAGAATATTTGATACTGACAATTGTCGTGGTTTAGCCCCAGCCAGCAACTAAGCACCACGCAGCCGCTCGCTCACTCCCCCACGGTGGGACGGGGGAGAGAATCGGAAGAGTGAAAGTGAGGAAACTCATGGTTTGAGATAAAGACAGTTTAATAAATAAAGCAAAAGCCACGCACGCAAGCAAAGCAAAACAAGGAATTTGTTCGCTACTCCCCATGGGCAGGCAGGTGTTCAGCCATCTCCAGGGAAGCAGGGCTCCGTCACGCGTAATGGTTTCTTGGGAAGACAGACGCCATAACTCCGAACGTCTCTCCACCCCTTCCTTCTTCTTTGTCCCAGCTTCATATACTGAGCATGAAGTCATATGGTATGGAATATCCCTTTGGCCAGCCTGGGTCAGCTGTCCCAGCTGTGTCCCCTCCCAGCTTCCTGTGCACCCCCAGCCTGCTCGCTGCAGGCCAGCATGAGAAGCTGGACTGTCCTTGACTACTTAGCAACAACTCAAAACATCAGCACATTATCAACATTTTTTCATCCCAGATCCAAAACATAGCCTCACGCTAGCTTCTATGAAGAAAATTAACT
Source organism: Phaethon aethereus (assembly GCF_964289735.1). Classification (NCBI taxonomy): domain Eukaryota; kingdom Metazoa; phylum Chordata; class Aves; order Phaethontiformes; family Phaethontidae; genus Phaethon; species Phaethon aethereus. The sequence continues at coordinate 54,286,919 of NC_138575.1, read as the reverse complement.
CTACCCTGGCTGAAACCAGAACAACAATATATGCAGTTCAGTAAGAAAATGTGTTTAAAATTCTGATTACTAGTTAAAATTCTCTAGGGGCCTGATCCTAAGCTTATTGGTATTAGTGGAAATATTCATATTGAGTTTAGCAGATTTCAGATAGAGTCAGACTCCAATACATTAAAAATTACTAGTGCGGAAGAGCCTTTTCTTTCTAAAAAACACTGGAGGCAAATACATTAGTTCAAAACCAGTGGGGTATCATTCTGAACTAAGTCTATAATTCTGAAGTAGAACATGTGCATGATAGGTCGAACAGTCATTTAAAACAGATTTGAATTGGACTGGCACACTTAACTGACAAGACTTGGGATTATTCTGTGCTCTAAAAGAGCATTTAAATCTGCATGCTTCCTGTTTTTCTAAGGCTAGAGATCAATTTGGGGCATTTTAGCACAGTACATCACTTATTTCTATTTCAGATTCTAAAAATTGGTTTGAAGTGTATGCCAGAAGCAAAATTTTTTCTGCCCTTAGATGAAATAATTCATTCTCTGTAGCTTCCTCAGATATGGAGTCAATCTCTGCTTAGGAAAAATACAATTTTAAAAAATAGAATAATATGTAACTCCTAATTTTAGAGTTTAGCATTTAGCATTCAGAAAACATTATGGGCTAAATTATGGCACATAGTCACAAGCTCTTCTGACGGAGGTGCATCAAAGACGATCTGTCTCAGTTGGGCACAATCTGCTCTGGGAAATAAGAGAAAGAGGAGAGTCTGTTGTCCATTACATGTTATGCCAATGAAGAAGTTCACTGAAATCCTGCTGGATAGGTGGTTATTAGAAAAGCATGGGGGTATTAGAAAATTTTGTTTCCATTTCCAGTATTTTTGACCCTTTCTTAAGAATGCAAGCTCATGCAAAATAATTTGAGCCTGTTATCTCGTTGCCTGGTATTCTCAGATATGTAATGTATAACGTGCCAAAAGAAAAGTGGATTGGTTTATCTCTTCAGTCCCTAGCATGAAAAGAGTTCAGGGAGAGTTGCTGTCTACTGTTCTTGAACAGCTGTCTTGCTAGCTGGTGTGAGGTCTTATAGCAGGCTTTCACACATACACAGAATATCAGGAACAGTACACAGTCTGGCCCTGTGTAGATTCAGAGCAGCATATAAATAGAAAATGTAGAATTATGTTGTAGTTGAAAGAGACATCTAGTTCAGACCATCACAGCTATAGTCACATTACTACTACCTAGTTTTCAGAACATTTTCTTACCAATTTTCTGCATAACTCTCAGATCATTACAATGAAGCATTATGTCACCATCTCTGTTGCTGAGGCATTGAGTCAATTATATCTTCCTATGTTAGTACAGATTATAAGGAGATTTCATATAAAGTGAAGGCAGGGCATGTTATCACTAAGGATAGGATCTATCAGTCATGCAGGAGACAGTTCTAGAGTTGTCCAGGATATGAAAAGGGTTTCATCAGTGGTTAAAGTGGATCTTTGAAGCTATTAATTTTGCCACCCTTCTATTCACAGCCTTCCCAGATTGAGTGCAAATCCCACAGTCCCTTCCTGGCTTGAGGTTGGGAGGACCCATCATTGGAGCTTTTGTCTGCATAAAACATTAGTGAATTTGGTTGATGATATAAAATCTAAAGTACGGTTGAGAAAAAATATATTAAACATGTGGAAATTAATCTGACATTCTTTTCTTAGCATCCAGATTTCTGGAATGAGTAAGATGGGTGTACTGCTAAATGCTTTAGAATACCATGCATCAGGAAGTGTAATCGGATAGAAGATGTTTATCGAAACTTTGAAAAGGTGTTTGCATTGTTTAATGGTATGTGGCGTAATGTTTGGGAAATAGAAGTATATGGAATATCCTTTTATGGGATTATCTTCTGGTGACTTTGAAATTCTGTCTGGACCCAGAAGTACACAGTAAATGTGAAGGTTTTTTTGAAAAGTGTGCTTAACAATAGAAATGTATCTTTCCAATAAGGTATTTACTAAAGCTGTTTTGAACTTAAAGCCTGAATAAGCAAAACAGATGCAAACGTCCCAATTACAGTTCAAGTGTGATTCTGCATATTTTTTTAATAATTAGATAGCATATTGGAATTATAGAATTGTGATAAAGATTTGGTGAAAACTGTGCTGCCCTGATATTTTGCAAAGAGTTACTGAAAATAAGTTAAGTGTGAAGCACTTCCCAGATGGTAAAAATTCACTCCAAGGAATTTAAATTGATACTCAAAATGTTGCTCTGTTCATGAAGCTCCTTTTGCATCTTTAAAAAGAAAATTGCAAGGCACTCTAATCACTGCCATTTGTACTGTAATTTATAACAGGGAAGATTAAATAGACCCAAAAATTGCAGGTGGAAAATTGATCCCTCCCTGCATTAAAATCTTGCAGTACAATATCCTCATCTTTCAAGTTTTGACCTATTTTAGCTATATTATCATGAAACTGAGCTTTCTTCAGGGAAATATCAGTAAAACATCATGCCCTTATGAAACAACTGTCACAGTTAATTTAGTTACAGAGTCATATCCTTTGGTGTAAGCAAGATTTCTTACAATCCCTTGATGTAAATATCAGTTTCTAAAAAAAATTTTTAATCAAAAGTTTCATTATTGTATTTGAAATATTTGAGTCAGTTTAGGAAAACAACTAATGTAAAATATAAAATTTCTTCAAATTCCTTAATGTTGCAAACCAGTTTAAATTGTTTTGCTGTCTAAAGTACTCGATTGAGGGACTGTCCTGTTTTTTTTCCAAATTTTGCATAACATTTTGTTACCTAACATTTGGTATGTGCTTTATGCAACTGAGTCAAGGCAAGTAGTGCTTACTTGATCATAGAACAGACAACAGATTTAATTTGGTATTATCAGCATAATAGAGCTAATGCATATAATAAATGGCACATTCTTTGTCAAATGTGACTTACATTGAAAAGACAAAATTAAGTACCTCCATAATTAAAATATCTATAAACTCAATGCAGAGAAAGATTTTTTTAAGTTAAGCAAGTACTTGTACATATTCCTGCATAGACATGCCCTGTTTCCCCATGATTTTGAACACAGAACTTCAATGTTTTATGAAAAACTAACAAGAGCAAAAGGACTTCAGCTGTGACTGATCCTAATTCTCTCCTTGCTCATGCATCATTCAGAAGGTGATCACAGTTTCACCCATATAGGTCACAATAGTTTGTCTATCTGAAATGCTAAGCAGGGGAAGTATATTGTTTAATTTCTATTGCTGAAAAATATGTGATGCTGCTCATAGTCTGCTGAATAGTTTCCATTGTGTTCTTCAGATGTAGTTGCCTGTTAGTGGTAGTTAAAATGTGTTTCATGGTATTTGGATCAAAGCGGTTGTATGAATGACTGTGCTTCTAATTATTCATTTATTTCATTTTGCAAGGAGAATTATTGCATACATTTCTGTGTACAGATAGTACAGCATTGTGAAAGCAAGCAATATAAGCCTTTCAGTTTGTGATACTGGGAAATGAAGGTGCTGTTTAAAGACTGTTCTGGTTTTGGTTATTTTTTAAGCTGACAGTAAAATATTAGAGGAAAACCTGAAAAATTGAGAGATTAATCCAGTTCATTTTATAAAGCAACCGAAGATGAGTTGCTTACAGAAACCATATTTTAAAAGAAGAAAAAATAATAGAGAAGTATTAATTTCCATTTATCTTTAAAGCTGAAATATGGATCCAGACTACTTGAGCATTTATATCAAATAAAGAGAGCAAGAAAAGAGCATATATCCAACAGTAGAGAAGTATGTCTGACTGTAAGCTAAGCTGTGACACACCAGTAAACTAATGATTGTGTGAAACTAACATCTTATCTTTAAAGAGATATTAAGCATAAAATATGAAAAGCAGCTACTATAGTAAGTGACATTTATTGTCAGATTTCTTATTAGTGGAAATCATACATAAAAAATCAAGTACGTATTTTTACCATGTAATTGAGAAACTGGGTTAAATGCCGATACTTAGAATTTTACATTTGAACTAGGCTGTGTAAAGAAGAGCTGTTAGCAGCTTTGGTATCTGCTTTAATGTTTGCCTTATTGCTATGATTCAGATTATTCTGTGTTTGATGTTTTGAAAATGATTTATTCTAAGACATAGTTGCTGAGAATTAATCACTGTTTTTCTAATTTCTTTACGACTGATCTTCTGGTCTTTAGATGGAGTCCCTCCCGTTCTAAAACACAAGGAATGACCATATGTCTGCTATTTTTTTAATTCAGTCGAATATGCTAAATACTGAGCTCTTGGCTGTGAACCTGTGTTGACTCTTCAGTTGCTTGTATTGTCCTTCTGGCTTAACATACCCTGACTACGTTTTCTTCTGTATCAAATGATATTCATTTGTTCAAATAAAATTCAGAATGCCAAGGAAGACTACACTCTTTAAGATACTGCTATAGAATGGTTACTAAATTTAGAGCTAGCTTCATTGTAAATACTGCTTTTAAAATGCTATGGGGGAAGTAATGTTAAAATTAATATTCTTTATTCTATTATTAATGCATATTTAAATAGTGCAAGTATAGATTACTGGAATTTTTTTTGGTGAGACATCACCAGAACCACATCAACAAGATGAAAGGTGGTACCAGAACTGTGCTATGACTACTTTGATTTAGTACAATAGTACTAATGTTTAGATTGCAGTGATTATATAAAGCCTATGCTTTGCTGTTCAGGGCATCAGCCGGGTAATTCAGCTCAAGCTTATCCATTGTGTTTTACTGACATAAGACTTCCTGTAAAATTAATAAGAGAATGGCTTCCATAAATCTTGTAAATATAGCACAGAAATTAATCCAAAATATTTTAATGCTTTGTGTATAATGAAGATGTTGCAAAATATCAGTGAGTATTTTTGTCTGAACAGTGAATTTAAAATTCAACTTCCTTAACGATTTGATGCATTTTGGAAATAATACAAGTTGCTGATACCAGTTCTTTTCCAATTTTGTTGGCATAAAATACACATAAAAACCAGTTTTTCTGATCTTATATAAAAACGTACTACTCCAGAAACTGGTTACTGATTCTGAATTAAGTGGATTCCCATTCAGTGAGATTACTTTTTCCATGTTTTGTTTCATCGCAGTGGAGCTGGGTTGCCTAAGCAACCAGTAAAATACCAGGACTGGGACGTGGCTACTGCTTTCTCCCTCTCTCTCCTAGCCTGAACACAGTCGGTGTTGTGCAGAGCTCCCAGTGTAAGGAAATCATTACATCGAGTGCCCGTGTAAGGAAAGCATTGCCCATCACACTTTACAACACGTAAAGTGAATAAACTCCCCTGGACTAGATAGAAGCTGTGCTGTTTTGTGTTGAGGGGTCTCCTAGGAAATACAGAGGTGGAGCTGTTGCATTGGACAAGGTCAGAGATCCAAGGGTGCACACCTGAGAACATGAAGCTTCATTTGCTCCGTTCTCATCGGGGAAGTTATGGGGGAGAAAACTGAAGCACTGAGAAGTGGTGTGACTTGGTGGGAGGCACACGTAGAATATGTGTAACATAAAGAAGTGCAGACAATCACAAACTCTTCTTAGACCTTCGCTTTATCTGCATAGAAATTGAGTCTTGCCCAAAAGATATGTAGCTCCGTGAAGTGGTGTTCCTGGGCAGGTGTCATGGTTTAGCCCCAGCCGGCAACCAAGCCCCACGCAGCCACTCGCTCACTCCCCCACGGTGGGACAGGGGAGAGAATCAGAAGAGTAAAAGTGAGGAAATTCATGGTTTGAGATAAAGACAGTTTAATAGGTAAGGCAAAAGCCACGCACACAAGCAAAGCAAAACAAGGAATCCGTTCACCACTCCCCATGGGCAGGCAGGTGTTCAGCCATCCCCAGGGAAGCAGGGCTCCGTCACGCGTAATGGTTTCTTGGGAAGACAAACACCATCACTCCAAATATCCCTCCACCCCTTCCTTCTTCTTCGTCCCAGCTTTATATACTGTGTATGACGTTATATGGTATGGAATATACCTTTGGCCAGTCTGGGTCAGCTGTCCTGGCTGTGTCCCCTCGCAGCTCCCCGAGCACCCCCAGCCTTCTTGCTGGCAGGCCAGCACAAGAAGCTCGACTGCCCTTGACTACTTAGCAACAACTCAAAACTTCAGCACATTATCAGCATTTTCTCATCCCAAATCCAAAACATAGCCTCACGCTAGCTTCTATGAAGAAAATTAACTCTACCCTGGCTGAAACCAGGACAGCAGGATATTTTTCAGGAGTCCTGTTGGTGGTTTTCACATTTCACCTATTTTTAGGTAAGGAGCCACTTAACTGCTCCTCCTATTGGATTAAACAGAAAGTGGACGGTAGGTCCAATACTTCAACAACATTATTGTTCTAATTTGTTTTGGTATAAATTGAAAATATCAAATTGTTTGAAGTAAATCTCCTACCTCTGTTTGATCTAGAGCAAAATTTCATTGGTAGGATATGTTGAAATATGTGAAGATCAGAAATAACTGTGTTACATTCCTAACTTTTTCTTAAATGTATCGATTAGATTAAGTACTCTTCAGGTCAGATGCTGTAATATTAAAAACAGAGAAATTATGTATTAAAAATATTTGGTTTTTTTGAGTTTATGCAATGAGAAAAGTTGAAATTCTTACACTAATGTTGCTTTTCCTGGCTTTAATTACTTTATACCTCACATTCATTTTTGAAGCAATTTTTGTCATGCAATTTTTTTTTATGAATATTTTCCACAGGGCTGTAATAGCAGATCTCATTTATTTAATTTTCAGTAAAAATTGATGCAATAAGAAGGCATTTTAAGAAGATGCTTATGTACAATGAAAGGAAAAATGAAAACTTTTATCCCTTTTTCCATTCCTAAAATGAATGAAAGCAGTGAAGAAAATAAAATATGAATTTACTATAAACTAATGGAGTGTAACTTTCCTGTGCATGCAGATAAGGAACTCTGATGCTTTTAGCTCATTTGTTTGAGAGCACAGTTCTGGTAAATGGAGGGAGAGATGATGGGTTTCAAGGCCTATTTTTCCTTTCCTCGTCTTCCATCAGCTATGAACCCAAATGGTCTGTAGTGTAACAGAGAGTGTTTTGCAGTCCGTCCCTCCAAAAAACACTCTGACAGGGGCTCTCTACAAGTTTTTCTTACATAACCAGGCTGGGTGGGAGTATGAAAAAGTCATGTCTCTATTCCACATGTCGCTGCTACCAAAGAACTGTGTACAAAGGCAATTTATTATTTGAAAACAGCCCTTTTGCTAAAACACCTGATGATTTTGCTTTTTGCTCGTATAAACTGAAGCTAAATTGAAAATACAGGCCTGTGGCTATTCTAGTATCAGGAGAAGGCAGTCTTCAGAGAGACACCGATCCATGTAACCGTTCCATATATGGATTGCTTTGCTCATGCACACATAAATTGAAATTAACTTGTCAGCTTGAATGAATGAAGTTACCCATACACATAATTAATCTCTATAAACCTGGTCTTTTTCTAGAAGAAATGTCAAAATACGTTGCTTTTTTGTAAAAAAAATAAATAAAATGTTTTTCCACAATTTAATTTTTTTGAGACATCGCTAATTAACATAAGAAAAGTGCAGCCTATTTAAGAGGTAATTGCTAGGATATAGAATTGACAGCAAAATTAATGCTCTTAGTTGTTTATCATATTATTAGCCCCTTCTACATACAGACTGAACAAATCTGTTTTATGTGTTTTATGCTCGTGATAGCTAATGAGAAATATTAATACGCTTACTGCAGGGGAAAACACTGACTAATCACTTGCAGACCACATTGAAAAAAAGATCTATACTCAAACGTAAATACCAAACAGAATTGAATTCATGGCTTGTTTAATTTTCAATATTTGAAAGCTTAATAAACTGCATTTAAACCATGTACAGGTATACATTCTATTACTGAACTGTTTCATTATATGATTTGGTTTTTAGAGGCTTGTGTGTCTTCACAATGTGACACAAGTAAATGTAATAAATAAACAGAAGGCTTGTATCCTGTTAAAACTCTATATATTAGTATTGTGAACAGAATAGAAAAATGTAGCTTTATAAAATAGTAGGCTTCCAAAATAAAGAATTAAATTACTACATATTTGTTGCTAAAAAATGCCAGAGAATTTTGGCGGTTGTAGTTGTGTATTGCTAGGAAAAAATGAGTTGCTTCTAAAAATACTTTGACAATCTATTTTATTTACTAGCTATTCATTAAAGCCACAAATTTTAATTGTAATAAAAGGTATTAGCACTAAAATGTAAAAAAATTAAAGCAAATGGTCAGGTTAAGAAATACAGTCCTTAAATTTCTTCTGAGGCAGTATCATATATTCGTTGACTTCAGCAGGCTTTGCACATGGCTTCACATGTCAAAGTTAACGGCAGTTTATCACCATTCTGTGTTTTCTCAGAAGCAGAATTACCACAAAATCATTATTTTGTAGTCATTCCTGCTGTCTGTGAGAAATGTAGCGCTGGAAATAATTAACATGATATTGAAAAGTGGCAGATGTTAACTCCATCTGGATTAGTCAGGAACTATTGTAACAGCTTCATGAATGTTAGGTGTATCAGAGGATCTTCTGGGTATTTTCACCCAAAGAATTCTGTGGGGATGAAAGAGCTGAGGACATCTGAAGTATTCTTGATCTCTCCTGCCAATTTACTGCAGCGTAAGCTCTAGGTTTTGTACTGTATGTCTTAAATTGTTTTGAGGAGCTGTTTTGGGACCTGTAGTTCATGGCATGTCTGTGGATGGTCTCTGAACTCTTCAGTACTGATATTCGGCAGCACCAGTGCCTGTTCTTATGAAGGAGTAGGTGCAGTGACCCCATCCCGGGTGCCTTTGTGCAGCCTTTAATGATGGTCTTCCTCCATCAATGTCAAATTTTCCTCTTGGAACTGAAGTTAATGGATAGTAGTTAATACAAATGACATGTTTCGGTACAGCACAAGCATCTTGTCTGTGAAGTTTTAGCTGCTATTGGAATAAGAAAAAATGAGTCCAGGAAACCCCGAAAACAGAGACTTGGAAATAAAAAGCAATCGCTCTGAGTTAATATAAATGTCCTTTAGTTTTATAATCTTTAACATTAATGACAGGAGTGGTAGTATAATATCTAGTTCTTAAACATGTTACACAGCTGTGCAGCATTTGGTGCTTGGTGTGCCTTCCTTGGTAGTGATGTCAGATAAGAAGCGTTAGAAAGCGTAGGGATTGAGTCATTTTCTGGGAAGAATAAGTAATTAATACAAGATTATAAGACCTATCTTACTAGCCCTTTCTTTACTGAGTGCCATCTGTTCATCTTGGATCGAGGGAAAAAGGACATTTATATTAACTCAGAGTGATTGCTTTTTATTTCCAAGTCTTTGTTTTCTGGGTGATATGGATTGGGGTCATAATTTGGAGCAATGAGGGAAGACTGCACGGCACAAGGTTGATAACCTGTTTGGGAAGCTGGACAGTGCTTTAGATGGACGTTTCACAGATGCATCTGTGATAGTGTCTTGACTCTCGTATTTTCTAAGGTTATCTATCGTAACCAATGTGGGTATAAAATCTCAAGTGATGTGACTTTTCATATGGAATTAAATTCTTTAAGTCATCCAGGTGACCTTAAATCATATCAGGCTCTAGGCAATAAGCTCAATGACTGCATAGTTACCTAGACATGTGTATAGGGGATTTATAATGTTGTAAGATCTTTTTTTTCAAAATGTCTTTTCTAAATAAATACTACTTTGTTTTTTAGAAAGCTGTCTTGTCAGTGGCCAGCTTTGTCATAGCTGTTTAGCAAGCTGGGCACAACTTCTGATATAAGGTCATGTTTGCTGGGATAATTTGTGGATTTCCAGGAGGATTTGGTTGCTGGCATTAAAGAAGGTGAATACAGTTTGTATTACAAAAATCTAATGATGAATAGAAGTCCTAAGAGCTAAATGGGTTGCGGTGGAAGAGATCATAAAAGGGGCAAGTATTTTATTGAACTTGGCAATCATGACAACATTGCAGACTCCTGATACGATTTTTCTCCATACTTTTCTCTGTGTGACTGCTGCAAGCACAATAAATCAACCTTTAAATGAACACTGTATTTCTAGCTCTTCTTCCAGTAAAAAATGGCTTTCAAGGGCCCTAGAGAGCCTGTTAATCTTAAACAGAACAAAGGAGTAGATTGTCTGACATACAAGTCTTCTCAGTTGTAAGAATACTAGGTACCATCTACCTCTGATTTAAATTCATTGTATCATACTGTGTGAAAAGTCATGTCTTTATTAAATAAATAATATTTAATCATTTAAATCTTTTAAATCTTTTAAAATAATTACAATAGAGTTAAACAATAATCATGAAACTTCACATTTTCTTTTGAAGTATATGTGCCTGGAAGTAACATATCATTATTATAGCCAAAGGGCTTAATAAAAAATTCTCTAATTTTTCAGTTTACTATATATATAATGACACTTTGTATAATCTGTAGTTAAATTTGTTTTCTCATATATTCTCATGTTAAAAAAAAATCCTACAGACATTTGTAGAGAAGCATAAAAGCACAGTATAAGCAGCTTTAAAGGACTTCTGAAAAATTCAGCATTTATAGTGAAGTCTGATAAGCATCTTAAAAGATGCTGATAATAGTTAACTCTCATATAGTGCTCTTTTCATTAGCAGGTCTTAATACCCTTTAGAAGGATTGGTACCATCACAGCCAAGGAAATTTAGGTAAACTAATACTAAACTGATTTTCTGAAATTACCTGGTAAACTACTGAAAAGGCTGGGAGTAATTCCTGAGTCACAATATAGCAGTTTTTACTTCAGACTACAGTGTTCTCTTCTGCATTATGATTTGCTTTAATTAGGCAGTCTTCCATTAAGAGAAATAGGTTGCTTCTAATAATTTGTAATATTGTTCTTGTGGATTTTTAAGTTAAAAAATATAATGGTTCATATTTTTAAAGGTATCTGAACAAGCTAAGTAAATTGAGGCAAAAGCTATCTCCCTTGGGCTTCCTTGGCAGCCCCAGTATTTTACTTAAATTGTAGACAATATTTCTACGAAACTGGCAATGCTGCCATCTTTAAACTGCCTCTCTCTTGAGAACTGGTATTAAAATACAGCATAGCATAGTCTAATTTGATCTGGGGTTTGGGGCAAGTTTCACAGCCTATTCTATGCACTGCAATGATATCGCAAGACTTCTATAACTAAGTAGGGGGTTTTTTAAGCTGTCTTGGTTTGTACAGTGCACTGTAATTGTGAATGCAGTGTGGTCACATCTCATGTCCCTTTAAGGAGTTTTGGTTTTATTCCTTTCCCTTTTACGTCACCTGTTCCTTTTCTCCTCTTATCATGATTCAGCTGCAATGTTAAATACTAATGAGGGAACTTGATGCAAAGGTACTAGTTTTAAGTTACAGTAAATTGATTTTTGTGGATTTTCTGTAGACGTGCAGGTATGCAGCTATTAAACAAGACAGCATTGAAGCATTTATTCCTGTAGAGCTTATTTCTAGTGTACACCTGTATTAATACCTAGAGCAGAAGAATGTTTTACAGAATTTCAATATATACTCCTATTTTCAGTCAAATTAGTTTTCAACTCTCATACTTTTTCCATCATCTAGAGTCTTTTGCACCAGGAGCAAATTTATCATTAAACTAAGTAATGAAAACGTTGTCTATGTTTCATAAACAAGGTCTGCCTATCCTCTTTTGTATCTAGAAAGGGTTGTATAAAACTTTTCCTTAGTGGAAGGGAAGCTACCACTTCAGGTAGTGCAGACTTTTCACTGGCTATCACAGTTTATATTTAGAAGGAGCAATCTCTTAACAGAATACTCTCAGTGAACAGCTGGTACACAATAACATTTTATATCATTACAGCTGTCTTCAAAGTGATTTTATGACTCAGCCTTAGTTTGATACCAAGACTAGAAGCTTAAATTATGTTCAATTTTTCTCCCTTCATACTGCAAAAAATGTTTTCTTCAGAAATAAATGACCTATATCTTAATCTCTTAATTTACGTAATTCTTGACAATGTGTAAAGTTCAATAAATAATTGCTCTCTTTCAAAAAAATCAATTCCTCTCCAGTGGAATATGTAAAAATCAAGTTTCTTTCTAAATACTCAGGTTTTGATTTGGTAGGTTTTGAATGTTCTACTGTGAAAAAATCAGCTGAACTACATTTTTATTCCGATACAAAATGGCTTCATATTGGTGAATGTACTTGAATCATTGTTATTTTTCAGCTAGTCTGTCACATGTGCAAAGGTATTTTCCAAGAAAGCACCTTTGCATTCCCAAATTCTCAAGCAAAAGCAGTTGTTACCTTGAAAACTACTCTTAAATTAGGATAGTGGAAATTTGACTTGATGACAGATTTATGAGAGAAACATTTACAATGTACTTACTGACAGATTTGCAGTATTCCCACTGAAATTGTGGGAAGGGAATTCTTTTGTAAGAAGATAGAAATCTTCAAGCTGGAGACAGGATTATTAGAAGCAACCACTTGGAGATCACTGTAGAGAGTGGTGCTTTTTATGCCAGACGTGTCATTGGAGGGGGATATGAGAGAAGACGAACTACACCTAACAAATGACTGTTGGTGTCTCCAAGATCCCAGCTGCCAATTAAGTGCTCTCGATACCGTTGCAAGTGCTACAGTAAAGGCTCTACAAGTTATCCCTCTGTTAGTATTGTTTAGTCACACAGAAGGTGTGCAAGGGGTGATAGCTACATCTAGCACTCAGGGCTGATGCCTTCAGATCAATCATGGTGTTTATACATCAAATTAAGAAAGAAGTCTGCCTAGTTAACCAGTTTATTTTAAACATATATGGGAGCCTAATTGTATTAATAGTCTTGGAAGGACTTGTAGAGGAAGCAGAACAATAACAATCTCCTGCATAGCACTTCCAAACTTTTCTTGTGCTCCATAACAAACATTGGACCTCCATATTGTCAGCGTTTCCATTCTCTGAAGAATGCAGCAGATAGGGTGTGCAATTTCATAGCTCATCAAATAACCTTCTTGTCAGAAGGCTGAAAGGCATTGTGAAAAGGCTAAAATTCATCCTTAGATTTTGTAACACTTTATAGAGTGATAAAACACAATGACTCCTTTACCTGATTAAACTGTTTTTCCCTTTTCCCTCCACTCCTATCTGTTTCCTTGGTGTAACCTCCATGAATGCTTTTGTAGTCACATAAGAATGTAGGACGAAACTTTATATTTTAAGGATGAAGTTCTCTCTGTAAAGTTAATATAAGGAAAAGTAGATTCTGTAAGTTTTCAGAATGCATTATTATCTTCTAATTCACAAGAAAGGCATGGGTTCATGAAACAGGTCAGAAATACCTTTGGTATTCTGTCCTTCACTTTGACCTCTCAGGCTTCTTTTCAAACTGTTGCTTGGTTGAGCTTTGCCTCCTTTGTCCTCAGTGTTTCAGGTAATACTAGAATTCTTGAAGATTTCCCTTCAAGGCCTCAGACTGGTGACTTTTCCTTGTCTTGGCCCAGAGATCAGCTATGATGCTGGTATCCACTTCCAGTGATGCGAGAAGCCTGGCTTTCAGCTTTTTACTACCTGAGCTTTGTACTATTTCTTTGGTTTGGGGTGTTGTTTCATTGTTTGTTTTCACGTGGCTCTGGACACTTAAAATGACTGAAGGAGAAGAAAGCACTTGGGACTGAGAATTTTGAGCGGAGGCCTATGAGTATAGTAATCTTTGCTCAGGAGTCAAAACACAGGCCATATGTAAGATTGCACAGCAAACGAGTAACTGTATAAGGACTGAGAAGGTGTCTGATTACTTTGAAAAAATTCTGGCTTCATGACTCAAGGTTATCTTGGCTTAACAATCAATTGTCTTTACAACCTGGTTTAGAACTCAGAGCAGCACGGCTGGGCTTCCTGCATGGCATAGCTGAAAGGACTGGTGAGTGAATAAGGGAAATATGAAGAAAACTCACTGTTAACACAGCTAAGCATGTGAGGAAGATGAAGCTTTAATACGAAAAGATAACTGCCATGTAATTATGATAGCAAAGAAAAATAAAACATTTGGGGTTATTCCATTATTTTTAGTTCAGTCAATATATAGTTTTTCAAAGGTACTTCAGCTGCTTTAAACTTGTCATTGATTTTTTCATAAGTTTTCCCATGACTGCCATGATTGTGATACTGACATTATTATGACTTATCCCAGAAATTGTCTATGAAAAATTTATAGGTCTAATTAGAGCAGCAAAATCAAATGTAATACCAAAAATAATGTCATTGTTATTTGTGTAACAAAGGTTGCATTTAAACATCATTGACCTCAGGCAAGGTGTGCAGTAAAACTAATAACGCTATTCAATTCACTTCAGCTATGGAGAAACAGCAAACTGAGCTGTTTTGTATTCAGAATACTATTCAACAAGTATTTGAAAACCTCAGCTTGCACCTGGACAGTAATTTAGATTTGCAGCAGCTGTGTTAATATGGGAGAGGAACATGGCAGCAATGAAAGGCAGACACATCTAATTTCAATATATTGATCAAATGAGCTTCCTGACAGTAGGTGCAGACGTAGCAAGAAGACTGAAAGTGCTTGCCAAGCAGTGCAGCTCTGGTAACATGCAGTAGTTCCCTGGAATTAGAGTTCAGATTCCCCCTTAGCTTCAGCTTCTGTGTTTTACCACTCTCCTTTTCTAATTCACTGTTCTTGAATATTTTTTTATTTCTCAGGCATTTTAGCTCTTCTTTAAAGTGCTCTCTTTTTTCTTCTTTTTTTTCCCCCAAAAATCTTTAAGCAGCTTTTTTGTATATTGCATTTAGAGTGCAGTGTGAAATAGAAATTAAGTGAGATCATAAGGACTTTGCCTTTTACAAATACTTCAATAAACATTAAATTGTGAAAGAATGATCCCATGATTAAAACTGAAAACTGATTTTCAGATTTAGTAGCCTTGAAGTAGGGGCAGTAACTGATATGTACAATGCCTAAGAACTGGCTTCATCTTTTTTAGCTCCTTTGGATCTGCTGTTGCATGTGCATATTGTTCAGGGAGATGAACCTCCTTATTCTATGCTCTTATATGCAGGACAGGTACAAATGGCACTTTCTGACCTTGAGTATTACCAACTGCTGTGTGCATATTCTTTTTAAAGACATTGTACCATGCGTGTTAGCTTCAGGAAAAGACAGGCCAGCATTGCCTGTTCTAGTACACTTTAACCAGTGGAGAGCCTTTGTCTGATGTCTACCTTTAAAATGCATAGAACCATAGAATCATGGAATAGTTTGGGTTGGAAGGGACCTTTAAGGTCATCTAGTCCAACCCCCTTGCAACGAGCACAGACATCTTCAACTAGATCAGGTTGCTCTGAGCCCCATCCAGCCTGACCTGGAATGTTTCCAGGGATGGGGCATTTACCACCTCTCGGGGCAACCTGTGCCGGTGTTTCATCACCCTCATTGGGAAAAATTTCTTCCTTTTATCTAGTCTAAATCTACCCTCTTTTAGTTTAAAACCATTACCCCTTGTCCTATCACAACAAGCCCTACTAAAAAGTCTGTCCCCATCTTTCTTATAAACCCCCTTTAAGTACTGGGAGGCTGCAATAAGGTCTCCCCAGAACCTTCTCTTCTCCAGGCTCAACACCACCAACTCCTTCAGCCTGTCCTCACAGGAGAGGTGTTCCGAACCTCTGATCATTTTTGTGGCCCTCCTCTGGACCCTCTCTAGAAGGTCCATGTCTTTCCTGTGCTTGAGGGCCTGAGAGCTGGACGCAGGACCCCCAACTGGGTCTCACCAGAGTGGAGTAGAGGGGCAGAATCACCTCACCACTATACACCTCTCGCATCTTGGTGTATAGCGATACTTCCACACCCACAATGAAGATGAAATCTTTTTACATTCTCTGAGTCAATCTCTCTAACTGCCAAGATAAATTACAAACTCATATCACAAAAAAGCTTAGAGTTCTTACTTTTCAACAGGAATTCTTACACGGTTAGCCATGTAGGGAAAAACCCATATTGCTTTGCAACTCTTCATCTGAGAATGCAAAGTAGTCTTCCAAGTGTGATGGTCTTTCTTTTTTAATAGTCTCAATCAATGAATTGTCTTCAAAAATTGTCAAAATGTATCAGACCTTGGAAATTACCGATTTATGCTGAACATTTGTCTTTCACGTAGTAAAAACCTTGCTGTGTTGACTTCAGTATAAAGTGTGGTTTAACTGAAGTAGAAGAAAGCAGCCAATTTTAAGAAGCAGGCAGTTACTTTGAATCAGACTTCTGTACTTCTCTGTTGTGATTACTGCATGTCTTGGGCTGCTGTCAAATGACAAAAAAATGTTCAGATTGTTTAGAGATATTTTGAAGTCACTTGCAAATTACAGACTTTCAGTCTTTATATTGACACTCAGATTGAGAGGTTAGGTGAACTTAAACCAAGTTTCACTTAAAATTTACTTTTAGACTTCACTGATGACTTACCTGTGAAGTTGTTTGGTTTGCTAACACAGCATATTTCCTGATATATTTGCACTTTTTTTTTTTTTTAAGTTTGTCCGAGTTGTAATAAATTTTCCCAGAGAACGTTGGAAGAAAGGAAGTTGCTTTCAAACAAAAAGCCTATATGCCTCTTTTCTCTCCACAGATTTGTTCTTTGTTTACCAGTACTGTAGCTATCCCAATTACTTTAAATTTTGGATCACCTTTTATTCTTTGAGCAGGGAAGATTTTAATAGCTTAATGCCTTATTTTCCATCTAAAGACTTGAAGAAAATTCCAATACCTGTTAACTGGGCTAGAAAACTGGGCTAGAAAGAGGCCGGTATACATGTCCTAGTTAGTAGTCCACTCCTTTTTCATTTAGAAATTCCTGTCATTCTCCTTGGAAATACCTAATGCATGCAACTTATCCTCACCACCCTCACCAGCCTTCTTTCACTTAGGTTGGTGCAGACAGGCAGAATAATTAAATAATGTAAGCTGAAGTGCTAATAATACTAAAATGTTTAAGGTAAGCTATTCTGAGAGTGACCATCCCGACTTTTTCTGACTGTGCTTCTTTGCCTTAGGTGGTTACCTACAAATATGCTTTCAAGACACAAGTATTGGCTAAATACTTGTAATTTCATCTTTGAATCTTCATTATATTTTTGAAAACTAATTAAAAAAATCATAAAAATCCTTCACACATTAAAAAAGTCCCTTTTAGGACCAACTGTAATTTGAAAATTTAGTCAGAAGTTTCTGGGTTCAGAATCCTTGGTCTCCACGATGGCTCCTTTCTTTTCTTCTTATTCTTACTCTCTTCTCTCTTCCCTTCTCCCTGTCTTTTTTCTGTCCTGTTAGTTACAAAAGGAGAGCAATAAGGTGTTTGCCCACTTTTAATCAGAAAAGCGATTAAAATGTTTTGATTGGCATTTGTCATTATTTTAACAATAAAATCTTTGGAAAAAAAGGAAAAAAATTGCCATATTTTCCTCTGGTATCTGTTACAGTGCTGTCTGATATGTGGAGCTGCTAGTGATGTTTGTTGGCTTTTTTAGAGAGAGGAAAAAGTGACTTGTGTAAATTTCTCAGGAGACTGTGATCATTTGATTTCTAATTTATTCCAAATGCAGAATATGCTAATTAAAACAGTTGTAATATTGTTTCTGCAATTATTTTTTAATTATGATTGACTTAATGAACAACTTCTGCATACTCGGTTCTCCTGAGTATGTTTGGTAGGTTAGACAATTTGCCAGGGAAGAACTTCATCAAAGAAAACACTGGAAGAATCAGTGTTATTTCAAAGTAAGTTGATCCTGAACCTCCATAGATCTGTATAGCAGCAACAGTGGGCTTGAGGCAGTGCAAGGAATTGTCTTTTTCAGCAACATAATGTATACCAATGTTAATTTTTCTACAGCTGTCAATTTAGTTGAAATATGCAGTTGTTTTACAATCCCTTTGAATCATGAAATTGTGAACAATTCACTTCTCCTACATGATGTCTCAACAGAAGGAGAAACAGCAAAACAGTAATAACAGGGCATTGCCAGGACATGAAAGATGGGAATCGATTATTTGATGACTTTGAAGGTTTATTAAGAAAGAATTTGTATGCCACAAATTGCCTTAAAAGTAACAGTGAGAACCAAAGCTTGTAACATGCTCAGCGCAATGGACCAAGAAGGTAACTTTTGTAGAGGAGTTCTTGAATGGGTCAGGATCAGAGGGCCTGAAGTTTAACAGATACAAGACAATGGTTTGGGTAGCAATTTTTAGGTGGGCAGGTAGAGGACGCATTTTAGAAATACTCTGCTGGAAGATGTGTTGAGTCTTAAACACAGTACGAAGGTGTTAATCCATGGAAGTAAGAGACAACTTAGCACCCAAGTTACAAAACAATGTATGTGAGACAACGGTAGGTCTACTCTTTCCTACTGTGTTTGTGTGTCTGACTAATGATGATCTTAGCCACTCTGTCAGTTTTAATAATTTCTCTTTTCTTCGGGGTTAAGAAGGGGAAAGAAGGAGAGAGTGGAGAGGGAGTGTGTGCAAAGAAGCGGAGTCCAAGAACTCAGACATTTTTTCTGTAGTGACTGAAAAGAAGTACTCCAGAAGGGACAGTTTGAAGCAGGCTACTCTCACCAAAATTAATATATATCTACTGAGAGTGAGTCTCTTTCCAAAACAGAAACAACAGAAAGAGGCATCCTAAAAGCTCAAAGGAGAAATCTAAACACTTTAGCTTTTGACTCTGCCATCCAATACTGAGGAAGTGTTTGAAATCATTGTCTGGGAAATACTTCTATTATGAAAAATACTGAGATTTGGAAGTTTGTTGTCACGTGAAATGAAAGAGCAACCTCTCTCAGTTTTCAGTGAGAAATGCTGAGAGAAATGTAGCAGTTCTTTCACCTTACCCACACAAACCTTACAGTCGGGAAATGAATGGAAAGAACCATCTATTTCCTGACTGACCACAGTGATCAGAACTAGAAGGACAAGGGACTATTAAACCTAAAAGGCAAATGGTGTCTCACACACCTGCATAGACAGCATTTGACATGCACAAAACTCTGGTGTAGCCAACAGACTAATGCATTCCTGTGAACAAAACTTCATTGTTTGTTGTTTTCGGTACAAAGTCCAGGTTATCTGAAACAAGGATCTAAAACAATTATAAGGTCAATTTCTCAATATATATACTTTTTGGAAGGTTATGGATTAGATGATTAGTTTAACTTTGGAAGGTTATTGATTAGGTGATTAGTTTAACTTTTGCATAGATTTCTTTAGCCTAATAACTGTGTGGTTATGTTTAATGGCCTGTTCTCATAGTCCTCAGACTGTATTTGCCTCAATGCTAACATTGTAACTATGTGTAAACAGTTAATCACCAGGAAAGCAGGCCTCATGAAAATTTGTACAAAGAGTTAAGAGCAAGGACTGAGAGATTAAAGAGAACAGAGAAGATATCTTAACCTTGAGCATAGAGACAGACTGGCAGGAATGCTCTAACAAGGATGATAAGAAGGAACTGCTTGGCTGAACAACAGAAGGAGCAAACATCCAAGGGGAAGAAATTATCCTCAAGAGACCTGTGACCATAAAAGGGAAAAAGGAGTAGGGGGCTAACTCCCCAAATGACCACTGATGACCACCCGAGACCCCCACGCATGCGTAGTGTAGTTTTGCAACGCCAGCATTACGTAAATGTAGTAGATAAGCAGGGAGGTGGTGATTTCTTGGAAAATCTGTGAATATTCATGTCTTTAAGGTATATAAAGGATGAACTTTTGTTTCAGCACACGCATGTTAGGAGGAGATATCCCCCATGCGTCCAGCGCTGCAATAAAGATGTCTGCTTAATAACACTTTGATGTTATTGAGTTTAAATTTCTTAAGTTTGAATTTCTTTGAATCATATCTCCTATGGACGTCCCACTAGAGGAAGGCCCTAATAATCCACTGGATTAGGAATAAAATGGTGGGTCCAAGGAGGTCCAATAGATTATGACCTATCCAATAAAAAAAATTGCCATCTCTGTCATTTCCATTCTCAGTTCCCCTGATCTTTGAAGGAGGTGGATGAGCTTACTAAATTGTTTCAAATGTAAGTCTTCTAACTGTTGGTTCATTCTACAAATATTTTAAAGGGATTCTTCTGATGAAGAATAAAAAACTTGGACAGTGGTGATCCCCTAATTATTCCTCCGCACTTATACAAATGTCCACTTCATAGTAGCCTAGCTGAATAGCAGTCATGACTGTACAAAGCTTTTAGGAAATCTGTACTACTTTTGCCACTCCTTTATCCCTGCCCTCTTAGATATACAATCCTCCTTTAAAAATGCTTTCATTTTAAACTGTGTCATATTACAGTTCACAAGTATGGATTATTCCATGCAATTTTTGAGCTTTCCTAGTTGCAGTTCCCTGCCCTTTGTCAGCATTCTCTCTCTTGAGAATCCATTATGGCAAGAAGTGAAATCTTCAGCTTCATCTGATGTTTCCAGTTGAAAATGGAAATCCCTAGCTATGAGACTGGTAAACCGAGATAGAATTCCCAACTCTGTCTGCAGGAGGTATATGTTCATATATCAGCTCACCTGGTATTTGCATGGGACTTCCCTGTTGATGCAGATTCTGCCCATTTATGTACCTACAAAACAGGATCACAGTGATCTGTTCTCTCCTCATCTGTTCCTCAGGTGAAATGTAAGCACACATGCTTAAACACCAGAAATACATGTATGATAGGAAAATTTCTCAGATCTTGCTGATCAGAGTCCTTAGTTCACAGGTAAGTAATGTAGAGCAGAATGAAGTAATAATAACATTCTAGGCCTGTCTTGCTTCAGATATTTCTGGTTTAAGGACCTGCTGAATTTGTTATAGCCTATATTGAAGCATTTATTTTCTCTGACACTGTAGATAAGAACTAGTTATCTCTGAAAATAAGTTGCTTTCTAAATCCAAAGTATTTAATTACATAGTAATGAAGTTTTGTGCACATTAAAGATGTGCCAATAACTAGATGGAGCTCTCTAGAGGGGAAGAGTTTTCTACAACCTATTATTCCTGATACTCGGATCAGGCTATCACCTGAGCAGAATCTGGGCTATCGATTATGGGCCTATAATGGGACAATTCCCACCGGTATTAGTGTAATTTCTGACCACTTAGACTCACATTCTGTTTTCCTGTTTACAGTTCCTAGACTCATAAATCATTTTGTTCATGTATTTCTACCAGGCTAGAGGATGTCTTTGAAAGCTGTACTATCTTAAATCTTTTTAGGTTGGTAAAATAGTCCTCTGCATTAGACCATGCTAATATTCATCATCATCATGCACAGTATTCCACCTGTCTAAGAAAATGGTATTCTCAGTAGGTATAACATGTTTGAAAAGCAGAACTATTTGGTGCCTTAGGGGGGGATCTACCTGATATCTTTCAGAGAGGAAAGCTGACCCTTACATTGCAGAGAAGCGTCATCCTTTTGTGAATGGCAGAATTCTGTGGAAGTGACTCAAGATGTTACCAGCACCTCCTTGTCGTTACACTTCTTTCATAAGTGGCCACCTCCAGATCTGGCTTCAACTGAAGGGTTGCTGTGAGTGCTTTCTAATCCATCTCAAGCAAAATAAGCCACATGAACTCAAATGCTTTACCCAAATTGGCACACCTGATTTGCCCTGAGCAGATCAGAGGCCATTCTTACAAACAGCTCTGGCAGTGGAGCTGTTGAATGATACCTTCTGGCTGAAGAGCAGCAGGGTGGCTGGTAGTGTTTTCTGTTGCCACAGCTATTCACTAAATAAAACTCTGTCCTGTAATTTTCACATGATCCTAACAGAAGATAAGTCATTCAGGATTTCTGTGTGTAGTACTTAACGTTGCGTGAGTTTTCCACCAGTTATGTAAGTAGGGTTTTAATTGGATTGAACTGTGCTTCTCTGTATCAAATTCTGTAGTTCAGAAACACAAATGGCAAACCCTCTGTTTCTAACCAAAAGAACTGACCTATATATGGAAATATCAAGGAAATACCTTTATGTGAGCTAGTGACCGTGACTAGTTGATGATTCACACAGTTTTTCATTTTTGTTTTTGTTATTGCTGAGCAGTGCTTACACAGATTCAAGGCCTTTTTTACTTCTCACACCACCCCACCAGCAAGTAGGCTGGAGGTGCCCAAGAAGTTGGGAGGGCACACAGCTGGGACAGCTGATCCCAGCTGGCCAAAGGGATATTCCATACCACATGATATCATGCTTAGTTTATAAAGGTGGGGGAAGAAGAATGAAGAGGGGGGACGTTCAGAGTGATGGCATTTGTCTTCCCCAGTAATCGTTACGCATGATGGAGCCTTGCTTTCCTGGAGATGGCTGAACACCTGCCTGCCAGTGCGAAGTGGTGAATTAATTCCTTGTTTTGCTTTGCTTGCGTGCATGGCTTTTGCTTTAACTATTAAACTGTCTTTATCTCAACCCATGAGTTTTCTCACTTTTGCTTTTCCTATTCTCTCCCCCATACCACTGTGAGGGGAGTGAGTGGTTGTGTGGTGCTTAGTTGCTCTCGGGTTAAACCACAACAATTCTACAGTAATGGATTCTTTGAGATGTATTGTCTACATGGGTACCACCATCGGTATTCCTTGTCTGCTACCATTTGACCTCTAAGAAACAATTCAAGTGCCTAAACAGAGGTGTCTAGACCAATTTGGACACTCCAGATACCCCTTCTGGCCTCTAGCTACTTTTCCAGAAAGACCCGGGTTTCCAGTAAGTTGTGTGTCGCGTCTGTCAGCCCTTGCAGTCACCTTAGATACCTTACTGTGTCTAAAATGGCCATATATATCTGTGTTTAGTCACCAAAATCTCTTCCCTTCTTTTCACAGAATCTGCATGTGATGTTACTTTTCAAAGTAACTACACTTACTTGTGAAAAGTAAACATCTTTTAGAGATTGTCGATCTGCCTAGAAATTTAATATTCTTAGCTAAATTCTTTTGTACATAATCATTTAGATAGATTTACATTTTTAAAGTTCATTTATGTTTTGTAAGTACTTTTCAAAAGAATTTATATGGTTATCCTTTCACATTTGCAGCCTGCAAATAAATCATTAGGGGAAACTGAATATAATGAATCTATTTTTTATTCCTTTACTTTCCCCACCCAGTATTTATAACAAAAAAGATGTAGTGAGTTGCAAGTTGCTAAAAGACCCATGATTTTTAGTGATTAGTTTCAAAACATTTACATGTAAGAAATTAAATAAAATTTCAGTGAATGTTCCACATAGAGTTGAAAAACTTCGCAGTTCTGGATGTAATCTTCCATGACTGCATGTATCTGCATCTAGAACGTCTACAGCCAGAGGTATTTTCTAGACATTTTAGTTTTTATAGACTTTCTGTCCTTACAGCTTTGTTTCTACCACTTAACAGGAAATATTGGAAAAATTAAATGAGGCCATGTGGGGTTGGAGGGTCCTTTTGCATTATTTCTTATGAAATCACTGATTCCATTCTTGCTGACTTTGAAACACAATTATAAGATGAAACAGAGTATAGATGAGTTTGTATGTGGAATGAGGAGAGGCAAACTACTTTGTGCCACATTTTAAGTATCTTAAAAATACTGCTCAGATCAGAAATCTGTTTTTTATCAAGGTTAGGAAAAACAGAAGGATAGGATCAATGCAAATGCCAGAACATATGTTTTGTATTCTTTCTGCTTTTGTCTTATGCTTGGGGAAACTGAATTGTTACTTAGGCAAATCCTTCCTTCCAAATGGAAGTGTTGAAATTGTTGAGCACTATCTCCTTTTAGAAACAGCATTCTAAAAATCATCTATTATTTTTCCAGTCTCTTTTGCCTTGACAGTTACTAAGTTTTGTTCCCACTTGGTGGAGGACTTTGGCATTCCTTCTTTGCATTTGATGTGTGAAATATCAGGAGTGGAAGAATTAACAAGGTTTCATTAGAGTCTTCAGCAAAAGGATATGGTTTCAAGAGCTCATCTGTCACATTCATATTGCTTTGCACTGATTTTGGTTATTGAGTGTCACCACATTTTCCTCTTCTATTACTCTTCCCTGCTGTACTACATTGTCAAATTAACATGTACTCTCTGAGCACAGCTACAGCCCACTCAACTGCTAGCTTTCTCATGCAAAAAGAGATTACCACAGAATTTCTCAATGCAATTATATGTGATCTTTCTGCAAAATTACATTTTGCACCAATTTCCATTCATTTTTTTAGAATTTGTTATGAAAGATTGCTTGAGTGTTATAAAGAATTACTGTTGGTTTTGGTGGGTTTTTTTCTGCATGGTAGAGTTGAAATATTCTAGTAGAATTTTAACTTGAACATGGATGTTGAATTAGTTCTGTGTTTCACCTGGGGGATGTTAAACATTATTTTATCTGTCTGAAATTTTTAGTCCTTAAACACGTTAACATGTGAGTTTTCTGGAAGATTCTTATTCTGATGAGCAGGTATAAGGCAGATTCTTGTGCTGTAAAATGTGATGGCTCATGAGAGGCTGTCTGTCATTAAGACATCTAGGACCCATGCCTTATGTAGTCACATAGAAAGAAATTCACATGGAAACGGCATTATGGAGGTGGCAGCTGTAGCTCTATATTTTTGTCTACGTTGAATTTTGCAGTTAAATATTAACCCTTTATGTGATCTATGTAAATATTACATTTATGTCCCCCTCAGAGAATATACTCTATGGGTATCAAAACAAATTTCTGAAAATTTACAGGATAGGCTATACGGCTCTATAAGAGTTAAAATTAACTCTCTTTGCACCCAGTTACATGCCTATTGCTTAAATTTGGGACAAGAACTATATTTGGATATTGTGATGTGCTTAGAATTAGCAGTAGTTACGAACTAATCTCCTTCCTCACTGAAAGCTTTTTTTCTTCATTAGAGGGTGGCAAGCAATGTTCAGAAAACTCCATACGGATCTGTCTTTCCCTCAAAATCTCTCTCATCTTTTGCAGTTCCTGATGGGCCCTTGAGAAACAGATGAGTAAAATGTGGACTGTGAAACTACCAAGGCGGCAGCGATAGCGAGACAGTAAAATCCTTCAGTACACAGTCAAGCGCAGACTGTGATGTTAAAGGATTGAATTGGCAGTTATTAAGCTAGTAAGAGCAAACACATAATCCACAGAGACTTTTACTGTGATTTCTTAGGGGTTATATGGCTATGAGAAGCTGGGAATGTTGGAACCTGGGCACAGAGCCCGGAGACCACTGACACCAACCTTACAAACCACTTTCTGGTGGTTTCTTTAGATTTAGGAGGAAGTAGAAGAAGAAACAGCAATCTGGTTGGACACTGTTGCTCCTTTTCTGTGTTGTTGCTGGTGACAGTAGAAGCCCACATTCTTCATTAGCTGTTAGTAATCGTGTTGCTATATCTCCCACACAGGTCCATGGTACCTTGCTATAACCTTTACTAGAGTGAGAAAACATTGCACTGCCTCATCAAATATATCTGCAGCCAGCATACTGCTATCAAAGAGCTGGAGCTTGGTCAGAGCACCATGTTGTTTGCTGTGTGAAATAATGCCTTCCTGAATATTGCGACTTCAGTTTTTAAACACTGTGAATTTTCTGTCTTACACTTCTTCTTGCTGATCATCCCATTTTATCGTATCACTTTGGCAATACAACAAATACAATGACTACTGAAGGTGTTCTAGTGTGTCCAAAGCAATTTCTACTGCGAAAATGAGATGACTTCTTTGCTTACCATCCTTCTGTGAGAGGGTACTCTCCAAATATCACTCAGCTGTGACTGTTAGTTTTATCAATCAACTGAGTGTGTGGAAAAGGGAGTTGAGAATACATTTTTTGGCAGATATTACACATGTGCAGTGTGCTGCTAAAAACATCCTTCTCAATGAAATTAAACCAGAACTTGAATAGATTAATAGTGCATGTTTCACAATACAGTTGTTACCATAGCTATAGAAAAAATTTCTAGTGGATTTTATTTTACATTAGAAACTTGTGCCATGGCAACAGCAATGCCTGTGAAAGATGTAACTCTGTCGTTATAATTT
The DNA here is from genome assembly GCF_964289735.1 of Phaethon aethereus. NCBI lineage: Eukaryota > Metazoa > Chordata > Aves > Phaethontiformes > Phaethontidae > Phaethon > Phaethon aethereus. The sequence continues at coordinate 54,260,736 of NC_138575.1, read as the reverse complement.
ATCTATTACAGCTCTTTTCATTACTAACAACTGTTATTTTCCTGAATGTACTTTAGTTTTTAACATGGAATCTCTTCAGATACCAGCTGATTTCCAACCTTACATGAATGCAAAATTCACAGTATGTAGTATGCTCCTGATTTTCTTAATGTGCTCTGTAGTCTTGGAGTCAGATTCAGAAAATAGATAGGCGAATTTGATGAAGCATCTGTAAAATATAAGTCTCAAACACTGAAAGTGAGAAACGGTATTCCACAGCGTTCTATATATGTACCACAAGCAGCTGTGCTGGGGTGCACCAGTGTGTAAATAAATAGCTGATTGAATTGCAATCTGCTGCCTAGATGTCAGTTTTGTTCTATATAAACTGGTGATAATAGCGATATGTATCTGTGGCTTTGTGATTGTGGCAGAACTGGATTTATTTGTAGTTCTAAATGTAAATGTTTTCTATGCAACACAGATATGGCAGTATCACAGTGATTTTCAGAAGTAATCTAGTCAGATGGGTAAGCTGTACGTGCACTTTTAATAGCACTAAAGATCTGTAGAAATGACATCTGTTTATGTTTTGGTATTTAGGATACTATTTACAAGTAAAAAGATAAGGTGGTAAGAAAAGCAGAATCTGGTGAGGAAGCAACATCTCTTTTTGTTGACTTTTAATATTACAAAAATAATTGTTGCAAAAAGAAAAAAAAACTATCATAAGCAGGAAGCTTCTCTCCATTGAGATTCAATCCAAGAGCTTGAACTTCTCCACCTATTCTCGCTCCCTGATATCCTCTCGCTCTTTCTTAAGTCCATTCTCAGAAGACTTACTCAAAAGCCCATGAGAACTCAAAACTGGCGTTAACTTACTGTTCACTGGGTATATGCAATATAATTGCATATCGTATAGTTTCTTACTGCCAGTTAAGTTGGTTGAAACAAATAAAGCAACTAATGAAAAGGTTCAAAAGCATATGATAAATTTAGGGCATAGAACACAATAAGAATGGAGAGTCTGAATTTCTCAGATATATCAGTAGATTTAAGATTAATTCTAACCACACAGGACATTGATCATCAGTATAGACAACTTAATGAAAGATTTTTTTTCAACACACAGCAGTATTCAAAAGAAAAAGAATAATTTTGATATGTTTAAAAACAGACAAAATAATACATAAAATATCACATTTTGTGTATCACTACGAAGCCTCAGTAGAAATATCAATTTCAGTATCAATTATCTTGAAATTTATGGCAGAAATATGCGACAATAAAAAGACACCAATTTCAGATATGGGTAATTATTAAAAGCTAAGGAACGATTTTGGTTTTTTTAAGTAAAGTTGCCTATTTTAGCAAAGATACAGAAGAAACATCATATGTCCTGTTTAGAGATTTTCATACTTTAAGTTCTTGAGCCTGAGATCTTGGACATTTACATGAGCCATGAAGACATGTAGTTGCAGTTTTAGATATGGTGCAGTCTGAAGAGGTTATTTAACATCTCATGCTTCAGGTCTTAGGTCAACAAATACTGACTTGGAATAAGAAAGAAAAACATACTCTGGCATGGGTTATTTTTTTCCTTCTGGAATTTCTTTAGGACAATACAGTGAGTGGTAGGCTACTATACTTCCTTTGTCATATAATTAACAAAGCTCTTCATTAATGCAAAAGATATAAAATAAAAGTTTTATTTAATAGTATAAATGTAGCAAAGATATTAGTGAAGAAAATTTTGATATTGGTGAAATCCTTGCATTCCAGGTGCCTGTAAGCTTTTCTTTTTCCTGATGTAGTCACCTTGCTTACTTTGTCCTGACAAAAACATTTGTCTCTTAAGTAAGTTCAATGGACTACTGTTAGTTCTGGAACAGCAGAATAGAATTCAGTTCATGATTAAGACATCTAAATGTAGGTATCTGAATGCCAGCTGGATGCCCTCTCCCATTGTAGTCATTGGCAGTCCAGTCAATACAGTTAACAGTACAGGAATTGATTCAGCTGACCAGCCACAACGAACGGTGAGTGGCATCACTCTCTAGGATCCATTGACTTTATCAACCTGGTCTCTGACCATGGTGGGAGCTTACATACTTCTTACCTATGTAGATATGTAAAATGAGATGTCTTAATCTGGCTCACCTCCATAAGACTTCAAGTGTGCTCCAGTGTACCCAGCAGGTCTCAGAGCAACAGGCTGAGGGCCCTTGCTAGCACCCCGTCCTTTGAACCTTGGCATGTCATCCCACAGCTTGTCACAGGCAAGCCCGATATTATCAGCCTTCCTCTTCAAGCCTAGATTAAAGCCTTGCAAATGAACACTGCTAGCTTATGAACAAAGACACTCTTCCCCCTTCAAGAAAGGTGAATCCCATCTGATGCCAGCAAGCCAGGTGCCATGTAGGCCATCCCATTATCCAAGATGTCTTAAGTGTATATTGTAGTCAGTTGTTTCCCAAACAGGAAAAGTAGATTTTCTTAGGTTGCACGCCTAATCTTGATTAGAATTTTATCCTGATATTTTAACAAGTGAGGAAAACACGTAATTTTATACTTTTAAGCTGCTGATAGTAAAAGAGGTGATGGTGTTTGGAAGTACACACCAAGATCTTTCTTCTGTCATTCATATAATCAAATACTGCCTACTTTTAGAAGTGATGTTTTGAGATTTTTGGAGTTTTTTTAGAAGCAGATGTTTTAGCAAATAGGAGGAATCTGTTCAATTTTTTTGCAAATTATGACACGATGCTATGTTTGATTCCTTCTGGTAGGTAGTGCTGTGCATACAGTCCTGCAGTTAGAGTCTACATATGAACATACAACTTACAGCAGGAAAAAGATGAATGTATTTATCTTTAATGAAGTAGTTGTAGGGGTGCAACTGTTAGTGGGGACATCATAGTTATTCTGAACTGCAAAATTAATGCAAATATGCAAATTTAATGTCATGTGGATAGAGTGATGTGATCCACATCAACACTTTAAAAGAGGCAGCCCAGATAGAAAAAAGATCTCTTTTTTTCTTTTCTTTTTTTTTCCTCCTAGTCCTTACAGCAACAGCCAAAAAAAGGCTATAAATTTTTAATAAGGCACTCTGAAAGTGCATTTTTTTCTGTAGTTCCTTTTTTGTGTGTGTACTAAATTGCATATAAAATTTGTTTCAAAAAGACTTGATTTCCTATTCTTTTTTTCCAGTAGTTACTATTACTCTGAAGCTATTCTCAAAAGTTCCCAGAAATAAAAATACACAGGTCGAGTCTTTAGAGACTGGCAGTAAAAAGATGTCATAGTGTAAATTCACTATTATTACAATGACTATAAAAAGAAAAATTACTAACAATACTCATGACAACACTGGTTCCTTATGTGTTTTACTACCTATAAAGTAACTAGCCAATTCATCATGCTAAACTGTATAATTTGTAAATATTTCAACTCAATAACAAATTAAAAGAGACACCATCAAGTTAATGGAATAGCAATGACCTATTTTGTTTCATAAATTTGTTTAGCAATTACCTATTTTATTTCATAAATTTGTTTTTTCCTCGAATTTATGTTTAACACTGAGTGCTTTTGTCTGTTTTTCAACAGGATAACATAGTCAAGTTTAAGGAGAGAATTGTTTTTTAAGAGACTAATAAATCAATTCATGGCACAAGTAACTTTTGTTTCTGTACATAAGAACCAAGCAGCATACAAAAATCATTTTGCGGAGAGTAAGGGTTTTGTTGTTTGCACTATTTTATCACCCTGTTTTTTTACAAGGTACTCTCTCATTTCAGAGCGTCTTTGCCAGGGAGAAACATCCACTGAAAGTGAGCTTCCTGAAGGACACCCTGCTGAACAGTTTGCAGGTTTACTTCATGGATCATCACCTGCATGTGACCCACCTGATAATCCACTCCAGCTGTACAGCAAAGCAAACCAGTGCCGTGGTCCACTAGAGAAAAGCATTTTGAGCAAAAGCACAGTGCAGCAGATACAGCTACAGAAAGAAAACAACACTGATCCTCCTGTTAAGAAAAAAAAGCCACCAGTTGTAAACAGAACCATATTTCATACTAAAACTAAACCAGTAGAAAATCATACGTTGGTTGGCACGTCAACACGGATAAGTGAACAATGGGTTCTTACTACTGGGGGATTTGTGGAGCGAGCATGCACACTTGGGAGAATACGATCTTTACCAAAGACTTTGCTTGAAATGCATTTGTGCAAAAATGTTTCAAAATCTGATTCTAATCTTATCACCCATCCACCAAATGACAAAAAAGCAAGAAGCAACTGGAGTGAACCCACACCAAACCAACAGTGCTCCAAAGGGAATTCGGAGAGAACACCTTCCTTCACATCAGAATGGGAAGAAGTAAGTTTTTTTAATTTTTAACTACAAGAAAATATATGGTATTGTGAAAATGCTGTTATTATTTTAGTTTCAAAGATGAAACAAAAACTGAATCTTCCACACTGCAAATCCTCAGAGAGTATGTCATACTGTAATGTGTGGTAGTTTGACAGCTGGCACAAAATACAATGCATTTCTGTTCAAAATGCTCACACTTAATGAAGTCTATTGTTTTCATAGTGAATGAGGTTAACCAGAATTAATTCTACAATTTGTTGTGACATTGCAATTATTTTGCACTAAAGCCCTCACTACTGACACTCATAAAATTGGTAAAATTCTTTGTAGCTATGCCCATTATTCACATATTTGCTAATTATTTCCCACCATGGCAATACCTGCCAGTGGGAGACAAAAGAAAATGGAAGGAATGGAGAGTCCAAGATTTTTAGGTTGATTATGCATTCTACAAACCCTTCCTACATAACATATCCTCTAACTGGTACGTAGGCTGTGTGCGGAATGCTTGGCATATACCTGACTCTTGTGTGAAGTGGGAATACACTTATAGCTACAATGAATTTGGGACTATTAAAAGAAATGTCCACACTGAGTTTGTAGCACACATGCTTGTTCATACAAGAGGCTTTATTTTAGTTTTAGAACTAGATTTAAAATAATTTTTAGACAACTTATTTTTAATTCTTCTTCCTCCTGTGCGAAATTTCAAGTATGTAAATCAAATCATAGACACAAAAATTCCCATTTTATTGAGGTAAATCAAGAGTGGGAAATGTTTAGATCTTTACTGCTATTACAGAGAAGCAAGCATTTCCTGTTAAAATGACTGCTATTGGGGAAATGTATATATCTCCAGAATTTAATTTTATTTCAGAAAGAACCCAGAGCTTGTTTGTGTGATTGGTTATTTTTCTAGAAAAAAGGTTTCCAACTCATCTAAATGTCTGATTTGATAGACCATCTGAAGGTATTTTTTGTTGTAAAGGAAATACTTTCTCAGTGGAAAGGTACTTAGGATGAGGTTTTGACCTTAATAACTTGGATACATTGTTATGAGATCCTGAAATGAATCAGGTCCAATTTTGCTTTTTTAGGGGGACATCAAGGTTTGATTGTTTTTAAGAGTAAGAAAAAGAAGTTTATATTAAAAAAAAAAAAGGTGGGAATTCTAAATCTTCATATTCTGACATAATTCCCAGATTTTCTCCTATCACCAGTGACTAATACATAGTTTTTAAAAAGGAGACAGTTTTCTTAATAGTCCTAATATTAAGCTCAGTAAAACCTGGTTCTCTGTGTCTGCCGCCTTAGACAACATTAGCCTTTTGATTCACTTTTTATTTCGTCCTGTCCTTAAATAGATAATAAATTAGGTATAATAGTTTTGACATAGTAATTTCAATGTAATTTAGAAGTGTGCAAATGAGTTTGGGGATCAATGTAGTGCTGTTTCACAAAAAATATCATTCTGCAGTATGTGGGGACACAGCTATGTTTCATACCTCTTCAGTGGCCTTGAGGCAGATGGAAGAGAAGTAGCTAGGAAATTCTCCGGAAATCTTAATTGAACAATTGCTTTAGTACTTTATAACACACAAAACAATATTCTTATGCATTAATATTACTGCTTGAACAGACCTCTCGTGGTTCACAGATACCATCAAACGATATGAGCCTATAAAATTAATATCCATTCCATCGTATACTTTAATATATGCATTTTCCTCCTTTGTATTTATATACTGCAATATGACAAAGTAGTTTCAGACAATGAGCTATACCTAGATGACAGTCATTATGAAAGGAACTGTACTGTAGAAAAAGAAATACTAGTCTCAAGCTTTAGCTTTTGCTACTGTACAAATGTGGCAAAATAAAAATAAATTTGAGAGATTAGTTGTCTGCCTTCAATTTTTGCATTTTGCAATCTTGATTGCTTTTTTCCTACTGAGAATAATAATTCCATGACTTTATGCATGAAAAACTAAAATAAAATAACAAAGATGGGGCCCATCAATTATTTTCACTGTTCTTTCTTTTGTAGATTGATAAAATCATGAGTTCAATAGATGCTGGAATTAATACTGGACTGGGGGAGATGAATGATCACACTACAAGTAAGGAAAAACAATTATTGCTCAATTTTGACTTAACTGTCCATAGGGAAACTCTGGATAAGATATTACTATGTAACCCACTGTGTTGAAATCATTTGTGGGTATTTGAATAACTGTGAACAGAATCAATGTTGTTTACTGTTAGAGATGCATTAGGCCCAGTATCCTGGAGCTGTTACTTTAAATAGCATATTGTAGTCATTAATGTTGTTTTGAAATCTTACCAGAAAAAATATTCCATTAATGTCTTTGTACTGAAGCATTTCTATTAGGGGGATATTTTCCAATGTTTTTCAGATGAGTTTTTGTTTGGAATGATGGAACCCTGAGTATATATAATCCCATAGGTGCTGACACTTTTTAAAGCATTATATTGCCTAATGCTGCTTTGGGCAAATATTTGGCCCAGGGCTGAAAATGTTGCTGACAGCCAGTGACTGGTGTTAGCAATGACGGGAAAATTTGCAAACCTTCCCTACCATGGTGAATTCTAAGAACTCAAGTCATGACCAGTCTGTTGTGTCAGCATAAACCTATGCAACTGTGCTGAAAAGAATTTTGAAAGTATTGTACTATGTCTTCTTCCTAAATCATACAATTATTTGTATGTCTGAATAATTTGGATTTGAGGCAAAGCTATGTTAACTCACCAGTACCGGTACATCCCTGCTAGCAGTTGCATGCAATTACTTGGGTTTGTGTATTGGGCAGGAGACTATGTACCTTATAATTTAAAATTTATAAATCTAAGTGTTTTAAAACTGTCCATTTCATGAAGCATTATATCTGTACAGGACAAAACTGTGTCTTACCAAGTAAATAGAGTTGACACAGTTATTTTATCAGTAGCTGGGCAGTGAGAAGGGAATCTAGGAAAAAGAGAAAATAACTGATTTGAATACAAATATAACTGCAGATAAAACAAGCAGATTCAGATTATTTTTTTCTACAAGGCACAATATCATGAAAAGTGCTAGGCATGTTGACCTGGCAGACTATTTTTTCTTTCTGAAACTTGTACTGTTGGAAGGGAGAATTATTCACAGAAAAACTCTAGGTTAGGAGATAATTAATAATTTCTGAAGATATTATAAGGAATTCAGGATTTGCTGCTAATAATTTTTTATCATGGTAGTACACAGGTACCAAATGCAAAATCAGGCATCCATTAAGAAGCTGCAGAGCAAGTAAGAGCTATGAAAAGTAGATAAAAGCAACAGTATGCATATGCAAATTTGCATAACTTGGTGATGCCTAAATACTACTCTATCCCTTCCTATGACTGACCACTGCTTTTCTTTTTCTACTTTTTTTCGTTTAAGATCAGTAAATATCTCACAGCTCTTGTCATCAGCCATTTTGTGTCCTCTACTTGCATGCATTATTTTTCTTGGCATTCAGATGTGTCATTTGGTTCTTCAGATCTTTCAGTTGGCAAATCTACTCTTTTATTTGCTTTGTCTTTTCCCAGGGGGCACTCAAAGTCCTAACTTTTTTTCTATTTAGTATGCAGCTTCTGGAAAACCACCATTTTTTCTTTTCTGTCAACTCCTTAATGGTCTTTAGATAGTTTAGAATGATAATCTGGTTTTGCTCTTAATAAAGAAATGAAGCTATGTACTATTAATCAAAGTACAACTACTTTTCTTTAAATTCAATCAATTTTGCTGTATATGCAGACTGCAATGAAGACATTTATTTCTGTTATAGCGCTGACTATATGCAGCTTCACATTTATGTTTTCCACTTTTCATGCATTTATGCCTTTTCCAGGTTCTACCAAACACAGTTTAGGCAGCAAAGCACAGGGAACTATTATAATATCAAGTGCATTAATTGCATTATATAAAAAATGTTGAACTTCAAGTATATTCTTATTTTTTTATTAACAAAGTAATAGGGTTATCTAGCAGAAAGTAAGAGCTTTTTATTTCTCACCATTAGCAGACTGGAGTAACCAATCAAGTGGAGCCTTATTACAGTGATATTTATATACTTGACAACAGATTTTGCTTGAGATTGTAGCCTGTTTTAATTACCACTTATTAACTACCACAAGGCAATATGCAGGTTTTTCTTACTGATAATACAACCTAAGAGATTTTTTGACAGGTCTTTGGCCACAGTGAAGGGGTTGCTTTGAAGTTTTCTGCAGCAAATCAGCTTCTTTGTTGTGTGCTGCTTCTATTTAAGCTCCTATAGTTCATCGGCACAAAGCATCTCAGGTGCACCAGTGTTGCTCAGAGGTGCCTCAGATAGCCTCTGTCTAATTGCTTATAGATGCTGGCATTGTCTGGATCTCTATGTGTTTTACTTAGGGTTTCATCTGCCCAAGTGTTGTGGTACTGAGAACCTAAATTCCACCTCAGAACTTCTTGTTCTCTCTTTTCCTTCCTAGCTCCATGCTAAGCATAACATAGTTAAATGTAAAGATCTGGCCTATGCTTAGGAATAAAAATTTAGTATGGTATCAGGTAACATAATTTTGAAACCCTTCATAAGTTTATATATAAATATATGAGTTTTGTTAGTTTTACTTGAACATATATGCATTCAGCTCTGGAGCCCTCAGCACAGGAAAGACAAGGACCTGTTGGAGCAGGTCCAGAGGAGGGCCACAAAAATGATCGGATGGAACACCTTTCCGATGAGGACAGGCTGAGAGAGTTGAGGTTGTTCAGTCTGTAGAAGAGAAGGCTCTGGGGAGACCTTATTGCAGCCTTCCAGTACTTAAGGGGGGCTTATAAGAAAGCTGGGGACAGACTTTTTAGCAGGACCTTTTGTGACAGGACAACGGGTAATGGTTTTAAGATAGAAGAGGGTAGATCTAGGCTAGGTATAAGGAAGAAATTTTTCCCAATGAGGGTAGTGAAACACTGGCACAGGTTGCCCAAAGCAGCGGTATGTGCCCCATCCCTGGAAACATTCAAGGTTGGACGGGGCTCTGAGCAACCTGATCTAGTTGAAGGTGCCCCTGCTCACTGCAGGGGGGTTGGGCTAGATGACCTTTGAAGGTCCCTTCCAACCCAAATTATTCCATAACTCTATGATACTATATCTATAAAAAAGGTTATCAGGTAGATATTAAAAATAATGTATTTAATGTTCAGAGTGTACAAGTCAAAGATTTCTCTTAGTGTTGAACTGAAAGCATCTAGATTATTGAGTACTATATTCAGGAAACTTTAATTTTCTTGCCTAACAACTTTTTAGCAAACAGTAAAATTTCTGATAATAATGAAGAGCAAATACAGTTTGATATGGAATCCTTAATTTTAGTATTTACTTAGTCCTATACTTCATATTATACTTCGGTGTTTTTATGAACTGTTAGTAAAAACAAAAATATATTAAATTCCAGCACAAATACTCTTAATCTACCAGGCATGAAGAGTTTTTTATACTACATAGTATCTCATTCTCAGTGAACAATATTTGAGATGAAATATGTCATAATCAATATCATCATTGAAAATTTAATAGCTGTATTTAAAATTAGACAATGATGACATCTTGTGATGAAATCCTTGAATGGATTTATAGGAACTTTGGCCTATGTTTTTCTGGTGAAATCTGGAAAGAATTCTTTTAGATCTGCAGGGGAATCTCTTAAGAAGCAATTAGAGGAACAGTGAAAGGAGAGAATCAAAACTGGATGAGTATGGTCATGAGGACTTCATCCACAGCACACATTCAGAAACAAAAAAAAATTAAAGCAGACCTTTGGTAGTAATGCCAGTACTGGCAGAGTAAACTTGAAACTACAGAGAGGAAGATGGCTGTCAATGTCCTCTGAGGGCATGAGGCATTCAACACTTGAATAGCTTAACACTGAAATCAAAAGCAGGAGTGCTGACCAAGGAGCAAGTAAGAACTGATCTCAATGATAACAGACAAAAGAAACACTACCCCAAAGAATACAAAACCTCTACTACCAAGAGGAAATAAAAGATGGTGCTGTCTAGTGACCTTCTAATCAAGGTGGTGTGGAGACATCTGCACCACCTGGCACTCACGTTATGGCTGGTCTGTTTCTTCACAAGAGTCCAAATTTGCCAGATTGCAAAGAATTCTACCAATCACTAGTATATGATAGAGAATACTAATGATACTGACAAGAATGATCCTGAGCAAAACAAAAGTGCTTATAAGGCTCTGTGGCAATGGATAAAGAGGTTGAAGATTCAAGTCATATTATTGCCTCTCCTCTCATGTGCAAGTCAAGCATCAGTCAGATAGACCCTAAATATAACTACATACCTTCTACTCTGAGAGAAGAGAACCATGGATTATTAGGAACCATGTGGCAAGGACAAAAATATTCATCTTAAATAATGCAAATGGAACATAGGTCTACTCCTGAGAAAGATAGGATTATTTAAAAAAGGATTAAAGAAGTGACAAGACAAAGAGTCATGGGTCAGCTTGCCAGGTGTCTTAGCTGTTTGTACAGTAATGGTAAAAGAAAGAGGAACAGCGAAGAATTAACAGAAGATTCAATGAAGAATAGACAAGTATTAGTTGAAGATTATGACACAGTTGGCATTGTAGAGAACTTATCATATATATTACACTAGTAGTCCTGTCATGTAGAGGATATAACTTCTTCAGTAGATGGGAAGAAAAGAGATAATGTTGGCTTGTATTTAAAAAATATAATGGTTGCTTTGAGATCTTGAAAATAGGGTTAGTTAGAGCTGTTAAACATATGTTGGTATCCAGGAAAGGAGAAAAGAACATAGTTGTTCTTGGTACATAGCCAAAGCCATTGGACTTGAAAGTAATGGGAGATTTTAGTTATCATAGCACTTGACGGACTGCCCAGGAAGAAAAGGTCTCAAGAAGGTAACGTCAATAAATACAGAGAATTTCTTTTTAAAAATTTGTAGGGTACAAGTTGAAGAGAAATCTGTGGGTTCTTCAGCAGAACACTACTAAAGACCATAGTACAAGCTTCACCAGTGTGAAGAAAAGAAAGTGTAGAAGACCAGCTTGGCTAAATTGTCATCTTTTCTTTCACCTTAGACATAATGAGAAAAATCTCTTTATTTACTAAGCATGGTAGAATAATACACACATGTAGAGTCAAGCCAGAAGTGCCAAAACACTCAGTGAGGTGCAACTAGCAAGAGAAATGAAGATTTAATATAACATATAAGCATTATATTAGTATGTTAATAAGGAGAAGAACAACTAAGAAATCTCTGGCATCTAAGAGAAGTACTGCAGGGAAGGAAAAGCTGCTCATTGTAGGTGCAGAGAAGGCAAAAACGTACAATGACCTTTTTATCACACGTTTACCAAAAAGGTCATCTGTGAGCATATGACATGCACAGATAATCGTAGGGCTAGAAACTAAATTGTAGATAAGGAAAGAACAGATTATATAGGTTAGGTAACTTAAAATTGATTTAATGAACTTCATTTTGTGTTACATAACTGTCTGAAAAATTTAGACCTGGTAGTAGGTTTCTGTGAGAATTCTTGGAGGATGGATGAGGTACCAGCAGACTAAAAGAGAATGATGTAGAACTTACCTTTAAAAGGAGAAAGGAAGGAGAATGTGGGGAATTATTTTCAGTTCATAGAAAAGTTGCTGAACAGATAAGCTACTTAAAGCAGCTAGAAAATAGCAAAGAAATAAGTAAAAGACAACATGGATTTGCCAAAAGCAAACATATTAAAGCAATCTGATTCCCTGCTAGGAGTGGATATCAGATTTTGTAGGTAAGGAAAGAGCAATAAATGCCTAGTATTTGGACTTCAGTTAAAGTTTTGACATTGTCTCATGTTTTTTTCTTGTAAGCAAATTAATGAAACATGGGCTTGATGAATATAATGGTAGATGAGACAGATTAATCTTATTCTTAATGTCTAAATTCAGACTTCTGCATCGTAGACTGCATTGAGTACATCCGAGCCACTAACACTGAGTTAGATAAGCAGGCACTTCTTTGGTATCGTTCATCATATCTATTGCATTTCTAGGGCAAATGGCACTAGAAGTAACTATAAATGGAGCTGGAGGACCTCCTCAGATGCAGCTGTCTAAAACTAGCTGTAATGAATCTGTCCCTCTCCTTCCTGGGACAAAATTATAAAGGCAATATATTGAAGCATCCAAATAGATTATTAGGGAGACTATAATCTCTGCTACATTCATCAGCATCTTAAAGACTTGCCAGAATCAAAAAAAATAATAGGTGGGGTATAACTGACCTTGGCTTGAGTCAGTTGAATGGATTAGGCTACTGGTTTAAGTCACTTCGAGTCTACTTTGTAATGATTCTGTGACTGCTGTGGTAACATGATTTAGATGGAGCCTATCTACAAGGTAGAGTTTAATAAATGGAACAGCTATCTTTTTTTTTGCATAGTAGATACTTACACTGATTAGTAACATACATTTCACAAAGGATTTCAAAAAGATAATATGTGTAAATATCATCCATCCTGCACTTCTCTGGTTAAAAGAAGAAACATTATAAACAATTTTTTTACAATAAAAAAGTCTTTCAAGGCATGCATAGCAGTACTTCTATGTTAGTTGGAGCCCAGTAACTGTTCAGTGGTGTGTGTGATTCAGAATTTACTTACACTTGCAAGTCACTTGAAAGGAAATAATCAAGAAATAATCTACTTCAGAGACTTTTTTTTTTTTCACATGGGTAATGGGTGTCATATCATCATCATGATTAAAGTAAAAATTGTTTCCAGTCAGAGCAATTAAAACAATGACAAGGAAAATAATTGTTGAAGGTCATTCCATACCAAAATAATCTACAATCAGTTTAGGACTGAGCTGGGCTTTCAAGAGAACCCCTTCCGTCAAATATGTTCTAGCACATGGAGAGTCATTTACAATTTTATAATTCTGCTAATCATGAATTCTTTTTTGCTTGCTCTCCATAAATGTACTGTCCAGTTGCTGTGTGCATGCAAGTGCACTGTGGTCAAAATTTCTTTGGTCAGCTGATTATATACCGATCCACAAGTGCTCCCATTTTTCCACCTAGAGAAATACAGGGTACGGTTTCCTGAATTACCCTTCCATTTCTTGATCTATAGTTTTGGCTTGGAACAAAATATACCAATAAGCCTTTTTCATACAGCTGAAATAAGCAAATTTCTTATTACATTTAGCAAGTTTTGATTTTACAAAGATTATTTGTTGCCCTTTTGTGAGAACAGTGCCTTTCCCTATCCTAGCATCACATTCAGCATCTGTGTCTAAATATCAGTATCAAGGCTCCAAACTTTGCTCACTGCAGCTACCCGAGTGAGTGTTTTTCAAAGATTAATGTTACTGCAAGAGGCGTATGCAACAGAATTATACCATGTAAAAAAATCACTTTCAAGGGAGCTAGCGAATCTTCTGAAACATTTACTTTAGCATTATGTATTATCATGTCTACAACTTCGGAGCGACCCATGAGCTGGCTCCTCTAGAGCTACTTTGAAACCAGAAGGACTCTGGAATGCTGACAGCTATGCCTGGGTGGACTCCACCTGAGCTGTACCTCATTTGAAAGTAGCAAAGCTGCAGTGGGTTTTGCTGTAATCAGAATAAGCCCTACAAGTCCAGAAGGAGTATTTTCCACAAGCAAAACTTTATTGTTTCTGGATGCGCCCACTACATATGCCTGTTTCTATGTCATGTTTACATACGTATTTAACGCCAAGGATTGACAGTAGCTCATAGGGCACTGTATTAAAATATGTTTTGTAGTGTACTTTCTCTGATCTTTCATATTGGGATGAAAGTTGTAGGCAGTCATGATACAAAAGTTATTTTCCTTGTTTATTTTGCCTTCTCTACTGATATGGCCAAGGCTGTTGTTATCGATGACTCCTTCGCCATGTGGGGAAAACTGCAAGAGATTTTGCTTTTCAGATTTGTGAGGGACATGAGTTTGAGCACAAAAGTTGTGAAAGTAAAGCAGACATGACTTTAGAAGACTAGGAAAAGATGGAATCAGGTGGGGCCACAGCCTAAGAAGCTGAATGAGAGGAGTAAGAGTTCGCATTATGCCCTGTACAGCTGTAATATGTAATGGAAATTGTGCAGACCTCTGACTGCCAGAAGCTACATGCTCAGTTTCCTCTCTTTCTTCCATCTGTTCCACTGCCGCTACTCAGACATTAAGCCTTCATCTTCCCTAGTATGATTCTGCCTTTTGGAAGCTAAAATTTCACTCAGAAGTCGTCAAACTTTCTTTTAACAAATGAAGCCTTGTTAGGCTGGCCCTTTTCTCTTTGCTGCCATATGGTTGCTGTTTTGGCAAAGTGGTCTTCCTCCAAAGCTGTTAATATCCTCCCTCCTCCAAGGGCAGAAAACAGATAAAATAGAAGTACTTAATTAAGGCAGAATTTTAATTAGATATGTGTAGGCATGTTGGCATAAGGCGGTTTTCACAGTGGTAAGTTATATACTTGAAAGTATATACTTTAATTATAATCTAGTGTCTGTTTTGCAGCCGTTACTTCCCCTTTTTAAATCTCCATGTGGTTAAACTAAAGTGAATTTAATTCATAGATTTTAATAAAATGAGCCATGCACCCTCTCACAAAGTGGGAGACCTCTTAAGCTTACAGTTTTGAACCCACAACTCTAATTTTGCAATAGCCAACTGCAACAACCAGACTGTAAAATAAGGATAACATCACTTCCCTCCCAACTCCCACCTTCCCATTGAAGCTGATATGCTGTGCAAAAAGACCAAAATATCTGTAGCATCATAAAGAGGAAAAAAAAAGAAAAGGCAGAGGGAACCTGACTCTGTAGCTGATAGAAGACGAGCCTGATGAGAGGAGACAGCTCCAGAAGCTGGTGTCTGCTCCCAGTGCTGTTTGATGCCTCGTCAATAGGAAATGCATATGCAGTTTGAAATTTTTAAACTGCAAGTCTGTGAACTCTTTACCATCGATTATAGGACTGCATTGTAGGGAACAGAGCCACACATTTGGTTTTGATTCTGCGCTTCCTTGTATCTTATTAAGAACTGTAAAGTGAACGTGGAATTTTAAGTTGCAAAGTCGGAACTGCTGTGGGGAATTAATGCAGCTAACATCAATGTGAAATGTCATGGAAGGCGAAGGTGTTTCTTGTTTAAGGCAAAACTATTTACAGTCACTAACAGTCTCTTACAACTGTCATTTACTCTCCCACTCAATGTGTGCATGTGTGTGTGTCCAAGTTGCTTGTCCATGGTCACTTGTGTGACATGGAACGCTGCCTATTGCATTCTCATTGCATGCTGTTGGGTTCCTTGTGATTAACAATAGCAAACTGGGTTTTGGATAGATCTTTAGGAGTCAACAGTTGCTATGGTATGGTCCTTTTGATCCAAAATTTTGTTTACTTCAGTGGTGCTCATTGGTTTTGCTTCCTTATCTCAGATATTTTAGGGCTAGAATCTGTCTTCCTTTTGGAATAACAGGAAGAAGAGTATCACATGCAATGTGCTGTAATGTTGCTGTCTTCCTGTGTAGTGTTGGGTATTCTGTTGATGAGTCACCCGTGCTGTTGTTTTATAAGAGCACACTCCTTTTCTTGACAGAAACACATTCCTTAGTGTTTTACCACTGTCAGCTGTGTCCTTGGTTATCAATACAGGCCCCACCTTTAACCCTTCATAGCACTGTTTCTTCTGGTGCTTTCACACATGCATTTCTATTCATGCATTGTTCATACTAATCTTCATATTTCTTTTAGAAATCTCTGCATTTTGTATTATTTGAATGAATGGTAATTTAAGTGTATGTAATCGACTAGATTATAAAACGGTGAACAGAAGCCATATATCTGTAAAAAAAGTAAAAGAAATATTTTGGGCATTTATGTACTGAGAACATGATAGTCATAATGCATTGCATGCCACTGAACTTACGCCAAAATCATATAAATTCTACAGAAGAAATCACAAATAATTGAGTTAACATTTTGTTGACTTCATTGTAAAAGCCTAAACAAGAGATAAAGATGCATCTGTTTTAATGATCCATTGAATCCCAAAATAAACCTTACAGAAGACTGGGCAAACTGCAGGATAATTGCAGAACTTGTAGCTATATTTTATAATAAACACAATGGGAGTTGGATGCAAAAAGCTGAAAGCATTTCCTTTATTTTCTGTTATTAATATATTCCTATTATATTGGCAATTTTCCCCTGTAGAGTCATAAATGTAATATTCAACTATATGCTTTTAATACACCAGTTAATCAGAGCTGTTTTTGAAATAGCCTAACACAAATGAAGATACAGACTAAATTGAAAAGACAGTAAAAATGTACATCATCAGACCATATTTACCCATGTAGTCTCTAACTCTAATGCATTTTCCTTTTACATTTCCATCCTCCTTATAAGTGCCTATCAATATATACCTTTTATCTCTGTCCATGCTTTTTGTGTTCAACGTTAGGCTTTTTTTTTCAAAATTGTTTGCAAAGCAATTAAATCATTATATTCACAGACTTAAATTATTTCTGGCATATGTCTTATAGAAGGAATAGAGAAAATTGGCAGCTGAGAAACTTAAGAAAATGGAACTACAATATCATAAATACTGACATTCATCAGTGAGTAAATGTATAGCCTAATTTTCGTCAGTTTTGTTTGTAGTCTACTTGTGACCATCAGATGTTGTCATGCTAAATTTAGATACTCTGCAATAGGACTGCTTGAGCAAAGGAATCTTCTACAAACTCTCTTTTAATTGGAGGATTAACATGTAATTTTGACTGACTTAATACAATGAGGCTTTTCAGAGGTATTTCCCCATATCAGATGTAACATTTTAGTGAAATAGCATAGGAGATTCAGATCCCATTCCGGTACTGATGCTTTCTCCTTTGGAAAAAGTTTAAACCTTGACAATCTGGTCAGTTGTACTGTTATTTCTGAGTAACCAAGCTATATTCTTTTTTGCTCACAGAATTAATACAAAAGATGCATTCTTCCATGGAGAGAATATAGTAAAATGTTTGTCAGACCTGAAGATACTTTTTTTTATTTTGTAGAAAGACTTAATCTCAGAAAGAGGAATAATGCATACTGAATCCCTACCATCTCTTCTTTCATTTTGTTATTAACCTAATATCCGATTCTTACATTCTAATGTTAGATATGGTTAGAAGTCTATATGACCACAGACATGAACAATTTATTTGCAGTTTGAACACACTACTCAAATCTATGAAAATTCAGTGTACTTACCATTGTTCTTAGAGGCTTGCTTCACTGTTTTTAAAATATTCTCACATTAAATAATTTCCCGTTAGAAGGAGTGAGAAATATTGAGTTGTAAAGAAGACATGCATGTTAATAAGTCCATATGGTGTGAAGTAGATCTGTACCATATTCATATACACCCATAATATTTGTTTTGAGACAGAGTGCAGAATGGTATGGATACGCAGAATGCAAAACTCAGAAGATCAGATTTTCAGTGACTTCCAAGGGCATAAAGCTCAGAAATATTGACAACTAATAGTAAAATTGAGTGTGAAATAGTATGTTTAAGCATGTTGGGGGACAATGCTAAGAATGTATGTTAAGTATGCATGCTAAGACCATGTATACATTACTGCACAGAAAGCCAAATTAAGTGAATAAAAGTTATTCTAACTTTAAAAGTTTGGCTGTATCTGCCTATGGCGTAGCCTTACAAAATTGCACTCATACAAACAAAACCAGACAGAACTCAAATAAATTGGCTGTGAAAGTTGCTTAAAGATAATATTACTCACATTACCTCCTGGATTCTATTGGTATTAAATGGGTGCCTAACTCTTAAGTGGTTTTGAAAACATATCTAAGGATGATAATGTTAATGCTGCAATCTACTCTTCTTGGTCAATTCTCTCCTCTGTGATATCTATCCCTGAAGTCACTGAGCTGTGCATACTGTATCTTTTTGCTCCATGAGGTATGCCCATCTAGACAGGAGATAAAAGGATCAACAAAGGTATATTACAGACTTCAGAACTTGAGAAACATGGATTAAAACATTTTCCAAAGTTATTTCCAGTAGGACTGAGGCCTTGACTGTTTCTCCACGGAGCCACAACAGTCCAGGGGGGAGTACTAATAATCTGTGTCATCTTCACACGGACAGTTTGGCTGTATTTCACAAAGTTAATGCCAGAGCGTTTGTTGGTGCGCCTAAAAAGTGACAAGCTAGCAGTGCCCTCATTCTGCAATGCTCTCATAATCATCCTACTGTAATTCCAGAGGCTAAGAGATATTTTTTTCAAGCAATGATAAATGACATGAAAAGAATGATCAGATTACTTGAGAGTTTTAGCATTCATTTGCTTAGGTTCAGCTTTTTACTTGCAGTTTAATCTGAACCTTGCAACTATGTAATCACTTACACCCATGTATATTAATATTTAATTCAATTGATGTCTCTAAATTGAACAGCATTTATTCCTTAAAGCAGAATCAAGTTCAATACCAGGTTAGAAATGTATGCAGAATAGGAATTAGCACCTCAGTGGAGTTAAAAGTATCTGATGAAAAATAAGGCTTTCACAACCTGTGCAAATACTTTAAAGAGAACAGAATATTCCTAGCTTCTAAAATAGACTGTATGAAAACCATAAAGTGATTTCTAAGGGCAGATCTCTAAAACTTTGTTCAGTATCTTTGGTGGTCTTTTGTATGACATGATACGGGTATTACTCTTACAAATATGTTAGGGTCAGAGATGTTGTGGCAAGTGAGACTATGATAAAGTTTATCTTTCATGAAATGCATAGAGATCTAAGTCTACTAAAACTCAATTAATAATGGTTTCTTGAAAGGTCAGTTGATTCACTTATGTTTCCTTCTTGATCTAGTAGTCTTTAGATTTAAATAGATATGAATCCTTCGAAGCTCACATTTCTAGTAATCACAAGAACATCACATGCTACTTAAAAATCTTTGTCTTATTATAGAATTTACAGCACACAGAATTGTTTCTAGATTTAGTTCCACCTACAGAAAATGAAGTTATTTTGAATATTGAACTAACTAAAGTATATTCATTTGCTTTCTAACCCAGACTATTAACCTGAGTTCACGGTCGTACAGTAAAATCAGCATTTGATGCAAATTCGTATTAGCAATCAATAATTTAACCTCAGCCATCTCAGTTTTGTAATAACTCAGTAACCTAAAATAAAGAGCTAAAAGCAGCAGAGGACAAAAGTAGTAAACCAGCTTTGGGAAGTTCTTGGTATCATGGGTTATGGAGTAGGGTTGATAAGTAGTAAATAGCAAATAATTTTTGAAGGATTTGAAGGCATGCAAATACAATATCTTCCTGAATATGCTAATAATAGCATCTAATGTAAAGTTGTGAATTGTTCTGGTATCTGTTTCTAAAGCATATTTATTATTCATGACTTCACGAGTTTAGATAAATATTTTTAATGAACTCTGCAATTTGTCTGTTTTTCTGTTTATGGGATATGATGGACCATCTCAGTTACTTAGTGCCACTTCTGTTTTCTGGTAGGCTATTTGAAATGTTTTATGGAGCATAATTCCAGAGAATAAATTATCTTGTCAGTACACAAATCCTCCTATTTGCATATGAATATGGCATTCATATAGAGACCCGCCATTCTTCTCAAATTTTGCGAGCAAAAATCCATGTTCGTGAAAGGTTTCAAACAGCGAATAGCAAGGAATGTAGCTAAACAGCTCTAGACCAGAATTTAAGAGAATAACTGTAGGTGTTGGTTTTGTTTATTAAACCAGCTCTAGTTTTGGTCTTGTTTGTAGTATAGGAAATGATCATTAACATGTTACAAAATATTAGCGAAAGCAGTCTGACGAGTACATTTTCAGCTAACCTGTGCCTGTAGGACCACTTGAGCTCTTGCTGAGATCCATTAGCCTTGACAAAGGAACGATGGAAGGAATGATGCGTGGAGTACAGTTTATTAAACTTGCCTGGAAAGTTGCATTGCTATCATTCCAATTTCTAAAACAAAAAACCATGCAGGACTAAGTACAATGCCATGAGAGGCATTTGCACTGTCTGTAGGCATCAAGACAGATTCCTGAAACAGGATCTTAGGCTTCGTCTTTGGGTAGGGGAGGCCAGTTCCACGTTCCTCCTCCAGAGGTGGGAGAGGGAGTCGAGCAGGCAGCATGAGGGAGCTCACAGACAGGATGAACGG
The DNA here is from genome assembly GCF_964289735.1 of Phaethon aethereus. Lineage (NCBI taxonomy): Eukaryota > Metazoa > Chordata > Aves > Phaethontiformes > Phaethontidae > Phaethon > Phaethon aethereus. The sequence continues at coordinate 54,240,072 of NC_138575.1, read as the reverse complement.
GGTTTATATAACCTCATCCATATGCAAACAGTCCAGTGAGTTGCCAGAGCTGTGCCAGTATGCCACCCACTCAAGTAACATCTTTATTATTCATTGAAAGATGCTGCAGTTTTCTTTTGGTGTTGCAGAGCCTGTGTTAGCAGGGGATAAATATTACAGAAGGTGGTTATAGAGTTTTTATGTAATAAAGCAAGTTCCTATTGAGAACCTGACTTACTGTCAGGCAGCAGAGAGGGCTGTTGTTCCCTAATGGCAGGGAGCTGTGCCCTGACCCACGAGGCGCAGTCCCATGGGGTCTGCACCCAGCGGGCAGAGCCAAGAATTGATAACATGCTCCATTGACCACCCCGGACAGGCCCCCGAGGGATGACTCGGGTCCAGGGTCCATTGAGGGAGCCCAGCCAGGAGGAAAAGGAGATTGGGTCAGAGACAGGAATGGAGACAAGGCTGTAACATGGGTTCATAGTCTATGCAGGAGGTAGGGCTGAAGATAGGACTGGAAAAAAACCACTCTCTATGTCTGAGGGATCCATCCAGTGGACAAACTGCCTACAGTGTATGTCCAACATCCATCCAGTAGTTAGGACCAGAGGCAGGGCCAGAGACTGGCCCTGCTGCTGCATTGCTGGAGCGGGGACTGACAGCCCCAGGCTGGGCTGAAATGGAGTCCTGGGCCATGGGCAGGGTGTGGCAGGCCTTGGGAGATGCTGGGCATGGACAGCAAGGCCCATTGTTACCCTCAGAGCCCTGACACTTCTGGTTTTTATTCATTATTATAATTTTGTCTTATGATATCAGTGAAATGTGGTGTGCTGTGTCTGATTTATGTATTATTATTTTCTGAGACTTCAAATGTTCTGGGAAGGAAATAGGTGAGGGGTAGTTCGGTGTTATTTTTTAGTAAAGAGCTTCAAGTTACCTTTGCTCCCATTTAAACATACTTTTTCCAGTACAGATTTAGAGTATCATCTTTATAATTAGCTGCTGGTTAACACTGAAGAGCTACTGCATGTAGCAGGTATTGTCCTGTGTCTAATCTATAAAATTGTTGAAGTTAGGATTACCTCAGATACCTAAACCCAACCTACTCTCAACTCTAGACAAATCTCAGGGGGGAATTTAATATCAGATAAGTAATTTAATTTTTAAATGAACAATTTTTACCTCCTTTAAAAGGCTTGAAAGGAGATGCAGGAGGAAAAAAATAAGGAAACAGGCAGATGTGAAACAAAACAACAGATTGTTGTAGCTGCAGATGAAGGATGACAAAAGAGAAAATGATCATAACTTACCAGGAGAATAAGTAGAAGTGAGATAAATAGGGAGCGTAGAAAGGAATTATAAAAGGAAGTCAGAAAAACAGGAAGTAAAGAAAATAATTCACCTGGTCAGCTGTTCAGAGAAGGATATCACTGTAAAATCTGGTGCCATCAGGGGCAAAGGCCCTGAGCCCAAGTAGGCAGAAGAAAACAGAAGACTAAGTGCCACACTGTCTCAAGTTGACTCTGATTTTAAAATAACCCAAGGAGAAATCCTTAACCTTCCATCATGTATACTTTCAAGATTCATAATTTCAAAGATATCATAGTCTACTGCAGTGTCAGCACAGGCATCTCATTTCCACAGCTTCCCACAGGACCTTGCAGCAGTTACCAAATCTACGAAATTACAGTTACCATTTATTTAACTACTGTATTTAACTTCTTGAGATATCTCTGTGCAGTGAGTGTTCTGTCAAACCTTTTTTGAACAGTTTCTTCAAATATTTCTCTGTTACCTAGTTCTGCTTCTTTGCTAGTCCAGCGTTGCTTAGCACAGAGCTGTACAAAGATTTGCTCAAATTTGAAATTACATAAATTTATTTTTATGGTGCCAAGAATTACAACATAAAGGGTAGGTCTTACATAGTATTTTTAGCAAGACTATGCAATATACATTTTTATATGTATACACTTAATATATTAGTTTTTAACAGTAGCCTAAAATCTTTACTGGATTAAATAAACTATTTTGAATGGTCATGGTGTCGTGTAAATCTTCGAGGTTTTTTTTCCTTGCTAGATGAAAACAGTGAAAATGATTACTCATAGGTGGTGAGTGTAGTGTTACTATTATCCTGTAAAAGTTCCTGGCGCAAGCACAGAAATTGGGCTAAAAAACTAACTCCTTTTTTCAGAAAATATTAATAAGTTTCACTGAAGCCAGAATAAGGATGTACACATTTACCCCTTGGACGTGAATATGATTCCTGAAAAAAATGACAGGCAACTCAAAGCTCTTTGGCCGACCAAAGAATTTGTATTAGGTAGAATAATTTCATAAGTATAGTGGGGATCCACTGAGATTTGGGTTCCTATCACCTGCTCACCACAGCCTCCAGCAGTAGGAGCTTCTTCAGTGCTCACAAAAGGGGGAAAAAAAGCACCTGAATTCTAATTGCCTCTTATCTTTCCAATACAAGGTTACAAGGTTACTCATGTGGTGGCATCCAAAAGGCAGAGAGTTACATTCGTTCCATTTCCTCCATTTCCCATAGAACAGAGTTACAGAGGGAGAGTGGAAAACAAATCCAGCTCTTCCTGCAACCCTCCTTCTCCCAGCATATTTCATCAACCACCAAACTGTCTTGTCTTTCTCTAAAATTAGGCAAAATTATGGTAGAAAAGTCCATGAATGACTATTAAGCATAGAGACACTATTTCTCTTTCAGGAAGGCATTGAGCTGCAAATTGCTGGAAACTGGGAAAATCCTAAGAAAGGATCACTGCATGTCCATCTTATTTTTATGCTTTTCTGTAGGCATCTAATAGTAGCCATGGTGAATGAAGCTGGTAAATAGCTGAAGCTAGATGAAGCTTTGATGTAATCCAATGCAGTTGATCCTGTGGTTTCACAGTGAAACATCCATCTGTTCTTAAGTAATTCTTGCAATTCGGTAGGTTGCATCTTGTATTTCTGTTCTGTAGGCCAAGGATATAAAATTGTCTGAAATCATGGCTGTTACAATGCTATATAATGTAGTTTGATTTTCCTGTTGTCTTTAGAAAGAAATTATCCCCCCAAATTTATTAATTTAAAATACAAAATCAGAATCTAGAAAGACTGTTATCTCAGCCAGTCTTGCTGTATGGTGATATATGTTACCATATACCATATATATATATTGCTCAGCATCATAGTAATGACAGTCTTGAATAGAACAAGGTGCCCTGAGTCCTAGACCAGTGGTTGTGCTCCAGAAAACAGATCTTTTACTTTTCCAGTAAGATCTGTCCCGCATTCACTGAACAGGATGGGTTGTGAAGGAGACTAAATTGAGGTTGCCAAAGCAATCAACGGAACATGAAAAATATCCTAACTTTGAAGTGGCTATAATAAGTATATGTTTCATGATGGAGTGGAGTACTTCAACTGGGGTGTTCCTGGGTAACTAATACATCAACAGTGAGAAACACAAACTCGTAGAAAGGCCAATGGGGTTCACAAAGTACAAGTTCACTGTTGACAAATCATCTGTCAAATAAAACGAATTGTCTTTGCTGACATTGTAGTTACAGTTATTATAGATACAGTTATTGTACTTACATAGTGGTAATATAGAGTTATAATAAATATTGGTATAAAAATCAGGAAAGAACTGTGAGGGTGATTTTCCTAATCAATGAGGGTTGTTCCATTAGCTTGCATTAGCTGTGGCCTGAGAATTATTTTTGTGCGTTCTGAGCCACACATAAGCAATGGAATGTAACCTTTAGATTATAGATACTAGATAGTGTTATTTAAATTCAAGCTGTTTCTATCGATTTTGTTTTGTTTCTGCATATGCAATGAAAAAGGTCTCCAAAAGTACTTTCAGGAAAATATTCAGCATCACGAAACATGATCATCCAAAGTGGCATCATCATCCAAAGAGCTACGCTACTGACAGAAGTTACAAATTTTATGTGGGTCAGGCAGGTTTTTCAGAGTTTTATGAAAAAGATCATTTAAAATCTAAGCATTCTGAGCAGCCTAATAATATAACTGAAATGCATAAGATAAAGCAGAACCTTGCATACACTTCTTGGAACTTACTATACTTCTCCCATAGTAAACTTTCTTTAATTATATTGGTCTGCTGGATGTTAGGCATAGTTTTTCTCACACAACATCCTGTTCCTAGCTATTCTTAGCTCCTCTCCAGGAATACATGTTGTTAGACTAGTTTATTCACTAGAACACCGAGTCACACTAACTCTGCTGTAGCACAAGTTCTGTTGCAATGTTGAGAGATAACTTTTTTATTTGGCTGAAATCATAAGTACAAAGAGGAAAATGATATCCCATTTAGTGTTGGACAGGGCTGAAAACTTTAATTTAAAAAAAAAAAAGTTTACAGTACTTGCTGTAGCATCAATTTCTTCTCCAGCTCTGCTAACCTGGCTGCCAACTTACTTAAAAGATTCATCCTTTCGTATTGTGGTATAGTCGTCACTCAGAAATTTCTTGGTCAGTAGCTACTAAAATTCTCCAGTTTTTAATTCCTTAACACCAGAATTGTTTAGCAATGTGTATTGACCTACCTAAGAAAATGGTTCATAATAATCTATTCATGATGACTTGGGGAGCACCTTCTCCACAAATAATTGCTGCATTTCTTTCTTTTCCTCACTCAAAAAAACCAAAGAAAAATCAAGAAAGAAAAATCCACATTGTTTACAGTACAGACAATAAAATAGAGACCTTAAATTCCTTTGCATTTAGCGCAAATCTGCCTTACAACAATGTTTGAAATCATGCTTTCTCTGATATCACAGATTCAGTGAATTCCAAACCCCACAATAAAGAAGATATTCTGAGTCTCACTGGGAATGAGACGTCTTGTAGAAATTATCGTATAGCATACCAGATGGCATCTTTCTTGCAGACATCACTTCAGTGTGCTGCTTCTATTGCCTTGGAGAAGAAAGAACCAAGTATTGCTATCCCTGTAAGAGACTTATGCGTCAGTTTTCCCATGCAGGAATAGGTACATCTTTTTTTGATTGTGGTATCACAGAAGGATTATCATGGGATTTATGTTCTTTGAAATCATAGGAAAGCACAGTAGTATGTAAATTTGTTGCAGGTGAGACCATCTCATACAGTCTGTATGACATTTTTCAGTGTCAGGACCAGCTTTAGGCATAGGCAAAGTAGGCACTGCCTGCAGCAGCACACTGGTGGGACTGGCAGTCTAGCAAAATGAAGAAATAGCCTTCTAGTCTCAAAGCAATAGCACCTTTTCCAGGTTCCACTTGCACTGGCACAGAAAAAAATGTCCAAGCAGTCCTCTTAAAATAAGTCTCCTGGACTGGCAAAGAACAAGATGTAAAGAGCTGCAAGTTCCCGTAATGAAAGACTTGACCCTACTCCCTGCATTCTTGGCTCTGCTCTGTGCTTTCTTTGCCTTTGCCTTACTACTAACTTTGGTGGAAGAAAGAGGGGAAAAAAAATCTTGCAGATAACAGGATACTCTAGCCATGAGATGTTAGTCAGGGATGAGGACAAGGCAGTAAGCTGACTGTATTTCTCCTTATTTTCTTTCCCTTTGCTGAGTGACCTTATGTTGTGTTCATGGGCTCAGATGTAGTTATACTGGCAGGAGACAGAGTTGGGGGACAGAGTTGGGGGACAGAGTTGGAGGACAGTGTGCAGTGGGACCAGCAGTGCTAATCATCCAGTGCTGGGGCCATGGAGATAGTTAGACACAGTACCAGCAGCTACATGAGGAAATGTGTCTGGGGAGCCACTCAAAAACTGAATTTTGCCTACACTGTTGCTAGGCATTGAGCCAAGCATTTCTCATCACTGGCAGCATAACTTCCATGCTGTTTATAGTAAGGTAAGGAAGAAGCAGTGTGACCATGAAACTAGTATATTGATTATTGGCTGTGCCTTATTGTGGTCATTTTTGTTGGTGAGGGACACAAGATGCAGAGACATTTGTGTCTATGCATGTATGGGAAATACAAGAGTCAATCATGCATGATCCTTTCAAAGAGTGGTATTATGCTTTGCTAGGTCTCTTTCTGATATCAATTTTTCTGCTTATGAGGGAAAGGGGAAGACAAAGCCAGGAATCCTTTTCAAATGGATTCATAATTTGTCAGTCAACTATGAAAAATTCAGCAAGGATTTAATTCTCATCTTGTTTAAGGTCATTTTGTTCACAATTTGTTCTCTGAAGAACTTGCCCAGCCTTTCAAATTTGCTTACCAAAGGGAAGTCCACTATATTTCAACTCAACATATAGCCTACCCTCTCCTTACAGCCTTGATACTGACTGGACACAATCCTGAGGGGATTATGCTCCATCTATGTACAAAGATATTGATTCACAGTAGAAAAAACTCTGCAAAATAGGGAAAATTTACAGACAGGTGTGAACAAATGCATTTGTATCTACATGAGACCTAGTTCCTTATCAATTTGATATGTCTCCTTTCCCTGAGAAAAAAAATAATTATCCGTTAATCTGTTTGAAATGCATTTAGTATGCACTATTAGTACACACAAATAGTGTACTATTTGTGCACACTGTACTCTTACCAAAAATAGAAGCTCTATATTGTATATATTCACATACTATTGTTATTAAATACTTGACAAAAATCCTAAAAGTTTATTCAGCAATTACAGATTTACCAGCGCCTGATAAGCTTTCGGTACTTTTTTGAGAGACATAATGAACCTTTCATACTTCATGTAGTAATGTATCAAATCAGTAAGAAGACCTGGAGTAATGTAAGATCTCATAATAGATCTGTCTTAGGCAACTTTCCAACCTCATTAAAATCTTCTATGGCTCAATTAAAATTATTCTACCAAATCATTATGGACTTCAGTTTGCATGAGGTGTTCCACAAATCCAAGCAGCAATATCAGGGTGAAAGGTCATCCAGTTTTAGTCCAAGGACTAGTAAGGTTGGAGTTGAAACTCTTATAATATTGTTAATTTTAAATATGCAGCTAAGTTTAGAGTCTGCTCTGCAACTCTGCAGGGAGCCTCTGCGTGTCACTTGCAGAGACTTTATATTATAAGGTGTCCGTCAGACGGTAGGTTTGGATTTCCGTGAAACAGTTTTCTGCCATAGTATCATCAATCCCAAATGATGGCCTTGATAGATACCTATAATTTCCTTACGCCCGGAATAAATTTCCTCCTTAGAGATGGTCATTGCTTGAGATGCACAATGGACAAGAAAAACAGAGAAAAGTAATTAATGTGTTCAATAAATTAAGTTCTACTGAACAGGATTCTTCTCAGAATCGTGCCCTGAATATACCCACTTTCTGCCTTTTTTGCTAAGTTCTTTGATCCTGTTATGAAAAGCAAAACTTTAGTAAACATTTGTCTTGGAACAAAGGTGTAAAATATTTCCATCTTGAGAGAAACTGTCTCAAAATTGAACATTAATGGGAATGTTCAATAACAAGGTACTTGGTTTCTTGTGCAGAAAATGAACTTTGCTTTCATTTTAAATTCATCATCTTTTATTAAATTTTTTCCAGTTATGTTTGATAAAATATACATCGTCTCTAGAAATCATGTAATTCTTATATGTCTGCCTGCTATCTTTCACATTTTTGTAAGAAAAGTATATAAACTTAAAATTTTATTTAGTAAAAATATTCTTTTAATTATTCATTTGAAATGGTGACCTTTTCAAGTAAAATTATTATATCTTGGCATGAACGTTTTCTTGTGTCTTATAGTATTTTACGGTTGAAGAAATCATGCAGATAATCTAATTACTTTGACTAAAATTGTTGTGCCATTTATGTCTTTTGCTGTACTACAGGAGAGAAACTGTGAAATGTATTCATTATCAATTCATTAAAGGGTTTTGCTATTATATAAGCAGAGATGCAGACCACTACCTATCTTGTATTAAAAGGGGAAAGAGGAAGGCATAATTAAACCATGCCATGGCTATGGTTTATGTATTGCATTACTTAATGTCTTGTGAAACACAAAAATCTACAACAGATATGTAAAGCGTAACTGGTATGAAGATTCTATTCAGATTTAAGTGCTCTAGGTTGCTTTTGAATCTTGCTATTTTCTGCATTTGTTTTGACTGCTCTCATCATTCAAGATTGACGCTTGGATGGGTGTGTAGGAGGAAGCAGCAGCAGCAGGCTTACAGCTTGCAGACAAAAAAAAAATCTGCCTTATCTGATGGCTATTATTGAAAATGCGAGGTGTAGCCTAGGCTGGGTAATGAAGGGGAGAGAGCGAGGGGGAGCAAGAAGCATGGAGCTGCATACTGATGAGTGTAGGAGTACTTGATAAAAAGAATTCTTGCTGCTGGCAGTGCATTGCTCATTGTGGAGTATTCCAACAATCACATATAACGGAGAACAGCTTAGCTGACAGCTTGATATGCTTTTTTTTTTTTCCCCCTACTGTATGACGTACTGGTCTGTAGTAAAGATTAATAACTAAGAAATGTAGAGCTAGGATCAGATCTTACGCTACATACTGCCCTGTAAACTATGTTTTACTTCTGACTTTTCTGCTTGCTGAAAACATTAATCTGTCAAGCTGGCGGGCTCCTTTGATACCAACTTTCCCAGGAACACGATGTGGCAATGCCACCTCTCAGCCCAGGACTACCGCTATTATCCAGTGGATGGTTATTCGTTGCTTAAACGCCTCCCTCTTCACCCTCCTACAGGACCCCGATGCCCTGTCCAGACAGTGGGACAATGGTTGGAAAATATTGGGCTACCTCAATATGAAAACCACTTGCTGGCTAATGGATTTGACAATGTGCAATTTATGGTAAGAAATCTTCTGTGCATAGCTGTGTATATACACTGTAGCTACCTTTTTTGTCTGTCTCTTATGTGCTCATAAATACCTTAGAGCTATTCTGCATTGCACTAAGAAGATCTGTTTAGTGTTTCACTTTTCTATGTCTAGCTAAATTAATATAGAAACTGTCCTTGTGTAAACTTCCAAATTGTACCCGTTACAAAATAGTCTCGCCAGAAATATGGTAAAAGAAAAACTGAATATTAAGGTTCTCTCTGCCCCTTGTCAATCTTCAGATTAAAAAGAAAAAAGCACCGTTCTTTTAATCCATTGCAGTATTTTCACAGTATGTAAAAGCTGTACACACCCCTACCTGCAATACATCACGTTATTACTTTTATTTAAACATTAACATCATTGTAATAATAATTAAATAGCATGCAATGCCATTCTTGCATTGAGAAGTGTTTTAATACCAGAAAATTATTTTTAATGAAGTGTGCTCTCTCTGTAAGTGATTCTGGATGCCTCAGTTACATGTTTTTGCATCTTAGATAATCAGGCTATGGGATTCACTTGTTGAAACTTATGCCCTCTGTGGAAAAGTAATGCATTCCTTTTAATAGTTCCATTTTCATGTTTTAAGTCTAGGCATTTATTGGGAACATAGGAATGAAATCGTATTTGATGTACTTCAGAATTTACAGTGTTACCATCTGGTGTAAAGCAACATAGACCTGTCATGCACAAACTTTCAACTGAAATTAATATTGACAGTAAAGAGAGAAGCTTACTTGTAGGGTTGTTATATAATCACTTTTCTTCCTCCTTCAGTATTTCTATTACTTCAACCTCTTGCAAAAATCCTGACCACATTTCTTATATACTATAAGAGCTTAAAATATTATTATTCAGACCTTTTCTAAGATATTTTTAGTAACCATGTATATCGTGGAACAGTTCTAACTTTTCGTAACTTGCACCTGGCATATAAGAAACAGAAGTGAACATTATGACTATAAAATCATCATGAGTTGTGTTTTTCCTATTTAATTTCTTTTGCCAACATCATTATATGCCTATGGCTTACTGATCAGAAAATTAAGGCACAGATCTCTTCCATTTACACATTATAATAGTGTAGAGGTTTCTTACTGTTTTTACATGGCTACCATGTGATTTTTTGCTTATATCAGTACAAATCTTTAGAATCTTTACTTTTAAATATTCTTGCAAACAAAGCTGCAAGGGTGTGCTGTCAGCCCAGCAATATAAAAAAAAAAAAAAAATCTAAAATGCATTTCAAGCTACAGTTTCCCAAAATGTAACCACATATTCTTATATATGTTATAGCATTAGTTACATAAGTAGACAATCGTTTAGTCTTAAAGAGATTACAGAGGGAAATTGTTCACAAGAGGCTGTAGGTGGCATAAAAAATGCAGAGGGGTGCACCTACCACAGGTAAATGATGAGCACTGGAGAAGCCAAAGAAACTGCCCTGGAGGGCTTTCCAGTCGTCCCCTGGCTCTGGAAGGGCCTGAACCCCATTCTGGGGGAATTTATAAGACTTTCATTTCCTACATCTCTCATTAGTATACTTAGTAAACATACAAATTGTATGCAAGATTCTATTCTTCAATGCACAAATGAAACTTTTCAGGTATCAGGCAGATTAAGTTATACCTGCATACTTGTGTGTAAGCTAATGTCTTCCAGTCATTTTAATTTAAGCCTTTTCCAAAGTGGTTTGTTTTTAAATATATATCGCAGGTAAAATACATAATTACTGTTAATATTGGTTAGGCTAGTATGCATATGTGAATGGAAGATTAGACTCTTAAATCCAATGATAAGCAAAAAGCTGGAAAATTGCCTAGTAATAAAAAATCTATATTTTCAATAATTTAATAATTCCTAATTTACTGATTTCACACTGTTCATCATGCTGTTACGTATTTCAGTTTTTGTTTGTACCAGAAATTGAATAGTTCCTGTATTTTATTGGAGATGAAAATTACCAAAACCCACTAATTTTTTCATATATTATTCTTTTGAATATATCATCATTATGTAAGGGAAGCCTCTCCTGAAAAATTGAATGAGTGTTTTTTAAAATATTTTCCATTCTAGCCAAAATGTTAAAGAGAAAATTAAACTTGGAAAGTATATAGGAAAATGGGAGAAGAAAGACCTGCTATGCTAAGAGAAAAATTCAGATTACGCCAAACTTAAATGTACTGTAGTCTTCCTTAATATGAGAGAACTGCTTTACCTTTATTGAGGTAGTTTACATATTAAGCTATATTTTGCAAGCTCATTAAATTGTTTCAGGTAGGTTAGCTACTGTACATTGAACAACTCTAATACCTCAATGCAGTAAAAATCAGTTAGTCATATTTGTTCTTTAGTCTGTACCATATTCCTGCTTTTGTTTTTCTGGAAGCACATTCTGACCTGCATTTATTCATTCTGTTGCCTAAGCAACAACCATCACACTCCTATTAAGTATGATTTAGTAGTACAGGTCTTACTAGATCTTCAGAACAGAAGAGGGAATATCACAATGATATAATTAATGTCCATGGAATAACATACATCTAAGAACAAATATATCCTATTTATACTACTCTCAACAGCAAAATTCTATTAATTAAATTAGCATTCTAATAAGAAGGTGTTTTTCAGATAAAAAGATTTCATGGTTAATCATTTATGTTAAATCACAGAAATTAACCCCTTGTGTTTAGTCCCCCTTGGGCATTAGGAAAGTTTTTCACTAGACTATGTTCAGAATTAGGAAGATTTGTTTATATTACCTGAAGTGTGTGGACTTTATAGTAAGAAACAGCCTGTTTCCTATTAACTTTACAGTATGAACATTTTTTCCATAGTTCATCAATATATATGTTTCAAAAATAGGTTGAAACGTAGTATTAAAAAAATCAGTTGTGTTTTCATGAACTACTTTATTTCTACTTACAGTGTATTTGCACACATAGCAAGTGCAATTCCTACCTACTACTAGTGTTGTGCAGGAATGACATTTGCATAATATTTAGTAGGCCCAAAGCAGATTCAGTCCTAAGACTTGGTTCATATGTGCTTGTAGTAGAATCATACTTGAATATGTGTATGTGTATATGCAGTCATTATTAACTTTGATAATTTGTTGTGTAATAGGCTGCAGTGTCCTTCAGATGTAAAAATTTGTGGTGACTTTGTGCAGGGGTACTCTATATTTGAAGATGCAAATGATACTGCAGTTTCATAACGTAAAAGCTATTTTGCAGTTAACCTAATTCTAAAGAGCAAGAAAACAATTAGATCAGTCGTAAGTTGCAGTATATAAACTAGATATAAACAATAAGGAAACTTAATGAATCCATGAACACCTTTTGATGCATAGGTCCCGCGGGTACACCTGGGACAAACTATAATCTTTATGCAGACTTGCAGGCCTACGTAACTCAGTGTGATGAGAAAAAAAGCTAAACTGCAGAGAAAACAGATGAAACTATACAAATGTGCGAGGTCACTGGATCCTTGCATGCAGCTTTCTACAGCTCTGGAGCTTCATCAGAGATTCCATTCTGGATTCACAGAGATAAAAGCAGCTCAATCAAATCACTGCCCAGTGGGGACTAGTTCTGATTAAGGACTGCATATGACTATCTATTTATAGGTTGTTTTAATCATTTAAGACATTCTGAGATTTTATCACTTGCTTAATATTGCTATTTGATTAAGAGAGTATCTCTTCAAAAGTTTTATAAAACACTTTATGAGGGAAACAGGGACCAGGCAACCAAAATGAGTTAACAGAAAACTATGAAGCATTTTATTATTTTTTTTTTTTACATTCCAAAATCTTGTTCACTAGTAACATTAATAACCTGAATTAGTATTAGACACTGGACTTTCATTGCTTACATTGCTTACAGACATGCACCTCCACCCCTTCAAGTACTTCAATGGCTTGCATTGCCTGAGTATCTTAGTATTGCCTAAGTATTTTTTTTTAATTCTCTCTTTTTCACTGTTGGGAAACTGAGGCGAAAACTGTTTACACTTTGAGATAAGAGGCACTAATTCTTAAAATAGCTACTAACATAATGTTTAACAGACCAATTCAGTTGCTTAAACATAGGTATATATACCAATTGAGACACTTCAGGGAATCCAGGACATCCAGACAGGGCTGACAGATATTACTTAAGGACCAGAGACAGCCAGACCCTTCAGATTAGCAGCTGGAATCCAGGTGGGATACCACCACCCATCTCAGATGGCTTGAGTCCTGATGTTTATGCAGCTGAAATGAATCTTAAATGTTGTAGATCACGCAGAGCTTGTGACATGTCTAGCAACTGAATAGAAATGTCTTGAGTTTCCACCTGGTATCTTAGCTGCATATGCATTTCTCTTCCTTGTAATAATGTTCTGTATTTTTATTCATCCTTTGAACTTAGCTGCATGAGTATTTACCTGGTTTCACAGTGCTAGGCATGAACTACCTTCTCAATTGCCCTTAGCTGCCTGTTTTGGATTTAGTTTTGAGTCAAGTTTTGACTTTTCTTTGTCCTTTCCTCTGTCTCTTCCTTTCTTTGTTTCTTTTCTTTCATTTTTTACTAGGTCTGGAGGTTTATTAGTCAGCTGAAGTTTATCTGGAGGCTCTCCTCTCTCAGGTGTCATTCCTGGGATTTGCTGTCCTGGAATACCTTGTAATTCTTCTTGCCTTTAATCTCTCTGGAGGATCTTAAACTCTGTATCAAGTATAAAGGACAGAAGCAATTTTATTTCTTTACAGTGAAATGCACCTGAAAAAAAATTTTCTATGTGCATTGGCTCCAAGACCGGCACTTCCAGAAACCACCACAGCTTTTATCCAAAAATACCTGGTGCAGAGATTGATCATTTGGGCATTAGCTGAAAGCTTGAAAGAGTCAGTCTGCCACCACCTTTCTTACATTAGCCATGCTACAGATGATGAAAAAAAGGCCAATGTTTGACAAGGGTCTGTAGTGGCTTTCAGAAGCCAACTCCTAACATGCTTAGGAGAGCAGATCAACCTTTACAACATCCAGGCTCTGAGCATTCCAGGCCCATAATGGCTACTGCAGAGACTCATCAGTGCACTCATGCATCAGCAGAAGCATAAGAAGATTTAGAGAGTATTGACTGTGTGTATTTTACGCAGAAATGAAGAACAGTTTAAGGCAACCTTAAAACTGGCAGCCAGTGGTATGCAGCAAGCCACATTTTTAGTAGAGTATAAGGAATACAAGTCCCACTGATGCTGCAATAATCTGTGGTTTAAAATTTTCTGTACATCTAGTAAAATTTTAGAATATATGCCTGGAACCACGAGTTTCAATCCCGTTATCTGGACCTCACTTGCAAACGCCAGGACTTGGCTTTTAGTTTCATGGCAGATCTACAGAACTTGACACTAAAACTGTAGAGCTCCTCTGAGTGCCAGTGTGGCCCTGGCTTCTTTCCTGAGCAAAGTGACGCTTTGTCACTTCTGAGTCTTCCTCTCCTTCACCTCGGTAACCTTTTGCAACTGTGGCTCCTGAGGCAAACCAACTGTTCCCTTAGTCCAACCTGTTAGCCAAACATAGAGTGAGGCAGAGTTAATTTTCAAATATAGACACCTACATGTGTACCAGTCAGTAGATGTTAAGGACTCAGCTCAGTTGTCCATGTATTGGAATCACTTGAGATGTTTGAGACATCTGTGTAGACCTGGAATATATGATACAGGATCTATGGAAAACCCATACCTGTCTGGAACTCCAGTTGGATTCCAGGCAATGTACATTTGCAGCACCTCAAATGACTCCAAATTTGTATCTGTGGGCAACTAGGTGAAGCACCTAATCAACCATTAAAGCCAATGGAGCATAGAATGCAATTTAGCTGAATGGCTGACTAACTATTAGGGTACTTTTTTCAGGATAAATTAAAGTAGATTCATCTGGTCAGCTGAATCACTGTCTAGGCTGTATTGATTTTTTTTTTACTAGGTCTCCTCAAGCTGTCATGTAGACACAGAAATTTCCATGGCTCAGTTTGGGCTAGAATCCATCCAGGGTTCACCAAAAAGGAAATGCAAATTATTTTCATTAAAGCTTTTTCTCCTCCCTCAGAACACCCAGCCCTGAGGCTTCAAGATCTTCTTTTTCATCCTAGTAGGGATTCTTAATATAAAACCTGCAAAGCAGAGCTCAGGTAGGTGCCAGAGATGAAGGTTGTGCCTGTCATCCTGCAACAGCAGCAGGTCTAACAAATAATCCCATTCCACATGCTCCAGTTAATGCTTCTGTCATGGTATTCCTCAAGCTGGTCGAAAGCCAGAAGGGCTTATTAATGAACTTCTCAGTATCACATGTGTAAATAACGGTTTGCCCTGTCTTTCTGTCTTGAGGTCTCAGAGCATTCTTCATCGTCCTGTGCTGAATGCATGCAGATCTGGAGAGGCAGCACTCATTCCTTGGTGGAAAGGGATTTTAGAGGAATCTGCTTCATGTTTATATATCTATACATGTAACGCACACGCACACTTGTGTGTGTGTGTGTGTGTGTGTGTGTGAGAAAAACACAGACACTGCAGGCTGGTGACTTATTCTGCACTTGACAAAGGACTTTATGAACATTTTGGCAGTACCGGTTGCTCAACAGATGAGAGAAAAACAGGACAGGGTTTTTGTGTATTTCACTTGAACAACTGATTCGTAAAGAATCCATCTCCAAACAGACTGTTGATTTCATTAAGGCATCCTGGGTATGGTGGATTTGTTGAGAGTCAGAGGGAGCATGTTTTCATCTAAATCTGTCTCGACAGTTGTATCTTAAAGGTATAAACAGGGATGGGTCCGTCTGCCTGTCTGCTAGGTTCTGCTAAGTTAACATTTGTGTGAGGGTTTCTTTGGTTGTTCTGGAATATTTGGCCATCTCTGTTTAAATTTTGCTCCACACAAGATTGTACATAGAAGGCACACAGGCAGGACTTCAGACTGTACACTTGGTAGACAATCCAGATGCCGGTATATGCGGTGGAATGCCCTTCCGTTCACCTCTGCAGTTCAGGTTAGTGACATCCAGTGCATATGTGCCTCTTTGGAAAGCTCACTCTACAGCAGTCTGAGAGGAAAGAACTCGTCCAATGTACATATCAATGTATTGGGCTCAGTCTTACCCTCAGTAAGAACACAGGGCCAAATCCAGACATTGAAAACCATTGCATGTACAGTCACCACTGGAAGTGAAACTGTTTCATGGTACAGATCTGTGAGTATGGCTCCTGAGGACTAGAATTGGTCCCATCTGTTATAACAATATGTTAAATGTTAATGTGAAATGCTGAGCTAAAAGCCCTCCTAGTGCAGAGACTGGCCTTCATCTCAGTGTACAAACACTGATGAACTGCATTCTGAGGCTACATACGTGAGGAATTGTCTGTTGGCCCTAAATACAAGTTTATGAGAAACTAGTAGCACATATTTAATCTGAAAGTTAGGTTGATAAAGCAGGTGAAAATTCTAATTATATCATTTATAATTAATAATCACATAAAGCATAACATTTAATAATGCCGATACAATGTTCTTGCTATGTATTTATTTAAGGCCAAAACCTTACAGCTGCTTTTGTTACCAAAAAGGTCAATGCTAATCTTCAAGAGTTAGAAATATTTGTGTACAGAATTATGTGTATAAGTCTGTTATTCATAACTTATTAAAGATAAGGAAAATATTACAATATATAAAGGTCATTAAAAGTAACAGAAAGTTTAAAGGTTAAGAGAGGTGGAAAGTCTAAGAGTTTTTACTCTTCAGAGTGAAAAACTGAAATCAGTTTATAATTGTATTTGCATCGTAGGTAAATAATGGAAAGCTTTGCAGTGAAAGCAATGGTAGACTTAAAACCAGTGGTCTGTCTGTAATAGAAAGTTACAGCTTATTCTTAGTTATTCCATGTGGGAATACTTCTTAATAAAATTAAAATCTAAAAAAACCCACAAAATACAATAAAAGGAATTTTAAAAGGAACTCAATATACAGTTTGTATATTACTGTTTTAGAACAAGATTGTCCAACAAGAAACAATTAAATGGAATCTGGACCAATGGGTAAATTAATCTCAAGAAAAGACAGACTTCCCTGACTAAGTTAAAGATGTTTGAAGGACACAGCAGTACAGAGGAGCTTTATTACAGATAATTACATTGTGGGATTCTGAAGGAGTTATTAGGTAAAGATTAATGTGTACTAACAGATAACTGGAAATAAGGGTAGGATTCTTGGACATGTTATACTTTATGAAGGAAGACTAGGTGATGTAACAAAAGCTCAGGTAGTTATATGAGCAAGTGTTAATGCAGATGAATAAAATTGAAACAATCTAAAATAAAGAATAGAGAGAATACATCATGAAAGAATAGCTAAATAACCAAAATACAATAAGGAAAACATTAGGAGACAAAATGACATTTCACTAACTATGTGAGTAGAATACATTCAAAAAAGGTTTTATCAAAATGCTATAGCTAAAAGGAATATTAAGAAAGATATGACCACCGCTAGAAGTCAGGTAAGAGTCATTTTAGTTTTAGCATAAAGAACAAAGTATGAGAATTAGTGAAATACAGTGTTAATGAAGACCACTGAGATATTAGAGCGAAAGGGAAAGGAAAAAAAAAAGAGACAGAGAGAGATCATACTGCAAGCAGGTAAAAGACTGCTTGGTTAATTAAAATATCTGAATCATCTAAGTTAGGTGATGTTTGATGAAGAGCCTTAAGAAACTGAAGAGGAAATACTAGGTCCTTTAGAAATCATCCTTGAGAACTCCTGGAGAATGAATGAATTATTAGAGGACAAATAAAATACAAATATAGCACCAGTATGTATTTCAGATCACAGAATTCATCCTCAGTATAGATTCCAGACTCCTGACTTTGTTATCAACCTTTCACCATACTACTAATGCCTTGTTCAAGAAGGAAATGGATGGTGATGTTATTAGCAACAGATAGTTACTGTCATCAGTACCAAGTCTGGTGGGGAGAAAATGTAGAAGTGAGCAGAATGTCACAATGGGACATAATGGGAAGCGAATAAAGCCAAATGAAGTAACTGTGCAGTTGGGAGATTAACTAAATATTTAAGGGAAACCCATAAGGAAACAGATGCATTGTACAACGTATTGTACCTCTTACCACATAGCTGAGAAGCTTTTGTTCCATCAAAAATAATTAAAATTCCAACAAGGGAGACAAGCTTAATTTTGCTAGTAAAATTACAGCTACTTTTCAAAAGCTGTTCTAGAACATAATGTGCCACAATTGCCATGCAAGCAAGCCATTCCTGGTACAGAGTTTGCGTGACCACTTCTGAATTTCCTGGGCATCTAAACTTTCTCTCCTTCAGTTTAGAGATCTTCCGTTTTCCCACACATTGGTGAAAATGCTTCCTTCTTCCATACCCTATGCCCATGTATTTTTTATGGTACCAACACCCAAGCATCAGTTTTAACCTTTTTAATGACAAAAGCAATGAAACCTGAGAAGCCTTTATCAACATGTTGTCCGTTCTGCCTGCCCTTCACAACGTGCTGTCTGTGCTGCCTATTCACACATGCAGTTGCACACACATACACGTATTACAGAAAAAGGTAATTCAGTACAGTGAAAAATTCCACATGCTCAGAAATAAAAAACTGGAAAGCTACAGTACCTCTGCAACCTCAGTTCATCCCTCACATTCATAAGCCTTATGATACAGTCTTCAATCACAGGTTTCTCTATTAATTTTTTCCCTCAAAATGCCTTCCTCCTTCAGTGTACAGAGATTAGAGTATGCTCAAGCACACATTTCAAAGAACTAGCAGTTAAAAACAAAATGTGTTTTTATTTTTCTAATGTTGCATTGCTTAATGATTTTACAACCTGAGCCCAATAGTTGTTTTAAAACAACGATGAGACCCCCAAACTGCCGCCTTTTCTCATTCAGCAGTGATTTACACTTGTCTAGTATTGTTCTTCTGGAACATTAGAATTGTGTTATCACTCTAAAGTACTTATACGTCCAAACATGCTTCTCATTTGCATTTTAGAAACTGGGTTATAAAGAGTTAGAAAAGATAAAAGGATAACACTTCAGATGATAACTTTAGATAATTAAAAATGACTTTTCAGAAGCTGAGCACTTCAGAGGTCATCTCCAAAAACTTTGCCAGAGTGTTCTACATAGGTCTAAAACAGGTCCAGTTCTAAGAAAGTTTGATGTTCTTGACTTTCAATGGGAAGAAAGTTATATTCTTCATCTACTGAAAGTAAGGGAAAGGACCAGTGCAGACAAAGCAAACTTCCTTGTCTTAACTATGATTTTATTCTGCATAAGCATAATTGATTGAATTAACAACAAGCTTTTATTCATCATAAATACAAGGTCACACAATTAATTTTACACCTGGTCTCTGGTCATCTTAGTCCACTCCTGATTGAAATATTTTCAGGAAAACAAGTAATACAAATGGTACTTTACTCCCCAAATAATTTACTTCTGTAGACTTTAAAACACTGCATTAAATATTTCAAACATTTTTTTCGCTATGGAACATATTATATTGTGTACCTTTTGCTGTCCCTCATTAAGCTCCAATTACTGTGTATATGGGATAAAGTCTCCACGCAACAATACACTGTATTTGTTTTAGACTGGTTAGTACTGATGAAACTGATGGTATATCCACTTGTTGAACATAACAACCCATGACTTAACTGAAATCTGATGTTTATGAGTATTATCTTATGCAGTATCTTATTGAATTGTTGGAAACCATATGATTTAATAGAATTATTGATGGGAACAATAATGGGTACATTAGCAAGATGTACAATACCTGCTCTAGATTTGTGCTGAAAGTCTTTGATGGGATAATATTTCTTCAAAATTTTTTTGATGCAAAGACCAGATCTAGATGGAAGTTTTGAAATATAAAAGCCAAAGTATTTGCCCAGGTGGCAGATGGGGAGGGATAAGGTTACTGTGGATACAAGTGCTAACAGTCAGTTTAAATATTAAAAACTGGAATACCATGAATAAAAGTATGCTGGATAAACACCTATCAAATGACCTTTCTGATCCAAATCCCAAACAGTATTTTCTCTGACTGTGTAGTTAGCAGCCATGAATTGGTAAAGAGTGGCCCTCTGTGCCCAATCCCCCTTTGCATTTAGGAAAAGGGAGGAAAAAATCTGCATCTTATTCACTGGAACCTTACAGCTCACACTAAAAAACAAATATATGTGCAGCTGGTTACAACACTTAAAATCTCTGAAATGATTGATAGCTTCTGTTCTTCAGCAGCCACACCATTTAACTTTTCAGTATGCTTTTCAGTGCTTCCAGCATGCTCTCTCCACACCACTCCCCTTTTAATCACATAGAAACCCCACTTCTTGAAGTTAAGATGGTGTTTATAAAGGATTAAGAGTTCTTAGCTTCTATGCTGCATTAGGATAAAAGATTGCACAATACTGAGTTGCTTGTTAGCCTTGATCCATTTTTAAATATAGTATGAATATTATAGTTCTGTTAGCTTCTCTGAACTCCCTAGGCGTCCCTGTTGTTGCCAGAAAGGAATTATAAATTGACAATGCAAGTTATTTTATTTCATTTTCCATCTCTCTTGGAATTTGGCAATGTAGCTATTCTGTCCACAAACTTTTTATTTCCTGACATTCTGATTTTTTAAGTACTTGTTTTATTGCCTGTAGAAATAGTAGACCTTCACTTTCTGCCCAGAAAAATAACTTTATGCAGCAGGAGTGGAATATTGTGCCAAAGAACCCAAGTACAGACAAATCTTTGGTTCCCTGTAATATCAGGCTTTTTGTCAGCAAATTCTTCTGTTCCTGCTTGTATGGTTTGATTTGTCTCTGTCTCTTAGCACTGCTATGTATACAATAGCATCTTGCTTCATGTATGTATTTGTTTAAAGTGCATGCTGATTTCCTTCTTCTTGAACAGTAAGAAAGGGAGACTCAAGGGAAAAGAGAATAAAAACACTTGCTAGCACATGCAGAAGAAGCCTAGTCTGTGGAGAATGCATAGGAAAATATATCTAAGGGTCTTTTCCGAGGTCAGCCTTTGATTTGGATTATGAGTTTGGGGAAAATGCTTCTCTATTCCCTTAATTATCTGGCTAGGAAATTACATAATACGCCGGCCCACATATATGAAATCAAGAGAGGATCCTGGGATAGAAATATCTGTATATTAAGAGCTATCTTGTGGCCAGTTATCTGCTTGTGTCTGTCCTTTGGTAGGACAGGTTTCTAAGTACCCGCAGTTGGAAAGCAGAGTTTCAAGCACTGGAACAGGCTGCCCGCAAAAGTGCTTGAGCCACCATCCCTGGAGGTATTTAAAAGACGTGTAGATGTGGCGCTGAGGGACATGGTTTAGTGGTGGACTTGGCAGTGCCAGGTTAACAGTTGGACTTGATCTTAAAGGTCTTTTCCCACCCAAATGGTTCTATGATTCTGTGATTCTCAGGACTGAGCCAGAGGTAACCAGATCACCTGAAGAATCTCACTGAGTACCTTCAGTTAAGTTCTGAGTAAGTTCACTGGCAATGATTGGACTCAAGCTATAAATAGCACAGGAAAACAAAATAAAGCAAGTATTTAATACTTATTTGTATTTTTATGCCCCAAACAAAATGAATCAGGAACATTTTCTGTGTATGATCTAGCTATAGGCAATTTATCATTACTTCAATCTTGAAGACATGCATTTTAATGCTTCTATAAGCCAAACTCATGGCAGAAACTGTTTCTTAGCATTCCTTTTGTCTCTCCTGGAGCTACCCAGGTACCACGCTTAATTTCTTTTTGCTTCTGAGATTCTCTGTGTCTGACTCTGTTGCCCAAAATGCTTTTATGTTTCTGATCTCTCTCCCTGCCACATTATCCCTGCAGGCTGGACTCTTCTTGTGCTCCACAACTCCTCCTTTTCTCCATTTCCTCTTTCCTCAGTAGAAATTACTGTGTGTCTCTTTTGTCTCCAAATCAAAGGAAGGAAGGAGGGAGGGAGAGAGGGAGGGAAGAACAGGAAGAAAGGAAGGGGAGTAAAAGAAAAGAAAGAGGGGGACAGAGGATATCTGCTTCACATCTAAGTTCTTTTACTGAGTTAAAACATATTAGGGAGTCCTGAACAAAAGCAGAAGGACATTTAACTGGATAGTTTTCACAGAGGAGTTCTTGTCACTCTTTGTGAAAGAGCTCTGGCCCAACAGTGTGGGTGCTGGGTGAAAGCTAATTTTCTTGACTGGGCTTAAGCTGACTCCTTGCAGAAAGCTGGCTGTGCTTTCCAGCATACTTTGTAGTACCATATTATTCAGATTTTTCCACTTTCCAAAGTGTCTCAGGCTTCTGATTTACCTGGACAGCTAGCTAAAAATTGTCACAAGCTTTTCTGATAAAACTGTTGCACTGAAAACCCCTTGATACACATGCGCAAGAGAAGGAGCAGAATTTGGATTTTCTGAGGTGTGAATACTCACAGCTAAAACCAAATTTGACTACAGTTGTCCTTCAAATACATTTGTAGATAGATACCAAGTACTCATTAAAATGGAAGAAAACAATCCCTGCATTTAGGCACTAAGAACTTTTTTTTTTTGTTTTAAATTCTGGCCCTGATTAGTCCTACTTCAATTCTTTATCTGTATAATGGGTATAAAAATGCCATCTTGCCTTGAAGGAGTCTTATAAAATATATTAATTCCTGTTTTGGAGCTGTCTAATGTTATTTCAATGAATGCCTAAAAAAAGTATGAAGTGAGTCATTCTTACTGGTGAGGTCTTCAATGGAAAACTATATATAGGACATGGACCCACACAGAGGATGATAAGGGTTAAAAAAGAAATATCAGCTATCTTATTTTGTAAGTACCATCCATCCCCCTGCACTGAATTAATGGATTATTCATAAACATAATTTTCATGTGCGTATGATGCCATGTAGAATATGTATCCTGGAGTGAAGGGTGGTAATCCAGTGTTGAACAGTCTTCATTCTGTTATTTTGTAGCTTTGTGACTTTGCAACATTCCTGTAAGGTGTAGTGGGGATCAGCAGCTCTTATTTTGTCTATTTTATTCATTGCAGTAACTTTTCCTTTTAAGAAGATGCACTGAAATATAGAAATTATATCAAGCAAAGTTAGTCTCCCACAATCTTGTGTCACTAGATCTGGAGCACGCAGTTTTATTATCTGATTTCTTGGTAGCACTGGTGTGTTTTGGACCTGATATTAGAGGCAGAAGGGATCAGTGAAACTCCCAAATGTTCTTCAGGACCATTAGGAGCATTTCTTTATTGCAAAGAAAAGTTAAATTAGAAAAATCTTGCCCACAAAGAAATTTGCAAAGCATCAGTAAAAGAACTGCTTGAATTTGGATAGGGGAGGACCCAAAGACTCCCTAAACATTAGTTGTCAAATGCAGTATCCTTGTATAGGAAATGGATTTGTGGAAATGCTCATCACAGTAGCATCAAGAAGGAGGGTACCATACAAGGTGGACTGACTTGCATGAAGTCCTTTCCTATGACTGCGGGAAATGAAGTACAAGTGTCAAATTGCTGGACTCTGACAGTAGATATCCCAACATGTGTACTTGGAAAATCAGTTGTGTAGCAACATTGCAGAATCCTTCCACACTGTTTTGGGACTGGATCAGTCTGCATACAGGTAATACTACCCTAAGAATATATCAAGCTGTCCTCTCATTAATTTTGAACATGTTAACTCAGATTTTTAAGAAAATGCAGCAGGTCTACGGGAAGAATAATCAGCCCCTCAGATAAATAACAGAACAAGTTTACCTTTATATAGAAGATTCTTGAAACCAAATACTATTTGCTAGGCAGGAAGAATAATTCAAAGGGCTATATCAAGGTGCTAGGACTGTCTGTATGAGAACAATATGTGACTTTAAGCTTCACAGCTAGTATTTTCTTTGGCTGGAGGCAAGTTACATAGTTCAATTTCTGAGAACAGACTTCTTCAAGTGCATGAATTTGTTTCTTATAGTCACTGGTCATAAAAGATTATGCCTGTCATTATATATGCAGGTAATTTATGGTTTGGTATAAAAATATCATATGGTATGAGTATTTGTAACTTCTAACTATTCAGTTATGGGTAGAAAACACAGAACTATGGTAGTCACACTAATTACTGGTTTTGTGTTGTATCTGAGATAATACAAGAATACCTGCAAAAGAGAAAAAAATGTGTAAATAAAGCAGAAAATGTGAACAGAAAGAAAGGTCACAGTATTTGAACTATATCTGAATACAGTATGTGGATTGGGAATAAGTTGCACCGGGAGAAAAAACAGATATGAAGGGAGGAAGAGAACAGAAAGTAGACAGTTCACTGTCTGGCTCAACCAACCAGAAAAATGATTTTGCATTTGTTTGTTTATTTAGTGAATGTGCTTGTTTATTTTTGTACTTCAGAATTATAAATGTTATTGTTCAATGGCAAGACACTTAAAAATTGTGGGAAAACTATTTTGATGCCTGTGGTAATTAATATTTTATATGGGATCCAGTCAATAACTACACAGGGTTTTTTATAGGTTCTGGGTGACAGTTGCTATATTATTGGTGACATAGCTAGACCATGTTACATGAAAGGCTACTGTTTAATATTAAAAACATGTTGTCAGGGTTGACAAAGAAATATTAAGAAATGCAGTGATCAGTGAATCACTCCAGAGTGCACTTCTTACTTATCAGTGGCTACCCAGTTGTTTTCCAAAATGGAACTTTTAATTTTTAGATGAAGTTAGCATAAATGGAATCTCTTTCCCTCATTCTTTGGACTTACTGTCCAGTTATACTTCATTCAAGTGTTTTAGGGATCAGTAAAGGACAGGGAGTGAAACATCCCCTTTATACATAGAAGGGATGCCATCCAGGGGCCTTTACAGGCTTGAGAAGTGGGCCCATGTGAACCTCATGTAGTTCAACAAGGCTAAGTATAAGTTCAAGTACCTGGGTCAGGACAATTCCCAATATCAGTACAGACTGGGGGATGAACTGGTCAAGAGCAGCCCTACAGAGAAGGATTTGGGGGTGCTGATGGGTCAAAAATTGCATATGAGCTGGCAACATGCAGTTGCAGCCCAGAAAGCCAAGCTGCATAAAAAGAAGCCTGGTCAGCAGGTTGAAGGAGGTGATTCTCTCCCTCTATTTTGCTCTGATGAGCCCCCAGCTGGAGCACTGCATCCAGTTTTGGGGTCCCCAGCACAAACAAGAACCTGGACCTGTTACAGCAGGTCCAGAGGAAGGCCACGAAAAAATCAGAGGGATGGAAGACCTCTTCTGTGAGGAAAGGCTGAGAGTTGGGGTTGTTCAGCATAGGAAAGATGGAGAGAGACTTTTTACCAAGGCCTGTAGTGACAAGGGGCAATTCTTTTCAACTGAAAGAGGGTAGATTCAGATTGGGCATAAGGACGGTGGTACACTGGAACAGGTTGCCCAGAGAAGTTGTGGATGCCCCATTCATGGAAGTGTTCAAGGTCAGGTTAGGTGGCGTTTTGAGCAACATGAAAGATGTCCCTGGCTATGGCGGGGGGGGGGACTATACAATCCTTGGGGATCCCTTCTGACCCAAACCATTCTGTGATTCTGATTCTGTGGTTCTAAGTATCCTTTCTTCCATGCACTCTACAAGTTTGTGCCTGTCATCATAGCACAGTTTTGAAGGAACTGCTCTTATTTTGATTCTTGTGGAATGTGTCATTCCAAAGTTAATTTCTAAGAAGGCTAGTCCAGGGCTTCTGCCATCTCTGCAACACATAAAAAGAAATAAGCTTTTCGATGCAGGGATGATTTGCTGCAATCTAGAAAAGGGATGGTAAATCAACATCTTCCAAATGCCAAAGAGCAGCTGAGCCTTATGTATCCATTGAAATCTATGGTGGATTTGTGTTTAGCAAAATTAGGTCTTCTGCCTGCTATATATCCAGCAGTCAGTCTCTAGTGTAGCTAAATGCCCATATGCTTAACTTTAAATTAGCCTGAAGATGGGAGTGAAAAGAATTATGTAAAACAAATTATTTACATATTTTGCTTTTCTGGGGAGTTTTGACCACTAGCAGAGACACTGAACCAATGAGTTAGAGACTTTTGATCTCAGCTAGTATGGTCATTCTGATGATTCTTGAGAACTACAGCCTCAATTCAGATTCTCTAGCATGTTTCTGAGGAGCAGTGTCTGCCTGGTGCTGAACAGAGGCTTCATGGTGCAAATCAGTCATTCTTGAAGTCACTACATGTAAAGCAAAAGGCATCCTAATACCATGCTGTATTCCACGCGCAACATGTGGGGTGACCATGCAGTGAAACGAGAATTAATCCTCCTTTATGAGAAAAGGGAAATGCATCTCCCAAATCATTGACGGAGAACAATAGCACCGTGTAGTGACATAAAGCGCATAGGATCACATCACAGCGATCTGATGGTTGCCGTGGTGACGGGAGTGGGCCCGCAAAGCCAGGCGCCTGGCTGCTGAATTGGAAGGGATAAAAACACAGCCCACTTCCCAAGCGAAATGAATTACAAGAACAAGCAAAGGAAGAAAAGAAAATTATCAACCCTTAATCAAATGTTCACATATTTTTAGAACGTGTTTGAAGAAAATGGAGGCCACCTCCACTTATGTCTTGACCTCAGGGACCTGGCTAGCAATACTTCTGTACATACCACGGAAATAAATCACAGTGGTTTTTATAAAAATCACATGTAACAGAAATCTCATCTGTGTGCAGTGGGAGTTGACAATATCTTATTCAATCCTGCTCTTTGTTGTGCCTTCCTTAGCAAACAAAATCTGTAGGAATACATTAAAATGGGTCTTAACATAATGACTGTATTTTAGCAGGCAAGCCTGACTGCGTATGTTCCCTGCACCCTTTTAATTTTCACCTAGAGAAAGTTAGTATATACCAGTTCCTTATTAGCTTACAAGCTCTCTTACCTTTTACCCTTGCTTCACCACTACAGATCAAAAGTAGCATGGTGGAACGTGAAATAGTTTAAACATAGCAAATCAGTGACGCATACACAACACCAGTCATTGTCCAGTATTTCTCATTTTTGGGAGCTGCTTCATATTGCCCAGGTGTCCAAGAAGGCCAACAGCACCCTGACCTGTATCAGGAATAGTGTGGCCAGCAGGAGTAGGGAAGTGATTGTGCCCCTGTTCACAGCACTGGCGAGGCCGCACCTCAAATACTGTGTTCAGTTTTGGGCCCCTCACTACAAAAAGGACATTGAGTTGCCAGAGTGTGTCCAAAGAAGGGCAACGAAGCTGGTGAGGGATCTGGAGCACAAGTCTTAGGAGGAGTAGCTGAGGGAACTGGGGTTGTTTAGCCTGTAGGAGAGGAGGCTGAGAGGAGACTTTATCGCTCTGTACAACTACCTGAAAGGGGGTTGTGGTGAGGTGGGTGTTGGTCTCTTCTCCCAAGTAATTAGCAATAGGATCAGAGGAAGTGGCCTCAAGTTGGATCAGGGCAGGTTTAGACTGGATATGAGGAAAAAATTCTTTATGGAGGGAGTGGTCAAGCATTGGAACAGGAGGTGGTGGAGTCACCATCACTGGAAGTGTGCAAAAAATGTGTAGATGTGGCACTCTGGGACATGGTTTAGTGGGCATGGTGGTGTTGGGTTGACCGTTGGACTTGGTGATCTTAGAGGTCCTTTCCAACCTTTATGATTCTATGATTAAACAAAACACCAAGTTCAGTTGACCTAACAGCCTCCAATTACTAGCAGCTAGGTTGTGAAAATGGTTTGGGCACCTGAAAGTTAGGTAGTGCCTTCGTTTTGCAGTGCACAGAGCAGACTTGAAACAGCCAGGCGAGGCCTCCAAGACCATATTAAAAATTTTGCCTCCCTTTGCAGCCCTGTATTAGACACCATTTGGAGACTGGATTTCCTATGCTAGTCCCTGGATCTTGACATCCAGGTCATCCCTTTGGATGAGAACAGCTGGCTCACTGTTTTCTTTCAAGTTACAGTATCCGCCAGAAGCATGAGTCTGTAGCTCAGAAGTTCGGATACTTGGTTGAAAGAAATAGACAATCCTGGACTTATTGCTTCTCTGCTTTTTATATTTGGCAGTCACTGGATGAAAACCAGAAACATTTCTAGCAACAGCACAAGAAGATTGATTTACCACAGCCAGCTGTCACTGATCTAAAGGATAATATTCCTTTCTGGCTTACTCACAAAGCTTCACAGCAATTTAGTTTCAGCAGGATCAGTGAACCTCCTCAATCCCAAGAATGCCCTTTCCTGTCGGTTGTTGCATAGCTTCTGCACTTTTTAGGAAATTCGAGTTTTAGAAAAACACATTAATCTGATCTCCCACCTTCTGCATGAATCCTCTAATGGCTGGGCTGTGCTATGAGAAAGGAAGATAAAGCAATTCTTCCTCCTTCCGTCACATTTCTAAGAAAGAGCATCTGCCAATTCATGCTGCTGCTGTGTTTCTGCCTTGGGCATGCTCTGAGACTCCCTACCAGATCAAGCTCCGATGGCATCTAAGAGGAGGATCTTCTTTCTAGACTCACTTGAAGGTCTGATGTGGTTTCCAGGCTGCTCCATCTGCTCAGAACACAGAGCTTGAACACCAGGCAGCCCAAAGGTAAAGCTGCTGGTGTGAGCAGGATTCAGCTGCAGGCAGGAGATGAACAAGTGCTACCAAGACCTCAGTCACACTTCAGGGTGTAAGTGTGTGAAGGCTTAAGTATTTTCTTTAGCACATGTTTTCCTTGCTGCTCTTTCACAGACGCTTTCTGTGAATAACCTATTTTTAAGACATGGATCCTGCCCAGAATTATACAGTCGAAGTTTTTGACTGTGTTTTGTACTCTCCAGGCTGATTTGGGTGGTTCACTTTTTAAACAACATGATGAGGGTTGGTAAAAATGTGAGGAAGGAAATACTTCTGTGAGACATTCTGGGAGGTGAACAGAGTTTTTACATTTATTACAAAAACAGTAGTGTTAGCTCCAAGGTTAAGCAGAACTCCATGTTATGTGCAGAGCAGGTATTCAGCATTTTTATGTCCAAAAATATCATGTTTACCCCTTCCTGCACTCCCCAAACTTACACACTTATTGGAGAAAGGAATATTTTTCTGAGAATTTAGAAGTCTGTTAATTAGCTCATAGTAATATTGATTTTAAAGTGGGCCCTTTGAGAAATTTAGCATCTAAGCTAACTAGCATTTATCTCAAGTAATCTGAATAATGGTACAATACAGACTCTCTGAAATTTTCATTACTCAAATGAAGTGAAATTATCTTCATGATATACATTCAAGATATTAAGATGTAATTTAGGTAAGTACTAATAATTATTTTACTGAATTGTTATGACTGAATAGACAGACAGAGTTGGGTCAACAGCGTTAGTAATTAAGTGGGCCAAGTGCAACATCAGAGGTAATTTTTTCAATTGCCACTTTATCTGTGCAGCTAATTTGCATGTGACAATTGTGTTGGTTATAATGAATCAGTGCTACAAGGAAAAGGGGATAAAAATAGCAGAAATTCTTCCTACAGGGATCCTTGTCCCAGCTATCAGTATTGTTTAATTATCACTATACTGTAATTAACCTTTACTGTTGTGTGAAAGGTCTGTGAATATATGTTCATTTGAATAGCAATATTTGAAAAGCTTTTGATGGCACTGGTTACTTTAGGTTCACTTCTGGAAGAGCTGAATGTGAACCAGAGAGAGATCTTTAAACACAGGTAGAGTGGGACTAGGGGTCTGTTGGGACTCCTTTTTAAACTGATCCTACTTACATCACCTTCTATCTTTACACAGTTTGTAAGTTAGGACTCTGAATTGCTATCACCTCACTCTTATCTATGACTGGAATGGCCTTTTTTAGTTAACATTTCAATAGTAGTTTATTACTTCCTGACAAAATGACAGTAATGTGGAAAACTTTCTTCCAGTTTTCTCTTTGGTTTTGTGGAGTTTTTAATTGCTAAGAAAGTCATAAGTATAAAGACTGACCATAGAGCAAGGTGAGGATTGAGGATGAGTATCAGTATCAGTAATTTAAATGCAAAATAATTTTGGAATACTGTTATCAAATTGTTATTTTGCAACATGCTTGGTCCTTTCTTCCTAACATATTTTATAATGAATCTCTTTTCCCCAAGGCAAAATTTCATGCTTCTGCAGAGGGTTTTTCTAACATAGCCTTGTCAGGTTTGTAGGTGAAATAACAATTTCTGCAGTATCTCCAGGAATCTGATAAATTTTTCTGACCTCAAAGTACAAGTTAAGCATTTCACTCAATAATCATTCTTACAGATCTTGTTTTCATGTTAACAGTGGCAATACTAGTGAGAGGCAACCTTATACTGAAGCTTGCTCAATTCTGGTAATTTGCCAGTTCTTGTCTGGAAATGAAATGTGTGACACATTGCTTGCAATTTTGCACTAATAAGAAGCAGTTTTCATTATTGAAAACTACATTTGTCTAGTCCTTTCTTGCAAGTTTCTAGGAAATAAACTCTTTTACCTTGTGGAAAAGCTATGTTGTGATGAAAATTTATAAGCCTTCTGGCATGCGATTTAGACAATGAAAAAAAAAGACCTGGTTATTCAATGTGTCCTTGACCATTTCATGAGATGTCTTTAATTTGTTCCCAGCCAGAGGACACTTAGATGTCAACTATTTCAAGGGGATGCAGTTTGGAAAGATACTAGGATTTGATGGGCGAGAAGCAAAGCAATATGAAGAGGGGACTGTTTTAAGCGAGCCATTGAGGATGTGCTTCATAACAGTCCTTGCTCCCATTGGTACCAGATGCTGGCTCCCTTCCTTCCCAGTTATTTATCTGGGGTGGAAGAGGTAAGGAACAACAGAGCTCTCTGATGCTGCTGGTCTCAGTTTTCTATCACTGACTTCAGTCTCCAAGCATGTATAATGGAAGAACATTCCCATCTGCCCCCATCCTGCTCCCACCTTTCTTATCTGAGTGGCAGGAATGATAGTACTCTCAGATACGCCAGTACACTACTACCAGTGTACTCAGCACTGGTGAGGCCGCACCTTGAATACTATGTTCAGTTTTGGGCCCCTCACTACAAGAAGGATGCTGAGGTGCTCGAGCGTGTCCAGAGGAGGGCAACGAAGCTGGTGAGGGGTCTGGAGCACAAGTCTTATGAGGAGCGGCTGAGGGAACTGGGGTTGTTTAGTCTGGAGAAGAGGAGGCTGAGGGGAGACCTTATCGCTCTCTACAACTACCTGAAAGGGGATTGTGGTGAAGTGGGTGTTGGTCTCTTCTCCCAACTAACCAGCGATAGGACGAGAGGAAATGGCCTCAAGTTGCGCCAGGGGAAGTTTAGACTGGATATTAGGGAAAATTTCTTTATGGAGAGAGTGACCAAGCATTGGAACAGGCTGCCCAGGGAGGTGGTGAAGTCACCATCTCTGGAAGTATTCAAAAAACGTGTGGATGTGGTGCTTCAGGACATGGTTTAGGGGACATGGTGGCATTGGTTTAATGGTTGGACTTGATGATCTTGAAGGTCCTTTCCAACCTTAGTGATTCTGTGATTCTGTGATTAATTGCACCACCTCTTTTTTCCTTTCTGTGCTAAGTTATATTTCCAGCAACCCTGAAAATTCAAGCATGAGGCCTGATGCCCCAACTCCATTCAGATCCCCCCAGCTGTGCTCCTGCAGTGTCAGGTCTCAGTCAGCCAGGGTAAGATTCAGTGCAAATACAAAGTGTTGATGGTGCAGCAGATCACTACATGGGTGTCTGGGAGAGGGCAAAGGCGAGCGTATAGTGCTCCCCAAGCAACAAAGTGATGCAACCACCAGTGCTACCCCAT
This sequence comes from Phaethon aethereus, assembly GCF_964289735.1. NCBI lineage: Eukaryota > Metazoa > Chordata > Aves > Phaethontiformes > Phaethontidae > Phaethon > Phaethon aethereus. The sequence continues at coordinate 54,208,335 of NC_138575.1, read as the reverse complement.
CAATACTGTACTTGCCTCAGAAGTCATCCTTCCCTTACCCACCCCAACCCTGCTCTTAGGCAAACCAATTCCCAATACACCAAAAGCATAAAAAGGTTACCAGCTGTTGCCACTCCCAGTAGCACTTGGCATCTCCACTTGAACTTGATCTCAATAGTGGCTGCTCAGCAAATGAATTCAACTCAGACTGGTGGGTAGCAGCTCTTACACAGCTTTAGGCACCAGATTCACTACCTTTCCTCCTCGACCTGACATAGCTGAGCATAGAAAAAGCTGTATGTTATGGTTTAACACCAGACAGCAACTAAGCACCACACAGCCACTCGCTCACTTCCTCCAACGGTGTGATGCGGGAGAGAATCAGAAAGGTAAAAGGGAGAAAACTCATGGTTTGAGATAAAGACAGTTTAATAGGCAAAGCAAAAGCCGCACACAAGCAAAGCAAAACAAGGAATTCATTCACCACTCCCCATGGGCAGGCAGGTGTTCAGCCATCTCCAGGAAAACAGGGCTCCATCACATGTAACAGTTACTTAGGAAGACAAACACCATAACTCCAAATGTTCCTCCCTTCCTTCTTCTTCACCCAGCTTTATATGCTAAGCATGACATCATATGATATGGAATATCCCTTTGGCCAGTTTGGGTCAGCTGTCTTGGCTGTGTCCCCTCCCAGCTTCCCATGCATCCCCCACCTTATACAATCATAGAACAGTTTGGGTTGGATGGGACCTTTTAAGGTCTTCTAGTCCAACCCCCCTGCAAGGAGCAGGGACATCTTCAACTAGATCAGGTTGCTCAGAGCCCCGTCCAACCTAGCCTTGAATGTTTCCAGGGGTGGGACCTCTACCACCTCTCTGGGCAACCAGTGCCAGTGTTTGAGAGTAATGTGTTTTTCTATACATCTGACATGTTCCAGATTAAATTGTATTCTAAAGATTCCATATATGTATATCTGTACTTACATACATTGGGAATCTGGCATAAAGGTCTAATGCAGCATTTTTGCAAAAGGCTGTATTAACTTTAGGTGGAGAGTGCCAGAGGTGTTTTTGTGTGGAAAAACCCAAATAAATGCCAGTAAAATCTTTATCTCATAGTGTACCATTATGTATTTTGTTCTGAACTTATTTATAGGAACTATCTCAGATTTTGGCAAAATTTCTGGGGTTTTTAAATTGTGTTGTTTTTCATATGCCTCCAGTCTCCCACATGCGGAGTCGTTTTCCCTTCCTTCTTAAGCCCAACTGTTCTGTGAAACTACTGCCTTCTTACTCAGGAGACTGGCTTCCTGTGTGTGCTTACAGGGGAAAAGATGATATTCCTGGGAATTGTGCAGAACCACAAATTCCGGGGAGGGGGCAGCTACACTCTTTCCTAACTGGAACTTCAGAACCAGAATCTTTCTAATTCATAAGTAAGCCTGTTATGCATTAACAAGACAGGAACTTCAACAGTGTAAGCTGAAGTGAATGAGATCTGAATCTGCCCTAGTATAAGCAATTCTGATGTATTCTTATTGCTTTAATTCCAAGAAGTAAGTTTTCCTTCCAACTAAGTTTTCATATAGACTTAAGAAACTACAATATCACAAAGCCTCTTATGTTTTTATAACATAGTAAAAGAATAAAAACCTCACTAGAGATTGCTGTCCCATATTTCCTGTTCTAAGAATCTGTTCTGTGTATAAGCTTATCAACATTAAATCTTTGGACTCAAATTCTCTAGGTGTCTACTAGAATAATTTCTTTTTCATGATGTTTCAGCTAACATAGCTAAGCTATTTTTAAGGCTGAAATAATGTGAAAAGACATTCTTGCATTAATATTCATTTAAGTTACATTTACCATGTCATCTCTGTAAAGTTAGTTGAGATTAAATTTGTCCCAGCTGATAATAAATGTGTGCTTGGCAGCTAAGAGCAAAGAGAGAATTTCTCCTCTTGTCTCTGATCTGCTGCAGAAGGAAGTGAGGTTTTCCTCACTCTATACGTAGGAGCCTATGGAAGGAGACTGGAGGAGCGCAAGAAGAGGAATTAGGAAAAAAAAGAATCAGGGACTGGGATTAAGGAGAGAATAGGAGCAGACACCCAGATAGGAATAAGGAGGCTGTTTCCTTCTCTTCACAGGCATGTCTGCAAAGCAGACAGCAGCTTTCTACTACTATCAGTTTACTCCTCTATGTAATACTGAGATATCTAAAGTTTCCTGATTTGCTCTTGTGGAAAGATGAAGAGCTGGTTTAGCACCATGGCAGGAGACAATGAAGTCTGTTTCAGAGGAGGGATGAGTGTATGCTACTGTTGACACTGATGGTAACACATAGGACAAGCTCCAAAACCTGAGCACACTGAAAGATCAGGTTCTTGCCTTCTCAGACAGGGGACAAGGAGGCAACATAATTCCAGGCTCTCCTGAGTTTTAAGTATTTGATTCTGTAACCTTGACATACTTTAAAAAATATATAATACCAACTGCAAAGAAACAAAATATATGAACTAACATACAAGGAAAAAGCAATAGTAAAGAATTAATAAAATAATGCTGTCTCTGCTATGCCACAACTTTGTGCAAATGGATTTTTCCTGTGCCTAAGTGTTAGTTGAACTGGGTTTTAAACATTGCAATATTTGAAGCTGGATGCCAAGGTTACTGACACCAGTAAACAGTGTGTAGTAGCTCAGTGATGAGTATACTGTGATTATGTGTAAACATCATGCAGTGATGAAAGCTGAAATCTGAAAAACAGTAAAATGAAGTGAAAGCAATAAAAAAAAGCTGTAAACAAAATAGCTGCATTTATTAAAATGAACAAAAATGTATAGCTTTTGTTTCGAACTAGATCCTCAACTGGCTCAGTTTGCTTAAATCCACTTACGCTAGCTATTTGCAACAGTTGGAGAATCCAGCCCAAAACGCAGGGCTTTTTTCCCCAGTTCTTCCTCTAAGTTTAATAACCTCGAGGTTATTTACAGGAGAAAGGAAGAAAGGGGAAATTATGTTTTGTATGTGTTTACCAGGGAGATGAAGGGGGTATTTACCCCACCTCATCACTATCACTGTTTGCACAGCCTGTGCCGCATTCACTCTTACACCACGTGATCTACTTAAACTGGCATGATTGCACAGCTTCTCCCTAGAGCAGGTCACTGCCTGCCCCTCTTCTGAATGCTGCACAGAAATTCTTTCAGGATATGATTTGCAGACTTGTAGTCTTAAATCATACCACTTACTGTGAAATATAATTTTAAATGTAATAGTTTTGCAAAGTGTTCATGATTGCCTTAAAAAGACCTCCCCTAGATTTTGCAGGATACTCCGCAGAGTAGCACTTGAGAGTCCTCAAGTGTACATCTGTAAACTAATCAGTCCATCTGAAAAGAGTGAAGATTTAGCAGCTGAACGGGGTGAAGTATTGCATATTCCAGTGTGCTTTTTTAAAGAAAGCTGTTGCTGTGGGACAGGAGATTTGATATTCAGAAAGAATTCATATCCATTATTAAGCCCTGATTCAGCAAAGTATTTAAGCATGTTCTGTTATGCTCCTATTAGCTTTTCATTTTGCTGCTAAGAGCTCTACTGAGTCAGAAGCAGTAAGCAAAATGGAAAGGTGGAGATGAAGTTTTTCATGGATTTGCTCACATAAAGCCTATTTCATGATGATGTTAAACGAGTGCAAATAATAAGAATTCTTGCTTCTAGCAAATTAGTGTCATGAGACTCCAACAGGGCTAAGAGTTCAGACAGGTCACCTGTTTTTTGCAGTTTTTGTTCACAACTGTAATAGTTAGAAACTTTATAAAAATAAATAAAAAAATCCCAAAACAAAACCAACTGAGTTTTTGTCTGAAGTGAGGTAGTCTAAAAAAGCAGTACAAGATTGCCAGCCTACTTTGAACCATCTTATCTGATCCCTGGCTGCAATTGCCTTTCTGAGCTACTGTTGTGCCTCCTGTGATTCCCAGTAGTCACTGCCAGCTACTCAAGTACCTTAACCTTCAACTGCTGAACTTACTGTCTAAGTGGTGTCAGACTCCTTGAACTTAGGAGTTGTATTATCCTGTTTGTGGAGGTATAGGTCCTCTCCTACTGGTAGCAACTCCTAAGAATAGAAGCCTGAATTGTGGAGTCTTATTTTATGGACTTTTGTGTGCACTTATTTTGGGCATTGTTTGAGCAGATGGTCTTTTTCAGCTGTTTGCGTCTGACCTGCCCGCAAGCAGGGAGATGAGAGCAGTGATGGGTCAAGTTAGGACTGCACTGGTACAGTTAAATTCAGGGGGGTGAGGACTGTATGGGGTTTGTTGATACCACTTGAAACCTCTTCAGTTTCTTCACCATTTTACTAACAAGGAACTAAATAATTTTATCCTCATCCACTCTGCTCATCTTATTCTATGCTAAGTCTGCAGCAAAATGAACCTTATGTAGTTGGGTGAGGTAGAAGGGGAATAAAAAAATGAATTTTTTGAGCATTTCTCTAGTCATGTCCTTGGTTTCAATCAAAAGAAAGAAGGTTCACACCTGGTATTTGGCTTGAGTGAAAGCTACAATTTCTCCACTGGCAATGCTGCCAGCAGTATAGTAATTGTCCGTGAGTTCAAGCACCTTCCACCGTATATTGTCATTGTAAAAATGAATGCAATCATCAGCAATTTACGATTCTTGTCAGATACTGTAAGTTAAGCAAAATGTTGTCTTTTAAATGCAGCAGAAGGGCTTGTTTCAGGCTATTGAAGGCATCTGCTATTTTTTCATTTTTATTCTACCATTTTTCCCCTCTTTTAGGGAAGCAATGTAATGGAAGACCAGGATCTCTTGGAAATAGGAATCCTTAACTCTGGACACAGACAGAGAATACTCCAAGCAATCCAGCTTCTCCCAAAGGTATAGTTTCTGTTATTATCCCAGTGAGGGAACTCACACTTATAGCTTCCAAGTTTTTGAAACACTTTTTTGAATGGAGATAAACATAATTCTCTACTGTTTTTGTAGACATGTTTTTTGCATATGCAAATGTGGCATAACATAATGTCATTGCATTGGACTCACTTTGTATAGATGTAACTGACAAAGCAAAGGAGAGTAAAATCCGTATTTTGAAGTGATGACTGTTTAGAATTTATTTTAATGATTTTTGGCTTTTCAATCTGTTTATAGACTGTCATTACATATGTGTAAATAAGGCTGCCAATGAAACTCAGATGTTGTCTTTACACAGAAGCTGGCCCGGAAAGACTTTGCCCCTTATATAAGTATTCTTAAAAGCCTTGGATAAAACATTGTTTTCCTAATACCTGCCTTTCATGTAAGATGTGGAGACTTCCTGCAGGCTTCATATTTGATTTGCTGCTGTGTACATGAATTTTGCTTCTCAGCTGTGGGCAGAATAACTTGCAGTCATTTTTCCAATCATTTTTGGTGCTAGCTGACTTAAACTATAGATTTTTTTAATCAGTGATAGAAAGGAATTGTTCTTATATTTTGCATACCAGAATGTATCAGTGGAGGCTTCTACTAGCATTCCAAACAAGAGAGATAGTGGGCCTAGCATGAAAACTTACTATTTGATTTTGGAAATCTGTATAAGGAGAATTAATGAGGAGAAGTAGACACCAGTAGGGCTCAGAAGGCTGCCACATGTGATGCAGATACGTAGTACAAGATACTAGGGCAGGAATAAAACCTGGTGTAAGGTGCATGGAGTGTTCTGGGAGTAGCATGTGTAGAATAATTGAGGTAAATAGAGATTAGTCTGCTTGCAGTTTGATAATGCTGGAGAATGAAAAGAGTTATTGAAGTACTTCTCAGTCTAGAGCATAAGGCTGACATTGCTGGAAGAGACTTTTTGATGCATCATGGCTTACTGGATGGATAACTTATAAAAGAGAACAAGGGTTTCTTTTACATGGGAAAACTTAGAAGTTTTGAACAATTTCTGTATCTGGATGTGTTAATACCTATATATACTACGAGTCTGTGCACTGAAACACCAAAGATTATTAAAGACAATAATATTCCACATACCATATTAGACAAGTGAGATAAATGGTACAAGTAGTAGGGTATATAAAAATAGCATGTGATGAATTACAATAAATATTTAAAGTTTAACTATGAATTTATTAATTTTTCAGCAATGCTATCATTCAAACAAAATTTTGTAATCTTAATCCCCACTCTTAGCTGATGAAGTATTTCTTCTGTTTTTCATACTTCTGAGAGATCATTTTTCTTGTACTCTTGTTTAAATTTTAGAAAATTAATGAATGGATTGTTAATATATCATAATTTTAGTGCTGTCTGCACTCAGTAACAGGTTTTTATTAAAACACTGTTAATAATGTCTGTTTTTGAAGAGTATACCGATGCTGAGACCAGATTCTGTCATAAAACTCCTACTGAGGTCTTTTTAAAACATGCTTAATGTAGAAAGGAGGACAGAATCAAGATATAGAGATACTCTTGAAACCAGTTGAGAACAAGATGGTTATGCAGTTACTTGGAATAATCAACATCATCTAAACCAGAGATAAGTAACACAGAATGGCTTGAAGCATGGGCTGAATAATGGTGATGTAGTCTTTAGCACCTTCCCTGCTGAGCTGGAAAAACCAGTCCTGAAGGACCATGTTTTTAACGTGTCTGATGCAAGAATGTTACACCAAAAGGCAGTCAAAAGCTGAAGCTGTGCATTACAGGTCTTCACTTAAATGACTCAGCAACACAGGAGAGCTTACACAGTAAAAATACAAAATTTCCTATTCAAAACTAAGTTCTCTTGAAGGAACAGTTGATGGAATAGTTATGGGGCCCAAAAATTTGGATCATGGCAAGTTTTATCTAATGTAATCCATCGTTGCTCTATTCACAACAGCTTGCTGAAGATCTAAAAAAATTCCACATCCTGCAAGGAACCATGAAACATTTCTGTATATCTGTTTGTTGATGAGTTTAGTTCTGTCGTCATGCATTCAAAGTAGTGCATACCATCTAAATATTTTAAGATCTCAAGACATAATTGGATTCTCACTAATTTGAATCTCATTAGATCAAAATTCTTTTAGTTTGTTTGTTTTGTACCTCTTTTCTGTTCCTCATTTAATTTAAAACTTGATGACTCGTGTTTTAGTACTTTAATAACATTGCTGATGATGTTATTTTTAGTTTTACTATTAATGTTTCCTGTCTTGTGATACTTTTTAACTCAGATTTTGAGGTGGAAGTTAAGTGCTTTAAAAAGCATTATGGAACAACACTTTCTTAGAGACATATACTCAGGCAGTATTGAATAAGTTTAGAGGGTAAAAATCAATCAACAAATCTATTATCAAGATTTTAAAATACTCTTTTTTTAAAGCTCTTTTTGTTATTCTCATCAATATTCATCTCTGCAGCCTGAAAATGCAACAGGCATTTAGTGGCTGAAAAGAAAGACTGTCTTTTTTTACTCATAATTGCTGGCTTCCTAAAGAGTGATGAATTTCTGTAATTCAAACACCAGTAGCCTGTTTAGGAACCACTTTCTAGAGCGTGAAGTAGTTTTTAATAGGAAAAAACCACACATATCTGTCCAAATATAGATGAATTAATCATTGTAGTTTCTTATGCAGTATTTAACCAGCATAAAAAGTTATGTTTACCTATACTTCTCAAAATATTTTCCCTGATGATTCTGTATTTGAGGAGAACATTTCATAAGAGGGTAAACTGGTATGTTTGTAAGAGATAGGCAGAGTTGAAATCTTTCAATTAGATTTCTGCTTTTCAAAATACCCATTATTTTTGTTGGATTAGAGCTAGTAGCCCAAATTCTCATCTTGCACTACTGTAAGTTAAGTTATTCAAGTTTCACATTAATATTAACTAGAGCACTTTATGGCTTATTATTATTAGATAAGGTTAAGACATTCCAGGAGAAATATCATTTGTAAAGTTAATTCTTGAGATGGAAATATTTTATACATGACATCAGTCTTAGAGCAAATTTCATAGCAGATTTTGATATTGCATTTAAGATTTTTTTCTGTGAAAAGAATGAAATCAATAAATACTTGTAGAAAATTTTTATACATTTTATTGAAAAGTAGTTCAGACATGTTGAGACTTAGAGACAATGTCTAAAAAGACACTGACATTGCAAGTACAAGAACTTGAGAAAAAAAATTAATACTGAGGAAAGAATTGTGTGCAGGATATGCTTAATTGACTAAGAAAATAATAGCAGTCATGACGTAACATTTTAGCCACGCTTAAGTGACATAGGAAACCTAAGAAGCATTGTGAAGTCATTTCAGCATCCAAAACCCATGTGCAAGTGACTTCTCAAGGGGTTCCTCAAAAGCTAAAATGTTTTTGAAAATAAAAATTATCCCAGTTATCTGAGATCTTAGGTAAGAAAAAGGACTATTTTTGTGTGGGATGCTCAGTGTATGGCTTCTTCTCCCGGCACGTAATGGGAACACATTCTCTCATTTGACAGATGGAAGAAAGATGTTAGCTGAAAGCAGCTTTCTCCTGGCTTCAGAGCTATTCTTAAAGTGTGCAGCTTGTTCCTTCCTGCATAGAGATGTCTCAGCACAATGCAAGTTTGGGAATCTTGTAGCAGTGGTGTGCGGGCAGCCAGCCTCTTTCCTGGGTGCTTTGCAGAACCAGACAAGAAGTAGGATATGAGAAGGCCATGAGCACTTGCTTTCTGTCAGTGGTGTTATATGAGCAGTAAAGCTGTGCCTCCAGAAAGTGCTGGATCTATTACTCATATGTAACACTCTTGTGCAAGCACAGTAAGTCTGGCATTTAGGAAAACAGAACTACTGTGCATGTGAACATTAACTATGCTGTGTATGTAACAGAGAAAGACCACATCATTTGTTTGCTATTGCTATATTGCTTTTGGCTTAGACATCCCTGAGCTTATCAAGCTGATTTGAATCCCAGTGTTTAATCCTCTCCCATTCAGCACAGCTAATAGGTAGATCATAGAATCATAGAATAGCTTGGATTGGAAGGGACCTCTAAAGGTCATCTAGTCCAGCCCCGCTGCAGTGAGCAGGGACAACTTCAACTAGATCAGGTTGCTCAGATACCCGTCCAACCTGACCTTGAATGTGTCCAGGGATGGGGCACCTACCACCTCTCTGGGCAACCTGTGCCAGTGTTTCACCACCCTCTGGAAATCATTCCAACTTCCATTCCTAAACACAGTGTGCAAACTAGAAGATGTTGCAAAGTAGATATCATAATGTTTACAACCCTTTCTGGCTATGACTCCTTGATTCTGGTCTGCTGGAAGCGAAGGTGAAAAACAGAATTCAAAGGAAGTGCTTTCTACCCTGCTGTTTTTCCTCTTTTTAATGCCTCTGGGAATTACTTTCCTGATTTGGAAGGAGGCCACTCACCTATCATTGCACTGCTTATAAGACTTTTAACCATAAAGACAGAAAAAAATGTTAGAATCCAGCATAAAACATAACTTTTCAACTCTGAAACACAAAGGTGTAGTCCACGTTATTTAAGTAATGCAGCACAATAGGAATGGATCAGTAAAACAAGGCAGTTAGACACATCCATGCTACAACTCAGGGTGTTTACTTCAGACTAGCTTTAGGCTCATCCCATGGACCAAATGTTCTCTCCATGCATGTGCTTCAAAACTGTCTGATGAAAGCAGTCTCACAGATATTTTCCTTCTTAACTGAGCCTATCAGTGAGCGGCTCTAGACATGACATGCTGTCATTTATCTGTATCATGTAGATAACAGCAGCATGTCACTGGTCCTGACACCATTGCCCATACAATAAGTCTTATTTCTCTTCCTGCTTCTTTTATACTTCCTTATTTGTGGTTGAATACAAATGCCTACTACCTGCTCTGAGAATAGTCAGCAGGCAAGGAAACATGGTATAAGAGAGGAAGCACTATTATCTTTCTATGGCAACTAGATTAGTATGACAACCTGAATGTGCTGACTTAGACTTTCTACACATCCTTCTGTCCAAGAAAAAAGACATGGACAATTGCTTTCTGGGAGTATTTACTGGTGTGACTGTTCTGCCCCAGGCCTTCACCCTTCCTGTGTTCAGGAGTACCATAAGGGCCACTGATGGGATCCACAGTCCCACCTGCAACCTGTCTGCAGGCAGCTATAAACCACAAGGACTACCACTCAGTTGTCCCGCACCTTTACTCATTGAGGCATATTTATGAACAACCTTTCATGACATGAAAAGGATTTCTGATAACCATATGGTCCATAATTCCAATGCTGGATTCAGAGGGAACACTAGCATCTTCTCTACAGGCAGCAATACTGTTAGCATCATCTGGATACTGCCTGCCTCACGGGAAATGCTATGCACCCTCTGCATCACCAGATCATGAGACCACACATATCCAGAAATGAGGCATGTACCCAGTTTAACTGTACCTCTGTCACATGCTGTATGAAAGGACACTGTGGCTTTTGCCATCTGTCTGCAAGATAGCAGGCTGCATGACAGACTGGACACAAACATTTCCAGTGTTTCCCAGACTACAGGTCTGGGCTGTGTTCTGCACAGCCCCTGCCAGGACACAGTTAAGTCTTTTTAACTTTTTAACAGACTGAAATAGAAAAGCTCAGTTTCTTCAGCACACATGAGGATGGCCCTTTGTTCTCTTTGAATCTTCTCAGAGCATCAAGGATGGTGCTTGTCTACAGGCAGCTGCACCTTCCCAGGTGAAGGGAAGACCAACCAGGAGTGACTGGAGTAAAACAAGGAAAACATGATAAACACTGAATGTCTTTTGCCGTGTTTCAAATGTAATGGGAAGATTACAAAGAAATGGATCTCTGTCTGCTTGTGTCATTGAATTTCGATCCCCACTTCCACACAAAGTGAATGGAGATGTATTCATGGCCTCTGAGGTTTATTTGCTTCACCCATTCTCTCCTCAGTGGCACTGGGTTGATAGATACGTTTATTCTGCCTTCTGGTGTGTCTCCAGTGCCATCTGGAAACTATGTAGGCCATTTCACTATAAAAAAAATTCCAGTTGGAGCTGATAGAATATGGTTGGTGAGGTGGGAGGAGTGAAAGGCTAACAAGGCCTCTGTAAGTGACTGCCGTGACTCGGGAAGGCAGGAGGCATAAGACTTGAAGGCAGCTAGAGATTCAGGGGTGACTAGGTCAGAGGGTAGCTTTCTATGTTCCCTCTCACCAAGAAACCCTTTTTTATATCCTCCTCCCCCTCCTCCAGTGAGATAAGAGTTTTTGTCCCATCCCCTCCCACTTTGCATCTATCAAGAGAAATGATTCATCTCCCCTGTGCCTATGCCTTTGGTTGAAACACTCCATTCAGAGAATGAGTCTCCCCTTTCAGTCTTATGATGGGCTGTTGTATTGAATACAATACCTTGTATTCAAGGCACTGTGTTCCAGAGAGTCCCCAGCTGTACCTCTTCAGTCTCAGAAATGATCTCTGCCTGCACAGCATGCTGTGGCCAGGTTCTCTGTAGCTGTTGTACATACAGAGGTTCTACAAGAAAGGCCGGAAGGAGGATCCGGGGAACTACAGGCCTGTCAGCCCGACCTCAGTACTGGGGAAGATTATGGAGCGTTTCATCTTGAGGGCGTTCACAAGGCATGTGCAGGACAAGCAAGAGATCAGGCCCAGCCAGCGTGGGTTCATGAAAAGCAGGTCCTGCTTGACCGATCTGATCTCCTTCTATGACCAGGTGACCCACCTAGTGGATGAGGGAAAGGCTGTGGATGTTGTCTACCTGGACTTTAATAAAGCCTTTGACAGCGTCTCCCACAGCATTCTGCTGGAGAAACTGGCAGCTCGAGGCTTAGACAGGTTTACTCTTCACTGGGTAAAGAACTGGCTGGACAGCCGAGCCCAGAGAGTCGTGGTAAATGGAGTTAAATCCAGTCACAAGTGGTGTTCTCCAGGGCTCAGTTTTGGGGCCGGTCTTGTTCAATATCTTTATTGATGATCTGGATGAGGGGATTGAGTGCTCCCTCAGTAAGTTTGCAGATGACACCAAGTTGGGCAGGAGTGTTGATCTGCTTGAGGGAAGGAAGGCTCTGCAGAGGGATCTGGACAGGCTGGATCGGTGAGCTGAGGTCAATTTTATGAGGTTTAGCAAGGCCAAATGTCAGGTCCTGCACTTGGGCCACAACAATCCCATGAATACTACAGGCCTAGGGAAGAGTGGCTGGAAAGCTGCGTGGTGGAAAAGGACCTGGGGGTGCTGGTTGACAGCCGGCTGAACATGAGCCAGCAGTGTGCCCAGCTGACCAAGAAGGCCAACAGCATCCTGGCCTGTATCAGGAATAGTGTGGCCAGCAGGAGTAGGGAAGTGATCGTGCCCCTGTACTTGGCATTGGTGAGGCTGCACCTCGAATGCTGTGTTCAGTTTTGGGCCCATCACTACAAAAGGATATTGAGTTGCTGGAGCATGTTCAAAGAAGGGCAACGAAGCTGGTGAGGGGTCTGGAGCACAAGACTTCTGAGGAGCGTCTGAGGGAACTCGGCTTGTTTAGTCTGGAGAAGAGGAGGCTGAGGGTACACCTTATCGCTCTGTACAACTACCTAAAAGGGGGTTGTGGTGAGGTGGGTGTTGGTCTCTTCTCCCAAGTAACTCGGGATAGGACAAGAGGAAATGGCCTCAAGTTGTACCAGAGGAGGTTTAGACTCGATATGAGGAAAAATTTCTTTAGTGAAAGAGTGGTCAAACATTGGAATAGGCTGCCCAGGGAGGTGGTGGAGTTACCATCCCTGGAAGTGTTCAAAAAACATGTAGATGTGGCACTCTGGGACATGGATTAGTGGGCAAGGTGGTGTTGGGATGAGGGTTGGACTTAGTGATCTTAAAGGTCTTTTCCAACCTTAATGATTCTATGATTCTATTCTAAAGGTCTCCAGAGAGGCACCAAGGTGGTCTCCAGAGAGGCACCAAGGTGGCCTCCAGAGGTGCCATGAACAGCCCATGGCTCATAACCACTGCTGCCCAGCCCCAGAGAACACACTTGATAGGAAGACATCCAGCATTAAACAAAAGCTAAAAATCATAGTGACTAATGACACAGACGTTTTCCTGAGGGCTGGCACAGCCCACCGTGGACTAGCACTGACAGCAACTGGTCAGTGTGGCCTAATGAAACAAGCAGGGGCAGCACTTGCAGTTGTGGGAAGAACAGAAGAGGTTCCAGCAGTCACCACAGAGTGTTGCAAGTTGAACACCTAGAAAGGGCCTGCAAGAATGAGATGCCTAAGAGTACCTATCCATCGAAGCAGCCTTTCTTCCTCAGAATTGGCCCTGCCTCCTTCTTCATCTGTCTGTAGTTGCTTCTGCAGCTGGCCCACTGGTTAATGCACAGAATTAGACACCTCTGGACTCCTCACAGCAGTCATGAGGTCAGCAGCCTCCTGATACTCACACCAGGTTATCCTGCTATTAGGAAACTTTCAGCTTTCTTGCAGCACAGGTTTATCAACAGCATCGTTTCCTTGGGGCTCTAGTTAGCACCTTGTGGGATCTTCTGTGAAGCTGAGGAGATTGATGGGTGTGACCATCACAAAAAATAGCATAAAAGTAATAGTAAAAGGTTAAAAAAAAAGTAAAAAAAAGCATAAAAGTAAAAGGTGAGTGGTAATAAAATTGTTATAGAAGTAACAAGAAATTCAGCAAACAGTTCTGAGCTAGGCAACAGAAAGTGAGGCAATTAAATCAGAAAAAGCATCAAGGAAGGAAATTATATGAGTCATGAAGAGTTAAAGGCAGTTGACAGCAAATACAAAGGTATACCTCCACTGTTTGGTCCATGTGTGTTTTCTCCCATGGAAGGTGGTAAGGTTGTCAATCACTTGATTCAGATCTTTGTGTCACTATTAGGGATTGAAACGCATTTGGTGCATGACTGGTGCTGATCTTCTGCTTTACTTTCCTTCAGAAAGGTAGCTGGATATTGTGTACCCAGACTATACTGCAAAGCAAATGAATGCAAAGTAGATTACTTTTAAATCATACTGTGGCACCAGACCATAGTACTCCTGAGCCAAAAGGATTGCCACTAGTTCAACCCGTGAGTTGGATAAAAAAATAAAGGTGCAGTTGATAGCATGTTATCTAAAGTAAACCAGGCAGAGCTACTCAGGATCCAGCAAAGGATGAAAGTTTGACACTGGAGCTGTCAGTCTGTGCTAATATCCAGTTTTTGAAAGCATGCCCATAAAGCAAGAGCTCTATGCACTGAAGTACCAACAAATACCCACAGGACTGCTTTTAGAAATTATATTCATAGAAACTGTTGAGATCAAAGGGCACAGCTTCCACTGAGTCCACAAATTCCATATTTAGGTGTTCTTAAGATTACATTATATGCAGTTGAAATGTCCTGAACTGTTGCAAGATCAACAGTTGAACATCTGAAATGTTGAACATTTTCCTCAGTAATACTGAATGAGACCTGTTCTTCCCTTGTCCCAAACATTGTGTCTGGTGAAGAACTAGGAGGTCTTCTCAGTCTTCTGGATGTGGATCTGTTTCAATTTTTCCAGGGAAAAAAAAAAGTGTGTGTGCATCCATTTTCCTTTAAATTCAGAAGACAGATTCCAACTGCAAAAATCATAGAAATTTGCAATGCTGGCAATCTTAGGCAGGAAACTCTGAACTCAGTTCATGGTATTCTGAATTTACCGTCGGGGCAGGATCCTGAACCACGCAGCGCTGTGAAGTGAACATGCCTATACTGTCTTTTTATAGTAAGCTCCACAAGAAGATGGAAAGATTTTGATTAGCAGAAAGAAAAGTCAAACATTATGACAACACAAGCTTGAATAGTTAACTTTTTTAATATATGACAAGGTAGACAGAATAAAAACCCAAAAAGTTTATATGCAGCTCTTCCTTGCCCACTGTGTCTTTGCAGGCAGGTCCCTGTTTTCGCTCAGTGGCTTTCTCAACAGCAGCAAATGCAAAGTCTTCTCAGATCCTGTGGGAGTTGTGCTCATCCCACGTGAGAGCTGCCTCTCTGCCCCTGACCACAGACTCAATTTCTGCACAGGCGCTGCAGGCAGCAGCTCCACATGTGTCAGAAGTGTCACTCTCCTGAGCCTTCTCTTTCGCTACTCCAGAGGAGAAATGCTCCTCTTCCAACAACATGAGTCCAACTGATCACATTTGTGAAGTACATAATATATAACAGACAACTCACAAAGACAGGAAAAAAAAGAACTGATACCTCCCCCATTACAATCATCCAGAATTACTCAGATTGGTGCTTAATAGTTTCATACAAGTTCCTAAAAGTGCTGTTTAAATCTCTCATCCAGGCCAGCAGTTTAAAAGAAAGCATTCTGTGCTTGCTAAAAAGTTCTTTCTTGCAAACAAACACAAGCATAAATTCACTGTTTATCATAGTCACCATTTAAAAAGCTGTCAAAGTCAAGTCATCTCTTTCTCCTTATACAGCAGATAAAAAGCTTGATTTTAATACACATGGTGTTGAGATCCACCAAATCACCAGTGATATTACCTGTGGAGAAAATAGCATTAGTTCCCCACCTGTCTGAGAAGATCAGAGAAAACTGGTAATAGTCCATGTTACTGAATTCACCTTGATGCTTCTGGTGCATATGTGATTACTTTGAAGTTCCGTTTATGTTTATTTGGCTACCTTTCAGCAACAAAAACTCAAGTACCTTCTATCCTAATGTAAAATACTGTATAGATATAGCAGTGTTGCACCTGTAAAAAGACTGATGTACAGACAGTTTCTTGTAAAGGGTTTCTCGACCCATTAGGATGCTACTTGGCATTGCTATTTTATTATGAGAAACAGCTCTTTCTGGCTTCTGCTTTCTATTAATTTCAAAGGAAGCAATATTAGTGATAGATCAATAGGACCTAGGAGAGAAATCTAGTATGTTTTGTGTCTCCTTCCATGCTTTGTTTATATCGTATTTTCTCAAACATTTATTTTTCTTGAAATCCTGTGGGCTTCATTCCTCGCCTTTTCCATAGTCAGCATGTTAAAATCATCTGCAATGAAACAGCTCACACTGATTTTGTTCTTTAAAGATAACAACCAAATGAATCAGTAGCAGTGTCTGTGGAAGAACAATACTGCCCCTATTTATGAGCAGTTAATATTTGCAAGGCTGTCATGACTTGAAACTTAGGGATTTTATACTGCTCTGAGTCAAACAGCATGCACATAGCTGCTTAGATGTTTGAGACCACTAATGCATGTGTTGTAGCTGGTGCAAAATGATTGAAATATTATATATGGAAATACAGTCAGCAGATAGGAGGGGTTTTTTTCTTTCATCAAAAAAAGTCAGGAAATAGCATCAGCAAGGAAGCCTACAGGGCATAAATGATCTGTGAGAGGAGTTTAGGTCATGGTGCAGTATAGAAAAAAAAGTAAAAACAGCCCAAGAGCCATGACCTATTAATGAGGACTGGGATAAGATGCAACTAAACTGGAACTCCAATAAAGGGGTAGCACTTCCAGACAGATACTTCGAAGTGTTTTTATTTAAAAACTCCATAATGTTTTATATGAAAAGCAGATACTATTAATGATACTGTCACATCTAGATAACCAATCTGTCAATAAATATTTGAAAGGAAAACATTCAGCCAGCTATGAATGGCAGTTAATAAGCTAGTTGATGTTATTAACAGACAGAACAAAACTTTCCATACAAGAGGGTGGATGTCTAAAGTTTATTACATATTAGACACATTTTAGAAAATCTGGTTTAGATAAGAAATTGGTTCTTGGCTCATGACAAAACAAATACTGCTTTTGTGCTGCAACTGCTGGCAAATATTCTAGTTCTGAGATTAATTTGCTGTGATAGGAGCAGCAGGAGGGGGCTTCCCTGCCAGGGCAGGTGGACTGAGAGCTGACGGGGGACAGTGGGGCAGGCATGGAGAACTCACACAGGACAAATGGGGCAGGGACAGTGGCAGTGACCACAGACAGCCACGTCCCAGATCCACAGGGATGAGGATGGGACAAGGTTGATTCGGGAGGGCAAGCTGGTGGGTGAAGATCAGCAAGGTGCATGGCTGAGCACAGATGTACCTGTGGCATAGCTCAGGTGAGTGTCAGGGACACAGACCTGAGCTCACATGCAGCTCCTGCAGAAGGTGGGGTGGCCTCCACCAGGCTTTTCACTGCTCTTTCTCACATGGTTCTGACCCAAGGCTACGCAGCTGCACCATCCCCGACATGGCCTTGAACACAAGCAGACAAATGTTTGGAGCAGGGAGAGAGAAAATGCTTGTGGAACCTGCTGCTTCCCGACAACAGGACAGTGTATTTTCATGTAGGCTGCTGAGTGACCTGGTGACAATTTTGACTATTGGCACCAAATCCAAAGAGTCAAATTGTCACATATGTTTCAGTCGTTCTTGGTCTTTTGCTTATTGGATTGTTTGCCTGCATTTGCTTGCCTGCAGCCCTTTGCAACACACCGTAATAGAGTGATACCTATTTTAACAACCCTTCTGACAGAGATCTCCAGTGGGAATTGAGAATTCAGAAACTTCGCAATGCTGTGTTTGCTTTTTATAGAGGCTGCTGTGTTACCAGAATTGTGGACCAGACTTCATGAGGTTTCTCAGTCAGCAGGTCAAAAAAACCTCATGTTAAAATCAGGATTTATTAAACATAAAGATCAGATAGTAATGAACAAAAGAAATAATTTGCATAACATGCCCCATCTGGTTATGTCGAAAATTGTTTTGAAGGTGCTTTGCTCTTCTTTGTTAGAGAAAGAAAATGAAAATCCCTTATATCTTTCATAAGTCATGTGTTCCCTGTGGGCCCTGTACATCTTCTTCATGTCTTCTCTGTATTAAATTTTTCTTCTTCAGTTTATCAGGTCCTTTCTTTTCAAGTGTCAGTTGTTTAAGCATACCTCATTTCAAATCAGTTCTTGAAATAAGCTTCCCAGGAATCAGAGCTATCAGGGTCTTCCAACATTTTTTCAGTCTGCTGGACAGACTACTGTCGATCTAAGATTTGAATTAAGTCTGAATGATAATGAAAGAAGAATTTGCCATGCTTTTGACATCTAAGAATTTCATTCTAAATTAGGCTGAAACTAAATTCTAAACTGTCAAGATCAACAACAAAACCGAACTCACTTTCTAATATGACTCCTTTGTTCCAGAAGTGACCTGAAAAGCTATGATTCCCATTGCTAATTATGTGATTTCTCTTGTCTGTCTTTTATGATTTAAGATAACGATTTCACCACATCATTTAAATATTGCCATTAATATTTTATATCCAACATCTGCAGCAAAAGACCAAACTGTCATATCCACGATGCAGTGTGCCTGCATCACTCCTCTCTGATATGCAGGAAACCAAGATCAAGATCATGACATGCTGGCTTTCTGCATTTGAACAGACAGATCAATGAATGCTACTGTGACTTTCAAATGCAGACTTTAATTTTTTTTTCTGCTTTGAATTCAAATTGTATTTCAAATGAACTGTGAGAAATAAATTGGTTCAGGCAAGATATTAAGATCAAAATTCTCTCCTTTTTAAATTACTTTGTCACTCACCTCACGCTTAAACTCAAAGCATTATGTTTCTGTCACACCTTCCTTGTTTCTCAGAAAGTAGGAATGTACACAGGCAGGCAGAAATGGGAGACTGGCTTTCACCATGTGCAGTGTCGATCTTGCACAGTTGGGAGATCCTGTGCAAAAACACAAGGTTTCTAAACCCCTAGATCTTCTTAAACAGTTTACCAGTTCAGTGTATGATCAAGTTAGCAATAGTTACACTTCTATAGAAAGTTGATATGCCTATGATACTGTTGAAAATTGAGGCTATTGCATAACTTTTTCTACTGTGTTCTACTTCTGCCACTATTGCAAATTACTTTAAAATTCATAAAACCAGCATGGCATAACAAGCTGCACAGGTAGAGGCTTTGTATATTTTTATCTTCAATGGCTAGCTTGAAAATCTTCACTTGTGTCACTGAGAGGCAATTGTGAAAGAGAAATTGCAGCTCTTTACTTCTTAGTTAGCTTTACAAAATTCAGAAAAATAAGATGCCAGTGGTGTTTCTTAGTTTGTTATGAAAACAAGTTTTATGTGATTATGCTTTCTGTACCTGCGTTGCTATATGAATGCAGGTGGTGTGCTTCTGTGTACGTGATTCTGTCAATTCTATTCCAATAATATCTGGTTTGATTGTCCAATCTCAAGCAACTTTACAGAGGAATCTAAAACATATTAAATTGCCAAGAGTTACATGAAAAATGTGACCAGGTAGAGGAAAAAGACTTTTTTAAGCTTTGTCTGGGGGCGGAAAAAATATAGCTCAGCTTCAACCATTATAAAATATCAGATAACCTACGAGGGGAGATAAATTAGGAATAATATAACCAAGGCAGTATGTTTCATTTGCAGATTGATACCAAAAGTTCCATTCCTCAGTCTAATTTCTCCCCTTTATATGAAATCTTAGGTGCAAATCTGACATTTTTGTGCAGTCAGGATATTAATAATGTCTCTTTCTCTTTTGCTTTCCCTCACTTATGGATTCTCTGATGTGTAGTAAGAATTGAACTCATGCTACAGTCTTCATATACTCTGGTTTAAAAGGCAAGCAGACATAAGAAAAAGATCCATTGAAACCTAAATTTTATTAATGCTTTTGCTCACAAAATTGT
The DNA here is from genome assembly GCF_964289735.1 of Phaethon aethereus. Taxonomy (NCBI): domain Eukaryota; kingdom Metazoa; phylum Chordata; class Aves; order Phaethontiformes; family Phaethontidae; genus Phaethon; species Phaethon aethereus. Next base: position 54,188,636 of record NC_138575.1, on the reverse strand, counting down.
TTCATGTTGTAGTAATCATTAAAGGAATGTTGATCAGATAACTCTGACCCAAAGAAAATAATATACATAACTGCTGTTCTGAAAGATGTTTAATGAATGCTATAAGTAATTCTTACTCATTCTTGTTTTACAGATGAAGCAGATCGGTCACGATGGCTACAACCCCACCTCTGTAGCTGAATGGTTGGATTCCATTGAACTGGGTGACTATACCAAATCCTTTCTAATTAATGGCTATACATCGATGGACCTTGTGAAAAAAATATGGGAGATTGAATTAATTAATGTAAGTTGATCAATTTATAGCAGTAGTTCCTCCTAAATACATTATAGTACTTGCCCTTACATATCAAAGAGAAAGTACAAAAGCAAATTGCCCTACAAATACTGTTATCAAGTACTGTTAATGATTACAGCTTTCATGCCTATACCTGGGTTGACTGTACCCTTTGCTTCCATTTGCTTTGCCATTGTCTTTACAATGGTATTCAATCAGCATGATTGTGTCACTGCTTCAAGATGCTGAATGACATTTAAAAATATATTTTGGTAGTTTATAGCTGCAAAGCATAACTTTGCTTTTAAAGTGCCTAACAACAGTACTTCTTGTAAAGATACTTACAGGTTAATTTTTCCATGTGCTCTGGCTAAATTAAACATAAAATAAGGAAACCTTAAATATAGTTAATAAGTTACGCTAAAGGAACAAAGTATTTTATTTAATTATCACTTTTGCTTGAAACTGTATTTACATGAGTCAGTTAAATTAGATACCCACATATGGGCAACCATAAGTTTTAATGTGGACTGCACTGCAGAGTAATTTGGAATGAGATGAATTTTGTACTTTTACAGTGAAGACATTGACAGTACAGCTTTGCAAGTGGAATTTTCATCTAAGATAGTTATGTGTCTGAAAGTAAGTTTTTTCCTTTTATAAAAGATAGGTGATTATAGATTTGGATCTGCTGTGGCTTTTGAAATCAACGGTATTGTCAGTTTATCTGAACTTTAGTGCAATCCCTACATGGAGAAAAGACCAATGTCAGATTTTATTGGCTCTTCACAGGGAAAAGGCTGTGCTCTTCCTTCCAATACAGGAGATACTGCCCAGAACAGCCAAAGGGCTACCAGTAACCATAGGCAATCAAGCATAAGATAGAGCAGCTGACACAGCTTTGTACCGGGAAACAGTTCCCAAGTCCCAGGCTGGAGAAATGGAGAACATAATGATGGTGTGAAGCCATATTTCAACACAGTAACTGGTGCATGAGACACAAGCAGGTATAGCCCAAGGCCAGCATTTAAAGAAAAGAAAAGAAAAGGAAAAAAAAAAAGAAAAGAAAAAAAAAAGGAGGTATTTCATATTAACTGAAAGGCAAAACCATTGCATGTTAGAATTTCTTTTCTTGCGATCACATTACAGTTAATGTTAACTAGCATAAAAATGTAGAGTAAGAGTAAGGACCAAACTCTGCCTTACATGTTATGTCTGTTGCCTTCAATATATGTTGCAGGTGTATAACTGAAGTCAGGGTATGATTGATGGTAAGCTATTTATAACCGTGAATCTTTTTTCTATAAGTGGATGGAATTTTAATAAGAACTGAGGACCCTTTCCTCCAGAACCTAATATAGATTAACAACCAGCACTGAGTTGAAAAAAGTGGAAGTCTCTGCTCTCATTTCTTCTGTAACTTAATGTTGCATCCCAAACATTTTGCCATAATCAATTTGGAAACAAATTACCCTTTAGCTCCCCCAAGTGGATCATTAAAACCTCATTAAAGGCTTGTGGTTTGATTCCAAACTTGCTTAAACTGATGAAAAGGGAAGTACCTGCACTGAAGTTAACTGGAAAACACTTCTGTAAAATTAGTATAAACCAGACCAGTGTCTGTCCCTCTAAGTTTACAGCTTAACATCATGTTCTCATTTAAGGCCTGTACCTCTTAGGAAGACACTCCCTTTTTTCCATCCTGGGGGTGCTGGTTGACAGCCGGCTGAACATGAGCCAGCAGTGTGCCCAGGTGGCCAAGAAGGCCAACAGCGTCCTGGCCTGTATTAGAAATAGTGGGGCCAGCAGGAGTAGGGAGGTGATCGTGCCCCTGTATTTCGCACTGGTGAGGCCGCACCTCAAATACTGTGTTCAGTTTTGGGCTCCTCACTACAAGAAGGACATTTGAGTTGCTGGAGCGTGTTCAAAGAAGGGCAACGAAGCTCATGAGGGGTCCGGAGAACAAGTCTTGTGAGGAGGAGCTGAGGAAACTGGCGTTGTTTAGCCTGGAGAAAAGGAGGCTGAGGGTACACCTTATCGCTCTGTACAACTACCTAAAAGGGGGTTGTGGTGAGGTGGGTGTTGGTCTCTTCTCCCAAGTAACTAGGGATAGAATGAGAGGAAATGGCCTCAAATTGTACCAGGGGAGGTTTAGACTGGATATGAAGAAAAATTTCTTTACTGAAAGAGTGATCAAGCATTGGAACAGGCTGCCCAGGGAGGTGGTGGAGTGTTCAAAAAACGTGTAGACATTGCATACTGGGACATGGTTTAGTGAGCATGGTGGTGTTGGGTTGACAGTTGGACTTGATGGTCTTAAAGGTCTTTCCCAACCTTAATGATTCTGTGATCCTGTGATTCTGAGTTGCAAGACGAAGCTGTTAAACAGTTGTTTAAATATTTGTCGAGTTATAGTTACCCATAGAGAGAAATATTTCTCCCATCTGATATATCATTGGATTATGTTGTTCAAGAGTAGAGTAAGTAGAAATTCTACATTCTCAGAATTTCTATTTTAGTCCAGTCAGTATATACTTAATTCACACCAATAGGTAGTAGCTAACTGCAATAAAATAATGTTCACTGAGAAAATCCGTAGCTTAGAAAAGTATTTAATGTTTTTTTTCCATTTCAACTGAGGGGAATCTTTCAGAAATGGACAAAAAATTGGTTTGAAGCATTGTGCAGTGTGGCAGAACAAGATACTTATCTCTGACCAGCACGCCTGCTGTCTGAAATCAATTTCAAAAGTCTCACTTCCCATTCAGGTGATGGCAAACATGAGCTTATTACAGAAAGTTTTTCATAAAGGAATGCATAAAGGTCAAAGCCCCTAACTCTGGAATAGAACTCCTGACTTGAGTAGGTCAGAATCCAGGCACTTGATAAATAAGAGAAAAAACAGACTCAACATCCTGAAAAGAATTCAGAGTACCCTTAGTTTAGTGGTTCTTGGTGCTTAAGTTGTAGTTGCAGCAAGAAGTTTCATTTGTACTTATGCCAAATATGCAATAAAAAAGTATCAAGGGCTACAGATATGATATGTTTTTCATCTTAGCCATCAGTTTAAACAGCTGCAGCCACTGAATTTGACATAAAAGCCATTCCTGCTTTGGTGCAAGGAATCCCGTAGTTCATATTTGGTGATTCTTTCAATTAAGCCATTGGGAAATCATCCATGGGTTCTGGAGGGGTAGAAACCAATTTGAAGGTAGAGATAATATCTTCTGTTAGGTAAACTAGCATAGCTGAAAGGACAGGGGAGAGAAGGGAACATTTAATTTTTCAAAAGCCCTTTTTTACATCTTAAAAAATGAAGGTTCTTTGTCATCTACGTTCTACACTTTTTGTGATCATCAACTTACATGCCTGTGGATGAAATTCTTGAGTTTTTACATTTTTTTTCCTGGCTATAAACTAGTAATAAGGTCATCCTTTATCATAATACATCTCAGTATACTATTGTGAGTTTTATTTATCACATGCCTCTGAACTTCCATGTGTGATGCTGACCAAGATACTTTTCTTCTACTTCAGGGCATAAATCTATTCAATTAAGTTATTAAAGTTAACAGTTCATTTTTTGAAAGGCAGAAAGAAGAAAGCATATTGTGAAAGTCTCCCTGCAGCTGAATGAAGCTAGTCTCCCTAAATTCCCTTCATAAACTACAAAGGATGGCGAAAGAAATGGTCATCCACAGGATGATTCAGGGTGGTTAAATTATGGTTAATTATCTGAATTGCTTGTTTGTTTCTCGCTACTGACATACAGAGATGCTAAGAAGATTAGCTTTAGTATGAGTGTTGATCTGCTTAGGGTGGAAAGGCTCCGCAGAGGGATCTGGACAGGCTGGATCGATGGGCTGCAGTCAATTTTATGAGATTTAACAAAGCCAAGTAAGTGCCAGGTCCTGCACTTGGGTCACAACAACCCCATGCAATGCTACAGGCTTGGGGAGGAGTGGCTGGAAAGCTGGCTGGTGGAAAAGGACATGAGGGCAGGGATTGACAGCCAGCTGAACTTGAGCCAGCAGTGTGCCCAGGTAACCAAGAAGGCCAACAGTCTCCTGACCTGTATCAGAAATAGTGTGGCCAGCAGGAGTAGGGAAGTGATCGTGCCCCTGTACTCTGCACTGGTGAGGCCGCACCTCGAATACTGTGCTCAGTTTTGGGCCCCTCACTACAAAAGGACATTGAGTTGCTGGAGCATGTTCAAAGAAGGGCAACAAAGCTGGTGAGGGGTCTGGAGAACAAGTCTTATGAGGAGCGTAGACTGGGTAGATGAAGGGAGAGCAGTGGATGTGGTTTACCTTGACTTCAGTAAGGCTTTTGACACTGTCTCCCAAAACATCCTCATAGTGAAGCTCAGGAAGTATGGGTTGGATGAGTGGACTGTGAGATGGATCAAGACCTGGCTAAGCAACAGAGCTCACAGGGTTGTGGTCAACAGTGCAGAGTCCAGTTGGATGTCTGTAGCTAGTGGTGTTCCCCAGGGGTCAGTACTGGGTCCAGTTTTGTTCAACATCTTCATCAATGACCTAGATGAAGGATTGGAATGTACCCTCAGCAAGTTTGCTGATGATACAAAACTGGGAGGAGTGGCTGATAGACCAGGAGGCTGTGATGACATTCAAGGGGATCTGGACAGGCTGGAGAGTTGCATGAAGGGGAACCTCATGAAATTTAACAAGGACAAGTGTAAAGTTCTGCACCTGGGGAGGAACAACCCCATGCACCAGTACAGGTTGGGGGTTGACCTGCTGGAAAGCAGCTCCATGGAGAAGGACCTTGGAGTCCTGGTAGACAATATTATCCATGGGACAGTTTGGCCCTGGTGGCCAAGAGGGACAATGGTATCCTGGGGTGCATTAAGAAGAGTGTGATCCGCAGGTCGAGAGAGGTTATCCTCCCCCTCTACTCTGTGCTGGTGAGGCCTCATCTGGAGTACTGTGTCCAGTCCTGGGCTCCCAGTTCAAAAGAGATAGGGAACTTCTGGAGAGAGCCCAATGGAGGGCTACGAGAAGGATTAAGGGACTGAAACATCTCCCATATGAGGAAAGGCTGAGAGACCTGGGGCTGTTTAGCCTGGAGAAGAGAAGGCTAAGAGGGGACCTTATCAATGTCTATAAATATCTGAAGGGTGGCTGTCAGGAGAATGGGGCCAGTCTTTTTTCAGTAGTGCCCAGTGATAGGACGAGAGGCAGCAGGCATAAACTGCAGCACAGGAAGTTCCACCTCAACATGAGGAAAAATTTCTTTACTGTGATGGTGACGGAGCACTGGAACAGGCTGCCCAGAGAGGTTGTGGTGTCTCTTTCTCTGGAGACCTTCAAAACCTGACTGAATGCGTTCCTGTGCAACCTGCCCTAGGTGATCCTGCCTTGGCAGGGGGTTGGACCAGATGATCTTCAGAGGTCCCTTCCAGCTCCTACCATTCTGTGATTCTGTGATTCTGTGAGTGGCTGAGGGAGCTGGGATTGTTTATCCTGGAGAAGAGGAGGCTGAGGAGAGACCTTATCCCTCTCTAGAACTACCTGAAAAGAGGCTGTAGCGAGGTGGGTGCTGGTCTCTTTTCCCAAGTAGCAAGTAATAGGACAAAAGCAAATGGCCTCAAGTTGCACCAGGGGAGGTTTAGATTGGATATTAGGAAAAATTCCTTCACTGAAAGGGTTATCAAGTGCTGGAACAGACTGCGCAGGGCAGTGCTTGAGTCACCATCCCTGGAGGTATTTATAAGACGTTTAGATGTTACGCTTAGGGACATGGTTTAGTGGAGCACTTGGCAGTGTTAGATTTAGGGTTGGACTCAATGATTTTAAGGGTCTTTTCCAATCTAAATGATTCTATGATTAACCTTTGTGAGTTACCCCTTACTCCCATAGGACTCTGGAATGATCAGAGCTTTGAATCTTGTTATCTTCCTAAAAAGAACAGTTCTTACTCTATTTTCAACACTGTTTTACCATTCTTGGAAGTTACTATCTAGGCAAGCACATTTTAAAAAAAGCTGCAAGGAGAATGCCAAGCATATGAGAGAGGGAGAAGGTCTGAGACACTGGTGGTAAAGACCATCCTTGCTTCCAGCTTCCCTGGTCCTCCAGCTACCTCAGTGGCATTAAGAAACAAATATATTATGCAGCTTCCTGCAATTTATTGCAAATTATTCCAGCAAGGTAATGTCTGTGCTAACTTACAGGCTAGTTTCTTTCAGACTTTTATGTATACATGTATAGTGTGTGTGTTTCTTCAAGCACAATCAAGCAGCAATTACTTAAAGCATTTGAATAAGAAATCATTTTAAGTTATTCATTTGTGTTTCTTACAAGCTCCCATCAGTATTCTCAGTCCTTTTGCAACGAGCCAGACTTTGAAATTTAGATTCCGTTTCACTAATTAATTTGTTATTTAGATCAAGAATCTTCCCAGATCCATTTGCTTCATTATTTTCTCAGATACGTGCTTCCTGGGAGGTACTGTTCTATTTTCCTTATCCTGGGATTGCAAGTATTCAGAGTGCCTTCTCCCAGCATTGGCTTTCACAACACTTCTGTGTTTGTTTCCCAGGTTTCTTGGCTCATTAGAGAGGTCAGATTCTGTACCCACATTCAGATATTAGTTATTCAATGCTGTAGCTATGTGGAACTTTTCTGAAACATATATAATCTGCTGAAAAAAAGTTCACTGTGTTCTGAAATCCCCTAACCCATCTAAAGTGCGCACCTGTGCTTTAAAGTATAAATGCTCTTCTACATGACTCATCACATTATCCGTGTCTGTTACTCTGTATTACTTACGTAACCCTCCCCCTTGGGGATTCACTTTCTTCAGGTTACTTTTACCAAAGAGATTCTTCAGGCAAGATATTAAACAGCTTAAAAGCACAAAGCAAGTTATTTGTCATCTAACACACACAATGCATTGTGGGACTAATGAACTAGGCATTAAATCAACCCCCACAAAATGAGTCACTAAGTCTACTGGGCAAGTAGTCATCACTCAGGTAGGGAAGGGCTGGCCTCTGTTGCTCCTGGAACAGGTTGATCTATGATGTTGCTGAGTTGCTGTCTTCTGATTTCCCTTTTTTCCTTGGGATTTTATACCTTTTCATGTGAGTGTTGTTATCCTTGAATCCTTGAGGTGCCAGTTTCCCCTGTGTCAACAATCTTACTTATGTCTGCAACTTTACCTTTCTTATCTTCCATGCTTCCAGCCTGTGCACTCTCACAGCTCCTTCTCACGCCCTAGCAATTTTCTTAGAAGAAAACTGAGAATGGTTGCACAGTTGCCCTGTACTGAAAGTAGGCCTTGAATCACAGATAGCTGAACTCCTGGGAGGAGGGTTACATGTTAGTGGCCTGGTTTACATTTCTTCTCAATTAGCTCATCCTGCACTGCGAGCTTCTTCTATTTTTGTACATCCATCTTGCACATGGATGATTCAGTCTTTGTCTCCTGTAAAATTAATGTTTACCAAATGGTTTCTTAAACTCAATTACTGTCCAGATTTTGAGCTTTTGGGGAAGTGTTCTTGATGCTGTCTCTCACAAATTGCATTCCTGGTTCACATTAGGGTATAATGATTACTGCTCAGGATCAGATCAAAGATACTAGAGAGAGAAAATAGCTACCAATGGACTGCCTTCCATTAGTTTATAGCTAAATACTGGACCCTCCACAACATCATTGACAAGTTCCACAATTTAATTTAATTATATACTGTGTGAAACGGTGATTCTTTAGTTATATTAAAGGCTGCTACATCATCATTTCACTGCAGCCCACTAGGTTTTGTACTGTAGGAATGGAAGAGCATGAAAATGGCCATACTGAAATAGATCAGAGGATCTGCCCAACCCACTGTGCTGTCTATAAAAATAGCCTTAAACAGGTGACCAGGGAAGGCTATGCAGATAGGACAAGCATATTATGAACTATCTGCATAGCATTCTTCTAGTCATTAATAATTTTTAGCTCAGGAACTTCTGGGATTGGGCAAGTGCTTCCCATCTGGTCTTTGTCTTTCTTACCTTGAATGAGTTATCATCATCATCAGGTTCTGTGATCATACTACTAGCCTCTTTCCTATGGAATTTATAAATATATTGAACAGCAGAGGTCCATTCACAGATCTCCAGAAATTCCCTAAGAACCTTCTTCCACTGCACTTTCTCCTACAGTTTCCTGGTTTAACCAGCTATTTATCCACAAAAGAACCTCTACTTATGTCTTAATGCCATGACTGAGTTGCTGTTTTTTTTCCTTAAAAGCCTTTAGGAGTGTCTTCATCAAAAGACTTTAGAAATCCAGGCAAACAAGCAGATCAAGCCGATCATGAACCTCATTAACATTCTTCTTGACTGTTTCAAAGAATTCCAGTAGGCTTTTGAGAGATGAGGTGCCTTAACATGCAGTCACTTTAACTCTTCCCAGTTGTATTTGTCTGTGTGTCCACTACTAGTATGCATTATTGAATTCCTACTAATTTGCCTTGGACAGGCTTAGAGGCTAGTATTTCCATGAGTCTTCCATGAACTCTTTTAAAAAATTGTCATCAATTTTGTAACCTTCCAGTCCTCAGAAAACAAGAAGGTTTGAAGGGAAAAGTTACACATCATTGCTAGCAATTTAGCAAGTTCATCCCTGAATTCCTTCTCTATTTATCTTTTCTGTGCTGTGGTTCACTTTGCACATTTCTATCATTTCTCCTTTCAGTCATCTCATTTGCAGATGAAGAGTCTTAGTCTATTTAGCCATTCCATACTTCCAGAAATCCTTGCTCTGTATCTTTCTAGTCCTTCTCTGTAGAGCTCCAATACACAGAGTGCCAGCTATACATGACTAATTTCAAAGTCAAAACTGCTTTATACATATTTAGCTTAAGCCTATAGCTCTAAGTAATAGCAACCAGTGTACTGAACTTAGTTCTCAAAACCCTTCTGAGGCCTAAGCCAACTAATGCACCTACAATCTTAGTACAACTTACAATCTCTGCTTAAAGAACTTAAAAATGGACTACATACTGCATTCAGATTCCTTGACCAGGTTAGTGTCTCAGCAGCCTCCCCATCTACTCCAACAAAGCAGATAGCAAGTCCACAGCTTCATTGGGTAATACATACCAAAAGGATGGATTTTGTACAGTGCTCACTTGACAGCTCAATTTCCCATGCTCTGCAGCATGAAAAAATACCTTTTTCTTAGGAGGGCTGTCCTTCAGATTCTGTTTGACAAATTACTCTGCAACTCTTCTTGTTATTACTTCGTTTCCCAAGCGTGCCACTCTGCAGAGGCAGTTTTTGAAGAGGAATGAAACATTACACCTCAATAACATATTCTTAGACATTGCAATTGCAGATCTACAATTCCTTCTACCTCAGAGCCCTGTGCTAGATTTCAGATCACTGAAAAGAATTAAGAGTGCTTGAAGCCAGAGTCCTTTCCGATCTGCCAGAGACATTGCTGACTGATAAAGGTGCCCATAGTTGTTCATGTAGTTGCCTTCTAAATGGCTCCAACAGTTTTGATAATCAGAAGAGCTTTCAAGACTGAGTCTGCATTAGCAATAGGCTGCAGGATCTCAACTTACTAGGTATTTTGTGATTAAAAATAACTTCTATAGTTGTTGAGTTTAGAAAATTCTCCGTATGACTTTTTCTTTGTTCACTCTTTCCAAACATTCAAGAGCATATTACTAGTGTACTTGATTAAGAAAGTACTTGAGGTTAATTTATGAGAACCAATACTTTAAAAATATCTACATACATAAACATGTGCACACCCACATATGTGCGTATGTATGTATGTATTTATATATAAATGTATAGAACTTGAAAGTAAAGAATTCTCCAGCAAGCTAAATGATGGACCATCACACTTCAAATACAAATGTCATCTCTGTAGAGACAACCATGTGATGTTCTGGTGCAAAATCAGAAGTCTTGTGTTTCAAAGTTTCTAAGTAGCATAGAATTCTTGAGAATCTCTCTGACATCCTGCAAAAACAAATGTGCCTGTTTTACTGAGGAAAAGCTATTTCTAGCCTTTGAAAGATTTATGAGAATCTTTACAGTTCCCTGGCAGACAGACTGAACTTTAGGTCTGCTCACTCATTAGTAAAGTAGTAGTCTATGTATTGGATGCATTAAGACATGTAAGAAAATCTTTTCTACTACATTTGTGGTGGTTTTTATGTTAAATAACTACAATTTTGAAAAGTTAATGCACAGCCTTGGTTGGTTTAAGGAAATACGAAAGAAACCTTCAATATCCATTCAAATTCTCAGTCTCATCTGTTTGCAAAACTATCCTAATTAACATAAATAATAGGACCAAGAATGAAGCGTTTTTTTGACAACAGGATAATTGCTTATATATTTCAAATCAAATACTCCAAAGATGGTTTTGGAACTGAATAACTTTGATCATGATGTATTGTTTCTTCATGAAGACATGTATATGGATTTCCTCAGTTGCTCCTACATTAGCAGAACAATGCTGCGAATGAGATTACATTAATATGTGTTAGCTGTTACAGTTGTAAATACAAATCATAACTCTCTGAATTACTCTATTTCCCTTTGAAATTGGATCAGTATGTTCATTGCATGTACAAAAAAGTTATGAGATGTTATACAAATAGCAAATTTTTTTCCATACACAATAGCTGCGTGGTTTTTGTTTATCCAGGGCAGCCACAGAGGTCTCTCTGGGGTTTTTTTCAAGAATTAAATACTTACCAATTGCAATCATATAGTAAATTTGCTCCATTGGATCTTGCATTTGAAAATTATTCTTTCTGCAGTCAGAATCTTTCTGCTTTGTGTACTGGTAGCATCTCCATCAGTCACTCAGTTCTCAAATGACTGTGGATGTTACTGATCATTTAGTAACTGTTGTTATGTTGTAGTATTGCAGTGGATGTTTCTAGAAATCTCATTGGAATCTCTTCACCCTCAACAAATCCATGTGCCAGTATTGTTAACTTCATAACGTTTGACTCCTCTGTACAGTTTCTGGGTATCACATTTTGCATAGGTACTGAACTCGTAGCCTCTGAGTGATTTGATGTGCAAGCTTCCATCTGTTCCTCATGGTAATGCAAAATACTTTTTAAATACGTCATCCTCTTTCCTCTATACTGCTACTTGCAAAAGATCAGGAGATGACATAAACCATGGTAATTTCTGCAAACCATCTACTGTTTACCTCTTCCTACTCCCTCTTTGGATCGTGGCAGTGCTCAGACTCAGGACAAGTGGGAGGAAAAACACTTCTTTTAGTTCAAATACAGTGCTTTATTCAGTTTACAACACAGCATGGTAAAGAAAGAAAGAGAAAGCATTTGCACTGTGGACATTTTAACAGCATTTATTTTTTGGTAGGAAAATGATTCTTTTGTAATCCATCTGGTGTCATTTTGCACTAGAGGTTATTTAAATAGAAGAGATTATGTAAGTACTTTGAAATCATTGCCCTAATTCTATATTTACATTTCCTTATATTATGACAATAATAAAAAAATATTGTTTTCTGATTAAAAAGTGATAGTAAAATAACCATGTTTGATCAGCAAACCTAGCCATTGAAATTTGCAGATTCCTTTTAATGTTTCCCATTTCCTGCATTTATTTTTAAATTTAAGGATTTTAGTCATCTCAAAATGATATAAATTTTTAACAATTATTTCTACCTCTTTTCTGAGGTAAATCTTTGTTCTTATATTAGAATTCTTAAAATGAGAGCTTTTTTCCCCCCTCTCTCTTTTTCTCTTTTTTCTTTCCTTCTGCCCCACGCTCTGTTCAAAACAAATTATAATCAAGTAGTGATTGGCAGCAATTTTTAGCACTAATAATCAAAGCTGAGCAATTTTAGCACCTATTGTGTTCCACCTGCAGGATCATTTTCTTGTCCTGTAACACACTGGGTAGCACAAATGATTGATTTATAATGCAAGATAATTTTTCTATTAAAGCAACCTACTCTGCCTAGTGCTAGAGAGGGTACTGTCTCTGAAGTATTCTAACAAAATCTCCATCCATTCAGGCAGCAAATACATTGCCTTATCATCTGATTTTCTGTCTAAAATCTTAGTGTTCTATAAGAAGGTTCATATTTCACATTTCAGAACGTGATCCCCTTCCCAGGGAGTACAGCAGAAGCAGCCCAACCCAAGACTTCTTATGCTTTTTTTTAAAGCTGGAAAATAACCTCTCTTCCCAGCCTAAAAGTTCCCTACAAAAACAGATAAAATAAATATTCACTAAATATTTTGTCGTCCTAGGCAACAACTTGTTCTGCCTTCAGCAGCTTAGAAGAGCCCTGGATAAAGAGTTATATTTTAACAGCTTAACCTTTTCAGTGTTGGTGAGCCTGCAAGAAAATTTGATTTCTATTTTAAAATAATGTACTTTTCCAGATTCTTTAATCTGGTATTAATTTAGACATTTTAGACACACCCTATTTTGAATTTGGCCTCCTAAACATGCAGTCTTAGGATAGCATCCTTCATTACAATAATAATTGTAGATTGTAGTAAAGGTAGTTCCTCTAAAATAATTTCATTATGAATATTGAAATTTTGTGTTCTAGACAATATTTGTGCTAGTTTTGCTGGAATAAATTTATTGTTTCAAATGTTTGCATTTGCTGTCCCCAGACCCTACCTCTCATAGTTCTAGCTTACAGCATTTTGGAACAGATTGTGTTGATTGAAGGTCAATGTAAAATACTTGAAGTTTGCAGTAGACAAATGAACACAGTGATGTTAATGTTGTAAATCAATACTTCTGTCTTTACTGTGAAGAAAATTTTTACTGATAAAACTCATAAAAAACTATGCCTTGTTTGCAAGGAAATAAAGCTGCAAAAATTATTACTTAATATTTTCAAGGACTGCAGTACTATTTTGATGCTTTTAAAAGAATACTGTGCTTTCCAAGTAACTCTTCTATTCAGCAGTGTGCAAAGGAGAAATCATTCCTCTTTAAAATATTTAAATTTTTTTTTCTACTTCTTCGTTGCTTTATAGGATATTGTGAGGAGTTGATATTTCCAGTAGAAATTCCCTAGAGCTTATGAGGTCTTGACTAGCATCATTTGTCTTCTGTTATGACTTATTTTAATAGTTAAAAGTGAAGAGGACTGAATGGAAGTCATTTTAGCTATAAGGATATTGAAGATCAGAAACATTTTAGAAACATTTTCCCTGTACTGCAGATTTTGTCAACATTCTCAGGTGTAAGAGCAAATGCAGTCCTGTGCCATATAGACATGTAGGCCAATCAGAGTGACTAATGTGCCAGAAATAGGACAGCAGCATTATCCTGGGTCTTCTGCCTGATTCTCCCCTCTCATTGTTCAGAGCTAGCTTGGATATCCCTGCAATCCACCGCATTTGTATCATACAGACACAGTCCTGGATTTCAAAACAGAGTGAAAAGTATTATACTGAGATTATCAATAGAAGTAAGGTCAGAATTTTTCAACACAATAAAGATGAAGGGAAATATTCACTTAGCTATAAAAGGTTCTATTGCAGCCTACAGCCAACAGGGCTTGAGTCCTTAAAGTCATCTTCAAGGATTTCATCCTTCGTTGTTTTTAACTTTCAAAGGAATAAGGTTTCACTTTCCATAAAGGGCAATTCAAAATTCTAATAGCTGCTGGTGCTGAGAAACCTTTCATATTCAGTCTGTATTATTTCAAAATTACATACCATTATCTCCAGTTATCAGTTTTCTACAGATGTAAATAACACATTGGCAGCCTCAATGTTTACACCCTTGAAATAGTTATTGGCAGGTATTTGTAATCCTTTTCATAATGTTCAAGTCATTGCAAGGTTATGTACATGTAACTCCTGATTTATATTCCTACCTCAGTTTGTACTTTTTCTCATTCATTGCTTATCTTAAAGAATGTTCTGCATATCATGTAGAGATCTTAAAAATGCAGTATTCATCCAAAAGTAGTATGTTGTATGGATTTTAATTCACTGCCACCATTTCAAAAAAGAATTTGAGAAAATGCAGTTAAACATGTTTCTAAGTGCAATGATACTCAAAATTGTATTCACATAATGAATTACCATGTAGCTGTTGCAAATCTGTTACTCTATTAATAGAAAATGAGAGATCTTTCTAGTTCTATGGGGTTCAAAACAGAAAGTCAGTTTCAAAATCTCTTACAGTGTTTTATCTGTGTTTTTTCGTCAATGAATTAAGCACCTGATTCAGACGCAGTAATGACAGAAGCTACTGGAAAAAATATAGTTAGACCTTACTTATACTTTTGTTCAGATACTAAAAGCTGGATCGGAACCTGGCTGAGACACAGTTCGGTCACATGAACATACTCATCAGGAAAGGATATACATCAGTTTTCCAGGTAGAAGCTTTTATCGTTCTGGAGGAGTCAGCCCAAGCTCCTAGCCATCCTGATTTGCTCAGGGTCTAGACTCCATGCTACAATTTAAAACAACAAATTCAGTAAGAAATATATTGGGTAGTTGCAGGTGAGCTGCTAATGACTGTCTGGCAGTCTCTATCATCAAAAAGGTTTTCTCATCATCCCCTCCTCCACATGCATGATCTACTTGAAGATGGAAAACACAGTCATAATGTCTTCCTTTAAAATCTTATCCCTCCAGTAAGCCTCAAACAAATGCATATGCACTCATGTACACACATAAAGCAGAAGAACAAAATTATGCAGAGCTAAGTATTTTAAACATTTGTGTTCCCACATGCAATATGGTTCTGCCCTGTTTTCAGTGAACGTAACAAAACACAAGGTAGTGCTTCCTGTCTTGTAAATGTATGTAAGATTTATATAAGCAATAGATAAGCATCAAAGCCATAGCCAAGGAGGATGGATGGCAAAACACCAGGCTAGTTCATAAATTCACATTATTAAAGAGTAGTGATAGATCTACACTACTTCTTTTCTTGAAGCTGAACAGCAATTTGCTTCCTACGTGCTTTTAATAGCAAAGTATACAATACCACCAGTACATGACATCCACAGAAAAAGTTCATTATCTTGGGTTATCTACTCTGATCTGTGAACATTTTTTTTGTTAATTTGTGGCTCCCTGGGAAGCAGAAGCATAAGATGTGACTTAATATAAGAGGAAAAAAAATGACAGAAGTTTAATATGTCTCTAAGCATATGGAGTGGTTGGCTTTGGAAATTCACTGGAACTGAAGCGTGGGAAAAAGGAAACTGAGAACTGAGGGGAGTTAGTAGTAAATGAGGGAGTTATATGCAAGGATGAGATGTCAAGAGTGGGAAACAACTGCCATTAGATGCTAATGGGCTTAACAAGAAAGACTAGAAATACATAATGAACTAACACACACAGAGTATATAAGTATCATATAAAACAGAGAAAGATTAACTTAACATCCTTACTTTATATCTATCTAAAATGTAAACAAATGAGTACACATCTATATAGAGTGTTTCAAATATTCAAGATTATTTTCACAATTAGGTTTTATCTGTTTTCCTGTAGTCTTGCTGGCTCTTTGTGGCAGGGAATCATCTTCATGGACTGATAGAGAGCTCCTAGAAGACTCTTTAAAACATGATCTGAAATTGTAGTTTCTCTTGTTATTTTTACTACTGTTATTAATTAAAAATTACAGGATATCAGAATGATGATTTACAGAAAATGTGAAAGATGACCACATATAGATGACCAGATGTCTTCTATATTGTAGATGAAATAAAACATTGAATAGTGTTTCAGGTAAGAAGGTTTGTGTCAAGAATACCTTGATGTGAGAAGGAGTTTTAAAAATGGTTCTTTGAAGGTGTTTCATTTAAGCTGAGTTTCTAGGCAAAATATTTTCCTGGCAATTTTGGTATAATGTATTTCAGCTTTTCACCATAAGATTTCTAATGGTCTTTGAAAATCAGATAAGGAAGAGAAGCAAACAGGCTGCTATCTTCTCTACATTTCCCCAGGGATTTAACACAGGTTATTCCAATGTGTCAAGGATAAAACCCCCTCGCTGTTTTGCAGGAGGTGCTGTTAAGCAAAATGGCTAAGGTTTTGTGTTTATTGCTGTCAATTTGTTATACTACCATAAGCAACAGCATTTTAGCATTCCATTTGGTTTTGTTCTCATAAGTATTTTTTCCTGTGTAAGTATGCAATAAGCTACTGTATTTTTCTTCTGAGAATCAAAGAAGATATTGCTTATAATTCAGCACAGACCCATTAATAGGGCAGTGAAGAATTTTATTTGGTCCTGAAACTCACTCATTTAGTTTGACTGTGCATATAGCAATTATCAAGACAGTAAATATACTTAGAGGGCCTGAAATACAGATCTTCTGATGGGAAAATGCCAAGGTAAGTTTCAATGAATAAGAGTCAGAAATGTGTTTACTGATACTGCAGAAATCTGTCAGCAGAATCACAACAAACATAATTCTGAATATCTGAAATCTTGTGCTCAGGTTCAATCTTTGTCACGTCCTACTGATGTCTTGAAAGTGGCAAAATTATTAAAAAAAATAATAATACCTTTCCCAGTTATCTGTCAAAGTGAATGTAGGATGATGTGGTAAAGGGGATATCTCTATAACAAATCATTTCACTGACTTGTAAGAGAGAATAATATTACTAATAATAGCCCCAGTCAGTTTTTTACATGCAACTAGTAAAATAATAATAAGAATTTAGCATGCTTTTTTATTTCTGAAGGTAGCTGACACTTGACTTTGAAAAATACCATGTGGAATCAAATCTTTTTGTTGTTCATTTTGTTTTCTGCTTCATCCTTTTTATCTCAAGGCCAGTTTCAATGAAAATGTTTTGGAGCTCTGTTTGGTCTCACTGTGAGTTTCCCACCTGAGTTCCTAACCCTGTTTAGCTGACATCCTGAAAGTAAGTTGTAATGGTGCGTAAAGACCAAACAGTGGTCAGTACAATATACATTCTGGGACATATCTGGAGGTTTTCTATCATCAGTGTTTTCACCAAAGAAGTCTTGCAAGCAGCTGAAAATGGCTTGGTGGTATATATGTCGTTCTGTGCATGTGAGTGTGTTAAGTTCTGGAGATCTTCTGTATCTCCTCATAAAATTTATTAATATTTTAGTAACCCAGCATGTTTATTCAGTGCATTGTTTGCCCTGAGGCTCCTGAGAATGTTTTAAATGTATGAACTAAAGTGACTGTTGCGAGGTTTATAGGTGATAAGTAAAGCTGTGTACATAGTAACAGAAAAAAGAAGCTCTACGCAGTCATTGAACAATCAGCTTCTTGTGTTATGTTTAACTTGCTGATGTCCTCCCTCCCCTGGCTTTTATTTTTTAACACTTTTCCTTTGCCAGCCTTCATATGATATTACAGCATGAGCAATAACAAACAAGACCAATGACATTCTGACGATGTTTTGACCACAGTCTCCCTCTTCTCATGGATAAACAGAAGGAACCTCAGTTACCTTGTTCAGTATTTTAGAGTGCATCATCTAACCAGCCATTCCCAAAATGCTTCAAGTTTCTGAAAATGGTTTAAGGCACATCTTTACTAAATCATGCAAAAAAAAGAGCAATGTTGGGCACAATTCACAACTGTGTCTTTCATCTGTGCATTATATTAATTGGTCTTTTTACATATTCCAGTCATTAAGTGGGTGGAAGTGTAGCAATACATTGCATTGTTGGAAAAGCCTATGCTTTTCATATACATGTGCTAATTTTTAAGTTCCTTGCAACAATTGGTGCTACAGTACTCAGTCATGGAATCTTTCCAGATTATTTTATTTCTGGTAAAGCAAAGGAACAAATTGGCTTAAGAAACTGTTTTTCATAACAGTATCACAGTTTTGAAAAGAAAATTCTGCTTTCTTTCTTATTTTTCAAAATTTAAAAAATTTAAAATGTATAAAGTTTTAAAAATTACATTAAAAATATAATGTATACAAAAGTATATACAGAATATATACTGTATATACTAAAGATATACAAATGTATCGTTTTGAAAATATATTTCATGTAGGTAGGTGATCACTTGAAATTTCAGACAATTGGAAAGAAATCGGTAGTGTTTTTTTGACCTGTATTAAACATGCTAGATCATACTCTACTTTAGCAAAAGAGGGACCTATGAAGGGGTGAAATTTCAGTTGCTGCCTAAAACAGTCATATTCATATTTACAACTCAGACATAGTCATAGGAGGTACATGTCTAGGTTCTTGCTATAATCTTTGAAGATATGCAGTCATTTCTTTGATATGATTCATCCCATCGTAAAGCAAGTGTTTAAATTACATCAGATGAGTCATGCTTTAAAGGTGTCTGTTTCTCTCTGCTAACTTACAGGGACCCTTATATGAGTAATTAAGTATCTCTTGTGGGTATTTTACATTCCATAAGATGAATATCACTCTAAACCTGAATGTGGCTTCATACATGAGAAAATAGAAAATATTAACTACAAATGTGATATCCAGGAAAAATAATAAGGTATAGTCGGGGGGTGGGGGTGGGGAGAGGTATGGAAGGGGAAAGAGAAAGAGAGAAAGAGAAAAAGTTCCAGTATTAAAAATTCTAAAATGAATACTGTTCCCTCTAGAAAGCTGTTTCTGATTTGTGGAAACATACTGGGAAGACATGGTATGTTCTGAGAGTTACTGTAGCATACCATCGTATACCAACACATTCTATCATTCACAACCACTGGATATACCAGACTGCTAAATTCTGCCTACTCCTTTGGAAAGTCATATGTCATAAATCTGGGTTTTTTTCAGTCCTGCAACTGTATGCCTCATTTACTTCTATGGCAGTTGTTATCACAAAACAGGACTTTTGTCATATCTTTTTAAACTCACACTGTTAGTTATGTGTTCAAAGAGTGGCCAAACGAAATAGTACTTCATCTTCGGTCTCATTTTTCTTGTATGCCATTTTAGTGAAAAAGCCTGGAATAATCCCATATAAGGCAGATTTTCAGATTCTCTTTTTAAATTCCTGTGTCCAATCCAGGACCTGTGTTTTGTGTTCAGGCAAGATGAATCCCATTCAAGTAGCACAGATCCTGATTTTCTAAGGGCTGTGCTCTTTACAGCTATGCCTACAGATTGAACCTATATGCGCTCCCTAAGGATAAGTTCTATATAAGATGATACTTTGTAAACTTCATTTCAAGATAATAAAAGTTAATTCTGTGTTTGGCAGTTAAACCAAGCACTTGCTGAAAGTATAGCTCTGTATATCTCCCAGGTTCACATAATAGATCTGCTTTACATCTGAGACCTAGAAAACTTTTACAAACATTTTTCTAGTGGTCTCTTGGAAAATGTGTATATATATGGCAAAGAAGGAATAGAATTTGATTATGCTTTCCTACTCACTGAAGAAAGAGGAGCCATACATGCAGAATCACCAACTCCTGCCCATATTCCTGACATTAGTTTAGAATACAAAAAAGTTGGAATTTGTTACAGTTGTAAAAAGACATGTTATCAAAACATATTTTAAATTGCCCTTGATATTTCTGTGCATCATTTTTGTACAGTTTTGCACATGTCACCAGAAAGATACTAAGATGTGCTTCTGGGAATTGACAAAAGAAACAAAAAGCTCACCAGATAGTTGACAAAGCCAATTTAGAAGATACCAGTAAAAGAATTTAATACTGTTAGCAATACTGATATGGAGTACAGAACGGACATGACAGAACTTTATAGTTTTGAAGTGTAAAACCAGAAAGGTATCAGAGTAATGTATTCAAATCTTTAAAAAATTAGATTACATAAAAATCCACTTTTAAATTAATTAAATGAAAAAAATTGTTCAAGACACGTGAAAAGTTAGAAGACTGTCTCTCAGAATGAGCAGTGTAAACATCATCCTTTGGTGCATTTAAAGTAGGTGAAAAACAGTGTACAATAGAGTAATAGCCCTCCATGACAGGAAGACGGGTCAGAAACCTAGCAGAAGTCTCCCCAGCCCTAAAGTCTGTGATGCAGTGGTGGTGCCACGTATTAACTTTCCCACAATGTAGCATATATCGCTATACTGCTTACAAGATGGCATTTTAAAGTCATTGTAATAAATAAAAATTCCACTAGGTGGTTCTGGTGCTCTTCTAACAAGGACAGAGAATGTTAGTGCACAGCAATTCTATATTCTTTTTTTGCTGTATTGTTTTCCTAGTTATTCTGAGTATGTCAGAATCCAAACATTTAGTTGTATTCTAAATTGTGGTAATAATAATATATTTCTTGATTAAGGATAAAATACCCTTGGTCAAATAAGACCATGGTATGAGAGTTTAATACTGCGAAATTCCATTGGTAGTTAGTTAGCATTTATCAGTTAAGCTGCTAGAGCTGTTTTACTTTAGCCTTCAAAATTACCTTCTTGAACTGTAAACTTGAACTGTAATCACAATGGACTTGTAATTAGGTTTTTTATCTGAGGTACCATCAATCTAGTAGAATTTTAAATTAGTATGTTTATTGCATGTAAAACATTGCTATCATCTAAGGTGGTATGTGACAACAGAACATGAACAACTGTGTAATCATGGGAATTTTCTTTTTGTATGGGCTGTCATTTAAGATAGGATACTGATTTAAACATACCTCTGCTCTAGAGCTCTGCTATGGCCCAGCGCAGCCACTCCTGCATTTTTATTAAAATCAGCTTATACTTATCACCTTTTTCCTTTGCACATCCTCTGTTTCACAAATAGCAACTACTTTTTCTCTCAGATGGACTGAAATATGCAACTTGAGATATGCAGCTTGCATATTCTCAGCTTGTATTTGTCTTTAAAGGCTGCTGTTGCTATTTTAGACCTGAAGAAAGGCCTTTGTGCCCAAACGCCTGTATCTCCCAAATGTGTCAATCTGGTCTATCAAAAGGTGTTATTCGTTTCTACAAATCTTGCCCTGTTGAGTAGGTTTAGAGTGTGTTACTGGTTATACAAAAGGGTGGGGGTTTTTTTATTATAAAAAAGATAAGAGTAAGATTTTTTTTTCTGTCTTTTCTGTCATTTGTGGTGTTACACAGTTGGCTATTTTTGCTACCATGGTACATGTTATTAATGCTAGGTAACTACTCCAAATATTTGCACAAACACACTGCAGAACTCAGTTTGCTTCAGCTGTGTTTGCATTTTCCTAATATGCTAATGAATGAGTTCCATAGGAGTATTCATGGGAGAAATTTACAGAATATTATGGAGAATATTACAGAGAATACTACAGAACAGATGTGATAAATTCCAAGACTGCACATCAGAAAACTGATTCTGATCATTAATGTTTTTTTAACTACTTCAGTATTTGTGCTCTGACTTTTTTTTCTGGTGGAGGTGTAGGCTTGTATGTAACAAATATAAGCCTATTGACAATAGGTCTGCTGATCCATTAGAAATCATTGACAGACCCACAGAGCTCCACAATACAAGACAGACTCCCATCAGGCCAGAAATGAGAGCTCTTATCATGTACTAGCAACAATTACAATTCATCTGCCATTAGTTTTCCAATTTAAATATTGACTACTCACAAAAACAAGTCTTTTAAAAATCCCCTGGATCAAATTTCACTAAAAGTAGGAAGCAAAAGGCAAGCACATTGCGTAAGTTCTTCCATTTTTGCTGCCCTTTCTAGTTCTTGAACCTACCTTTGGAGGACATTGTCCGTTTTACCAACAGTTTGTATAATGCAATCACTGCTAATTTGTGATTGGACCATGCTTTTCTGAGTTCATGTTTGTGCTGGCTTGTATTTAGGGTTTAATAGCACTTCTATAATTAACATGATCATCATCTCCAAAACTTGTGGATACTTTCTACAGGTGATGTTTTCATTTCTTTAACCCATTGTTAAGAAAGCTTGTAAAATCAGGCTGTGTATTTGCTATTAAATGTAAACTTGCAGAACACCTACTCATCAGCTATATTTATCTGATGCCATGCCACACAACCTATGCAGCAAATTTAAACTGGATTTGTACCCCACTTTACCAGAATAACCTCCTTACTTCTTTTCATGGTAGGTGTGGAATGGAGATCTACTTCAGTCATTGAACAAGACTAGAACTAGAGGTGTTTCCCTGTACACAAGGATCTCAAAAGACCGCAACAGCAAACACATCCAAAAAAATTCATGAAGAAGAGTAAACCATCTGAAAAGCATTATGACCTGTTTAAAAACGCTCTGATTTGGCTGGCAGACATTCTATTCTTCTATACAAAGGGTGAAGGCACCTTAGGAAAATGCTTATCCAAAAAAGTGGTACGCTTTTTCTAAAACTCATACTCATTCTTTCATCTTGCCATAGCCAACCATCCATATCAGAAATATTGTAAAGCTGTGATGTAAATGCTTTCTAAGCTCTAGAAAGCTCACCTAAAAATGCTGCATAAACAGAAGATAAAACATGCAGTGGATTGTGATTTATGTGTGAAACACCCTTGTGAACTCTGTTATTCTAGAAAGACATAAGACTGCTTAGAACTAGATATTACAACATAGAAATGTATATGTGGAGAGAAATTAATTCTTTTTGTAGCCAAGCATTTGGTGTAATGCAATTAAGCACGCAGTACCAAGTTCTGGGTGCAGAAATGCGTGGATTTGCAATGTTTATTTCTGCCAGAGTTAGTGAAGTTGGAACAGACAAGCCTTTGAAATACAAAAAAACTACTCAGTCTCTATGATTAAAACCCAGAATCTCATGAGTTAACAACTAGTGGAAGTTTACTTTTCAAATACATTGACTACTGTTGCTTGACATATCCAGGGACTAAGGCATTTGTGGGTGTGAAGAACTAGGAAGGAGCATTCTGGGTTTTTTTTCTTTTCTTTTCCTAAGCAGTACAATAGGTGAAGCAATAGTACTGTGCTTCAGTTCTGCCAACAAGCCCTACCTTAAACAAAGGAATAGTACATACTTCTGGAAGTATGGTTCATAATTGGTATTACCAGAATTGACCTCAGACTCAGAAACCTGAAAGTTTATTTCTTTTCTCTTGGTATTTAAAAAGAATATTACATCTTAAACGATGTTTGTCACTGTGCACTTTATTTCTAGAACAACCTCTTACGTTATGGTGTTTCTCAGGGGAACACATAAAATGACAGAGATCAGCCTGGCAGATTTTAAATTGTCTTGGTGGTTATTAACACACCAAGATAACCTTAGCACACCACTAGAGCGAGAAAGCTTTGAAGAATGGTTTTGATTAGAATCCTGATTTCACATGTGTTTTGCAAAGCCATTATTGCATGCATTTCCATTAGGTCCACCCAGGATATTACCTCTGAAATTCCACGTAAGCTTCTGTTATTCCTGATGGATTTGTACAAGCTGCAATAACAAGCAAGCAACTGACATAGCCTCTCTGGCTCATGGTCCATTACCAAATTAGTTGTGACTTTAGGACAATGAACTCCCCAGCTATGTCTGTATCAGTAAATAAAACTGTTCAGAAAGTGTCCCCAGGCACTAGAGCACACATTCAGAAGGACCCAGGTACCCTTTTGGCATATAACAACTACCATTCTCCCCAACAACTCCTAGACACAGATCTGGAGCTAGGTATGTTTTAGAGTCCATTCCTAACAGACATATTTTCCCTTGGCTTTGCAGAGACAGAGTTTACTAACATAGGCGCAGACCATTTCATACAATTGACCTTGATGCCCAGTAATGTTCTTGGGCATATTTTATTTATTTGTATGGCTATAGATTCACACTTCAGACTCGGAGAGTATTTCCACCCTGACACTTTTATGAACTTAAAGGGACACTGTCAACCTGAATATTAGGTTTTTTCAACTACCTTTTTTTATAATACTGTCCTTTTTTAGTTTGTTTGATGAATTTCTGTTTTTCATGCTATCTCATTTTTTAACAGTTTGCGAATTGCTCCTAGACCAACATAGAGCAACCATGAAATTGCTAACGTAAAATATGTATGTAAAAATAATTAAATACCAGTAATTTATTAGGAAAGGTCAACAATGACACCTAACAACTATACTTTTCCTCTTTACAGTCCTCTCAAAACTAGTTCTTCTTAGAACATTTTTTAAGAAGAGCTGCTTGAAAAAGTGAAGATTCGTTTTCATTTCTTCCTTTGTTTTTCTGCTCATTGCATTGTATCCGAGTAGTCTAGAAAAGGCAAGAGCATTTGTGCCCTCAGCATGATTTTTGCCCTGGTATCATGAGTCATATGATATATATACGTGGTATATATACATGCAATAAACCACATTAAAAATCTCCTAAGCTATCTGCAATGACAAGCCTGTATATTTAACTACCCCTTTTTGTCTCAGTTATACCAAAACTCATCTTGATTACTGTCTTGTTGTAACAACACTTTATATGAAATTCTAATGACTTGGATCTCAACAGGGTGTTTTAATTAGTGCCAGAAGTATTCCATTTCTGTCTTTCTCACAATACTGTCATACAAGCAGCAGATGAAAGGTTTAAATTTTAATGTGTACTCCAGCATACCCCTTTGATTTGTGTTGTAAATACTATTTGGCAGCCTGCTCTTATTACTCTGTTTTACTTTATTACTGTACATAACTTTAAAAAAATGACTTTAAAAGTTGGTACAAAGTATGGGCAATAATAATCTAGGTGTTTGCTGTGATACATCTTCCATTATAATCTTATTTCTTTCTAACATATTTGCGCTGTTTTTGAGCAAGTTCACATTCTGCGATACCCAAGTTTTGGATTGCTTTCTAACTTTGACATCAACTATAAATTAAAGCCTGCTACTTCTGTTGCTCACTCTGTAGACATTACTACATTAATATTGTAAACCCCTCAGAGCAGGGATCACCTTATTGTCTGCACAGCACTTAGCATAGTGACTTCCCGAGTCGTGATCAGCGTTTTTATCCACTCTAGTAGAAGAAAAATTAGCAATATCTGTATTTTATTATGGGTGATTTTGATTTTATTTCCACTTGATCAGGTGAAAAGCAAGCGAAGCGGACTCTCCCTGCTGTCCTGCATCAACAGGGTGGCTCTGATTGCAGTGCAGTGTGAAGGTGTGATTTCAGAGCTCCTGTACATCCTGCCTTACCCTTCAGAAGCTGGTTTATCCTTTACAGCTGATTTGTTCAATCCCAAGTTTTATCCAGGGGGATAGATTGTTGAAATCGGCGGTATCACAGCTGCGGTGCTGTCAGTAGCTGCGCTACCCGGCTATGTCAGCGCAAGCTGAGGTCACACATCTGGGTAGCTCTTCGGTTGGTGCTTACGTACATCTCAGCCTGTGACTCGCATTCGTCAGGAATCCTTTGCCCGTCTCGTGGTATGGCAGAAATGGCGCAGGGGGATCCTGACGCCGCGTTGACTGTGCTGCAACGCTTCAACAGGCGGACATGCCTCGCAGGTGGGGCGGTGTGGGTGCAGGCAACACCCTCTATTGCGGCTGCAGCATCTTTCTCTACTACTGGCAGCGCCTGAGCCAGAAGTGACTCAACTTTTTTACACAATACTGACGGAAGTCTTGAGCACTGTTATTTAAAATAAATAAATAGTATTTCAAAGATGAACTAAGCCGATGTGTAATGCACGCCACAGAGATCTACAGTCTGTTTTATGGAGTTGCTTTGCAGAAGGTTTAAAGGAATGTTTTACCATAAGCAATGAAAAGAAAAGAATGGATTTTGAAAATAGACGGAGGAACAACAAGATTTAGCAAGAGTCCAGAAGTGTCAGGGTCCCACAAGGCCAGGGGCTTGCTGGGGCCAGGCTGGTGGGGACTCCGCAGGCCGGCAGGGCAGGGCCTGGCAGCCCAGGGCCGTCCCATCACGCCAGCCAGGAGCGGGGCAGCCGGCGGGGACCAGGGCAGCCCCAGCCCCAGGCCTCAGGCACCTCCCTGGGGACAGGGACAGGCTGAGGCTGGGCCAGGATGTTGGCCCATGGGTAGGTGTCAGGTTCAGGCACGGTGGGGGGACTGGGGTCAGACACGGCCCCGGGATGGTTGTGCAGGGCCACCCCTCAGCACTGTCTGGGGGCCTTCGTGAGCCCATAGACACCAGGGGGGATGTGCTCTGGGCCATTACCAGAAGTGTAGAGATAGCTGAATGCCATATGATGATGCATGGCGCATGGTGACTCCTTTCCTTGCTACAGTTAAAATCCTCCAGAATGTAATGACCTTGCTGCTTACATGGTTTATACTATATCGATAATTTTCCATACACGATTTTGTATTGGTGATTTCAGATTGTTTACATTTTTCTACAAGTTCATAGATTTGGATGCAGTGGTCGTCTTGCTTATATCCTTTCTGGCAAAATATGAGTGTAATAGAGATCACTTTACTGCGGATCACTGGTGTGTAGATGTAGCAGGCGACAATTTTCTACTGAGAATATCTTTAGGATATAGGTAATGATAGAGGAACATTTTAAGTGTTTCTACTCAAGAGTCATTTCTAGGATATCTGACTTTTACTTGTCTTTGTGTGTGATAGTCCTTTTAATATCAAGCATGGTGATTTCATTCTTGTTTGTTTTGTCTACGTTTCTGTAGATTTCAAACTTAGTCAGAAGTTTCTAGATATTAAGTTGATCAGACTATGCTTGCTGGTAGAAAGCTGACACTTCCCACAAAATATCACATCCTTACTGTTCAGTTCTTTTTCAGTTTCAAGGATGAGAAAATAAGCTATGTTAGATGACGTTTTGTGTTTATTATTAACAAAGCAAGATATTTGTTAGTTACTGTAATATTTAAGTACATGAAAATGTAGATAGGTGATTTGGTAATTTTACTCTTTGGTGTAAGTGTATTAGTTTATTATACTTCCTACTTTGTAGGCACTCTCCAAGGTCAGTGGAGGGAAATAGGTACTTCCTGTGACTAATCATCCTATGTTGGTTTATACCATATATATGTTGGCTAAACTGTTGGTTTATTTTCTGATGGTGCTTTTGACCTCCACTATTCAAAAGCTACCATATGATGGGGAGTAAAAATTACGCCAGGAAGATACCCGGATTCCATGTTACTGAGCTCTGTCCAAATGAAAATTAGGTAGTGATCTCATCTGCAGTGGTTGGGGATGAGAGCAATGTTTGCATCATAGCAGTGACTGGGTGTTGAGTAATATGCCAGAAAACAGCTAAGCTTTGTGAGTCACCAGAGTGGTGTGGAGATCCTCTGGGCTGATTTGGAGAGAAGGGCAGAAAGCATTTCAGAATGTTTCTGATCATTCCTATAATCATCTTGAAATGACCTGGGAGCTTCTTGCAATCGAATTTCTACTACATCAAATACATCATATATGTTGAGCAAAGAAATGTTTTTAATCACTAACAGAAGCAGGCAACAGCCAGAGTCAGACTCTGTACGCTTCTAGGGATTGTGATTTCGGGGTTAATTCAGAGGGCAGGAAGTTTCTATTTGAAAACAACTTATTTCTGAAGTAAAATACTTCTACTCAGGAAAAGGTCATATATACTACAGTTGTGGAGATATTTCTGAGTTTGAAAATTGATACATACTCCCAAAAAATTAGTACTGTTTGATATTTATGCAGCTTTCATGATAACAGTATATAACAGGTTTGTGGAAATCCTCTGGTTGACATTTCTTGTTACCAAGTAGTAGTTACAACTTTGAAGCTTGAATTTTCTTCCTATTTTCAGTTGCCTTAAGAACTCTGACAAACTAGCAGAGCATACGAGCTTTTTAAAGATTATGGGGAAGCAGTTAGGGCCTGTTTATGATGAAAAAGTGTAGAGGTATTAGAAAGCAGTCAAGGCCATTCTTGGCTGATGGTCTTAAGATAGGGTAAGATAGGAACTGGTAAGGTTAGATTATTTAAAGGAAGATTTTTGAGAGTGCTAGTGATACAGAGGCTGAGTTAGACTGCTAACTAAACATGGTTAGGGACTGTTTGTGGGCTCTGAAATGAAGTGGCATGAGCTGACTTGTATCTGTTGAGCAAAAACCCCTTTCTTACCCCCCAAAAAAGAGGAGCAGGCTGTCCTGTGAACTATGCCTCAGAGAGTGCTAATTGGCCATCCCAGGGAGAAGGCTATCCGTTAATTAATGTGGATGATCAGCAGTGTGGTGCCTGGGCTCACTCCCTGGCTCCGTTCCACTGAGCAGTTTAGCCATAAACGGAGGTATCCTTTCTGGGGTGAGCAGCTCTTCTCCACAGGCTTCAGGCTCACTATGGCCATTACTGATAGATCCAAAGGCAAGTTGTGATTTAGTCTCAATTCAGTGGGGTGTTTGTCTGCTTCTCTTGCTTTGCTTTATAGCACAAATTGATGGGAGCGCCTCTGTTGGAGAATTGGCAGAACTTGGTGCCTGAAATGGCAGGTAAAAGACAAGTTTATACCTCATTCTCTTTCATGCAGTCTTACTGCATTTTTGTTATAAGATAAAGACAACTTTTGAGCAACCTAGCCAAGTAATCTAATTCTGTGTGTGCAGAAAAAAATGCCCTGGCGCACAGTCACAAGTCCCATTCTACAGGAAGAAAAAAAATTTAAATATTTGAATATATATACAGCAGCTTATCAAATCCAGATCTCTGATCTTTTTCTCTTGGGTGCAATGGGTGAATTAGATTTGCAGCAGTCTGTATTTGTTTTTATGAGAACTATAATTCTTTTTTCCCTGCTGCACAAAAAGGACTTTTTTCCCAGAAGAGCTTAGAGAAAAATGCTAGGAAAACATGAAACTGTAGTCACAGACTTCAGCTTTTGTTCAGACTCTTCCCCAGTTCACTCTCCTGTGCCATAGTAGTTCCAGCATGATGTGACTCTCAATTCCGTCTGGATGGTTTACAGCAACAGGTCCTTCCTGAGCCTGGAGGAGGGAAATGCTGATCCCTTAAGGCTTAATGAATTCATTCTAATTACTTAGTTGGGTACTGCAACCTGTATTATCAGTATTTGTAGGTGAGATTGCTTCCTTTTGACCAAAAGACCTATTTACATGTCAGTTATGATTATATAAACTGGTTTTACTAAAATCCTCAACCAACCAGAGGATGCGCTGGCTCTCGCATCTTGGAGGAACATGAAGAAACACTCACAACTTCTCATTTTGATTATTTCAAGCGTTCATCAGGTACCATTCAGAAGTTGGTCACGGCAACAAAGAGTGATGAGACTGAATACTAAGCCCTGTCTTACTAAGTTTGGAAGACAAACGAATCTCTGTGGTAGGGTGATACATCTGCTTCTTCCTAAAGGATTTGGAATAGAATGTGAAGTTTTTTGCATTTGCAGAGCCTACCATGTTATTGAACAGCACCAAAGAACAATCTCCTGCATCATGAGGGGAGGGCAGGTATTACAGAAAGCATTCAAAAAAGTGATCAAGAAAAAGAGCACGCCTGTTCTGGAAGGGAAAGCACCTCTCTGGACCTGCAGGAGAGCTTACTATAAGAAGTGAAACAGAGAGCTATCGAAAAAAATGAAGCCACCAGACAAGGTATTTTGCTTTTTAATGTCACAGCTCTTAAGGATGTGTGGTTTTTGTGGGAATAGATGCCATATTTTATAAATTCAGCAGACAGCATCCAGGACATGAGGTTTTTTTTTTCATTAATGTCTCTGTCCACCACCTGCATAAGTCAATTACAGTATCCTTTATCGACCATTTCTCAGTCTGACATTTCACTTTAAGAAGCTGGTTTTTAATATGCTCTTCTGATGTAAGAAGTATGCTGGCCCCCAAAGTGAAAATTTAATCTCATTTTTACTGTAAAAAATGCATGCCTTGCAGAATGTGAGTATTCCAGAGAAGAAATAGAAAACATTAAATCCATTTACTAGAATGTAACTAGTCTACTTAGTTAGTTGTGGCCTATCTACTATTTACTATTAATGAATTGACCAACATCCTTGGATGATGTCACTGGAATAGCTGCCTATCCAGTTTTCAATCTGTAATTGCTTACTTGGCTGCTTCACATTAACAGGATTTTTTCACTGTGCTGGTTTAGTAAGTTTGACTTCTGTTTACTGAATTTACTGATACTGAAAGCTAAAGCTCGCAAGGCCAAGAGGTCTTCGACATCTTCTATTAACTGATGCTGACCAATGCAAACAGGACCTTCTGGATTAGGACTGAGTGTGCAGGTTTTCAGTGTGTACTGCTGTACTCTGATTTAGCATTTGATCCTCTCAAAAGGAGAATTTCCATAGAGGTGATTCATCAATATTGAAGTTGAGGTCCTCAGAGGATCTGAATCAGTGTTGCTCTACTGCCAACTTATCTTTCACATATTGCATATGTAAAACTTTATGAGAAATGCAATACACAATATCACTGCTAACCCCTTCATACCTTTCATTTTTTTTCAAGATGTTGCAGTTGAAAGTGAGAAGACATTACATATGATCACACAACAACAGAAAGAGGCCAGAGGAGAGGTCAGCTGCACAGCAGCTGAACATTTGGAAGAAGAGAAGACTGAGGGATGGTGTCTTCCTTCTTTTATGCAAGGAATCACGAAGATAGCCTGAATTGTGAAAGCCCTGGAGAACAAGGAAAGGGAAGAGCATAAGCAAGAATAGGATGTGAACCCCTTTGACTTTCCGTAGAGACTGCATGCTCAGCATATCAAAACAGCACTGACAAAAAAAAAATGGGAACAACAACAAAAAGAAATACTGCAGAAGAAAGTAAGATAGAAAGAGAAAATAACCTCCTAGGATCGGTTGAAGAATGAAGACACTTAGCAAAATACTTAGCCAAGTTGTCAATTTTCTTGTATTGTCAATGTCCCTGATCAAGTGTGTTGTATATCAAATCTGAACTAGCGGAGAAGCAGAACACTTCTGTCCCCTGTAAAAGTGGTAGGGAGGAAAAAAAAGCAAAGGTGGAAAAAGATTTTCTTTAAAGCCAAAGCGCCTGTTATCCAACCAGATATGCAAAAATAACATGTGAAACAGTCCTTTCTTCTGCAATATGTGATATTCTATGAGCATCTTGGTTCTGCTTTTTGAGACTAAAAAGCTCTGAGAACCTTCTGGAGGAATCTGTACCCTCCAGAAGGCAAAGACCTCCAAACTCCTGTAACACTTCTTTATTGGATTCTCTCATTAGAAACAAAACTGCAAGCAACAAATTCCTTCTTTCTTTCCTGTTAGCATACAAACATATGTATTTTAAGACATTCAAGTTGCTGTTAGTTATCTAGCTTTTTGCCCTTTATAGAATGGTATCCATATTTGTCTCTACACTGTGCTTTTCTGCCAACGTGCCAGTCTGAAGTGGCATACACCTTCCTGTTTACCATGTATCCAGCATAGTGTGGCTGCCCTTTCTTCAGGGAATAAAAGTAAGTCTTTTGGAATACCCCGATCTTTCAGTTCTTTCAGAATGACATCATTCACCTATATCTATAGGAAAGGTAAGCACAGACTCACTCTTTTGGTCTGAGATACATCAAAACTGTAACAAAACATCAAGAGGGAATCACAGTTTTGCTGGTAGTGAGCAGCTTAGTTTTTCTCTGAAACCTTTTCTTCATTTCCATAGACTGCTTGCCTTTCGTATTATCCTTCTGTCTTCTCTTGGAGAAGTAAAGGTGAATGAGAAGTAACCTACTGGCAAATTTTCATGTCATTGTTTACTTCCAATGGTGAATCATGACACTAAATTACAGGACAGCAGTGAATTATAGAAATAATCCGTTTTCACATTTTGCAACTATTAACATCTATTTTAATAATTTAGTCCATTAATGTCTTGTCTTTGCAGGGCATTGCACTGCCCTCACTCTCTCTCTTTACCTTTTACTCCAAAAAGATTCCACCTATATGATGTAACTGATATTCTGTCTCTTCTTCCTGCATTACTGTGTCTCTCAGGCCATCCTCAGAGTCATCTACTTGAAATACGAATTTTAAAATTGCAAGCACTGAAGTAAAGATTACTCAAATTGTTTTTAATGCCCACTAGTCCAGCTGTTCCACCTTGCAACTGTATGTAATTGTTCTGTAGACTTGAGGGAGAGCAGTCTCAGTTTCTTGGGTAGAGAGAGAAAACCTTCAAAAGCCCTACTGTGGGCCATCATCCCCAAAGTTCAAATGGAGGTCCTGGCTCTCAAACAACTTTCCCTCATCCCCTGGAGCACATCTTAAATAGACTTCTTTGGGGGGAATTCACAGCTCCTTCTCAAAGCACTATCACATTAGCCATTTGTTATTGATGAGGTATGGAAACATTAGCACATCTCCAATTTAAAGGTTGCTTTTCTCACTCAAGTTTCTTTCTGTCTCTAGTGACTACCCAGCAATAGGAAACAGTTTTAGTGAAGGTTAAGTGATCCATGCCCAGACCACTTCACTGATTGCATGTCTAAAACCATACTGTTCCATTGGTGGAGGATATATGCTTGGGCTTACGTTACAATGTAAGCCTTCATGCTAAATTAACAGTTTAAAGTTTACAAGTAATTTTTCTGCACGTTATCAAATTCAACAAATTAAGTTTTTCTTTTGCGGCTTCATTATTTGTTTGTATAGAAGTCTGTGACCCTATTGTTTATCCAAATATATAGTGCATATTAATTATATGCAAATAATCAATCATTTTGTCTTTTTTTAAACAAGAAATTGCCAGAAAGCTAAAGCAAAAACATTCTTACAATTAACTCATTGGTGCAAAGTTAATTGTCTTCTGTTTGTACTGTAAGTCATGCAGCATACTTCCAGCAGTGGTAACAATGCTGAGCTCTTTCAAAAAAAATTTTTAATAAAGATGGAAGACTATGTAAAAATGACTGATTGTATTCTGTCATATCTACAAATACATGTAAATAATGTAATTGTGAGGAAGGGTGTGAACGCTGGCTACTGTGAATGATACTATTCTTGCTTTAAAGTATATTTAGTCTTGCTTCACAAGCTTGGTATCTGATATTGGCGATAACTAGAAGTTTCAAATAATTCATGGTGAATAATGGATTTAATTAGTTTTAGCTCTGTTTCTGCATGTGATTTTGTCATGAACATCTTACAATTTTCTCAAATGTATTCATGAGATAATTTCTCTGAGTAAGTTTTAGTGTATATATTGTTCACAAATGCAAATATTTGAAATTCAACATCTGAGCTGTTTTAATTGGATGTATGAGTCATATAGTATTTTTCTGTTACAGGACTGGTTAAAAGAAACTTATAAAATTTTATGACTAGTCACATTTACAAGTTCAAAATTTGCTGTGTTCTTATTCTCTAATATTACTTTTAAAGGGCCCTTTTCTGTGAACTATTCTGCTGTTTGACTCCTTTGTCTGAACAGGAACACAAAATTATACTCAAAATGAGTCCAAACACAACCACAGTAGAGTCAGCGTTTTTCCAAGTAAATATTTCTGGAAATTCTCCTCAGGTAGATATATGTCTCATCAATTGGCCATTTCAAATGTGCTTGGACATACTTTATTTGAAGTGATTTTATGACTGGAGTATTTAGTATTGAAAACCAGGGGAAGAAGGGAAGGTAGAAAAAGTAATTTGCAATTCTTAGGTATTTTATGCTGTGGTTAAGGAAAGGCATGTAGTGTTCCTTAGTGTCTGAGTTCATATAATCAACACTGAATACTAGCCCAAAATGTCTGCATGCAACTATATACTCATTTTTGCATTCACAGCTTGCCTACTCTGACACGACTAAAGGAACTAGCCTTTGAAATAATACTTGATTCTAGATGGGGCTAAGAAGTATATATGTTTTTCTTACTCTAAGTTCTATAATTAAATCAAAAGTGTATTTCTGACATATGAGTAATTATATGTATTGATTAAAAATTAAAGCTCTGAGCCACTAATAACCCAAGGCAGCTGTTCTGTTTTGCTGATACATCATGCTGAATTAAGCTGGTCACTTTTGGCCTGCTCACCTAATTCACATACTCCCTACTGGAATGAAATAGTTTATTACATTTTGGTTGACCTGCCCTTTACCTCTAATAATTCGTGGAAGAGACAGAAACAAACAAAGTCTATTGATTACATACTCCACAGTTGTGTTATGTATAATTTTAAAAGGAAGTTATGTATGAGAATATGTTCATTAGTATAGACTCTTACCCTGATGTCATTTAGGGTCACATCCAGAATGGCATTTAATATCATGTACTTTAACCATAAGTAATTCAATTTATAAAAAAGTGGGACTAATTCAAAATTCAGAATATGCTTACATTCTTTGTAGACTTGAAACATGTAAGAATTGCAAATACTCTGATTTCCACTATGGCTCTTCCTGCTCTAAAAAACAAGCATATACTAGTCTAATCGGAGGAAATTACAGCAAGCTTTAAATGTTCCACCAAGTTCATTCAACCCAATCCAATATTCCATAAGTTTGCTACCTCAGAAACATCTATTCATACATCTTAATTGCCAGTGATCTTAAAGACTCTTTTCAAGTAGC
The DNA here is from genome assembly GCF_964289735.1 of Phaethon aethereus. Taxonomy (NCBI): domain Eukaryota; kingdom Metazoa; phylum Chordata; class Aves; order Phaethontiformes; family Phaethontidae; genus Phaethon; species Phaethon aethereus. Next base: position 54,153,931 of record NC_138575.1, on the reverse strand, counting down.
ATTTCTAGGGCTACTATTATCAGCAAGACAATTAGAAAAGTGGTGTCTTAAATAATATCAGTCTGATATTATTACTGATGTTGGTATATTTTAACCTCCATTTTCATTCACTTCTATAGTCTCGGGTAGAAATTAAGGCTGTGTTTCCATAACATATACCAAATACTCATTTCAGTTACATATTCTTATTTCAAAGTAATTATTAACTTTCTGAAGAGTTATTCTGGAACTGCAGGAAGGTAACTGAGAGCAGAGTATGGCCAAAATTTCCACAAACTACTACCTGTCTCCTATCTGTATATCTTTTTTGCCTGTTTTTTATTTCAAGTAGTTAGCAGATGCTCCTTCTGGCAACCTTACACAAAACTATGAAGCTGTTCCCAGTAAATAAATTATTGTCTTGAATATCCAATAGACACAATTAAATGCGTGTTATTTTTCCAGAGCTATTCCACCACTTAGAACAAGTAATGCTCTGACAGCAAACACTATCTTTAGAACAAGATGAACTTTTACATTTTGCCCTTTGTAGAGATGTGCTTAAAAAATCAGCAGCATTATCTAGCAACCAAAAAGAGTAATTATAGCTTTCTCCTTCTCTAACTATGTAAATTCATTTAACAAAATAAACACAAGGATATCCCTTATGTTTTATGATGGCTTGTTCTTCTGCCTTTTTTTCACGCAGAGGGACAACCATACCTTACATAGGATCCCAGCAGGAAAAAACCTAGAAATTCCTGGAAGCCCTGCCATCTGTTGGAGCATAGCAGAATGGGAGCTCTCAGATATATAGGAGGTTTTGGTCCATCACCTCTTCTACACTTTCTGTAAAGAACAGAAGATAACACACAGCCCTCCATTTGAATTTTGGGTAAGCCCCTTTAACATAATTTTTATACAAGGATGTTGCTGGCTTACCTGAGGCCCTCTGAGATCACCAGTTTGTGATCATCATTATTTTATTATATTAAGTAAAAATGAGGTCGTGAAGATGTAGCAAACTAACTGGAACCAAATGAACACGCGTTTTGCAATTTTTTTTCATATATGAACTTCATATCCTCAGACAATAGCTAAAGATCATCGTTATTTATCAGTATACAAATTTGGTAGCATAAAAGGAATATAAAGGTTATTTCCTCAGTGAATAGCTTTTCAGAGATAGTATCCCACTGACAATCCTTTAATGAATAGAGCAGCTTTATTCAATATTCCTGGCCTTCCATAAAAAATATCCTGTGTCTGCTTCTTTTCTCCCTTTTTAAAGACCAAGGTGGAGCAGATAGAAGAGGCAGAATTAAATGACATAACAGTATTTCCTGTGCAGTCCCTTTCACTGAACTACTTCAAACAGTTTAGTATAGATATCAAGATAGCCACTCTCTTTTTCAGTCTATATAAAGAGAAAGATAAGGCATACTTGTTACGAAGGAATATACAGATTAAAAATAATCTTCTGCCAAACAGCATGGTGAATTAAGAGCAGAAAGGTCACATAAGACAGCATCTGGGTGGATTGTGACAAGGAAGAAATGGAGATGAATGACTAGTCTTAGATTAAAGATTCTCAGAAGTGTCTTACAGTAGAGTAATCATCATTGTAAAGGTGATTAAAATAGCCCGCTTAGTCATGTTGTATCCACTAATCTGGAGATAGAACATTATTATACAGCACTTATTCATGTATGTAGTGCATGAAGGCAGAATTTTAAAATGGTACATCCCATTCGGCTTGTGAGTCAAGCGAAGATTATGGAACACCCATTTAATTGCCTCTGTAATGCCACAGCTGCAGTATGTGTATTTCTGCATTCAAATACTAGAAGCCACTTTCCTAGCTGTATTAGCTCATTTTACCTTCATTCTCTTCACTTCCCTACTAACTCAGGCCTACAGTGAAAAGTGGCTTCTGCAGCCTTCCAAAGGAAGGTGCCTCCTGCACACAGCTGGTCTGCAGTAAATCAGAAACCTCCAACATTTCTTCTCAAGAGGGAAAAAGCTTCCATAATCCAGCTGAAGAAAACATTGCTGACATTCTTAACAGACCAACAGAGATCAATCTGCTCATGAAATCTTCCTAAATTATTTTCATCAGATTTTATTTAACAGTTATGCTATCTAATCTACCCAACCATCTCTCATAATTCATGGAACTAATTCCTCTGGTTCTTAGCCAGATGCATGATCTGAAAATTCCTGCATGCTGGAAACTTTAGACTACCATACTGTTGCATTAGTTGTGGTTTATCTTTTTTTCACATCAATTTTAGAAAGAGGTTCTTCATTCATGATAGTTCCTGACCTGAGGAGATTTCTAGCCTGCTTGTTCTCCTTGTAAAGGCAAGGTCACCCTGAATATCCTTCAGCCTCTGAGAAATCTAAGAAAATAGTTAAGTATTCAAGGAGATCTTATCCAAATGTTTCCCAGGTGAATAAACTACCCCACGTGCACCTTTATGCTCATATTTTATTGTGCACATGGAGACTGATTAAGGAAGACAAGATACTAATTTAACTGAAAATATTACACTGTAACTTATTTAGAATCTGAGGATGAGAATGTAAAACAAGGCAAGACTATCTTATCTTTGATACTTTAAATTTGTGAATTGATAATGATCTCAAAAAATAATTGACATAATTATTGCAAAAAAAACCTATAAAAATTAAAGAATTAGTTAGAAAAATACTTGCATTTTCCTAAGTTCAATACTTCTGTTTCTTCATTAATTAAGGTAATGGTTAAACATGGCACATAATCTTAAAGGGAGCTGCAGTCCCCAATGCAGATGGCTTTGTGAAGCCTTAACCTCCACGGTATTTACAGGAGACAACTTACCTAGCAAGAAGCAATATAGCCGCATTATTGCACTCTGCTTGCTTTAATCTGTTCTGCCAAGAAATTGTGTATGTTGGGCAAGGCACATCCCCACTCTGGTGTGACTATGATGCTTCTAGTCACTGATCTGCTGTGTGCTGAATTGTGCTGCATAGCCATAATTGTAAAGGTTTCTTCTCGGAAAGATAAGCAATTATAAAGGATTTTATTCTTTCATACATTATTCTGAGTGATATTACCTACTCCTCATTCTAGTCTCCTTTTTTCCTCGCATAGAGGAAATTCTGGTGTAGTGCCTGGAAAAATGATTCGTCAGGTGTCGTCACTCTCAAATCCCCTGTGATACCCAGAAGATTTGTCAAGATTATCTTGCATAATTTCACTAATAAGGAACAACTGCCTACAGAACACAACTATGAAAATTAGACCTAAGTTTATATTTTTTAATATGTTTCAAGGAGTCTTTTCATTGCTTCAGTTTGGACTATAGATATTAATTAATTATAAATTCAAATAATTTATGGGACACACTCAGATAGTCACGTCCTTTCAACCAAAGAAATAAAACTATTACTGTTATTTGCTAGCCCAGAGATGTCAGCCCACTGTAGGGAGCTATGCCAAATGACTTTCCTCAACTGATAATATCCAGGGTAAATAGGCAAGATCTTTTTCTCTCTTCTTCCTCCTCTTCATCTATGAAATGTATTCAAGTCAAACAAGAGATTGGCCTCTTCCCAGAGGATCCAGAACTTCATACCCCTAGAAGCTAATATTCTTCCTTGTTCCGTAGCAGTATCATGAATATTATTCAAAAGTCAAGATACTGTCTGTTCTGCCAGAGAAAAGAAAGCTTTTGCCAGATCTTAATCATGAACCATATAACCTAATAGTCTCTGTTTAGAAACTTCTCTTCCAGATGGTGCACATTTCCTTTTCTCATCTTAGGATTTCTTTTACTCAGTTGGACTGTTTATGTTATTCCTTCCTGATTTTCCCTCCATTTCTCTTCAAATAAGACTCAGAATTAGTCAATACAGTTACTGTAAAAATTCAAAATCATTCTTAAAGTAAAAGTCTCTCATTTGCAATAGGTAGTCTGCCTCAGGGTAAAAATCGGAATTTTTAGATAACATAGTGCCATTTTTCCCAGATGACTCCAAAAATATATCTGAAATTATTTTATAAGAATAAAACTCTGAATGTTCTGTCATTTCCTTTTATTTGTGAGGTGGCAGTAATCTTGATGGATTCACATTGCAAGGTTACATTTTAGACTTCCTTGCACTGATAGAAAACAGTAAAGTTTTGAAAATGAGAAGCTTGAATGGCATTGTATCTTAGAGACTGGACTGGCAAGAAAAGAACTCAGAAATCACTATTGCATAATTGTAGAGGCATACAAGAAAAGAAAAAAAGTTTAATAAACCTCCAAGCTTACTAAAAAATGTTCATTGGAAGGGAAGGAGAGACGGGTTTGGTTTTGTTTTCATGGGAGAAATCATACCATTATCTTTCTTTCAGCAGTGTAGAATTTCACCAGGAAAAAAATAACCAAGAAGCAGTGAAATGAGCATAAATACTGCCAAGTATAGTGGGGCACATTTTTTTTTTCTCTTAGAAGAGATAACCCACCTTAGACTTTTAAAGGTGCACATGATTGCATGGTAGCAATGCTGTGATGCTGATGAGAGCCTTTCTTTATTGCCATCTCTTTGCCTGTTGTACAGAGGCACAGCCCAAATAGCTTTACTTTCACTGTCACTCTAGAAGCGGTAGGAAGAACGGTATGCTGAACATCTGAGAAGAGTGAAAAGTAAAAATAGACAAAAAGATAAGCAAAAAAAGATTTCAAGAAAGAGAGAAGTGGCAGTAAGAATCAACATGAAGTCCAACAAAACATCCTTAGTAAGACCTCCACCTATTCCATTGCTTAGGCATTGACACTTCATCTACTTACAAAAGAGTGTTGCTCAGTGTTAGAGTGTTATTACTGTTTTCATTCACTTTTTAATGCTTAGGACTTGTAGCAAAGTATTCTGATATGATACATAATTGTGGAAAATGGCTCATGGAGCACAGCACAGTAGATAAACATTAGTATCTTAGAAAAGCATCATTGGATTAGTAATGAACTATATAACTTGATGCTGTCTTGATAAGATGGTAAAAAAATGAATCATGGTAGCCCTAAGTATCACAGCTCTATTAAATCTTTGGACAGAGAATCACCAAGGCTTCAGGAGCCATAGGTGGGATTTTTCTCTCTCTTCCTCTTCTACTGTCCAGCCAGCCTCATCTCACAGGACTTGGATCATGGGGAAACTTTACCATGTGGTGAAGGCTGAAGTTAGACATGTTTGTATGCTATCATATTACTTTCCTCCTAGCCTTCTTTCCTGGGATATGGGCTCCTAACTGTTTTTCATTCACTCTCTTCTGGGGCTTTGTGACACCAGCTCATAGCTATTATCTGGTTCAGCATTTGTGAGGGAGAGGGAGGAACACTGCAGGCTGTGGGGAATGATGTTTCAGGCATTTTACATCCCTTCTGTAGGGTAACTATGGAGGTAGCATCTCCCCAGCTTTCAGGAGAAATTGTATTAAGAGGTCAAGGGAGCAAAAGCAGATGAACAGTATTGGACCAGGGAATACTGTACAGAACCAAGAACAAGATTCATGTTGTGGTGACCATGATACTACAGTAATATCAGTGCCTAATAATTCTGGTGCAGTTTAGTATTGCATCGTTTTAAAATCTCAGTGTTGTTAGTTGTGTAGTATGGCAATAGGTGATGATATTATGTCTACACTGATGAGGGTATTGTTTTTTTGAGTAGCAAGGAAGAGTAAACTCCTTTCAGGTCATATCTACATATTCACATTTTCTTGCAGCTAGATAAGCTGAGGAATTAAGAACATCATACAGAACCTGTTCTTTCTTTTTTGGATCTAAAATCCTTCAAAGCTGACACAAGCTGTTAATACCGAGTTGTTAATACTGCCATTTGATGACTCTGGAGTGGACTATGTGAAATATATTTCATGGATGCCATTCTTGCTTTTATATTTGTCACAAATTGTCAGTGTTGTTGGTTAAAGACAATGTGTACTCAAAGGCAAAATTATTCGCATGTCTGTAGAGCTGATGCTTCCAAAAATGGTTTGAAGAGTGCTGGCAAGGCTGTGGGGAAGTTTGCAATGGGAACTGATATACTTATCCAGTCGGGGAATGTGAGCTTGAAAGAATGATCAAAATGACCAAAAAAGGTTTGAAGAAAAATATAGACAGTTGGAAGCAGTTAAAAGAGAAAAGCTGAGTTAAGTGTGAACATGAACAAAAAAAAGAAAATACAATAATAAACTGAATAATAATTACTATAGGGAAAATTAGAACAATTTGCAAGACAATGAATAATGAATAGGATCAAAAGGGGGGAAATCTCAAAATTACTATATAATTAACTTCTATTTACACCCCTGAGAGAAGATTCATTTTAACTCTATTTTTTCTCTAAGCTAGTTACTTACAGATACTGTATACTTAGATAGCTGGATCATCTTTTCTGCATTTTTATGGTATCTGGAAAAAGACATTTCAAGTATATTTTAACTATTAAAAGTAATTTTTTACCTCTCCACCTATTATTCAACAACCAACAATTAAAAAAAAAAGGTATCTTTTCTGGCCACAAAAACCCGTTTACATATTTTTTAAGTTAATTATAAGGTGATAGTGCTGAAGTGGTAGCCAGTGATAAGATCCTACTATGGGACATTGCTTTTTTGACTATAAAAATAGTTCAAGTTTCATATTATAAAAAAAAAATACACATGTACATAAAATCGCACTTAAAATCAGCAGTAGTTTATTTAGGGGACATCCAGCAAGATTACTTTTTTTTTCCCAAATGAACTAATTTTACCAAGTTTCAATTTTGTAGGCACGTCTCATTCTCTTATTACAAGTTATGATGTTAGGAAGCTGATAACTGTGCCTTTAAGGACAATTACATAATATTATGGACAGATAATGACATTAAGGGATTTTGCATTAAGGAGAATGTTGAGATATCTACTGAATAAAATTCCTGAAATTACAATCAAACTCCACTGATTTCTTCATTCCTTACCCCCTAGCTAGCAATATTTTCAAATTATTTCAAAACAGATTTAAAAACATTATTTCAAAATTATGTTAAACAGCAGGTGGGGACATTGGTGATTAACAGTGCAATTCATATTAATAAGTTGCTCTGAGCAGATTAGCAATCATGGTGATTAATGACTTTGGAAAGTAAGGAAGATCACTAGAACCTTCATCCATCAAGAAGAAAATGGAGGTGAGATCAGGTATTACTTCTACAGGATATTTTTCTGAAATGGCTTCAGCTGGTGGGACAGGGCTATTTTTTTGACACTTCGGAACATAGAAGGCTGAACACAGAACATAGCTTGGCAACCTAGATGAAGCTGTGTCTTGGGTTGTAATAGGAGTGCATTTTGTGTCGTCTTAGGTGTGAAAAATGTTCAGCCATTGCTGTCTGGAAACCTGCTTCTTTTCCAGTTGCATCAGCCTATAGTCAGCCATTTTAATGTTGGTAAATCTGGAGGTGTTTTAATAAGGGCAGGTACTATGATAAGTCAAAATATGTCTGCACTGGCCATAAAACTTGGAGTAGAAAAGATGAATTACAGTTTTTAGTCCCTGAATTACATAGTCATACATAGCTAATATTTACCCTCTCCCCACTGGGCAAAAAACACTGCAAGTTCCAGTGGATTAGGTATGATTGATCCATTAACATTAATAAATATCTAAAAAGGTCCATTGTACCATGACATTTTGAAATTTCACCCTGCTCCACACAATGAAAAATGTAACTCTTGCCTGGTATAGGTGTTTATGGTGCTATAATTCCAGACCTCATTCTAAAAGATCCACCTGGTCTCATGCTTCCCTATTTCACAAAAATTATTGCATTTGTATGCTAGAAGATGTTACTTGTATCCAAATTGCGGAGTGATATTCATTTCATATGGCAGACATTTGTAGTGTTTGCACATCAGAAAGATGTTTATACAGAAGTGATGGATGGGGACCAGATATAGAGACTCTCAGAATGCTCTCAATAGGCTGCAAAGCTGTTTCCTCAGATGTCTTCTTGGACTTTGGGATCATGACCAAGTAAACACTGTGCTTTATTTGGAAAGCAGATTTTATGTTGTGAATGTGTAATTTTGTGTGTGAAATTATTACACACTACGGTATCTACTTTGATTTTGTTAGTAAAATACATCATTAGGGAGATATGCAACTTAATGGCATTTTTCAGTTAAATGCAAATCTAAAGAAGTAATAAAACCAGAGCTTTGACATATAACAACACAGTAGACTGGAAAACAAAAGTAACGTGGAAATAGTCAATGTGCAGGATCAATGCGTATTTGTACAACTGTGGACCTCAACAATTTGTAGGGGGGACCATAACTATTCTAGTTGTGATTCTTCACATGGCAAGGATCTGTCTGTCCCACGCAACTAAAGGAATGAAAGGGTTTCAGTGATCTGTGTTCTCAGTAGGCTTCAGGACAGAGTTAGATAGGCCAACCCACTTATGCATTGTGAATCACTGTTCTTCAGTGATCAACCTCTTCTGCATCATATCCAGCATCCATTCCTGAATACACCTTTTTCTATCCACTCTTCCTTTTCTTGACTATTTCTGTCATTTTTCTAGTTCTTCTCCCTCATTCGTCTCTTCTGTAATGTCTGCTATTGTTCAGCTGCTGACTTGGAGGGATAGCTTGGTTTGTTAAAGCAACACAGTTCTCTTCCTTCATTCCCCTTCTCATCCTTTAGAGATGTAGCAAAATGATTCCAGTTTTCTCTCTTCATGTTGTGCTGTGATTGGTGCTAAAAAAAGAAACGTTTTTTATTCCCTTTCTGTGGTGTATTTTCCAGGAAGAAGACTAAGATTTTAAAGGTTGGGGTTTTTTTCATTCTAGTACGTTTTCCCTATGATACAGTCTAACAAGAGCCTTTCAATGACTAGCACATGTCTTCCTAAGCAGGAGCAAAGGATTCAAAACTGTAAGACTAGTAACTTCATTTTAACCCATCCAAAACAGGCTGTCCTTACACTGAAGATAGTACCTTCCAGTGTACCTCCAGAATTCAAGTATGCTCTTAATCAAAAAAGCAAAAATTGGAAAGATACACTGCATTTGTACTGTTTGAGTGTCCTCTGCACAATATTGATCTCAGGATGCACCATCAGAAAATTACTCTATTAGTTCCTGTGAATCCTTTCCAGCTCTTCCTTTAAAGTTCCTCAATGTCCTCAGAACAAGGATTTAGCAAATGGCATAAAACTTGAGAGTGACCAGTGAGTATTAAACAACATTTTCCTGCTTTTTGTAGGCAAGGATAATGACATAGAGGATCAAGTCAGCAGGGAACAGCGCATATGCATGAATAGGCTCAAAGAGATCTAGTTCAACGGGTTATATTTCACCTTTTCTTCAGCCCCAAACTGCCAAAGACAAGCTGCTGTTATCAGATTCTTCTGAACTGGGGGAAAAATACATTATGCTGGAGCAATGCTCTCTACTTTTAAACAACGTATGATTGAGATATAACTTACAGTATTACTAATTGATTCTTTATGAACAAGATAAAGAGATACATGAAGTTTCTTCATCTCTCCAGCTGTGTTCTGCCAGTGATACCAGATACAGTTCATAAGCAGGCCAAGAAAATTTATCACCCAGGCCCTCTTATTATACAGGGGATAAAGGATTTAAATGGTCCTTGAAAAAACTTTCTCTTTGAGATGTAGAATGATTAACTCCAGGAAGATATCATGGGAGTTAAATGTTTAAACTAGACCCTGACCAGCGTCTTTATGCCATGTGAGTGCCAGTACAATGCATTTCTGCACATTTACACTATTTAAAGGGTCTAAACAAATCTCCATCTTCTGTCAGAATACCACTGAGCAGCTGCAGCACATTATATCCCTGCAGACAATAAATTTGCTTTTGCACATGATGTAGTTTAAAAATGTATGAAAGGTCTTCTTAATTTGTACTCACCAGTAAAAGATAAAGTTATGTCATGGGAACTTAAGCTGGCAAGGATATAGCCTGGATCCATTTGAAAATGTAGTGAGTTAATTTTTGTTTCATTTATCTATTTTTCAACAGCTTTTTTAGGACTCATGACATCTGCAAGGTTAGAGGAATTTCCTCTGTGCTGTGGTGGCAGCCACTCTTTTTCAAAAAGTTAACATCCTCTAGAATCCTTTTGATAAGGCAGGCTCTGACTATCATATTAGTCTTATCAATTTATTTATCATTTATCTTTCTAAGGCTGCCTATTCTCCTATCAAGGAGAATATAAATATGCATTTCAGGTTAATCAACAGTTAATTTACAGTATGAATAAGAAAAGTTTTTAAAACTAGAAATACAAGAAGCCTAGGCTTGTATTTCTTATGATTATGTTTTATCTCCTATTTCTATGACAACTGTAGAAAGATATTACTTCTCAGTCATTATATAGGTGGATTAGTCACGATATAGAAAAGGGATATAGGGCAGTATCACTTCTTCCTTCTCCAAGAATTTGGATTAAATTGTTGAGAGCAGGAGTGGACATATAGTTAGCATGTCTCTGACATATTTCTGTTCTTGAAGGATCTCTATTCAAACTATACAAAACAGTGTTAATTAGATCTGGCTTCTAGGTCAGCTGCTTAGTTTGGCAGAACAATGTTTCAATACCCATTCAACAATGATTCAAATACATTGTGACTGGCAGTGTATGGAGAGGACACCTGAAGAAGGAATGGATGTTACATATTCATGTACTTTCAGGTTCCACTCACCTTATCTTTTTTTGGTGGGAGGGAAAGGGATTCTGGCCAGAATGTTAATAAGATCAAAAGAGGTCCACAAGTTGGCAGAGAAAAAAAGAGCTAAGACATTGGAAATACCATGGTCTTCCTTTAGTGGACTGGCTTTCAAGATAGGCATGAATTCAGAAGGGAGGGCTAATAGAGGCACAAGCCTGTTAAAAAGAAGTCTGGACAACAGCCATTCTTTGGAGTATGAAGCTTTGACCTCTTTTAACTCTGATTTAACACTGCAGAAGCAACTCCCATTTTCAGAAGATAGTGATGAAGTGGAAGAAAACTACCTCTGTAGCATGCAGCCAAGCCTCTAGATCTCTTTGCTTGGACTTTTCTTTTATAACTCCAACTCCAGAGCAAAGCAAAGTAGTAATATCTGTAGAAATTATTTGGTTATCATGATGTACATATCTTGGCACAAATTTAAGTGTTATTTACAAATTAATGTTTGTTGAAAAAACATTTATAATCCTTGCTATAATGATATCTTACAGCATTTATATGTTTTTTAAAAGAAAGCTTAAAATAATTTAACCTCAAGTGTGCAGTTTGATTTCATTTTATGTATAAGAAAATCTTAGTATCTCTAAAAGTTCAGGACAGCACCAAATTTGTGACCTTATGTTAATTTTCTACTGGTGTATTTCTTGGACTTTTTTTCTTTTGCTTTAATATATGGCCATGGTAAGTTCAAAGACATTAATATTTATTTCTGAATGTATTCCATTGCCGAGTGGAAAAATGGGGATCAGAAGCAGTTATAAGATAGGAAATAATCAAGCAAATCAGAAAAGGAGGGAGAAGTACTAAATTTTGATTTACAGGTAAGGGATTAAAAATATGTAGTGGGGAAAGAAAGGCACCATTTTTACTGCTCTGTTTTCTTGCTTGATTAATACTCTGAATGTGCTATAGCATTAGAAAAAAACCTAAGCAGCTGGAGGACTTAAGGGCATTGGAGTCTTGGATATATCTGTCTTCTGTCCTGTCATTACTTACAAAACATGGAGGTAGGTTTTCAAATGCTATTCAACAAGCACTAATGGGAGACCTAATTATTTTAAAGTGCTTTGTGCCTACTGGATTATAGACTTTCTGCGGTATTGTTACTTGGCTTTCTCCTAGGCTCTCTGATGTTGGGACTCTCACTGGGTAGATAACAGGCTGAAGACAGCTGAAAGCAGGTATTTCTCTTGGCTGGACTCTCTGATGGCTTATGTGGTCTCGGAGAAATATTTGATGTATTGCAGGTCAGACCCAAAATATTCAACACACATCATGGTTCTGTGGTGACTGCCTGGTAAAAATCTGGTCCAGCTTCTCATGTAGTCCATATGGAAATATACTGGTGCACTGAGAAAGGTATTCCGTGTTTGGTAATTCGCCCTAGGCGCTTTGACAAGGAACTTGTTTCATGGAAATAGGATTTCTGTGTTTGCTCCATTAGCTGTAACGTGCTAGGACATACCTGAAAGAGTTAAGGACATATTGACAGCTGGGGTGTGAAAGGGCATGAAACACCAGGATCTTTTGTCATGGCTGTTCAGAAGCACAGGACTTCTGCATGCACCTGATTCACCATCGATGACCTTGGCATGAGCTGGAATTAGTAACTGCCAAGTTTTGACTATGTCTACATTTAAATAAATGCAGTGGTACATAGGATGAAGGGGATCATAGAACAGAAGAGAACACAAAGATCTTTAAGCAGAGCAGACCAGATGTGGAGCAATGCAGTTCATGAGAATAGTACTGAGGATTACTTGAAGCGGTAATCGAAACAGTTATAACAACCTAACTCAGGGTAAAATAGGCTAATATAGGACATAATTTTACATGAGGTGAAAATGATGACCTACATTTTGATAGAAAAGACTCCATTTGCCAAAAGGTTTACTTTTAGCTTTTCAGGAATAAAAACCCTCTGTAAGTTTCACATAATCAAATATATACATTTAATTTTTGTGCATAACAGACTTTTGGTTTTTGTTAAAACTTCACATTTCAGTATAATCGGTCAGGAGAAGCCAGCAAAAGCACTTCCGCAACAACTTCAAAAGCCTCTCTTAAATCTGGAGGAACTGGTTATCAAAGAGTGTCAGCCAAAGCAGTAACATATACTGTCAATTCAAATCACGATCCAAATAGAAAATAAATAAATAAACTTTAGAGCACTTTAAAATAGTTCCTCCTTCCTCACACTGGATATATTATCTGATTAGCAGAAAACTGTTAACAGTACAGTTCTTTATTCCAGTAGTTAATCAAATAATATGAAAATTTTCAGCAATAAGTATTACTGTTGTGGTTTTTTTATAATTCAATATGGGCATCATCCAAAGCCCATGGCAACAGGAAGGAAATGTAATGATATCTTCCTGAAACTCATCAGCTCATTATGGAATTAGTCGCCTTGGAGATGACATCTGAACCCCTTTCTACTGAATTTTCTGTTGCAAGCATGAAGTGAGGATGATTATAAATGTAGCTGTTAAAGAAATTGGTCTGCTTTATCAAATGCAAGTTTGTTGACTTTTAATTAGAAAAGCTTTTCTGAAGAAAAAAAGTCTGTTTATTCTTTGTACTTCATCCTTTTTTTTTTTGTAAATTAGTCTGTTAGAATGCTCTGTCTAGTTTCTTAACTAGCTTTTGTCATGCTAGCAGCTGAATGTTTCTTTCTGAAGACATTCCTTGTTGCTGAAATTTCTGTAAGAAGGGATGGTAGTGTATATTTTATTGTGAAAAGCTGCCATGCCTGGATCTTGAGCTAACAGCTGAAACTATTGGAGTCCTTTCTGGTGACATTCTGCCCAGTAAGTGCCCTGGAACTCTTTTTGGAATTAGAAAAAGACCGACTGAAATATTACTGTTTTTCTAAATTCATAAACCACACAGTTCTTATTAAAAAACAGTATTAAATAGAAAAAAAATTCTGATTATGAACTGAATTAGCAGTCAAATAAAGAAGAATTCTTCTGCCTCCTTTAATAACTTTTCTTCTTATTTTTTAGGTTATTGTTTTCCTGCTTCAGGACAGTCCTCCCCTCCCCTTAATGTGCCAGAACTGCAGGGCTTAGTCATCCCTTTCCCTTCCTCTCCTCCCTCAGTGACAGAACTTTTCATTTATGCTTTCATTCTTTGAAAAAGCTAAAGCAACATTTGTGTTCTCCTCATGATTTATCTATAATCCCCTGAAGTTCAAGGAAAACTTGATCAGAGTATTTTTCAGAATATATGGGTAATAAAGTGTGCCTCAGAAGAGCTTCTCAGGTTTCCAATTTAAAAGTCTTGCTTCGCTCTTTCTGCTGTTGTGGACCAGATCCTAAATAACATTTTAATGTTGGTCACTGACTCCTGATCTAGGGAAATAAGATTCTCTTGAGAACCCATTAACACCATGTAGTTAACTGGAAGAGTTACCGCTGAGCAATATGGACACCTCCTCACCTGTAGGGATTAAGCATTTGGCATCTGCAAGCCCATTTATCTTTAAATTGAGAAACCTGGGCATGAGGTTGATGCTAAATCTTCTTCATGATATGGCAAGGAAAGTAATTATCAGTTGGCCGTGGGAGCAACTGTCAACTTTTTTTTTAAGACATGTGCATGGTTTCAGGTAAAAGTAAATAGTAGCTTGGAGATTTTAATTTCTTCAAAAATGTTACCAAACTAAAACCATTGATCTTATATTTTAGAATGCTGTTGCTCAATTTAAGCTATTTTAGAGGAGCCTTGCTCTTGGTATGTCCCATCCAGGTATGAACAACTATCATTAAAACATAATGAATTAGAACTCACTGACCGTCCTTTTAAAAGCAGTAAATCGATTAAACTAAGCTGATTAGAATTTGGTCCAAAAGGGAGGAATTCAGGGTCACTGGCTTCTCCACGGATGTCAGTGGAGGGGGACTGGACCTTGTGTTCTAGTCTGATGGGAGGTGGATCCCTTAGGCATTTAAATCACTCTTTTCCCACAAGATATTGCTGGTTTTATTATGCAAGAATAAACATTTCCTATAGAAAGGAGAGAGAATGTGGCAGAAATTCAGAACTCGGCTACAACAAAAACCGAACCATCAAAACCAGGTTGATTTCAACTAAGTACGCCCCGTACCACTGTTGGCAGCGCAGACGTACTCTGTAGGGTTGATCACCCGTACCTCACACTGCCAACGTGCTTGCCCAGGAACTCTTTAATGATTCCAGTTCTGCAAAGTGCTAAGCAGTTTCCCAAGTACCTGTGGCTCCCACTGGCTTGCTTTGGGTCACTACACCCAAAGGCACAAGCCCAGAGAGAGACACTGTGCCCCTGCTGAAACTGGGACTGTAAAAAACAGATAATAAGAAGCAGTGATGGCTGATAGTGCTTTCTACTGTAGGAAATTACCTGGATTAGTTGGTATGTTTTATATTTAGCATGCGTCCTAGTGTTTTGACTGCTTCCCTTTTATGGGATGTATTTGGATTGTAAAGGACATCGGTTACTCCGTGTGCATTTGGAAGCATAAATGACAGTTGTTTCTGATTCAGATTAGACGTAGGTTATCATTGATTACTATGTTCACTGAAGGATCAAATAGTAATACTTTACATGTAGTAGTTTACAAAATACAGTCATTGTGGCATGCTAGTGGACACATCAGAAATAACTTCTAGCATCCTTTAAATTTGCATTTCACATAACTTGTCAATTTGTGCCACTAAATGCATTGATTTTTTTCATCTTGGAATTTTAAGGTATTTATGGTCATTGGCTAAATCAGTATTTCTTCTGAACAGCTCTTCTTTTCCAGAACTACTTGAATTTTATTTCACAAAACCTATACACCTAAAAACTGTGGGGAGAAAAAAATTTAATATGTGAAATAGAAGCAAAATGATGTGGCAAGTCTACCTATGTTTGCACAGGGAAATTAAAAGAGGTTCCAAGTTAGATTTTAAGGTTTGAGAGTTGTGAATAGCAGTTTACCTCAGTATTTAAGTCCATCAAATGAAGAAAAAGGGAAGTGAAGGAGTACAATCTGGAGGTTACAAATCTTATCCTGAATGGCACCTCATTGTTGGTACAGGTATTTGGTCTTAGGAATTGCTTCTGCTTTTTACTGTCACTCAGAAGGAATGAAGTAAAGTCTAGCAAACCATCTGAGCCTTGCTGGGTAAAAGGCAGACCAGTGCTAATTTGCAGAGAACAATGAACATGCGTGATCATAATTTAAGTAAGAGTACCTTCTGCTGAAAGTATCATATTACTTTGTTTCCCCATGGATAAAGACTGGAAGAGTCAAGGTATTTTCCCCAAATTTCTTTACTGCCATTAAAGTATTTTGAATTACACACAGTGGTGGAATTATCACAGTAAATTTGATATGAAATCTATATGTTACTGAAATGAGAAAAAAAGATAGAGTTATCTATTCAGATAGGAGCATTATTAATCTTTAATAATTTATTCTGACATATCCAGGACTTGACTAAAGGTCACCAGTAAAGGCAGTTCCCTTGGATTTGTGGGGTTTGTTGTGTTGAATGCAGGGAGTTGTCATTCTATAACAGATCTGGACATGGTCCCTGCTTAGATCCAAATACCCTGCCTGCCATTTGGGCGTGAGTCCTTGAGCCATACCTGCCTTAAAGCCTCAGGCCAAGTAATACATTCAGTAGACTTTTCCCCAGATCAAGTGTGCTGAGTAAAAATGTGCTGTAGCCATTGTCAGAGTGGTTTACAGTGAAAGAATAACATTTTAAATTAGTTACATTAATTTCTGGTAATTATTGTGCAATAACAATTCAATGTGGCAAATACTTTGTCATTTAACTAGGGTAGTTGTTATTGTGCATTACAGTTTGCTTGAGATTTTGTATAACTTACTGACAGGCAAGCCTTCACATGTTCATGTAGAAATGATAATACAACAAACATAAAGATACTGTATGATGCTCACATCTAATTGCAAATATTACAAGGAACAGTAATTTGAGAATAGTATGATTGCTAGCTGTCAAATATGAAGTTAAAAAGAAGACTACTTTCTTGAATTATACTTTTCTGTTTTGAAAAAGCTTTCAAAGTTACCTTCTCTCTCTGTTGGTTATGGTGAGCTGAGTTTCCCCTTAAATGGTAATGGCACATAAATCCTTCTAAGTAAATGTATCAATGTCTGACCCCAAATCATTTACTTATTAAAAGATATTATATAATTATCCCAGAATGAACTGGCCTGGTGGCACTCCATGTTTACCGAACTAATTTATATCCTGCTTAAACAAGTTCCAGTGTCTGAGGGAGTCAATGGGAAGGTACCTGGGTAAATGAGAGCAGAACTTGGATTGTATAAATTCATCATTCAGATAGAGACATTTTCTAAATGCCAGTTGTGAACACTGAAGCTGGATTTTCTGTTTTGATGTACAGTTAACAACAAAATAACTGCATGTTTTATTTGGTTTGACTCCTGTGCTGCCCTGTCTCTTTCATAGGATCACAAGTAATTTAATTTGGAAGGGGCCTCTGGAAAGTCTTTTAGGCTAAATGCCTGCTCAAAGGAGAAATAAGTTAGATCAGCTTTCTCAGGGCCTTGTCTAGTCAAGTATAAATATCTCCAAGGATGAAGATTCAACAGCTTCTCTGGGTAACCATCCCAGTATTTCTCTGCTCTCATTGTGAACATTTTTTTTTCTGTTATCTAGTATTTCCACTGTTGTGACCTGTGTCTGTTGGCCCCTCATCCTATCACTGTGCACCTCCAAGAAGAGTCGGGCAACATTTGCTCTATACACTCCCAGCAGGTTGCTGAAGATAGCAACAGCATCCCCACTTACCATTCTTTTCCCAGGACTGAACAAGCACAGTTGCCCCATCCTCTGTTCATGTGGAGGGTTGACGTGCATGTGTCACTGCTTGGGGCTTTACTAACAGCTCATAAGAGTGGACACTGTCCAACTCCCTCCTTCTCAGTTTTGTCGATTGAGAGGCCTGGAAGGAAACAGGACCAGAAAAATACATTTTCAAATACTAAAGTCCTCAGATACAAATGGCAATATACATTAGATCCTGAGGTTTGATGTACCACCGCACCGTTTATATTCAATAGTATGCTCCTTTTACCACAAAGCAACCTTTTCACCTTAAAAGAGATTACTTCTTTCATAAAGAAAGACAAAAAAACCTTTTTTGATGCAGTGCGCAGTTTCACAAATACATCTGATTTTTCCTAAGCATTTAAAAAGCACTGCATTACTGTGCTATCCATGCACTAGCATAAAGAGATGTAATTTAATTTAAAAGCTTAAGTCGAGCAGTTTGTGTGCTTGGGTAGTAACATTCTTCTCTGCAGCTGAATAGCAATGGTCTCTGGCCAGAAATTCACAGGTATCTGCAGGTGGAGATTGTTCCTGCTCAACTTTCTTCGGTCAGTTTTGGGCTACCGTAGAAGTCTGTGCTCATGGGTGGTTTGTGTAGCTGTCTGTCTATCTGACCCCACTACAGCGGCAACACTACAGTACAGCAAATGTGGTATTGGAAGCAGTTCTTCTCCAAAAACAGCAACTCCTTTTTTCTTCAATCTTTCCAGTGACTTGAACAAAGACTCAGTGAAAATTTTGTCCTTGTGCCTTTACTTCTCCTAGTATCTTAATATTCTCTCAAGAAAGGAATTAAGTTTTCAGTCAAGATTTGTCCTACAAAAGCCCAGGATGCCTTCTCTTACAATCCCCTCACAAGTCTGGATTGTGACTTTTTTGGTAACTACGTCCAGCACTTTGTCCTTCTGTGCCATCTTCAATTTGGGGAAAATCCCAAGTGTTTTCTTCAATATGCCAGACAGGTGAATACCATTCCTTCCCTCCTGTAGTTAGCATGGGGAGAGAAGTGACTTAGATTATTCACAGTCTCTGGTAGAAGTATAAAAACTTCTCAGAGAAAAGTTACAAGACCTGTCAAAAGTGGCTGCTCCATTTGGTGTTGTCAAACAACAGCCTCTGCCGTAAGTAGCAGCATGATTCCCCCCTGTTCTCGCAGAAAAGAAGCTGGGAGTAGTGATTAAGCACCACAAAGTAGCAAATTGCTGGGTCTGCACTTCCTTCCTCATTTGCTTTTCTTCAACTGTCCACTACATGTCAAAAATAACTGTGACTTTCAGACTAGTCTGTTAAACTTCATTATCATAATCATCCAAACTAGCTAATTTGTGCCAATTCTCTTCCTTGCTTTTTTTTAAGAACACTAACCCCACCCCATTTCAGAGTGACATATATTTTCTGCTTTGCCCTTTGTGCAGACAGAGTTTACCCTGGGCAAAGCGAATCTCTCTCTGCTCACAAGCAAAATGTTTGTGGGGAAGGGGGAAGGAAAACAGGGAAGAGGAAATGGGAATAGAACAGAGAAGGGGACACATAAATGAATATGGGACTTGGAGGAGAGCAGCCATGACAGGGTTCAGCCTTCTGTATTCAGGAAATCCTCAACAGATAGTCAGTGTGTAATGTTATTTTATTTAAATATCTGCTTTTCCTACTGTAGAGATTGATATCAGGAATTTATATGACTCTAGTGTGCATATTATACTTGTTAAGGATTGTTGTGTACTTCTTTCTTTCTTTCTGCTCCTGATCTAACATACCTATTTGCATTGGAAGTATCTGGTTATATTCACTTTGTAGTCTATCTTCTGCCATAGTTCTTTTGTAATTTCTTCAGTGGTAATTCTCAGTGGCTCTAGTGGTTTGCTAGGAGTTAGCTTTGTCTTTTGTTCCTTTCTTCATTGTATTTATCAGTCAATCTGATAAAACAGTGGTTTCACTCAGCTTTGTAAATGCTTTATTTAAACCAAATTGAAAATTTTATTAGAATCTAGGATATAGAAATGGAATGCAAAAATAATATCAAGGTTTATTATGAGAAAAACATTGTCAGGGAAATAACAAAAACTACAGTGGCACAAATAAACCTTGTGCTTGAGAGACTAAATACAAAAATTATAAAGCATTAGATGGATCTGATTTGACTAAGGGCAGAGATTTTGGGAATATTTGTGTAACTTTTGATACATGAGCAGTAACATAATAGTCTGCAAATGACTGAAATACCAAAGAAGGAGAAGAATTTTATTCACAGAAGAATATATGGCAGCAAAGGCATAAGATGAGTAAAAGAAAAAAACCCCAGGAGTTCAGTATCAGTGAAGTAAAGTATCATTGAGATACAGTGTATATGACTGTTCTGGAAGTAACCAAAACTTCCTCATCTGGGACCTTTTCATCTAGACTGGACAAAAACTAGAAAATATAGGGAATAGCTCTGTATTTGCAGAGAGTTAATGGAACATTTAAAAATATTTTTGCCAGCTCTAACTTCTGTGAGTCAGTTTAATGCAGCGAAGTCCAAAATGTTGATGTCAAAGACAAGACAGAAAATGACAAAAGAGATTATGCTTGAAGTGGTCATGGATATGGACACTGATCATAAAAAAAAATTACAAAGTTGATGCTAGATAGAAACTTAAAGCCATTGATGCCATATCTTGTAGTGGTTATGAAAGTAAGCAAATTACGGGGATGTGTCAGCAGAGCACCAGAGCAATTGCGAGAAGAAACTACCAGACAGAGATCCGGTAATACAACCTACAGTACTTTGCTTGGCCAGTGGCACTGTACTATAGGCAAAATTTAGGCTGGTAAAGATGAGCAAGCCTTACTTATAAGGACATATTGTTATGCTGATGTTCCTTAGAAAAAAAAATAAGTAAGATTCCCTCTTATAAAATTTTTATATGAAAAACGTAAGCAAGTTCAATTCCAGTTTGCAAAATTTGACTCTTAAATGTCTTAATTTGAAAGTCTAGTCTCCGTTTGGGACACTCATTTATGGACCTCAAATGCCTGCTGTTTGGGCTTCCATGACAATCAGCTTTTTAGGGTTCCTACCATGAAATTTAGGACAGAAAAGGATTGTATCTTGGATGTAGAAGCATCTTGAATGCCAGACTTCCCCACTGTTAACAAACTCCTTTTCACATTTTTAATTTATACCAAATCTTGAGATACTGTTCCAAAGGTGATATTACTGTAACTCTTGCTCATCTGTACCATGATTGCTCTTTTGTCCAGACCCCCTTTTTAATCCTTTATTTTGTAATATAGTTTGTCTTGCTTATTTCAGATGTTAAAAGGGTATGGTTTATTGTAATTTTTACTGTATTCTATCATGGTTTTAATAACATCCAGAAACTCTACATTTATCAGGCGAGTTCTTATTTGGCAGTTAAATTATTTTTATCATAAAGTGGATATTATCAGACTCTTTAAGAGGAAGTAGGAGACTGAAGTAATAGGACAAAGATCAAAGCCAACAGATACACAGAGTTTCTTGAGAGGAATCCCTGACTGGAAAATAGAAGCTGTCTGATGGCATTTTTTTATACAACTAATGAAAATTTCCCAAAAGGTCAAACCTTCTAATAGTTTGGAAGATGTAATAAAAACTCATTTCAGACCAATACAGAGTTCACAACAATATTATATGTGTACTCAGTCTGCCCTTTACTACTGGTAATTTTTCTCCACCTTAAGCTTCTGTCCTACAACCACACACAAAATTAGTCATGTTTATTTAAGTGGTTATTCCAAGGAAAACTGTAGAGTAGGGTCTCATTGCTGCTGACTCTTCTCTGACCTCTTTTACTTAGATGCTCTGATCTTTTTAAGTAGTATTTTTGTATTTTATCAGGACTGAAATTTAATCTCAAACCCTTGGATTAACATGATAGAATAACTGCCTGTCAGCGTACGTATTCCTTTACTAAAATGCTTCTAGACAAATTTAATAATTAAAATTGTAGTAAATTAGTAGAAGGACATTTTCACCCCACTCCTTGATATCTCATTAGGAACTTTTGTAAATTCTGACTTGTAATTAAGATCAAGTGTTGCATTCAATTATCTGAAATATACTCACTTCATATGTATTTTAACATTACTGCAAACTGATTTTTTAAAATTAAAATAGCTTTTTAAAAAAAGTTTTAAGTGCAGATAATGCAAGATGTAGAAAATAAATGTGGAGAATAGGCAGAAAAAAAAGGAGGTAAAAAAAAATTATAATGATCAAAGAGTTAGTGATGTATCAAATGAAAAAAGTATGAGAATTACACAATTTAGGTAATTTATTGAATAAAGTGAAGCAAATTATCCAAAATAAGAGTCAGTCAGCAAAATTTATCCATTTTCTGGGAAACTTTCAAGAAGTATTTTTCCCCTTACAATTGCAAGTAATTAGGTAAAATGTTTATATAATATGGCTTGTGGTTTGTTTACTAATTTGTTATTTACTCACGAGAAGGAGCACCATTCATTAAACCACAGAAGCATTTTGTGCAGTGTGACGGGTTTTCCTAACAGGAGATCCATCACAATAAAGAGGACTGCTATTATTTAGATCTGACAACTACACAATCCAAGTGATAAATTTAAAACCTATTTAACTATGATTCCAGCAGACTGTAACGTACCATAAACTCTAGAAATACAAAGCGCTTCAACATTTTCATCCTGTATGATCAGTTTTGAATGCATGTGGATTTTCAGAAATTGTGAGAGGCATATCAGGAAGGGAAATATTACCCAGAAAATGTGATACATTTCTCGGTTTCTTGTTTTTGTCAGAGCGCAGCGAGGGACAGCTGCTCTGTACGGGAGGGGACCTGAGGGGAGAAATATAATATAAAAAGAAGAAAATTTTTGTCCTGAACTGTGACATCCCTGCACATGCTGCAGCAGTGTGCAGACTGTCAGCTTAGACAGTCTTGGCACCCTTTTCCCTGATACTCAGAAGAAAAGATCCTGTAAAAAATGAGTCAAGGATATTTAAAAAGTCTGTTGTGTATCAAGTTGGCGTTAGGTGTTTTCTAACTATTTTGACACTTGTGGATTTGGTGGAGTTTTTGTGTCATTAAATTTATGCTCCATAGCCTTAAGAAACGTGACTGTGACCTCAGACTGAGTCACCATTTCCAGGACCAACCATGTTCAGATACTTACAAGCCAAATGGCATTTTCAGTGCAGACACACAAAAATGAACATCTGACTTGACTTGACTGTAAGAAAACGATGCTCAGTCAACACTCGTTTGGATGTGCTAGGGAGTTCCTTGTCATTTAATGCGGGAGAAGGATGGACTTCACAACTCTATGAGAGTTATATTCCAAAGCCGTTTATTGTCTTGTCTGACTCCAATATATATCATAATTTTCGCTTAGTCACTGCGCACACACTCATGATTGGTTACAGCTTGTTACACACACTATTGCAATTGGCTATATACAAAATATCACGCGCTGTCCACGCGCCCCTCACACAGTCAGGATTGTTGCTTGCAGGTGTTCCTGTTTTCCTCGCTTCTTCTTAGTTGTTTATCACAGCTCCTTCTCCTCAAGGCCGAGCCGTGCAGATATCCAGCTGTTTACCAGCTTCTCAGTGCCACAGCTCCTTCTCCTTAAGGTCGAGCCGTGCAGATCAACGCCACAGCTCCTTCTCCTTAAGGTCGAGCCATGCAGGGTGATCCCAACATCTCCCCCTTTTTGTTTATCTAAAAACAAAACCTGATGGATCATTTGCAACCTAAGGACTGTGAGGAAGATGGACTATCTGTACCTTCTTGTATCATCCTGTGCCACGAACTCAGCCCAGCAGTCGGTAGGTGCCAGCTTTACGTGGGCGTCCCCACGGAGGCAACGGTGGCCTTGCCGTACACCGATCCCCCTGCTCTTCGGGAAATCCCGGTATTTATACGTTTGCCAAGGAACAAGTTTCAACACACGTGGCCAATGAGTGTCGGAACACGCCTCGGTTGCCACCTCTCAACACAGGGAGCCTATGGCGCATGTGCCCGCTGGCCAGACGTGCTGCACGCGCCACAGCCACCCCGTCTATTGGTTCATAGGCTTTGTTCACATGGCATCTTACTATAATCCAGCAGTCACATATCAACTATGCTTAAATTAATAGCAGAATATTACAAGGCAAACAATTCTAGTTGTACTACTCCTAGCAATAGAAGCTATAAAGCTATGAAAACCAATATTATATCTTACCAAAGGATTTGTAGTTATAGAGCACTTTGCCTTAAAAGCTTTCCATGTTTGTCTAATGATAATTCTCAAATTAGGAACTAGGACGCCCATAGCACAGTCCCCTGACCAGTTCCCGGGCAGCTGTTTCCCAGCCCATTGATCTCCACACAGCCATCATGACCCTTCTGGCAGATTGAAAAGGGATTGCCCGGGGAGGAAAAAGACAGACAGAAGGTGTCTTGTCCTGTTTGATTTGCTAATGTTACCCACACATTTTCTTTTGGCTGAGGTGGCATCCAGGTTGCGATGACACCTAACAGTATCAAGATGTGTCTGACAATGACGATGGTGACTGTTCCACCCATGGTTTTACCCATTTTGCGGGCACCAAACAAGTTCCAGAATCTGTAATGACACAAGCATAACCTCGTCCCCAGGTTAGCAGTTGAAAAGGTCCTTCCCACATATTCTTTTCCAAATTTTTAACTTTTACTTGCACATTTTGTGTTAACTCAAACAGACTTCCTGTCATTCCTTTTACATGTTTCTCCTTCTGCTAGATGGAAATAATTTAACACATATAAGGCTTTATTCAAACGTTCTTGGGGTGGTGTGGTAGCCTCTCCCCCTTTTTGTTTTTGCAATAAACACTTCAGGGAATGATTCATTCATTCAACAATAGCTTGTCCAGTTGGGGGATGTGGTATTCCAGTAACATGCGTCACTCCCCATTGAGCAAAAAATGGTTGGGTTGACTGGGCTACATAACAAGGACCATTATCGGTTTTAATTTGTAGGGGTATACCATGGGCTGCGAATGCAGCTCACAAATGCTTTTGTACATGCCTACTAGTTTCTCCTGTTTGTGCAGTGGCCCAAACTACTGCAGAATAGCAATCAATTGAAACATGAACATATTTAAATCTTCCAAAGTCAGCAACATGTATCACATCCATCTGCCATAGTTGTAGCGAATGCAGTCGTCGGGGACTAACTGTAATCGCGATTCCTGGGCCTATTTGTTGACAATCGGCACAAGTCTGTATAATAGCTCTAGCGTCACCTGCACTTAGATTAAATTGTCTCACTAAAACTTTGGCAGATTGATGGAAAAAGGCATGAGAGGCTTGTGCTTGACCTAAACGGTCCGGAGCAGGTCCAGCCCATACTGCGGCAGTCAGCCGATCAGCTCTTGCATTTCCTTCCACCAATTCCCCTGGAAGGTTGGTATGGCTGCGTATATGCATAACGTAATAAGGGTGTCGTCTTTTCTGCAATAATAACCAAAGCGTTCTAAATTGTTGATATAGCTGTTCCTCAGCTGTTCCTGTCTGAGGATTGAACCTTCCAATCTTTGGAAAGAATCAGTAATTATATTCACAGGTTCTTCAGACCATAATTTAAAGGCTTCAATTACTGCCTGTAGTTCTACCTTTTGAACTGATCCTGGCACGACAAGTGCCCGTTCTTTCCATTCTCCATGCTCTCGCCATACTATTGCTGCCTTGCCTGTTTTCACACCACCATCCATAAATACTGTAGCACCTTGAACTGGATATTGACTACACTTTGATTTTTCTTCTACTTCATGTTTGGGTTTTTTTTTTTTGTTTGGGTTTTTGTTTTTTGTTTTTTGTTTTTTTTAAGGGTAAACATTTTGTGTGATGGATAATGAATCTAAATGTCACCCTCAAATTCTGCTAATGCAGTTTGGAAGGGAACAGAGTGCTGCAAAGCCCAAGTCAAATATTCTTGTTGTAATGGTATTAAAATCGTTTTCAGGTCCTTTGCCGATATATCAATAATTCTGTTGCACCCTTTCATAATCAAATCTGCAAAACACTCTACTTTCACGGTGATGGTTTTTCTGTGCTACTGAGGTAAAAAGACCCACTCTAAAATTCTCAATGGGTCCGCTTTTGATTCTAGCTTTGTTATCTACTGTATTATAAGCGCATAGGGATGTCACTCGTGATTGATTACTGCCAAAGTGATCCTTATCGAGGGGTCTATCCTAGAACTAAATGCTTGAGTTACCTTTTCAGAAATGTTTGCTACTGCTTCCCAGGCTTCCTTGGTCAATTGCCGAGGAGAGTTTAACCTGCTATCCCCTCGCAAGAGCTGAACCAAAGGCTCCATATCTTGGTTTGTGATCCCATAAATAGGTCGAATCCAGTTAACGTCTCCTACCAATTTTTGTACATCATTTAATGTTTTAATCTGAATTCTTAATTCAACCTTTTGGAGGGTCACCGACGTTTCAGTGATCATCCACCCCAAGTATCTCCATGGCGCTTCAGTTTGTATCTTTTCCGGCGCCACTTGCAGCCCACTTTGCCTCAAAAGCTCAACGAGCTCCCCAATCATTTCTTCCGGATTTAATTGATCACCAGCCAACAATATGTCATCCATATAATGATAGATGAAATATTGAGGACACCTTTTTCTGATTGGCTGTAAAGCCCAATTTACATAAATTTGACACATCGTGGGCGAATTTTTCATGCCTTGTGGCAATACTGTCCAATGATATCTTTGCATGGGTTGCGCCTTGTTTGTACTTGGGACTGAGAATGCAAAATGTTTGGCATCATCTTCATGCAGAGGGATTGTAAAAAAGCAGTCTTTGAGATCTATAATCAAAAGCTTCCAATACTTCAGTATCATAAAGGGAGATGATAGCCCTGGTTGCAAGGCTCCCATGTCCACTATACCTTATTGACTTCTTACAAGTCATGTAATAGTCTCCATTTTCCACTTTTCTTTGGAATCACAAAAACAGGTGTGTTCCAAGGACTAGTGGTTGGCACAATATGGCCTTTTTCGTCAATGACTCCAGGGAGAACAAAAAGTCCCTACTTTGTTGCTGAAGATCATCCTAATAACAAAGCACTCAATCCATATCCTAATGGTCCATTTGCGTTAGTCGGGACATCATAAACCGACATGTCCCATAAGGTAACTTCTAGTGTTGTTTCCACGTCCATTCCGGCGCTCCCTCTGGTTTGGGCGCTGAGGCTTGCCAAGCAGCCTGGTGGTGCTTCCCCATTTGTGTCCTCGTGCGGGGTGCCTTCGCGCTCGGTCGCCCGTTTCCCAATTTCATACCATCCCGATGATACTTTGAACAGCATTCTGAGGCTTGATGACCAAATTTTTGACATCGTCTACATGGTGCTCCTGCTGGGCCTATTCCTTGCTGAAAGGGTCCTTGTTGGAAGGATTTATGACCTGTCTCAATCTGCCTAGGTCCTTTCCTTGTAGCCTTGCACTGAGCTCTAAAATGTCCTCTTTTTCCACAATTAGAACATTTTTTCTCCCCTTTTTTATTTATAAATGGCTTAATTGCTGCTGCAAAGGCACTTGCGAGTGTTTCTGCCTGATGCGTGGCAGAGCCTACTCTGTTGCAGGCTTCTACCATTTGTACTAACGTTGCTTCTTTTGGCAAAGTTAAGAAAATTCTTTTACAATCTACATTGGCATTTTCTACCGCTAAATTCAACAACAGTGCTAGTTTTGCCTCTTCATTGGTATACACTTTATTCAAAGTGTCTCTCAGACGATCAACAAAAGACATATATGGTTCATCTCTCCCTTGTCTAATTTGAGTGTAAGATGGTTGCCTCTTTCCCTCCTCAGGGACTGTTCGCAACGCATTCAATGCTAGTCGCCCAACTAATTGCAAGGCTTCTAAGGGCAGCTGAGCTTGCAATCTAACATCCACAAACAGTCCCTGGCCTGTCATTTGTTCCATAGTAATGTTCTGGAGTGGATCGCCGTCTTGACGCTCCAGGTTTCTCAGGGCTTCTTGCATACAGAGTTTATACCATCTGTCTGCCCACAATAACCTTTGGGTTGGTGTCAACAACATATCTATCATCTGCCGACAATCCCATGGTGTAAGAATCATTCCCGTGAATATGTTATCTAATAGAGCTTGCGTGAAAGGTGATTGCAAGCCATAATTTTGTACTGCCTTCCGCACTTTCTTAATCAAGTCCCAGTGAAATGGGTCCCAGCGATTGGGCCCGTGAGGCTGTACACTAACAGGAAATGCCATCGGTAACTCTGTTTCCTCGTCTTTCATCGCTCCTAAAAGAACGTCTTTCCACCGCTCCCTAGGGTCGCCTTTCATTCTAGGCTCTTGCCTCCCTATAGTCTCTACAACAGGCTCTTCTCCTTTATCACTGCTATCAGGCAACGGGGGCCGTAAAGGTGGCAGGGGCTCGGCTGAGGGCTTCAAAACTACGGCTTTCGATCGGTTAAGTCTGGGTGGTTTCGGGGGTGGTGAAGCCCGCCCCATCAATCTTTCACATGGGCACACAGAGGAACATTGAGTACATTGTTCTGGGCAGCTTTGTCCCGTCTTGCCCTCACATATATCATCGTAGATCTGTTTCTCTGACTTATCTAATGCGGCCAGTTCACCCGGTGCATCTGGCACCTCAGGAGGTGCAGTCGGAGTCACTGAAGGTCCTGGACCCTCTGACTCGGTTAAGAAGGGATTGGTTGAAAGCAGTTTAACAGCCTCCTCCACATCAGCTGCAGCTTTTCTCTCTGCCTTTAAGGCTTTAGATGTGGTTAATATCAACTTCCACGCCGTCACTAACTCTGCGGCAGTTTTCTCAATACGCTCCCATAACATTTTTCCTATCTCCTCCCACGTCTCTGCTTTAAAGGCCACAGACGGATCAGGGGGGTACCCTTTCTTTCGGCTCCAAATTAGAAGCCTTCTAAGTGTATATTCATCATATTTCAGTCCTCTCTTAGAGAGCATGTGCAGCAGGAGTCTGACTATCGCCCCTTCTTCACGCGATGTGTTCTGCCCCATGCCGCCCCGGTTGCTCACCTCACCTCGCTGGGTGCTTCTCCGTTGCAACGTATTCCTTTTTCTTTTTCCTTGCATCAGTCCCGCTGACTGCAATTCTTCCAACCGGGCTTCTCCTGCGGCGTCCTCTGCGCTCGACCGGTGTTTAACGATGGGATCCCAGAGATCGTATCACGTCAGGGTCACCAGTTGCGGGAGAAGGATGGACTTCACAACTCTATGAGAGTTATATTCCGAAGCCGTTTATTGTCTTGTCTGACTCCAATATATATCATAATTTTCGCTTAGTCACTGCGCACACACTCATGATTGGTTACAGCTTGTTACACACACTATTGCAATTGGCTATATACAAAATATCACACGCTGTCCACGCGCCCCTCACACAGTCAGGATTGTTGCTTGCAGGTGTTCCTGTTTTCCTCGCTTCTTCTTAGTTGTTTATCACAGCTCCTTCTCCTCAAAGCCGAGCCGTGCAGATATCCAGCTGTTTACCAGCTTCTCAGTGCCACAGCTCCTTCTCCTTAAGGTCGAGCCGTGCAGATCAACGCCACAGCTCCTTCTCCTTAAGGTCGAGCCATGCAGGGTGATCCCAACAATTTAACACATCCAAAATGTCTTACAGTAGTATTTAAGCTATCATCTTATTGATTCAGTCTTTCCATCAGGACCAGGAACTTCTTTTTCACAAAAAGTTCTTACTGCAAGTTCCTTCTTGGTGGAAGATTTTCTTCCTTTCTTATCTCAAAATTGGCCTTCATTGGAGAACCATAACAGCAATTAGTTAACAGATCTGAAGTATTTTTCACTCGGCAGCCTTGCCTGGAGAATAAGAACAGTAAATATTTCTGGTGATTGCCTTCGTTTCTCCAAAACTGATAAACCAAAGTATTTCCATGAAAATGAATCATCCAGCTTCTCTCTCTCTCGCTAACTGAATTATTTTCTTCCTGGAAAGGCAATCTCCTGCTCCATGAAGACCACCCTGGCCCCAGCCTGGACTTATTGCTCTTGGCAACTCTTTGCTCAGATCTTAGAGTCAGACAATGTTATTAGCCTTTGCTGCTGCTGCTGTCATTGCTTAAGACCTAATTTAAAGTATCCCTGGCTGGCCACATATTTTTAAGACAGACTCTTACCCTGATGCTGTTATCCTTTTTCTGTATTTCTTTTTTACCCAATACATTAGATAAGCGTGTAACTGTGAATATACTTGTAGTGTCACTGACATTCACAAGGCTACTTTATTTGATCACAGGTTTGGGGTTTTTTTGCATGCTTGGAAGTAGGCCTAGGTAGAGAAATATGTGAAGTCTGCCACTAGTACTGTAATGCAGCTAACAAAGAACCCAGGGAAAGGTGGAAAAGGAACTTAATTTTTGTCCTCGAATATGAAAAATATGGAGCAGCAAATCACTTTTTCAAGTTTGAAAGATTACTGGTATTCCATTCTGCTAAAAGACGTAAGGAAATATACTTTAATTTTATATTTCTAAAATATCAGCAAAAGTTAGTTTTTCACATGGGAATTATAATTCTGGGAACCAGCTATTATAGTTAGGTCTGAGCATAGTGGTGGTAGAATTTAACATAAGTTGTCACCCAGTAATATATATGATATTTCATTCCACCAATCACTATTTCAGCTGTTGCTAACACAGGGGAGAAAAAAAAATAGAGATGTTGATTTATCTACTGTTGATTATGCAAGAGTGGATAGCAAAAAATAATTACAGATAATGCAACAGTTTGTGTCCTTATAAAATGATATATAAAAATAGTAAAGCTGAATTAATTTCTATATAAATCCCAAGAGAGCAGTAACTTCTAAAGAAAAGCTAAAAAGAAAATAAGTAGTTTTGCAGGAACAAGTTTTCTTTACCTTAATTGTCTGCCAAAAACAGATCGAGCATCTTAACTGAGCTATTAGCATATTTTCCCCTCTATTTTTATCCAGGAAGGTTCTGTTCCTCTCTAGGCTCAGATTTAAGAAAAGTCTTTTGCTTTTGAATAATTTTATAGTTGTGGGGTGTTGTTCCAGTGGCATGGCCCACTTGCTTTAATCACTATACTACACTCCAGATTGGTAAAGAGTAATTTTATTCTGTTCTGTAATTCCATTATTCTTTATTTGCTGAGATCTGTAGTGGTGTGCATGTGGAAAAAATGCAAGGTATTATGAAAAAAAATGAGAAAAAAATAGTTCAAAATTTGAAAGCATTACAAATGTCGTTAAGATTTTCTATTTGAGCTCAATATGTCTATTTAAGATTGTCTTTTGTTAGGTTATTTTAGCAAAATTAAATATATTGTTAAAATTGATTTCATGTTATAATTGGCTTTAGTGATTTGGCCTCTAAAAGATGCCATTTATTTGATAAGACACTTTGCTTTACTTGAGTAAATACCAGCTGATATATCCATTATTTAAATGCTGCAAAAGGTTATACACATTATATTTATTTATCAACAACAAAACTGCCTGTATCAGTGGTGTACAGAAGCAGCTTGATTTCATGCTCCAGATTGGAAAACAATTTCAAAATGCTGATTATCCCAGAGCTATCTTTTCTGACGTCCTGAAAGCTCTTGTTTCATTATCACCACTTGCCATTGCTATTATAGATTTGTAGGTGAAGATGAAAATTGTAACCAGTGAATCTTCCCATGCTTTAATGAAAAAAGCCAACTGGTATTTTGCCCCATTCTGCCTGAAACAATATGAAAGCAACAGAATGGCTGAGAAAAACTGATACGAAAAGGAATTCAACCCCTGTGGCTGCTGAACGTGAGGCTATATTGGACCGCAAAGGTGTGGGTAGATTTCAGGCTGTTGGACCAAAAATAAAATTAAACTGCCCAGAAAAATGGATTACCAAAGAGTGACATTTTTCCATGCTTATACTTGGAGCTTGCAGTTTGTTGTGTACTGGCATAAAACAGGTGAATCAAGCTAAGTCATCCAGCCAGCTAAACTCCTCTCTATTTTCTTTCTCATTGTGGGGAGGGTACTTTATCATCTGGCAGAATTTTGATAACAAAAGTCTGAATTGACATGGCTGCCCTTCTTTTGTCTCCTTCCAGGCAGTCAAATCCATTTTCTAAAAACTCCACCTGCCAATACATGCATTCACCCCATCACAAATGAAGGGATAGAGAATTATGTCACATCTTCATCTCCTGACAGATTTTTGTCTTTGAGGCCCTTTCTACATTCCTACTGCCATGAGCACCGTGGAGTGCTGACGTGATGCTGGAACCATATTCATAAGAACTATCAGACCTTCAGATTTAATTAACAGCTAATTAACAGCCCTTCTGGCCTTTGTAGTTAATACTATGCTGAATTCAAGAAATAATTTGGATAGGTAAATGAATGCTATTTAAAAAATAATGAGTTGAAGCATCTACAAGATTTTACCTGGACAAAAACGTGATTGCTAAAATTGTTGCTGACTAATACATATTTGGGAGGAACAGGCAGCATTTAAAATGAAAAATGTGTATTCCCATTGTCCACAAAAGCTCATTAGAAATGAGAAAGAAATTTGTAAGATCTCCAAAGAAAAGAATACGAAATGGAAGAGGGGAGAAAAGTAATTTCTTATAAATCTTTCTAATGGATGAAAATATGCAACATCCAATGCCAGTTGCCAGGGACTGGACTTTGCAGCACACTGGGGGTGATTGTCTCAACACAATGCATATTACAAGACTGGGGACTTAAGTAGTCACTGTCATGCACAATTCAATGTTACTGCAATTTATATTTAATTTTTACAGCCTTGCAAAGTTTCTTATTTACAAAACCAAATGTATTCTTTCATAATCTGGCTTTTCAGTCTGCTTTTCATTCACTCATGCCCATAAATCACCATTTTCTGTTTATATTATACGGTTACACTAACATCCATAATGCAACAGTATTTGAAGCAAAACATTTATGAAAATGAATGGTTTGCATCTGTAGTGGTAAATGTCTAAAGTACCTAGAGGGTGGTTAAAATAGAGTGTAATTGTATACAATGCAAAGGTGTAAATCAGCCTCATATTTTTGTCGCCTTTTAACAAAAGGTTATTGTAGCTACAGGGTTACTTGGGCTTGAGATGACCTCTGGGGGCCATCTGATACCTTCGCTTATAAAGCACAGGGTTTATTTAATTATTTCTAAACCACCCCAAAAAATAAAAGACTTCTTGAACAGTTTTTCACTTCAAGCTAGCGATGGCACTGTCTGTTTTGTATACGAACTCTTATTTCTTCAGATATTATACAGCCTGCCCTACCGTGTAACCTAAATTTTCCTTTCTACATGTTAAATGAGTTCCTCAGTCTTCTTTGATTAATCCAAAAAATGGCCTACTTTATGACATACCTTTAATTATTTGTAGACGGTTCCTGTTATGTCATTTTCCTCTGGATGCCACTTGCTTAACTTTATAATCCCACATAGATCTTGTTTCCTGAACATCTCCGTTCAGTTCCAGTCTATCCAGCTTCCTTGGCCAGAGCGCATCCTTTTAAATACTGTGTCCCTAGACGATTCTCTGATCTTTAATCACTGTTGAGTACTGCAGAGCCATCTTGCTCAGTATTTGGGTTGTGTTTTTCCAGAGTGAATGAAAAATAACACCTGAGCCTAAAGGGAACCCTATAAACACAGAGGAGGCAAAGGCCAATTTGAGGGGAACGTTAAGAGTGATGTTAAGAGGGGCAGCAGCCAGGAGAGGCCTGAAATTCCCTCCCCTGATTTATTCGTGTCAGTCAGGTGTAACCACAGAACAGCGAGAGCTGATGTTGTTCTGATGATCCCAGGAGGAGTGTGTATATTATCACCTTTCTTGCATACAAGTGTTCCCACGAGCAGAGGCAGGTTCCTTAGATCATCCCCTCTACCATAAACTGTCTCATGATATGACATTCCAGTATCTTAATACAGAAAAACAACACATTTCTCTCTTCTGCAGCAGTGTGAAATATTAACATGGGATCAATTTATACTTGGTCCTGGGGAGAGAATTAAAGGTCATTGTACCTTTGCTTTGCATTTATTATGTAGCAATCCCTTCTGGCCCTAAAAGATAGGAATTTTCTGAATCATTAATGTGGTTTTGTATTTTTACAATGTATGTTTTGTCTTTGATTACATTCAGTCAATGTTTTTTTGACTTGGAAAAAAAAAGTTATTCAAATGGAATATTGAATTTTGTTTTACTTATTCAAAACACACCATTCCAGGAAGAAATGCTTCAACTAGATTTTCCAAATGAAAATTCAGTATTTTTAATGGAACATGTTAATTATGAAGAAACTACATCTGTCAGTAAATTAGGATATCCAAACAGGCTACCTAGTAATGACACTGTGTATCTTGTTCACTCTACTTTATAATCCATCTATCAACCTGTTAATAATATATTGACAAACTTTACACTGCAGAGTCTCAGAAATAGACCGTTTGTATCTCATATTTGAACAGTGCCGAGATGGCCACCATTACAATACAGCCATTATTGCAGCTTGGCCTTTGACACCATTACCAATATCCAGTATTTACACTTTTTTAAACATGCACATGCATCTTACAGTACTGTTAAAAATACATTTGAAGCCATGTATCTAGTGTTCATGTACCCTCAGCACGTATACACGTTTCTAAAGTCAAGGAAAGTTTCCTTTCTCTTCAAAGCTGATCACCTCGTGGTATTTTTGGACTAACTATGCCATCCAGCTCAAAACTAATTTTGTCAACTAGGCTTCTATCTCTAACTCTCTGTGAACCATTTATTCCTTCCTCTGTGACTTACAGGTTTTAAAAATAGTACATTTACAGGAAAAATAGTAGAACAAAACAATTTTTACCATTTTATGCTTTCTTTTTCTACACAAAGACAGCCAACAGGCCAAGGCAGGTGTCTCTCTACTCCTAAATTTCAATACTCTGTTATTGTTTCCCTTCTCCCAGTAAAAACCTGCACACCAACATTCACATATATTCACTTCATGGGTCTCTGTTTAGTTACCCAATCATTAGGAAGCAAATACTCTGTTCTGCAGTTCTGAGGTAATACTCCAGTTTATACATTTCTTAGTCAGGATTAACAGCAGATTTTCACTCTATTTCATTGCTTTGCTTTCTAGTCACACGTTAGACTATATCTATCCGTTCATCTCTTTATTTTCTTTTCTAGTTAGTCAAAGGTAGAATAACTATTGAGGTCACAAGAATAAAATTGATCAATGTACTTTTCCTAAATTTCTTTTAAAGATTTCAAGAATCATTAACCTACTTGAAACCAGACTATACTTTATACTCATGTGGATATTGCATATGGAAACATTAAAGAGGCTTCAAACTAGATTCTATATGGTCTTTTAGAAATAATTTTTGTATCGTTTTTGCATCGATTTGGGTTGTAATGCCTCCTTACTCTTGGGGTCCTTTCAGTGAAATAATCAAAACCAAAAAGCCTCAAACCTGTACTATCTCAGGAACTGCCTTGTGCTTTCTGCTCTCACAGAAACTGTCTTTACAAATATTCCATGTTTATAACCACCACCGCCACCAGTAATTGCCCAGCTCATCTCTTGACACTTACTCAAGGGCTGGTTAAGGTGGTCTGTAGTGATGCCATTCTTTTGGCACTCAGGTACTAGCTAGTTCTCAGCAAGCAAGACTCAGATGTTGTGTGAGCCTGTATGAACCAGACACCGCTATTTGCCCATTCAGGTGATCTTCAGATATTAGATTTCTTCTTTGATCGATGTTTATTTTTTTAATAGACCCATGAGATTGTCCTGGTGAAAAAAAAGAGCATAATCTGTGTCTGCTGGTGAAAATTATTTCCCAAACCCTAGCACACCACAGCACCAGCCCCTGCAGAGACTCCAGCGGTTTCAGATGACGGCCCCGGTTATCTCTTTGGGGATGGTCCCACAGTAACTGCATGTCCACACAACTTTATGTGGACCTGCGATTTCCAAAGAAACTGTGTAGCCCAAATGCATCAGCTTCTTTGGACTTATCTCCAATACTGGACAGTTTTAAGAATAAAAATCAAAATTAATTCTGAATTATTCTACAACATAGGCACTTGAGATTCTAATTATGAGATTGGAATGAAAAGAAACGTATAAAGACAACTCTGGTTTTACTATAATAGCTAAATTTATTTCTAGTTCTTAACTTTTCTCCTCTAGGATATTTAAGTTATCAGAAGTGTTTGTCCTATACAGCGAGATCCCATCCTCTGAGTGCTGACCCAGAGCTGAAAATAAAGCCAGCTTGCAGGACTGGCAGTAAATTCCCCATGAGACTTCCCTGCTTAAAACAGCATTCTGTTAGCTTTCTGTGTTCAAAAGATGACAACTTCCTTTCTCTTCCCCACTTCAAACTCAAGTCCCTGCTTCTTACCCAAGCCAACAAAGCTTCTTCGTCTGTCTTCAGTTAGTGTATTGCCTTTCTCCTGATCTGTTACAGCCCTGTTGGAAGTGTTACAGTCTCTGTTGAGTCATATATCATAAGAATCATGTACATATATTTTACCAAGTGCATAGTCTTCACTGCATTCTTAACTTTGTTTAAGGACCATGTACAGCACATAACTATGCATCAACAGACTTCTGCGACTCTTGTTTGCAGCTCTTCCTCTCCTCTGCTTCCTTTCTCACCTGTATATTCACCCTTAGCCAGCTATAGGGTCTTTCGGCACCTCATTTCAGCAAGTATAATTTACTAATAAAAATTTCTAATATATTCTTTGTTTATCTGTTGGATTCAACATATGATTTTGCTTGCTCAGTAAACATACCTAAAGAATTCTTTTACCTCAATATCTGAACATTATTATGTTTATGTGTACTTATAATAACCTATAATATGGAGTCAGTCTGCTCAAATTCAAAATCAATGTATTTGGCTCTGAGAAAGGGTTGCAAAAGCAGTCCTGGTAAGTATTTTAGAACATTTTGTCTTGCTTTTTATTAAAGATCACTTCCCTACTTGCAAACAAGAATTAATTTTATCTTGTTCTGACTTTCTAGATCCCTTGATAGAGTATCAACCAGTAAGGGTATGGATATCAGCAAAGTAATTCATATTAGCAAATACTTATCTCTAACAGAAAGTTAAGTTATTATAACACAGAACTTTTCAGCTCTGTTGAAAGAAAAAAAAATTAGCACAAACTTTCAGACAAGTTATTTGAACAATCAGGATATAATATTTTTAAACTTTACTAAAAAGAATCTGCTTCAACTTATACTCAGAAATAAAAGTTATTGCTAAAGTACAATAGTTTTCTATGACCAAAAATTCCCACTATGAAGCTGTTTATTAACAATGAATTTTAAGTAGAACACAGATTTCCTCCCTTTGTTCCAACAGGTTGCATTTTCCCTGAAAATATGTGTAACTGTCAGGGGCCATTTTGTGAAAAATCTAAGTCTATTTTGACTTGTTCATCAACGAGCAGTGTGTTGATACTTACCTGTGGTTTGAGCCTGGGAAATCTGGCATGTAATTAACGCTATGGATGTGATAAGTGGTTTCTTTATTTAAGATGGTCTTTTTTGGTATAGATTAAAATGATCCTTTTCCAGAAATAATCTAACCCTCCAATTTCTAAAATCTCATTTGTATAAGACATTTCTGTTATTTTAAATAGAGATGACTCAGATCTAGAGTCTGTGGTCATCAAGGTTTCTGCCTAGAAGTGGTTTCCACAATAATGAGAAATGCCCTAAAGTACCTGATTTTAAGATACATATGGATACAAAAACAAGCATAAGAAACCAGATCTAGATCTAGACAGGAATCGAGACATCTTCATCTTACTACCTTGTTGGGCAGATTTTTTTTTTCGTTCAGCAAATATGATAATGGTAGGTCTCTTTCCATGTTAACAACTAGCCCTGCTTATCCGAAATTACTGAACATGCCCTAGTTGAATCACTGCTGCTCAGCCTAAGCCACTGCCAGGTTAGGAGAACCACACGGTGTCTACCATTCTCCATCTTTTAGGACCTATGTTTCTTCATTGCAGCAGGTTGGACTAGATGACCTTTAAAGGTCCTTTCCAACCCAAACTACTCTATGATTCTATGATCACATCAACTAAGAGAACCAGGCCCACAAATCAGCTGCAAGGGATGAAGCTTGCAGGAAAGTGTAATGGCACCCAAAAAATTATGAAGCTATTCACAAGAAGAACAATTTGACAGGATTGTCCCGTGGCTGTAAAAGAGAAAGCAAGCTGCCTAAGTCCTTACAAGAAGAACCATGGCCACAAGAGCAGCTCCTCATAGTCATCTAGAGAGACTGCATGAATGACGTGTTGGACCAAGCTCTGATCACTGTGATCAGCACATCAGCATACTTTGCTGATCAGTTCAAGGGAAAACACAGGGAATTTTAAAGAAAAGATTCTATTTCTGATCTGATCAGATCCACCCATACCATCACTAGCAGAGTTTGAACCCAACATACACATCTAAGATTTTGGAGCTTTGAAAAATATTTGCTAAAACTCGTTAAATGGATCCCTGTCCCTTCTAACTAGATCCCCATTACTAAAATAAGTTGTTAATCTGCCTTCAGGAAGAGACATTCACCCCACGTGTGGCCCACACAGCCCTCAAACCTGGACTGCAGCCTGCCAATAGTCCCCACTTCTCACACCCCAATACTGCCCAACCTGGAACAACCACAGGAACATTAACTGAAGAAATGGCCCATTCATGGCCAGGAGGGAGGCAAATTTTTTCTCTTTATAGTAACAGATCTCTCTGACAGAACAAACTGTGAAGTATTCTAATGTACGTTCCTGCTGCGACAGGGGTGAATGCTCCAGCACTTCATTTATTTTTATCTGTACTTATCTTACATCCTGTCAGGATGCAGGGTAGCCAACCTCCTCTTCAATTCCAAAACAAGAGCAGGGTGAGAGCACCAGGTACCACTGTCTCGGCTGATGACAGCACGCCAGTGCAGATATGTCTCACTCACCGCTGACAGAGCCATGACACCTACTCAACTCCAGGCGGTCAGACCTTAGAGAAAGAGCTGCCGGCTGGAAAGGCGTTGAGGCAAGATGAATGGGAGATGTACCTCCTGCTGAAATCATGCAGATCTTCCCTGTCAAAATAGTACAACAATCTGGGTTCACGGTTGCCTCCTCACCGACCTTCTGAATTTCTAAACCAGCCCTTTCTTCCACCATCTTGCCAGAAACCTTCATCCTTTCTTAGGACTTGCCAGTTGTTACACACCTGCTTCCTTCATGCAGAGCTACTATAGTCTGCGATATGTTACAATCAATGGAAATAATGAAGTTTATTGCAGGTACAGAAACTGCCTGGCACTTCTGCCATCATCACATCGGGCTCATGCTGACACCCTTAACTTGTTCCTCCTCTGGCTTAGCAATTGCATTAAAGTATTGCTCCTAACTCAGAAAAGCTGTTAATGGATCTTATCCCACCTATACTACAGATCTGATTTCAATTTACAAATGCAGAACACCAAATCCAGGACAAAGTGAGTTGGAACTGTGCAGAAAGTCTTGTTAGCTGAAGGGATAAAGATGTGGAAATCCAAAGTATTGGAAAAGCTTAGACAAATCCATAAGCAACATCAGATATTTTAAGGAAATACTGCCAAAATGTCTGCTTTGAAAAGACCTGTTCACGTCAGAACAAAAACGACACTGACAATTTAAATGTAATATTTTATACTGCAATAACATGTTTTGAAAAGATGAAAAAGGAATGTTTTGAAATGGTCATTTTCAGATTTACAGTCTAAGTCTTTGGAATGCTATTCAGGAAACATGGCAAAATGTTTGTTTTCTCCTGATTCAGGATGAAACTAAACTTTTGTATTCTGTTCAGTCCTTCTCCGTATGGGCTACATCAAATCTATATAAATACCAGACTGCATCTGTAAGATTTTATTGAAAAACTGGAGCTGTGGGGAGAAGCAGAAAACATTCAGTTCAAATCAAAATAACTTTCCAAACCTTATCCTAAGATGTGCTTTTGAATTAATGCTTAGGGTTCCCCGACATTAATTTGGCAGGACTAATTCACTAAAATCACTTCTGGTACAGAAAACTGTATCTTTAGGAGCTTGCATTACTACTTTAAGCATTCCTTTCAACTCTTAAATAATCAACAGTTGCTCTTAGTGATTCACAGACAAACTTACTCCACTGCCTTTACTCACACACGTACTAGTGCATTCAAAGCCAGCACTATACTGGGGTTGAGTCGAGCCAAGCCAGCTGACCTGTTCCACGTCGCGGAGCTCGGTGGCTCTCTGCATGCCACAGTGGTGCTTGTTGCAGGGAAGCGGAGTTACCAACACTGTTTGTAACCAGGCAAGCCATTTATGAATACGATCGGTTACTTCTTGAAAGATCCACTCTTGCAAAAATGCAGCTTAGCACTAGTTTAAGACCTAATTAAAGCTCCGAGGGACATACACGCAAAAGAGCCTCAAATAGGATTTATTTTGGTGCACAAAGCCATCTGTGCCTGAAGTTCTATATAAGCACATGCAATTGGACATGCCAAACAAAAGGGCTAGTGAATTAGGTTTCTACATTTAGTCAGTGTGAGGTCTCTGAGAAATTTAGACTATGAACTTGTATGTGAGCTGGGAAAGTTTACCTTGCTGGTGTACTGGGTCTGCAGCCTCTCCATTATTCATCCATGTTCTTCCTCTTGCAGAGCCTGAAAGTCACTGTGAATTTCAGCACTGTAAATTGGCTGTGCAAAGCCATGCCCAGAGAGTGACACTCTTAATTTTTCTTTCACTTTTTTATTAAGCCTTTTATTCCACAGAAAACGGAAAAGCCAGTTCTCCTTGAGGCTTGGTAGCTCCAAAGGCAGGATCAGGGCCTGGGGCACCTCACCGGCTGGTGCTGTGGATAGGTCTGCTGGGAGCAGGCCAGAGAAACGCAGCCTGCGTTAGAAACCGTATACTCACCATCACCTTAGCTGTCGTAACACAGTAAAAATTTTTTGACGTGGTAAAATAGTTCTTCTAGCCTCTGCTGGCTGAGCTTGTCAGATAATGTGCTCAGCCATCAAGCGTATAACTTCCTCGGGGAAGCGGAGTAAAGAGATAAGAGCTGCCGTGGGGGGCTGAAAGTGCAACTCTGTCCTCTGGCATTTT
The DNA here is from genome assembly GCF_964289735.1 of Phaethon aethereus. Classification (NCBI taxonomy): domain Eukaryota; kingdom Metazoa; phylum Chordata; class Aves; order Phaethontiformes; family Phaethontidae; genus Phaethon; species Phaethon aethereus. Next base: position 54,113,104 of record NC_138575.1, on the reverse strand, counting down.
GTAAAGTTAAATTACAGGGGCGTTATCTTTTGTATTTTATTTCCTTTATTAGACAGCGCGGGTGCTGCTTAATGGGATGCACTTACTGAAGTAAACAATCCCGTGGGATGCTTATTTGTTCGTATTAACGCAGGAATTCGAGCTCTGCCAAGGTTTATTTAGACACTAGTGTTAAAAAAAAAAGTGGTTTTGCTGAGGGAGCAAGGGAAGGTGTTCGCCAGCCGGCGGCGGGGACAGAGTTTCGCTGGCGGCTTCCTCGGCCCCCCGAGACGCCCCGCCGGCCCCTCACCGCGGCCTCCGCCAGGCCCGGGGCAGCGGCCCCCGCCCCGGGAGCACCCCGCCGCCCGCCGCGCTCCCGGCCCGCCTGCGCGGGTGGGCGCGGAGGAGAGGCAGGGCCCATATCCATAGTAACGGCGGGGGCAGGGGGGAGGCGCCGTGGCAGCTCCCCGCCCGCCGCAGCCCGCGCGGCGCCGGGACCGCACCGAGCCGCGGTGAGCGCGCGCGCGCCCCCGCTCCGCTCCGCGCTTCCCCGCCCCTCCCACACCCCCTCCCCGCTCGGGCAGCGCGGCGTGGAGAGCGCGCGCGCGCGCGCCCCCGCGGAAGGCGGGGAGGGGGAGCGGGGGGGCCGGCGGGGGCGCGCGCGGCGGCGGCTCGGACGGGGAGGGCGGCGGGGGCTCCGGTGTGCGCGGCTCCGCGGCGCTCTCCCTGCCTGACTCACCGCGGGGCGCGGGGAAGATGCTCAGCGCGGAGGGGTAGCGGCTGCGGAGCAGACGTCGCCCCCTCCGCCCCCGCCGGGCTCGGCAGCTCAGTCTGCCGCCGCCGCCGCCGCTCCTAGGTGAGACCGGGGGGCAGGGGCGGGCTCGGCCAGCACGGGGGGCCGGGCACGGGGCCAGTGGGCGCCGCCCCCGCCCCGCCGTGCAGCCCGGAGCGGGGCACGGGGGACGGGGACGCGGCGCGGGGCCCTCCCGGGGAGGGGGAGCGACGGCAGCGGAGCCCCGGGGGGCGGCCGGGAGCCGGCGGCGCCTGCAGTTGCCGGTTTCGCAGGATTATGTCAGCTCTTGCTTCGCCGGTGTCCGCTCCGCCGGCGCTGGGGCGGGCGGCGGCGGCGGCTTCCGCCCGGCGGCGCTGCGGGGCGCCCGCTCCCGGGGCGGGCGGGGGTCGGCGGGGAAGCGGCGGCGGCGGCGGCAGGTCAGCGGTGAGCAGCGAGGCGGCCGGAGTTTGAGCCGCTTGACGGAGCCGGCGCTCTCGGCTGGTGAGTTTTCACCGGGCCGGCGTGGCAGCGGGGCGGAAGGCGCCCCGGGCAGCGCTGCCTGCCCCGCGGAGCTCCCTCCGTGCGTGTCCGAGCAGCGGTGAATCTCGGGGTGGGGGGGAAAGTGGGGATCCACGCCGCGTGCTGCAGCCGGCAGAGCGGTGGCACGGTGCGCAGGGCCTGCGGCGGCTGCCTTCGGGGGGGCCGCGCCGGCGTTCGCGCTGCAGACCTCTCCGTTCTTAGGTCTTGTAACTTGGCCGTGACGTGCCCTGGTCTAAAACTTGTCGAGCGAGGTCTCGGCTTCGAGGCAGCGCTGTGTGTCCTGTCGGTTATTTAAAGAACGCTAGTTGAGCGAAGTGCTGCCGTTGTTTAAAAAAAAAGGGGGCGGAGAAGAAAAGCAGAAGTATGTAGAGATCAGAATGATGGTTCAGGCTTCGGCATCTTGGCAAAGGCTCATGTTTGAAAAATGCGTCTTAACGAACAGTTGTTTTACCGTATGTCGAGAAGGCAGTGTTGGTATTGGGAGAGGAAGGAAAAAAAAAGGATACCTGAGAATTTAATTTGGAGCTCAGTTTGCTGCACACGTGCAGAAACGCTTTTCCTGAGGATCTTTAGCATGCGGGCTGATGCATGTTGCCATGTGCCTTGCAAAATTCGTTTTGCTCTGTGATCAGTGGCAACCTATGCCCACATGCAGGAAAGCAAGGTGTGCTCCACGCCGTCCTCGGCAGCAACGGCATTGCTGAGGAAAGCCACGGTGTCCGTGGTGGCAGGATTACTGACACAGCGCATCATAATGATTCCTTAAAGAACATTTTAACTTACGCTGTTAATGAGGCACAGACTGGTGTTAAAGTAGACCCTGACATGACAGATAGTAACTTCTCATTTGAATACGCATTAAGAACCGATTTGTGTCATCTTCATTGTGTCATCAAAATATAAAATATAATAATCTGCTAAAAAAACCCACTTCAGTGGAAGGTTGTTGCACGATAACGGGGACGTTTTTTCCTGAATAAATATGAATGCCGATTGTAAGCATTCAGATAAAGTTGGTATTTGTTTGCCAAGTACAAAACCTTGATCCTACGGTGTGTAATTACCATAACAAGTTAAAACTCCATTCTGATGGCAGCCTAAAAATTTCAGCTGAATGGAGAATGGAGAGTAAGTGATTTTAGCTGATGAATTTTGGTTTGGTGACGCTTGTTCGCTAAGAGGTCTGTTCTTTTTGCTATGTGTGTATAACTCATACTAGCTGTGGTAGTGCAGTCGCTCACAGACCCTCCTAACCTTATGCACCTGAGAAGTTCCATTTCAAGAATTTGTGCAAATGGTTGACAGATGAGAATTGCAAGAACTCGCTGATGTATTCAGAGTAAGCTCTGCTTTGTGATATTGGTGAACTCCTTCACATTTTTTTTTCTAGAGAAAGGAGATGTGATAGTCAGGAAGAGATAAATTTATCCAGTAAGAAGGCAAATTGAAATATACTATGCATATTCATCCTATTTAGAAGGCATTTAAATGTAGTATGAATTAAGTGAATTAAAAAAGCTGAGGGCTTGATGCTTTTCCTCTTAGCATTTTTGTTTGGAGAGTTGGGGGGGCTTGGAAATGACACCTCTAACTAGAAGTGGGCACATAGAGTTAAAAAGGGAGGGTAGAAAATGTGAAAATTAGGAACAGAGCTGTCAATGAAGCTGCTGTCAAAGAAGGCTGCACCGAACTAAGAAACTAAAGCAGATAGGCTCTAGGTAAGAGTTTTGCTACTGAGGAACTTGAGGAAGGAGCTGTGACCCAGGTCGGTCGTGATTTGACTTACATTCTGAGAGCAAGACATTTTAATGTTGGAAGAATCAGAATTACGTGTTGGAAATGCTTAGTTTAATTTATTTCCAGCAATCAGGAGGATGCAGATTTTGCTTTAACATTGAACAACTGGCATTTTGGTAAGGATCTTTGTATTTATTTGTTAAAAATTAGTGATAGGCATAATGAATAATATTCTTCACAAACAGTAAACTTCCACCTTGCTTTCAGCAGACTGAGAAACTGCCAAGCCTTGGACTTAAGCTCTCTTGGCACTTGGTCCTGAGAGACCTGCTCTGCATGCAGGCTGGAAGTTAAAGCAGTGGTGAGAGTGAATGGTATCATTCTGGGTCCAGTCTTACGCATTTGCCAAATACCAGGCATGACTATATTGCATTTATAAGACTGTACTTTTTTCCTGATGATCCTTTTATCACAATGCTTTGCTTACTAAATGTTGAAAAATTATATTAGGCTTCCAAATCAACAGTGATGAACTGGCCAGTTTTTACTCTGAGAGATATGAGTCGGGATTGTTTTCATATTTGGGAACATGTTGGTTTATACTAGTTCACATTTTCAATGTTGTCTTCACAGTTATATGAGCTACAAGCTTATTTTTAAGAAATCGCAGTTAAATTCTGGAGAATAACACCTTCAGAAAATTGTACCAGCCTGGCACTCTTCACAATCCGATGTAATTTTTCCCTTTGTGTAGGCAATAACAGAGGGCTGCTTGTACTTGATCTTTCAGCCCAAGTGCCAACTATGCCAGCTTGTCTAAAAGACAGTAGTCTTCTTTCCAAGTATCAAAGGGTTATGCTTTAGATAAACCTGGCTTTGACAAGGTAATCAAGCTAGGGAAAGTATTTCGTTGTCATAGTTTGATTGCTGTCTCTATCCGTAGTCTTTATGTATTTTTTGCCTTTGAGGGGAAAAGCTTTCAAAATGTGATAATTTTGGTAGAGTGTTTGAGCCTGTTAAATTGAGTATTTTGCACACTGAGATTCAAAGATGCAGGTCTTCACATACCTTATTCTCAACAGTTTACCTCTATAGACTGTCAGTCTGCTCCTGTGTTTGAATTGCTCTCAGAGATAGTCTTGGTTTATGGATTACCTGTAAAGATAGTGGGGCATTGTTGGGAGAGTTTCGGTGGTTATATTGCTTTTGACATGGAGTTATATACTACTTAGTAGTCTGGGAGAAGAAGAGGAGATATCCGATATTGTTGTGGGTTTTTTCCCTGCCTTTCTGTTTATGTGCTGTGGAGCAACAGGATTTTTCTAAAGGTTCTTCAGACAACTAGGAAACATTTCTTATTCTCTCCAAAGATTCTTCATTTAAGAAAACCCTCAAATTTGGTCTAGGTTCACTCTTACAAGCTTGAACATGGTATTAAAGAAAGGAAAGGATGTTGTTGATGTTGTCACCCCCCAGTGAATTTCTCTGAAGTATCTTGCAACATCGCAAATGGCATTTGTGTCCAACTTCATGTTAGATGCAAGTAGCAATCATTATGTCTAGTGTAAGGGAGTGATGATACTAGTGTTGAAGAAAATCAGATAGCCTTTCTTCCTTGCTAAAAGAATAGTGATTCTGGGTTGAGAGGTGCTGGCAGACATCCTGGAGACTGTCTCTGTCCTTGGATCACAGAGTGGAACAGGTTCTTACTGTCATGGAAATGTTCAAGCACAAAGGAGAAAATCCAGGACCATCTCTGGCCTTCTTCCATTCCTTACGTACTCTCTTCAACCTCCTACTAGTGGGATATTTCTAACTCGGTTGACTGAGGAACATCTTGGAGAGTTTTTGCAATGCCTATGTTAAAGACAGATGGTATTTGCATAGTCCTTGCTTGGCCCATTCCTGTGGACTTGAATGGTATCTTTGTGATACCTCTAGAGAAATCACAAGAGCATACAGGCTGCTGTGTTATCAGTGTAATGATGATAATGATGTGTTTGTCTCTCTTTTGTTAGGACTCAAATCCCAATATATCTGTGCACTGAGAACTGAGATTGGGTTAAAGTCAAATGACTGAAATGCAGCTTGATCAAGAGAAGAGGTGATGAGGGAGGACAGTGTATCTGAGGATCTTGTAAAGTCTCTGGCTCTTATATCACTTGAGGGCACTTGCTCAACATTATAAAGTGGTCTTCAACACTGGGACATATTCACTCTGCAGATGGTTAAGATTTGTCCTGTTTTTCCCCCTTGTAGATATTCATATCGTGATTTGTTTCCAAGACTTGCATGATTCCTTGCTAAACTACCAAAAAGAAGGGCAGTTTTCCTTTGGGAAAACAAATTGGAAATTCCAGCTGGTCCAGAACTAAGGAATTGTAACCATCCTATTTTTTCTAAATGTACCACACATGCTATATGCTTATTAGCAGTGCCCAAAATAAGTGTTTGGCCAGGAAGAAAGGCCTTAGGAAGCTTGAGATGCAAGTTCTTTCTTCCAGGCCTTTGCCTTTGGAGTTTGCTCTTTCTAGAAACATGAAACTGGGGCATGTTAAGGACAGATATATCTCTTTGCTTATGTTTTTCTAGCTTTTTGATGTAGGAGATCCAAGGTGATTTGTATGAGGTTTGTTAAATGTAATTATTGTGTTCTTCATTCTGTCCCTGGTTTCAGCAGTCAACAAACATCCAAAGAGGTTTTTCTGTTGTTCAGAATATTTTAAGTTCTGATGCTGTAAAAAGGGTAAATTTAATAGTAGCTGCAGTAATAGCAGATGACGTCAGCAGGGAGTTTTGCCTGTTTGACAGCAGATTTTAGCCCAGTTTAATTTCTGAAGTAGTTTTTTTCCAGAAAGTGCTTCTGTACATTGGGGAATCATAGAATCATAGAATCTTTGGGTTGGAAGGGACCTTTTAAGGTCAACTAGTCCAACGCCCCTGCAGTGAGCAGTGACATCTTCAACTAGATCAGGTTGCTCAGAGCCCCATCCAACCTGGCCTTGAACCTTTCCAGGTATGGGGCATCTACCACCTCTCTGGGCAACCTGTGCTAGTGTTTCACCACCCTCATTGGGAAAAATTTCTTCCTTATGGCTAGTCTAAATCTGCCCTCTTCTAGTTTAAAACCATTACCCCTTGTCCTATTGCAACAAGCCCTACTAAAAAGTCCGTCCCCATTTTTCTTATAAGCCCCCTTTAAGTACTGGGAGGCTGCAATAAGGTCTCCCCGGAGCCTTCTCTTCTCCAGGCTGAACAACCCCAACTCTTTCAGCCTGTCCTCAGAGGTGTTCCATCCCTTTGATCATTTCTGTGGCCCTCCTCTGGACCCTCTCCAACAGGTCCATGTCTTTCCTGTGCCGAGGGCTCCAGAGCTGGATGCAGGACTCCAGGTGGGGTCTCACCAGAGCAGAGTTGAGGGGCAGAATCACCTGCCTTGACCTGCTGACCATGCTGCTTTGGATGCAGCCCAGGATACGGTTGGCCTTCTGGGCTGTGAGTGCACATTGCCGGCTCACGTCCAGCTTTTAATCTACCAGTACCCCCTTTTCAGTACATTTAAATATGGTGAAATGTGAAGGTGATGAACACTTGTTTTGGTTGTCTGACTATGGATGATCATCTGAACTCTTCATCTGGTTGAATGGTCCTCCAGACTGCAGTGTGGAGCCAGACCTTCAGTCCTTCTGGGTATTTGCATGTATGGTGCCCTGGTTGGTTCTGTATACTTTGAAGTAAGGCTTTTGCAAAGATGTCAGTGAGAATATATGTTTCTTTTTCCAGGGGTATACATAGTCTCTCTGAAGATAATCTCTTTCTTCTTCGTGTATCTGTTCAGTCAAGAACCTTATTACACATAGTATCTTTTTATTTCTAAGACTTGTGAATGACAATAAATGCCACTGGTAAATTGGTAGTCACCAAAATGGTTGGAGGTATTTTCTCCTAATATAGGAAAATGCAAAGTCGATTCCAGTGTTTGTCAAGTTTTGTTACATAATACTAACGTATGTGTGTATACATGTATAATAGGAATAACTTCTTAATTGTAAAAGTTTTACTGCTGTCATGCATGGTCATCTGACTTGGTTTTAGGCTTCATCTTTCCCCACTGAAATTGATATTAAGGCTCTCATCATTTTACGTAGATTCATAAAAAATGCTTGTAGAAATAATCTAGCAACTTCTTACTGTTTTATAAAAAATCTTAGATAATGTCACTTATTGCATTATAAATACACTGGGTAAATGTCAGTTTGCAAATAGTTAAAATACTTAAAATTTCAGATAACTGAAAATTGTCTAATTATCTCCTTCAGGATCCTGCAATCAAAGAGCTGTTATACCATTGCCATGTTTTGTTAATGCTTTTATTTTCCAGGTATGTTTTCAGAGGTAATTCTAAAATCTAGGAAAAATGTTACTTTGTTAATAGTGCAGTCACCTAGAAAGCTGATTATTAATGAGTACCCAATTGTTTTGTGAAACACCTGTGTTGTTATATGATAAAAATACATAGAGCTTCAACATTCTGTACTAATATTTATAAACCACCACAGAGGTAAGTGGATACTGGAGTGAATTGTCACACAGAAAAATACTTTAGCAAAACCTAAGGGAAGTACTGTATGACTCATTTGTATTTTTACTGAAGCCATTACAAAACTGAATGCAAGTTACTATTTTTCTTTAAAATCTGAATGCGACATTGTTCCTGCTCTTAGCACTAGCAGGAAACAAGAATTCAAGAATTCTGATGGATTTCTGTGAGTACTTCTCAATCCTAATCCATGTTATGCCCAGCTCAGGTATCTCAGAAGCAAAGATTGGCTCTACACAAGGCACATTGTACAAAGACTTCCAAACTTCATCTTCATTAAAAACTCACAGTTAAAATACTAAGCTTAACAAGTGCTCGCAGGTTTGAAAATCTAGGGGTTTCCCCACTGTTTATTAATTTAATTGACTGTCCATGTCAGTTTTAAGTACTTGTGCAAAATGGCAATAAATCTTATATTGTCTGAGTGCTGCGAAGTTGCATTTCTTTAAGCATGAAAGCATGGGAAGAGTACTAAATATTATGACTATGATTTCCTAGTTGGATTTTATTGATTCTAATTTTTGTTGTTTGAAACAGTATCTTTATGACCTGTTTGAGAGACTAGCAGGCCCTTTGCCTTAGCACAAGATACTGATTTTGGGATCATCATGTGGTACTGTGACTTGAGTGCTTCCAGACCACTGTCTTCACCCAGCCACCTCTGCATACCACCAAAGAGCTCCATACTTGTCCTTCACATACTTTGTGGATGTGTTAGTCAGGATCATAGCACAGTAATAACAAGTATTTATCTAGTGCTATCCACATCATTTCATGAGTTTACCAGTGCAGAATAATCTTTGGGGTTGACCCGGACAAAATACGCTCTTTCCACCTCTAGCATTTGCCTGTGCCCGCTCCTACTCCCTCTCCAAGGCTTGCTGTCATCATTTTTGTTCTTTACAGAGCTGTCTGGGACTAAGCAGTAGCTCTGCAATGATGATACTCACAAGGAAGCGTAGGGCAGGAGAAGAAGGCATCAGGTACCCCGAGTGGTTGCACTCAGAGATTTGAACAAGGTTCTCAGCTGGTGTAAATTGTCATAGCACCACTGATCATATTGACTGCGCAAGTCGAAGATCGCGTCCCACATACTGTGTCAGGAGTAATATTCCTGGATACTAGGAAGAAGAACAAACAATAGAGTAAGTTCAGTTATAACTGCAGTGAAGAAGTATTTGGGCAGCTCCTGACATACTTTTCTAAAGGTAGTAAGCACGCCCCTTTTGCTATCACTAGCATGAGAGCCCTAATACTAATAGAAGCCCCATGGACTCTTGCTAAAGATGCCATCTTTTAATGTGATTTTATTTACTACTTTATTCATTTGCATTGACTGATAAATTGGCTAGAACTTCAGAGAAAATGAAATGTTGAACAGGAAAGCTTGAGACCAATGTTTTCCATCTTTGTGGCATAAAAATTAGGCTCTAAACTTTATAATTCAATATGTGGTTTTCAAAGGGAAAGGTACCTTTGGAGGAGGCATTAGTGTAGTTTATATTCTCTGTAAATGCCCAGTTGTGGAAATGGGAAACTAATGTTAGGCAGTCCTAATCTGGAAAGCTTGGCTGTAGAGTCTTACGTTTCCCTTTGAACTATATTTCATTAAATATGCCATATTCTACTATATATACAAGCAAGTGACCTTCCTAGGTCAAAAATTTTGTTGAAATCCTTTGGTCGTGGTATTTAAAGATAGTACAGCAGGACTACACTTGTGTAATAAGAGTATTGATAATGTTCATTAAAAAATAAATGCAATTTAACACATAAGCTAAAGAGCAAGTCATATTCCCCAAAACAGCAGTTTTTCCTGTTTAAGTAGTTGACTGCATTGAGATTATATTTTCACTGAAGACCACTCCAGTCAACAGAAAGTTGAGAAGCTGCTTTAGTTTTGAACAAACCCTCCCAGTTATTTTCACAAGTAAAGAAAAGCTACCACTTAACTTCTGCTGGCTCTTGGTGTGGTGCAGCATTGTGCATGTGTGGTACCTGAAGACTTGGTAATGCCTTGCAGCAGTCAGACCACACCGGCTGAGGACAGTAGCTTGGTCAGACTGGGAAATGATTCCCCAGCTTGCTGCTCTTTGGTGTCTGAAATTATCAATCTATGCTGGGACTTTTGCAGGAGAAAGAATCCCTTTTTCTCTGCAGAGCATAGCATAGAATTTGTTTTTAAAAATGTCTTTCTTGCCTTTTGGTATAAGAACTCAGACTTTGCGTAAGAAAATTTCTTTTGCCAAAGCAGTTTAGAACAGAAGTACTGTAAAAGAAACAATCTGAATTAAAGCAGTGAATAAATACAAAACAGCAACCTTCCTTCCATGTTGTTCTTACATTGACGTGCACCCTATTTTGAGTTATGTAACTTAAGTAACAGGATTGTTATTTGACCTTCATAATCTCATTATACCACTGGAGGTACAAATACTCATGTAAAATAAAATTTCTTCTTTTCTAACCAGTCTTCACTTTCAGTTATCTGTATGTGATGACGATTTTATACTTTAATGCAAAACTGTTGATTCATGGAAGTAATCCTGTGTTCATGCATTATACAGAAGCTGTATCTGGTATTGTTGCTATTGTTAGGGGCTGATGTGTCACATTTTTATAAATCTTATTTTTAGAATATCTTATTTCAGCCACCACAACCTGTTCTGGTTAAAACCCTGTTATGTTGATCCTAATATAGTGATGACGTAACGAAGAGGGTGAGGGGGCCAGCTAAAAGCTGGGAACATCCCTGAGGTATTGCCTTAATTTATTAGGAATGTAGGAAATCCTTACACGTCAGGTGCTCCTGAAGAGGTGGTAGTAGCAAGAAAACAGTTGATTCAAACATGTAAATTAAGTGGAATTTAGCAGTTTTGGTTTATCTTACATTTTTCTGACACTCTCCCCCGTTTCTTTAGTCTGAAATTTATACACTTATATTACGCATCTTATACTTCGTTATTCACATCTACCATTTCCAAAAAACAAATCCTAACCTTATGCCCTGGTGCCTTTGTGCTTTTCCATGGGTGAAGGAGAGGTGGATCTGCCCTAGTGGTGTGTGTGTGTGGAGAATCCCCTTGACTGATGGTCTCCAAGATGGATCTTACCATCCAGCTTCCTGTTGTTCCTCCCATTCCGGCTCTCCCACCTCAGCATAGGGCTTCACTGAAGAGGATGAGATGATGGTCTTCATGTCTATGCCTGTGGGAGGGAGCGGGTGATTGAAGCTTAGCTCAGCCTTGAGGCATCTCCATGTCCTACAGGTTCAAACTGAGAATTAGGGGATCTTAAGTATAACTTCAAGTTGTCGCACATTGCTGCGGTGAGCAAAGGCTGTAGTCCAGCAGTGTGAAAACTGGCATAGCTGAGTTCAGTCAGTCAATTTTCATGTTGCTGCATTCACAGGTAAAGCAGTCTTGAGTTTGGCTCAAACTTTAGTGGGGAGGGTGTGTGTCTGTGTAATCAAATTTGAAGTTAGTTGCATAATACTCTGATAATTCAGTAATTACGAGAGCTGTCATGCGTTATTATGCTATAAAACCTGATACCTTTTGTAGACTATGACACATGGAGTGTTCTTGTTTATACTTTTGACATATTACAAAAGATTGTGTGATGCATTCAGAAATTACATTGACACTATAGCAGTCTCTGTCTCCCTTTTCTACACTGTAGTTCCTTGAAAAGAAGAATGCCAGTCACAGTTTTCTATAATCTAAAAAGATGTAGAAGTTGAGGTAGTTCATCATAAATTTAAAAAATTGATACAGTTTTTTCTATTTCGTGAAGCTCTGACAAAATGATCTCCCTCCTAACTCTACAGTACGTTTTCAGGCTGTGAAACTTGGAAGTTCAGGACAGCAGACTTATTAAAAGTGTGGACAGGAGTAGTTGAAAATGGGCAATTTTAATGTTGTCTGTTTGTATTCTGGACAAGATAGAGATGGCAGAAGGGAACAGAAACTTCTGGTCTGCAGGAGAGATTCCAGATACTGTAGTAATTGGACTGTAATCAAGGTTTAAATTATTACAGTTTTTATTTGTATTCTCGTATCTTCTTTCGCAGACAAGAATTCGGTAGGCATACTCCAATTTAGATTTTGGTAGGATTGCTTTGAAACATCATCCTGCCTGTTAACGTTGGGGTGGGGTGATGTTACTTTCTGGGATACAAGACTTATTGAGCTGTATTTGTGAGGGTTCTGCAAAGATACTCTTTTCTATTATACTCTAGCTGTGGACTGGGGAACTTGTGTAATCCAAGGACTCTGAATGGAGTCTGGGGGATGGATATATATAAGAATATCCTCGCTAATGTATCTGGTGGATATTCTTATACTTATGTATATTTATCTTGGGTATGTAAGATACTTCTGCATAATAGGGTAGGCATATTAGAGCAAAGGGCATGTTAGTTTTCTTCAGAGAGCATCCCTTTTGTGTCCTGACATCAACTTGAAAATGCAATTTTCCTATTATTTAACTGAGTGTCCACAAATTTCTGGAACTGGTGTACTTTCTATTGCGGTGCGTGCCCATAGCGTTGCAGTGCTTGGTCAATGAGAACATTCTGGTAGGTGCCGCTTGGTAGAAAACTCTTTCCCAAATGGCACAAAGTGTGAGTGGCTGAAGGCAAATAACAAGCATGACCCATCATTAGTCCTGTGTGGCCACAAAAGACATTGCAAAGTTCTATCTGTTTTTTCAGCGGTAGGGAGTGAGAGAGCAGGGTCTGAGAGATGTGTGCTCAACTAAAGGAAATGCTCCTTTTTGAAATCACTCTGATTGCTGTTATTCCCAGCTTTCCATAGAAGATTAGAAAAGATTATGCTAGTCTGCTACAAATAGCCCCAGTATCAGTCCATGAGTTTTGATTTTCTTCTAATAGTGATTCAGATACTTCTGCTCACTGTAGTGAATCATCCGTCTGAGGCAAGGACCTTTTCTACCAACCAAACCAAAGCTCTGTCAGTGATAGCATTGATTGCTCCTCCAAAGTATAAAAAATCCCACTGGAAAGCAAGAATACTTTCACCAGGAGCACTTGGTCCGTGATGAAAGTGGAAATGGTTTTCTGGATGAAGTAGATAAGAAATTGAGTGACGCTTGTTTCAAACACTTTTATCCTAAACTACTGACCTCCTTTTAAGTAGTCCTGAATTTCTGTCAGCTCAGTAGGAGCCTAGGACTTTCATCTGCCTGTTTAGGATAATATTATGTGTGTGATTATTCTACAGTTAAGAAGTTTTTGAGGGATTTATTCCCTGTGTTTGCTCTGCTGCCTGAACCATACCTATCCTAGGAGTTGATTGCAGTATTTATCAAAGCTATGGAGCCCCCATTTGAGCCATCTGTAGGTAGTGGTTGTGCCATCTGTCACTGAAGACTGCGTTCCAGAGGGAGAGACGATATGCACAGACTTCATCATGCAAAGCCCGTAGGGTATGGTCTCTGATGTTTGCTTTATCCTTGTAAGATGTATAGGTTGTAGTGTTTTGCTAACTTCTAAAAATTTTATTGCAAGAGGCTTCCGAATGCCGCAGTAGCCGATACTTCATCCTCGCCCATCTGTATGCATTATGCATTTTACTGAACTCCACACATTCCTCTGGGAGGTGAACTGTGGTACCTAGTTGTTAAAGGCTGGAACCACGTTAAAAAATGGGCAAAACCAAGCTGCAAAAGATTTCAAACTAATACATAGCACTCAGAATAACGGTAAGAGCCAGACAAAATGACGTGCCTTTGGGTGCAAGCATATAATTTTCTGAATATTTTTGCTATGAATTATCAAGGATTACAGCAGCAGCAGATGTTCGAGGCAGCATGATATGGATTGTGTATGCTTTTGTGTTATGATTAACTGAGCCAATATCCCTGTATTCTAGGAGGTAGGTGACTTTAAAAAGTTTCAAGAGAACATTAACAGCACGTTTCAGGAATACTTTCACTACAGATGTTGTTACCAGGAGCAGCATTCAAAATTTTTCTGTGGTCTTTAGCGATCATCTTATTTGTGACTAGCAGCAGTGGTTTGTGATTAGCTCCTAAATTTGAAGTGAAATTTGCATTGTCTTCAGCTGTATTTCATGTTGGATCTGAGGGCAGTGTGATGACCTAGACAACATTGAATGTGAGAACAGTTACCTGCTAAAGAAACTGTGGGCCTTCAGGGCACCAATTTTCATGACGTCATATTCTCTCTCTTGCACAAGATTATTGGCAGTCCGTGTCACAGCCAAGGGTATGTCTTCATACTGTGTGGTCATGGGGCCATGAATCCTTTTTCAACTCGGGGTGGAGTGTGGACCAGACACACGCTGGTAACCAGAGGGTTCAGATGCTGCTGCTGGATTTGTGTGTTGCTCGGGGCAGTAGCTCCTCCACGCAAGTAGGACTTCTAAACTACCCTTGTTCATTTTTGACCCGCACCGTGTTGGCAATCTGTCAGAAGCAGACGTGAAACATAAGGCAATGAAGTGGTGGGTTTTGTAGTATGTATGGGGTGGTTTTTTACGCAACACAAGGAATAATTTGTACAGGTTGCAGAACACTAAAAAGAGACATTGCATCAGTAAGAGGTGATACTGTGTGTTGCTATGTTAAACGAGAAAGGAACTGATTTAGCATAAACAAATGGACTTTGAAAAAGCCCTGTGATAGCTATTCCTGTAACAGAGATCAGATGTAGCATTAAGAGCCTGTCATGACTTATACGTGTAATATCTGTGTACTTATATATGCATTAAAAAAGATTCCAAGAAATGCATAGCAAGAACATTATATTGTCAGTAAGAGGTAATGCTTGTTTAATCTAGACCTAGCTACTGAAGATACTCATGAAACGTGGAGGATCAGCCATCTTATTTAAATATTGAATTTCGGGGCAGCTGAGTGGATTATTCTTTGTTCTTTATGGATGTTCTCTCAACGTGAAACCAAGGGGATATATAAATATATAGAATTCATTTTTTTTCTTTTTTTTTCTTTTTTTTTTCTAGCGTAGCAGGGACTTGCTCAGTTGCTAGGTAACAAGGTATTGCTTTATTTGCAGGAGCAGTAACTGAGTTGATAGTAGAGGCAATGATTTATCCGAAATGTATTAATATATACTGTAGCAGTAATAATGATTATTGAAATTGCTTATTTTTATGTACGCTGTGCCATGGGAAAAAATATAATCAGTTCATTAGAATATTTCCTTCTGCTGTGTGTAGAAAAACTGCCTTATTACTCAGAATGTCCAGTTACTTAGTGAAGCAGCAGAATCTGTATCGTTTATTTAGTGTCTTAAAATGAGTTATTTCAAAAACAAAACAAGAAGTGTTAACGAAAAAAGGGGATTTATGAGGAGTAGTTATTTCCCTAAATTGTCCATTCATACCCTTTTTTTTTTTTGGTCTTTCACAGACGGGCTTGCTTTTCCAGCAGCAATACGTTTTCCTCCAGGGACCAAGACCAAACCTGTCAGTCACCAGGGCAGAAGTTGGCTTGTTCCTGGTGGCAGGCTGCCATCTTGGTTCTGCCTCCAAGAAGACCAGCAGGTGGTCTGCAGGCCATTCCACTGCCTCCTTTCTTGCACAAATCTGGAAATTCAGAATAGTCAGAGTTGCCTTCAGGGCAAATGCTAATGCCACCTGCTTCCACCCCCGGCACGCGGCTGGCTCGGTGGAGCTGGATGCTGTATCCACGACCAAAAATGTCACTGCCGTTTTTCTGGTTCAGTTCTGCTGTTATCTGGGTGAGGGAAGCATATATGGCGGTGGTGGGTTCCCCATCGTGTTGATGCTCCTCTCAGGCCAGGTTACTCTTAGCCGGGTCGCTGTCCTTTATGTGAGATGCGTTAACCAGATCTCGCTGCTGTTCGTGGACCCAGGAGGACTGTGCCTGAGTGCATGGAGTAGGGTTTCTGCGGCCAGACTAAAGAACAGTTGTTCTTTCTGGATGGTGGAAGCCATATTGACTAGAAGAAGAAGAAAGTTGTCTTCGGCATTAGCCAAATGAGTGTGGTATAGCTGAGAATTTTTTAAGTATAATTCAAGCCACTCTTGCCTAAAATTTTGACACCTTTCCTCCTTGCAGGCACTGAAGTTTAATAGTACATCACATGTATAATTCTGCTATTTTTAGAGCAAACATTGACCTTTTCCCTATGTCAAACAATTTTTAGCAGTTGCAAATCCTTTTAATCCGCAAGCTCACCTGTTGGACTCTGAACTTGGTTCTCAGACCTTCACACATTGCTCCAGAAAGCTACAGTTCACCTCCACTCAGGAGTTACTCTTCATACTGATTTTTCTCATCCTGGTGGATTTACCTTTCAAAAGGCTGTATCTATGGTCCTGACCGTTCAATTTGGGTTTTTTTTGCAAGGCAAGATCCTGCTTTATTTAAGCAGAATTAAAGTGGTGTTTATCACTCTGTCATGGAGAGTAAGGTAAGTCTACAAGCCAGACTTGATGGATAGGCAAAACCAGGGTAATATAGATGGCAAACTTGATCCTGATGTGCCTCACCTGTGCTAACAAGCATTTGCAGCTGTGGATAACATAGTACACTGCTGCTTGAAAACTTATTTGTAGCTTTTATATTCTATTGTACATGACATTATCCCCTAGACTTCTAATGACAGAGTCATTCACATAATCAGTTCATCAGTAAATAGCTGCAGGCTTGGACCGTGTCTTAACAACTAAAGTATTCCTGATCCTTTGGCTTTCATTTCAGCAAAAGAAATGAGTAGATTAAATAAAGAGAGGCAAAATGGCACTCTCATAGTTTCTGGCTTCCTGAAAAGTTGCAGAAGAGAAAGAAGAGCCAAAGCACAAGACAGTTAAAAAGAATAAAAGTTAGAAAGCTATTTCTATATCTATAAATTTGGAAGATTAAAAGAAATAAAAGGAAAACAGAACAATGAAAGAAAACGTGTGCAACAATAAAAAAAGAGCAGCAATTATGCTTCAGCATGAGTCAAAAGGACACATGAGGATGGTACTCTTCTGTGAATCATCAAGAGGAAGGTATTTGGAGCCGTTGCAGGATAAGGCCTTCAGAAAATACAATTCTATTGTCTTGAAGTAGGAGGAAGTATTTTTTTTTTTTCCATTTTCATGTACTATCAAGTGAAAGCTGTGCATGAGGGAAGCTTATGCATCCATGATCGGTCACTACCTGTGTGCTTATCCTCACCTTCACTTTCAGAAGTTTCACCTCTTACGACAGCGCCTAGCTGCAGCTCGTTGGTGCTGCACGTGCGGCTGCCCTGGGTGCGTTATCTTGGCAGCGGGAGCACCTAGAGAGTCCTTGGGTCGTTAGCACACAGAGGCATTCTGACCGGGACTACAGGACTCCCTTAACTCCCCAGCTTTAGTGAGCTTTGTGCAATTCGTTTCACTGCTGGTTTAAAATTCCCGAGTTGTAAGAATCGGACTCTGACAGAGGACAACATTTGCCTGCTTGCTGTTTTTGTTATCTGAACAGTCAGATTCACTACTTGGTTCTTTCTTGTATGGCTATTTTGATAAAAATGCTTTCCTTATTGGAGAAATTATCAAAGAACTGGATTGTTTCTCATTCCAAAATACTTTAATATGATTGTATTAGCATGTTATAAGCTTAGAAATCAATCTGATGCTTGCTTGTCATAAGCAGCAGAATTCTCTTTCCAGTCTCGCTCAAAAGAATCCTGTGTACAAATTCTGGACGTGCATGTTCAGGTGAGAGAAATCACTGAAGACAGTTGCTTAATTAATGACTGCTCTAGCGTGAGTGTGGAATGACATTCACTCAACATGAATGTCATGTCATTTATGTAGACATGAATGCACAGCCTAGATTTGTTTCACCAAGTTATGTTTATCGCTGCTGAAGGACAGAATTGAGTCTAAATTTGGGGTACTTTATTTTTTGTTTGTAGAGAAAAAGTATTAAGAGTATCAAGTTTGTTTTGTAAGATGACCGATGGTTAAATAACTGCAGTTATTTTGAAGTTATGTAAGAAACACGGTTTGAGGTCCTTGCTCTGAGTTATAATTATTATTAAAAGACATGTGTTTTAGAATTTTTGGTCATTGACTTACTCCATTAAAGTTTCCTTTTGGGGAATACTTTTTAACCTAAAGAGGGAAATTTTTGCAATTATCATGTCAGTCTTCCAAACTTTAGAACCAGCTGGGCATTTGAGCTGGAAGAATGGTTTATTTCAGAAGTATTAAGTTCCCACAACTGTGATGAAAGTGAGGAGGGGGAACCCTTTTAATATCCTCATTGTGGTGGGGATATTGTGGCTTGCAGTGCTGGGGGTAGGAAAAACTGCAGGTAAGGAGCAGTAGAGCCATGGTGGGAAGCTGAAATTACTATGAAGATTGGGAAAGCTGGAGATAATACAGAGGAGAAAGAGGTACGGAGAAAGGAGGAGTTGTGGTCCGAGGCAAGGGGAGGACTGTGGAGACATACGTGCAAATCCATAGCAAACTGCACTGTTACTTATGCTTCTGGTGGCACGTGTCAATCACCAGGTGCCATTTTAAAATACGTTACTGTGTGATGAGTGGCATATTGGCTTAAGTAAAAGCACTTGCTGGGTTGCGTGTAGCTCCTCGTATCGCTCTCCTAACTGTGCGAAGTGCCCTCCGGTAGCGCGATGTGACTAACAAGGGCCAGGAGCACCTTGCACTCTCGTCTTCTGCCCAGGAAAAGAGCGTATGGCACAGGGTAGCCGGATTCAGCAGAGCATTACGGTTCGTGGGAAAGGGTTCCTCATTGTACGTGTTGCTATGTAGTGGGTAGGGAAAGCAAAGGCAGATAAATACGCCTCCCACCCGGAATGGAGGGTGGCAGAGTGGCATGATAGATGGCTATGTTAAAAATTCACTTTTGCTTTCTCATCTCCTTTGAATCAGATATTTTACTGTTTTACAAGGATTAATGTTATCCAATCCTTGACTGGGCAAAGAGTACATATTTTTAGAACATTTTTTTTCCTTTATATTTGTGATCAGTAAATGCAAAGTCACTTATGTAATGATAATAACCATTTTTCACTTAAACTAGTGGTCTGTGAGAAAGAGTGTTGTGATTTTCATAAATATCATCATTAGTTAATGAGAACGAAGAGCGGTATAAGAAAACAATGTGGAACATCTGATTTTAGGCTTGCAGAGTGAAGACTGTGAACCGCTTCTTAACGGTTCCTGGCCAGACTGCACACAGGGTGGATGTTTTTTATGGCTCTGTTTCACCCATTCTGATTGTGTGGGTACAGCAAGTGAGGCCAGGAAGATTTTGTGAATAAAGCATGGCATTACTGTTTAGGAGATGTGGTTTTCATTCCTATTAGAATGCCAAGTTTTATCTGCAACCTTAAGTTTATCAGTTAATCCACATGTGCTTCGAGTTTTCATTTGCTAAAAAAAAAAATAGGAATGAGAAATCAAGTTAATTTTCTTTTTTTCTTCCTCCTCTGCAGCAATAGAAGCATACACTTACATTGTTCAATGACTCAGGAGCTACACTCTATCACCAGTACAGAATGAAGTGACCACATTGCAACAGGGAAAGTTGACACTATATAAAATTAAAATCGATGCATTAGAAAATAGGTTTATAATCTGATGTTTATACTATGGTAAGACTCACTAGAGTACAATAAAGCTTGATCATATGCCATGTAGTATAGTGGATTAAATTTCATAATTGCTAATAATAAGTAATCCTTCTGTCTCCAAGGTATATAGAAGGTTGAAAGGCAGCCAAACCACTGCATTTTCATTGTGTCAGTCTCCGTGGCAGTTCTCTGTGGAAGTATGCTGATGGGCAGGAGGGAGGTTAGGAAGAGCCTGTGGGTATGTATGGCATTGCTGTCAGGTTCATAAATTACACAGGTCGACTGGAAAGAGGGTGCACAGTAGCACATGTTGTATATCCTCCTGTGACACTCCAGCGTGGCTCAGGGGATTCAGTTATTCACAGCTCTCCCTCTCTTAATTTTGTTTGTGAGCTCATTTCACAGGAGTCTATTCTACTCTTAATGCTTCTACATAATTTTCCTGAATACTGGAAGTATATAAAAGCAATGAGAAAAGAATAGACCGCTGAGCTTGGACTGTGTTTTCACTGTGCTAAATTCCTCTTTCACCATTCATAAGCTCTCACTCTACAAAACCTGTGCTGCTGCTCTGAGATAAAATGTGTAGGTTTGGATTTCATTTTTCTAAGCAGCTGGATAATAGGCATAGAAGTGATGCATGCAGCAGCGTATCAGAATGGTTCTGTGTTATAATGCTGTAGTTGAAAGTAAAGCTAAAAGAGCAAGTCTTTTACTCTTCTTCACATTTCTTTAATCATTTTTTAGCATGCTGTGAAATAAAACATACTGTGTCATATAATTTTCTTCTTAAACCACATTGCTCAACCCTGTTCGTATTTACCTAGTGAAGCAGGAGGCCATGTCTGAGCACATGTACTTTGTTCCCTGCTCTCTGCAGTTGCAAACTCATTTGATGTTCAGTTTACAGACTTTTTTTTCATTTAATCTTGCTGGGCTGTGTCTTCTCTCATACTTTGCCATAGGGTGAGAGAAGTCCTGGATGCCTGAGATGCAAGGACAAATCTTACCAAATTGGATGCATCCAGTTCCCTTCATTCCACTATTGCCATCATTCTTCTCGGGCCACTTTAGCTCCTTGCAGGCTTCCGCTGTAGTAAAACACAGGTATTAACAAAGCAGGCTGGAAGGGTTGAGAGTTGACAATATAGGTTAAAGAGCAGCTATTAGTAAAAGTTGCCATCATCTGCATCTTATACTTGTATATCAGTAACGTTGTGGTTAGGATGAACTGATCTGTGGCTCTTGCTTACCACCGACACCAACAGCCTGGGAGTGGTTGCTGTAGGATCAAGAGGAAGGAGAGACATGTCAAAACTGCAGGTTGTCCCCAGCTTGTCTCAGATCTGCCTCAGTTTTACACACTCTATCAGCAGGTTCGGAGGAGAGGATGTGCGCTAACAACAGTGTCCTTTATGCAGCACGGCCAGGGAGAAATACCGCCGCACAACTTTTCTTCTTCGTCTTTGCATGTGGTTTTTGGTTTTAGTAGTTTGATCACACTTGGGTTGCGTTCAAGCTTTTCTTTGCATCCCTGAGATATTATAAATTCCTTTTACTTAAGTGAAAGTTAGAACCTTTCATAACCCAGTGCTGTGAAAAGCTGAAGAAAGTAACAGTGTCGTGTTCATTTTGTCTTAGGGACCACAAAGTAAAAATTGTCAAGTTTGGAAAGAAAAGGTTTCTCCTGCCTACAGCGTCCATGTTGCCTGCAAGTCTAATTTGATGTCTGAAAGGCTGTGTTTCTCGCTTCTGCATGGTAATAAAGATTCTGCAGGCAGTATTTTCAGCAGGGCTGCTCCAGCTTCTGTAGACTGTTCTGCGTGTAGAATTCAGAAGTTCAGTTGTCCTTTAATTAGCGATTATAGAGATGATGAAAAGCTAGTCAACCTCAGGGCTTCAAATATCATAGGAAAATGAAGATGGCGGGGGGGGGGGGTGTTTGCCACCCCTCCCCCACCAATACAATAATAATTCAAAGCTTTCCTATGCAGTCGTGGAACTTGTGCGTTTGTCTTCCTAAGGAAAGCTGAGATTCAAAAGTTTGTGGTTTGGGGAGGAAGATAGACTTTGGTGAGACTCATGATGAAATCACAAGAATGAAAGACAATATAACCACGGTCTGCTTGTTCTCACGATAAATGTGCCATCTCTGAAATGGAAATAAAAAGTAATCTTAGGGGTTTTTTCTAGCTGTGAGTATAAGCAGCTATGAGATTGAATATATTTGTAGCGTAGGTCTGCTGAATAAGAAAATACTATTTTTACACAGCCAGCTTTCATTCTAGCATTTCATTTTAACTGTACTCATCCTTTTCAGTTCTGCAATGCAGTGTAATCCCTATTTTATTGGAATACAGCATGTCCAAGTGAGACACTGGCTTGATTGCAAGTCAATGGTATTTTGCCATTGACATCAAGAAAACCAAGATCTCATCCTTGTTAACGACAAGTGATATTTGAAAGAGCCTCTTTCACTGGTGTTAGATCACTGCAGGCAGGTAATTTATAAACTTGTGGAAAATACCGTAGAAACTATCAAAGTTCTAGTGCATGTATGCTTGATTAAAGTTATTAAATAGTACTAAGCCGATATTCAGCGTACATGGGAAAATTAAAGCAAAGCAAAGGTTCCTTTGGGCACAAGGCAACATACGTGTAAATCTAGACACAAGGCAAAGTGTCGGCTACGAACTACACAGGAACAATTTCAACAGGGAATATAGGTTGTGCAGCCCCAGATGTCTAGCACCCTGGTGCTTCTGGCAAGCTGAGAAGGATTCTCAGTGGGTTCTGCTGCCCTGGACAAGTACGTAGGCCCACAGGCAAGGGAAAAAAAAAAAGCATTTTTATTCTGCATGGAGGATTTTGTTGTTAATATTTAAGTTAATGAAATGTCTAACCTATTGAATTATTTTCCTAACCATTTATCCAACTTTAAAATGCATGAAAAATTCAATACCACTAACATAGCAAAAATTATTTAAATGTTGTGTGTTCACTGAGTGCATAATAATCTGCAGTGTATAGATAACTTTTCAGTTTGCTGCACAGAGATTTAGCTGTGCAACTTTGAACTACGTTAAAATAATGATGTACATTTTCCCATTTAATTTTAGATCCTATTTTTCAGCATATGGGTCAGCTCCTTAACTCAGTCCTGCATGAGTCTTGTTGCACAAAGCAGGTTTAGAGCTATGATCAGGTCTTCCATGTTTTCGTTTCTTTAAAATACTGAACTGTAAATGAGATGTTTGTATCTAGAAATACGGAGGCGTCCAACGACAGCTACCGTTGTCTTGCAATCTAAACAACAAAAGTTATGTTTACCCCCTGAAACAAATTGTTTTTGCTAGTGACTCTTCTGCTGTTAAATCGCTGTGGTTTTTTAACCTTTCAGGAATTAGAGATTTTAAAGAGAAGAGGCAGTTGCTTTCTTCTCATCTTAATCTCAGCTGTGAGGTTCAACAGGCGTTGCTATCACTTGCCCGTGTACCTTCTCTGCCATTGTGAGGACCACTTCCGCACAGCGGCTTGCGTCTGCGTTTTCGCTCGGGGGGAGGGAAGCTGAGCTGCCTTGGTTTTGAACTTGAAACAGACTGTGTGAGCCGCCGAGCTCATCTGAACGAGTGATTCTTCAGCTGTGCGCCCCAGAGGTCCGAGGCTCAGCTCCCGGTTTGCTCTGAGGTGGAGCAGCTTGAGGCTAATCAAACACAGGCCCTGTTGGTCACGGTTTCTCGGGCGCGCCGTGGCTCTGCAGTCGTACGCGGGGCCCCTTGCGCATTCTCCTTCCCTGCTTTCTGTTCACGTGCGCGTCCGTGGAGACGGTAACGCGCGTCGTGCGTTTTTGTATCAAGGTGTGTGTATTTCAGGGGCACGTCCACACTTGCGCAGCGAGCGTTTGGCATCGGCTCAGTGAATCATGGCCGTCCAGGTTTCGTTGTACTCTCCGTTTTACGCCGTAAAAGTACGGCTTTACGAGGAGGGTAGCTTGGGAGATCTGTCAACACCAGTCACTGGAAGGTACGACTGAGGGAATACCAGCCCAGGCCTTGTCCGTAGAGTGCTCTGTATTTAGGGGGTTTGTACTATTCATATACGGAAATTCCACTTGCCCTCGGTTTATGTTTGATGCAGGCTTTGTTAATGCACATTTTCGTATTACTCGCACAGAATAGAAATGTAGTTGTAGTTACAAGAATGAGTGACTGCCCTTGCAGAAATAGAGGCCTTATATATATTCTGGGTATACATCACCCAATCTTAACAGGTGGTATGAAGTGGTGAGCCGCCAGGTAAATAATACCCTTTTCCCTTCCCTGATTTTGAGAGAGGGGCGTGGAAAAAAATCTGGGCAGTGTAGGTTTTTGGCTTTTTAGTGTCTATTGAAAAATAATTCCATGTGGATCTTACGGTAGACACTCTTCATTGTGCTTGTCAATTGTTTCACAGCTTTACACACATTTTAAATGAGATAGCTGGACTATGCTGCTTTAGCATTTAAATGAAGCCAAATTAGTATTCTGTCAGCAAGCAGAAGGGGTTTTTATACTAGAAAGGTGTAGGAGGAAGATGGATAATGACGGATGAAACTTGCTGATACAAACACATGCCACGTTTTCTTAAAAATATAAAATTCTGAACCACTGAAGCTTGTACATTGCTAAAGCTGACCCTAGATGATTTTAACATATATGCCAATTCCAGGGGGCTTACAAAATTTATTAGCAAAATAACACAATGGTAACATACAGAAGTGAATTTTTATATTTTCTAAGTATTTCTCGCATCATGTCACTGTAATAATTGTTGGTTTTGACAGCAAGAAGATGTTCTTCTCCTAGGGAAAAGATTCCACAAGATTTTAAATAGCTAAAAATTAGATGCACAATTTAAAAAAAATCCATAGCATGGGCCCTTGTTCACAAAAATCAGTTCTTTCTTTAAAACCTTATTGAATAACTGTCTGCAAAATTCTTCCTATTGGTAAAACACTGTTTTCTCTGTATGTTTTATCTCAACGAAGAATTAAACAATTGTACTATGCCTGATAGTATATGAAGTCATCCTAGGTCACGGCTGCTGAGGGGAGCTGGTTGCAGGGCACCTAGCAGCACCGCTTGTGCAGAAGACTTACTGTACAGACTATGAAAGAATAGAAGCGTGTGTGGGTGTTTGTTCTCTTCATTTCAGTGGTATTCTAGAGGTGCAAAATAAGGACAGAGATTGCTGAAGAATGAGGTGGTGTCTTTCTGCAAGCTTGGGTGGTTTTCCCCATAAATACATACATTATAGACATTAAACACACATTAAAATTGTTTATTACATGGTTATTTCACTGCTTATGGAGGAGAGCAGATGGTGTTAAATCTGATTTTATTATTAATCCAACAGCTTCCTTTCCATTTCTTTCCGGGCTTCTTACTGTACTCGTTGGTCAGCAGTTTTTGCTCATTCTTTTGTTGTCATCTCTCCCTGACACCTCTGTAGTGGCCAGCCAGACAAGGCGGGAATATGGTTGCAAATGCAGATTAAATTGCTGAGCTGGGTGAGAGGTGGTAAAGAAATAAAGGGATCTGGAGCAAAGCTGCAAGGGGAAAAGGAATTTCGGGTCTGTCGAGCTGCAAATAAGATGTGAAGAGAGAGAGGGAGAAGGTTGACAGATGAGAGAGAAGGAAGTTGAATTTGCAAAGAAGAAAATAGAGAAGCTATCTGAAAAGCCAGAACAGACAAATAAAATAATGTACTTTGGTTTATCACAGATGCCTTGTAGATGTCACTTACTGGTATCCTTCAAATAGTCACCTTTTAATTTTATTGTAAAATGTAAGTTTCAGAGTGTTAGCTGTTTCTCATCTGATTACTATAATGACCCATTTTCTGGTCGTCCTGTTCTTCTCCTGTGTTATTCATCCACTTGAAATTGCTGGCACTCATTTTCTCTCTCATAGGTTCCAAATTCCCATTTTACCTTATTATTTCAGGAGCTTGCGTTGGCTGTATCTGCAGTTAAGAAGTGGATTAATAAAATTTAACATTTGCATTTTAAGTTCTCAACAGATATAATTACTTGTACAGGTAGGACTTGGTTGTAGCTCATGCCATCTCTCGCCGTTTTTCTGTTTCTGATTTGCACCCGGCGTTTTATCATGTATTTGCCTTCCCCGTTGCTCCCTGGCCACTGAGGCAGAGCAGTCCCTGGCCTCTGCCAGGTCTGGGTTCACAGCGGTACGTAGCACAAACGTAGATTGCAATATCGTATGGTCGTAGCGCTCTCGGAAGATGTTCGCTGCTGCCTGCGCGCCCCGGCGACGAAGCATGCAGCGCTGCGCTCGGCGTGACCCCGAGCAGCGCTGGTTTGCCGCAGTCGGGCTGCGGGACGGCTGCGAAGCAGCTCCGGGCGGGAAGGGCACGCGGGGGTGGTGGCGGGGGACCGCACGCGTTTGAGCATCCCGCTGTGCTTCAGGCTCCTCACCCAGCCACTGCCCAGTGTGCCACTTTTGAACTGGGGCTGCTGAGTCAATCCCCAGCGGGCTCTGCCAGCAGAGAGCTCTTTTCTGGGGACAAATTCTGAAATTTCAAGGTGCTAATGGGCGCACCGTGCTCTGCTCAGTTTTCCAAACCAAATTATGTATTTTTAGGTCCTGGGCATCTCTGAAGTGCCAGTGCCTCTAGCGTTTTCTTTTAAAAAGTTTTGTTAACTTTACATAATGTTCTAAATCTTCAAGCGCAGCATGAAGAATCTGGAGAATTTCTCCCGGTCCGTCCGTGATGCACTTCCACGGGAGAACCTGGCTGCACCATGCTCACGTTGGTTCTGTCCTCCAGGCTTGCGGCCAGGGAGGGCACCCGGGTCCTGGGGGTTTGGTGGGAACATCAGCACTTGGTAAATTCCTTGTGGTAGGTATTAATTCAGAAAAGATCAGCTGTACCTCTCTCAGACCAAATTAGGGTGAAACACAGAATGGTTTCCTGAAAGTTAAGAAATTGCCCACAGCTGAGTAAGTCTGTTGTATGTGATACAGAAACATAACATTTCAAAAGTGTATTTTAACCTTCTCATTAAGTGTTTTTCATTCCTACTACTAAAGTAACACAGTCGTTCACTTTCAATTCTGTCCAGAAATTTGGTTTACTTACAATGTTGAGTGTCTGTGAGAAATCTGTTTGGTAAGAAAATATGAACACAAGTCATGAATGGAAAATATTGTATGATTCAAAGGTTCATATTACAGCAGAAACAAGTAAGTTTAAATGTCAGGGTTCTTAAAATGAGAAAAGCCATACGTTTTTCTGGATCCATATTTGGAGCACAAATACAGGAAGAATTAAAAAATCCTGCATATATGAGAGGTGTACCTGAATGGTAGAGTTTCTAAAACTATACTTAATTAACAGTGACTAAATTTAGGCTTACTTATTCATTTGAAAAACCGAAAATGTTAGTTAATTCTTTAGTACAACTCAGAAATACATTTTGAGTCTTAAGTCATGTGAAGGTATCCCAAGTGGATATTAGAACATATTGGAACATATTAGAACATAGCAAATATGTAAGTTACATTATCCTCTAATTGTTCATAATAAGAGGGTTTTTTCTCTTTGCTTATTATTCATATATATCTACTCTTCTGTTTCATTATTAATCATAGTTCATGTGGTGATTTGGTGTAAAATGTTCATGATAGGATTTCTTGTGTTATAGTGAGTTATTGTGACCTGTACTGTAGTGCATGTTTGTGACCAGATGATGTAGAAACTTACTTGGCTTCACAATAATATTGCTGGCTATTATACCTAATACTATAAATTAATAGATACAAGTATACATATAAACTAATCTCTTTTCTGCTTTAACATTTCAAGCTCTAGCAGAATTAAAGGTCTGCAAACCTGTCGTCCCAAACAAATGTGGATTTTCATGGCATTATTTCTGATCTGAAGGGTGATTATTTCATGTTGTAGTAACATTTGTAAAATAGGATTAAAATAGAGCGTGATCTTCATACCACATAAAAGGGCTGAATCAGGTATGTAAGATTTAATTGAAGAAGTGTGAAAGCAGTTTGTTTTGGAAGTACAGCTCACATGAGAGAATGTAATGAGCTCTGAGTATATTACTGAACAGCAGTACTGGGGGAATAGGTTGGGCAGGAGTAGAGCTACTGGATATTTGGTTGAACACCAGTCAACAGCATAACACAGAAGAAGAACAGTGATAGATGAATGTTGTGCATACTATCAAGGGGAGTGTGTATAAAAACTTGTTTTGTCCCCTGGTGCGGTTCCCTTTATGTTTCAGCTGGGATAATGTGCTTATATGCTGGATTCTTTCTTCTTTCTGTCCAGTTAAACCAAATTTATGAGTGAGAGTTATTCTTGGTAGAAGAGTTTTGCAGACTTGTATGTACATTGTAATGACTTGCAAAAGAAAGGAATACTGTTCTTTCTTCTGTTTTATATTATTTATTTTTAAAGTAAAAATTTTATGTGTTTATATAGCTCTTTAGATGAGGGGAAGAGGGATTGTTGGATTTTTTTTGCTCATGTTGTACGTTAGAAATCATGACTGTATCTCAACTTGTAACCAAATACCTTGTGTAATGAGCATGTTCCTTCTAGGGGGAACAAGATTGAGGGCAAACGTAACTTTCTGCTAACATGTAAGTGGATGTTATAAAGGAGATAATGATGAATTATTTTCATAAATCAGTGAGAACAGAACAAGAGCTAAAGAAGAGACGATTTAGGTTAAATATTAACGAAAACATAATTCAAGAATCAGAACAGTTAATCATTGCATTAAGGATATTTGCTAAATTACAATATTTAGAACTATAAAAAGGCATGGCTAGACATTGGGGAGATTGTTGGCAGCGTTGAGAGTGATTCGGTAATAATTATAGATGTGACTCGGGACCTCTGACTTCTTGCAGTGTGGGGCTGCTGTCCTGCAGTTGGCTGCATCCATGGGTCTGCTAAGTCATTTTGGTTTCATGCAGGTCCAAAAATCCGCTCATGTAACACACTCTGTAAAATAAGGACTGCTAAAGTGGGGAATGAACTCCTTGGCACTGTCTTCCCTTCTTCGTTCGACTTTATTGCATGGGTTGGATGGGCCTAAGGTAAAGAACAAGAAGAGCAAAGGCTGAGCCATGGAGATTAGGTTTATCGTCTTTTTGACATTCCCTTTGAAGAGAACTTTCCTTTTTCAGGAACTTCTGATAAGGCTGAAGAAAAAAGAGAGAAAGAACAGAGGTGAAGAAAACATGCTACGCTACCCTGTACAAGGAGTCCTCTGCAGCCCTTCTTACTGAGAAAATTCAAATAGAATTTATAGCAAGAAAGCCTTTCCCATGATAACCCATTCACGGGTGGGTTTTGACAGAACACTTCATTAATAATGTATCTGCCCAAACTGTGTAATCCAAAAAGATACACAGATCTATATTCTTTTTAATTTATAAAATAACTTTAAGGACAAGTTTGAGATGACCAAAACTTTGGTGGTTTTCACAGTTAATGTGAAGTGCAGTTTACCTTTTTTTTAACTGTAGTACAAAATCAGCCTCCTGTTCGGAGAGCTCTTCAGTACAGCTTGCCCACTTGCTTTGTTCTTATTTCGTTACGTACAAAAATGTTTCTTCCTTAAGCCAGACTAATGTTGAATGTTTAATGAAGGAATCTGCATATGAAGGTGTATGATCTGAACGGCCTTGCGATTTCAATTTATCTCAAATCATGCAGACAATAATCTTTTCTGTTGGAATTTGTTGTGTTGCTCAGAGCCACGAGGGAAGAACTTAACTTGAGCTGTTGACGGATGAATATTTTTGCCACTTTATTTGTATCCTTTTGTAACCTCACTTTTTGACGGTGTTCCTTCCTGCTCAAGGCATGAAAGAAAAAGATATTTTGAGAAATGCCTTTGCTGTCCCCTTGCTGCCCCTGGCAGAGCTAATCCAGCCATCCTGCTGTGCTCATAGAGCCTGTTCCCTGCCACCTACGGTGCTTCCTCCTCACAGATTAAGAGTCAAAGTACAGCATGATGCCAGCTCTGCCTGTGATGTATGATTCTGCTCTGCCATGGTGGCCATTGCCTTTTTTTAAGATAGTAGTAGCGTGGCTACAGTTGTGGTAGCATAAAGGATATAGGTGAAGCAAGAATATAAGGGAGAACTAACGGCTTTTTTTAAAGCCGTATCATGTAGTTGGAAAATGGGCAAGATTTGTGGTTCAAAGTCTGGCAGGAGATATCACAATCCAGACTGAACGTAGGTTAGACAAAATTGCTCTTAATTTATTTTAATTATGCTAATCAACTAGACTACCTGAAAACAGTAACCTACTGTAGCTGGAGTTGAGATGAATTGGTAGCTTTTACATACGTAGCTTATATTTGGTGTTAAAGGATGAGACTGGTGAAGGTGGAGGTTGGGGTGAAACCTGGGGAGGGGAGCTGGTACAGTTTATTTCAAGCCATGATTTTCTTCTAGAACCTGTAGTAATTGTTTTAATGAGTTTATGCAAAGATTGAAAACCAGGATAGTTTAAGACAACTGGGAAAATAAGTTGCTGGAGGATTTTTTTAATTTGTTATTTTTATGCTAAGGTTGTATGTCATGCCTTAACCTGTATTGAGGTTACAGGTCATTCAGAGTTTATTCTTTTGGGTAATGTCCTTGCTGAAAGAAAAGTGATAAAATTGGTCAGCTGGCAGTAGCTACGGAGCAGATGGAGCAATAGTTGAGGTCCCTCTTTACATCATGTTGTATATGAGGTGCATATTGTGTATATCGGGTGCGTATTTCCTGTAAAGTAATGAAATTAAGATCTTGATAGAGGTAACATCTCTGGACAGCATAACACATGGTATCCAAAATAGCGTCAACGGCACCTATACTAGCACGTCACAAAATGCGTTTTACTTCATCCAGCGTGCCAAATGCTGCCAGAGAAAGCAGTGTGGCCGAGGCCACGTAGCCACCCTGCGGTCCGGTGAATCCACACTGATCACTGCTAAGACAGAAACAGTTACAAGAACAACATTTTTCATTAAATGGCTACCCTGTCTCGGACAGGTTAGTTCCAGTCCTCGGGGATGAAATGGCAGACACCTAACAGACAAACTAAACCTAACAGACAGACTAAATTTAGTAACTGCTGAATACTAAAAAGCATAGACTCGTAGACCGTGGTTTCTGTTAAAACGTTGGCTTTAGGGTTCTTTACAGATTTTTTTTTTTATGCTAGCTGCCCTTTTCCTTTGGGTGGTCCAGTGTGAAAGAAGCTACAATTTCACTGTGTGGGTGCATCTAGTGTTTGGCTTGCGCCACTGTAAGCACAGGCAGCTGCCGAAAATGAGATTTCCACCCCTTCCTCTTTCCCCCGTCCTTGGTCATGCTTTCCTGCCCACCTACTCGTGCCAGTGCTAGCTTTTCTGTGGTCAAGTGAGGAAGCAGATGAGGAGCTGGCTGTACACAGAACTGCTCCTTTTTTAAAGGTCTGTTTTTAAGGCTGGGGGGATCCCTGGGGTGAGGTCCCTGAGAGGTTGCTCTGCCACAGCTGCTCCCGCCCCGCAGCCCAGCACCCCTCCTGCCAGACCCCGAACCCTGGTATTTTCTTCTGCAGTTCTTCTTTCATCCAAGGAAGCATTTCCGTGCGGTGTTCACGAGACTCACAGGACAACTCAGCTGTAATTTGGCAGTGAGTGGACATGGGTTGCGTCCGTAGCGTCATGCTATCGGTTCATACTAGTAGAGTATTGGCGTTGCTGGCAATGGCGCTCGCTAGTACCAAAGGCTACAGACACTTTCAGCATTTTTGTCTCTACGATACTTTTACAGCTCTTCCCTTAAAAAAAGTGGATAAATATTAATGCTAGCAGTAGAACGGTAACGCAGGATCAGATTTGTAACTCTGGGATATTTAATGCTTTAGGGGATACGTGTATGTCGGATTGCTGCGTGCGCTGTTCTGTGCGAACCGCTCCATAGCACAGCCCACGTGCAAGCCATGGGTAGCCTCTGAGCGTAGATTGGGCTTGAACTAGATATTCAAGGGTGGAGCCCTTGGCTTCTAATGTGAACGTTTTACAACACAGAAAAATAATTTTATTAAACTGAAAAAATTTTAATGTGGTAATAATTAGGTCTTCGTGCATGCAGCTGTTAACTTGCGAATATAGTGGGAAACTGAATGTGCTCTGAATAACATCTCTTAACAACATTTGTTCTGATCCTTGGTCCAGGTTCTCCTGTTCAATATTTGGCTTTTCTTTCTGTATGTTGAAGACACTCTTTCTGCAGTCATTGTCTATCTAAAAGATGTTGATAATTTAAAAAAAAAAAAAAAGCATAGAAGGACCTCCATTAAATTCTAGTCTTGGGAGGAGATATTTACCACCATCTTAGGTATTTCATTATTTTTACTGTAATTTTTATCAGACTATATAATTGCATGATATAGAAATAAACAATTAATTTTCAATTCCAATATATTAATATCTGT
Organism: Phaethon aethereus; assembly: GCF_964289735.1. Lineage (NCBI taxonomy): Eukaryota > Metazoa > Chordata > Aves > Phaethontiformes > Phaethontidae > Phaethon > Phaethon aethereus. The sequence goes on along the minus strand of NC_138575.1, from coordinate 54,081,355 downwards.
ATAATTAACTGATATTATTCTCAGATTACAGAGCTTACCTTTTAATGACTGCCTTGGTTCTAACAGTGAGCTAGAGTACTCTCCATTATTAATCCAAGCAGCAAATGGCTGTTTGCTTCTTCTGATACTATGAAAACATTCATTACTGTATGTTATTAGAAGGCTTTAAAAAAAAAAACTATTTATTTATTAGACAAATGTCCCATTCTTTAAAAAGACTTGAATTTTTTTTTTTTCCTTTTGCTGGGAATTAAGTCCATGATGAAATTGAATCCAGATCAGAAAAAGGATCAATTTTAGAGCTGTAAAAATTTCCTATGGAGATTTGTATTTTATCTCCTATTTCTCATTACACTAGCTATATTTTATGCTTGTGTACAGATTAATGTGCTTTGCTTATAATTGCATATTAAAAATAGATAAATAAATGATTAGCTCATTACGAAATGTGTTGTAGTACCAGTAACTTTAATTATAATTTATCTGCTATGTAAGTAATCCTGCAAAATATTGTGGGATAACATATTGGTATGGCAGTTGCGCTCTCGTAGTGCTGTATGATTAGCACTGAAGACCTCAGAGTGGTGTGGTTGGCTGGGAATGGTACTCCTGGTCTCTGTGACCACTCATTTTCCGAATCTGATCTGAACCAGTGACTGGACCTGTCCTTAGCTCAACGCACAGGTGGAAATGCAAGTCACCAGTGGAGGGAGCAGTCGAAGTCTGTCTTCTAGGACTCAGTTTGGGAATGTATTCCACCTTTCAAACTGTCCCAATATTTTTTCCACTTACTGCCTGTGAAAACAGAAGGAATGTTTTCACTTTATATACAGACCTGCTTAGCACTTGCTATTTTTCGCATAACTAATATTTTCAGCCTTTTCTCTTAGAATAGGTAATTATTGTTGTAATAATCTTTGTGTTAGTCTGTATAATAGACTTTTAGGATTTCTGATTTATGGGTTTTTGAGCCTCATGTAATAAAAATGCACATATGTAATATATGTCATTATATCTGAGGCTTGCAAAATCATTAAACTGTGATTATTTTTATTTAAAGGCTCTGGATTTAGCTTCTTTTTTATTAAAAAGAATGATTTTTTAAAATGGTTCAGCACATAGCCTGAGACAGGAGGTAAAGTGGTCAGGTTTCAAGACTGGCCAGGTCTTGTTTCATTATATTTTCCTGGTTTTTTGGTTTTTTTTAAATGAAAAATGAAATTAGTATTTTTTAAGGGTTATCAATTACAAGCACAAAATTGCAATTACTTTTTTTCATCTTTAGTGGAACCAGAAGTACTAGCACCTGATGTTTTCAGACAGCCAATTCTTAAACTAACGAGAATTTGGAAAACAGTTTAATGGCAAAAGCGGCTTGTCTGGCAAAGTCAGGACAAAGATTGCAGCAGCCTCGGTAATACCAAAGGCTGTCCTGAGAACTTCTGGCAAAAAATAATGAATCCTCACCCGCCCGAACCTGACCCGGGATGGCAGCGACTGAGCAGCGCTGGAATGCCACCGCTCTGGCATGCAGACCAGAGGAGCGTAACAACCCAGGATTCAAAATTACGTTTACTTGGAGAAGACCCTTGGCCTTCGGCTACTCAGTGCCATTAAGCTGAAGATCTGCATCTGAATTATATACTTGAGGGGATGGGACTAAACAAACATCAGTTCCTCGTGGTAATGTATAGAAACGGGACTTACTAGGCAGCCATCTCTCTGTGTGAAATTCTGTCACCAAGACAACTGACGTCTGTTTCCATTTGGGTAGTGAATTCAGGGGGATAATGGCATGTATTTCCTATCGTTATGACACACAATCATCATATTGTTATGACACGAAATCGTAAGTCTCTTACAGGTCCCTTCGTAGGCAGAGCAAGCGATGGCTTCCGCTGCAGCGGTGGAAGGCGGAGGCGCCATGCGTCCATCAGAGTTGCAGCAGGGCGCTGTGGAGCGCCCTGCGCTTTGCTGGGCGGTCAGGGCTCTACAGGAAAATCCCTGCACTGTTAAAAATCACAGTATCACAGAATCACTAAGGTTGGAAAGGACCTTCAAGACCATGAAGTCCAACCATTAATCCAGTGCCACCGTGTCCCCTAAACCATGTCCTGAAGCGCCACATCCACATGTTTTTTGAACACTTACAGAGATGGCGACTCTACCACCTCCCTGGGCAGCCTATTCCAATGCTTGACCACCCTCTCGGTGAAGAAATTTTTCCTGATATCCAATCTAAACCTCCCCTGGCGCAACTTGAGGCCATTTCCTCTCGTCCTATCACTACTTAGTTGGGAGAAGAGACCAACACCCTCGTTGCCACAACCCCCTTTCAGGTAGTTGTAGAGTTGTTGAGGTCTCCCCTCAGCCGCCTCTTCTCCAGAGTAAACAAGCCCAGTTCCCTCAGACGCTCCTCATAAGACTTGTGCTCCAGACCCCTCACCAGCTTCGTTGCCCTTCTCTGGACACGCTCCAGCACCTCAGCATCCTTCTTGTAGTGAGGGGCCCAAAACTGAACACAGGATTCAAGGTGTGGCCTCACCAGTGCCGAGTACAGGGGCACGATCACTTCCCTACTCCTGCTGGCCACACTATTTCTGATACAGGCCAGGATGCTGTTGGCCTTCTTGGCCACCTGGGCACACTGCTGGCTCATACTCAGCTGGCTGTCAACCAGCACCCCCAGGTCCTTTTCCACCACGCAGCTCTCCAGCCACTCCTCCCCGAGCCTGCAGCGTTGCATGGGGTTGTTGTGGCTGAACTGCAGGACCGTGCACTTGGCCTTATTAAACCTCATACAGTTGACCTCTGCCCATCGATCCAGCCTGTCCAGATCCCTCTGCAGAGCCCTCCTACCCTCCAGCAGATCAACACTTCCACCCAGCTTGGTGTCACCTGCAAACTTACTGAGAGAGCACTCGATTCCCTCATCCAGATCATCTATAAAGATACTGAACAAGACTGGCCCCAGAACCGAGCCCTGGGGAACACCACTTGTGTCCAATCAGCTGGATTTAACGCCGTTCACCACAACTCTCTGGGCTCGGCCGTCCAGCCAGTTCTGTACCCAGCGAAGACTAAACCTGTCCAAGCCACAAGCGGGCAGTTTCTCCAGGAGAATGGTCTGGGAGATGCTGTCAAAGGCTTTACTAAAGTCCAGGTAGACAACGTCCACAGTCTTTCCCTCATCCACTAGGCGGGTCACCTGGTCATAGAAGGAAATCAGATTGACCAAGCAGGACCTGCCTTTCATGAACCCATGCTGTCTGGGCCTGATCCCTTGGTTGTCCTGCACATGCCCTGTAAGGACTCTCAAGATGAACCGCACCATGATGTTCCCTGGTACCGAGGTCAGGCTGACAGACCTGTAGTTCCCAGGATCCTCTTTCCGGCCTTTCTTGTAGACAGGCGTCCCATTGGCAAGCCTCCAGTCTTCTGGGACCTCCCCTATTAACCAGGACTGCTGATAAATGATGGAGAGTGGCTTGGCAAGCTCCTCGGGCAGCTGTCTCAGTACTCTCGGGTGGATCCCATCAGGCCCCATAGACTTGTGGGTGTCCAGGTGGTTTAACATGTCCTTAACTGCTTCCTCCTGGATTATGGGCGGGTTATTGTGCTCTCCATCCCCATCTTCTAGTTCAGGGGGCTGAATACCCTGTGGATACCTGGACTGGCTATTAAAGACTGAGGCAAAGAAGGCATTAAGTACCTCAGCCTTGTCCTCGACCTTGGAGACAATGTTCCCCGCCATATCCAGTAAGGGATAGAGATTCTCCTTGCCTCTCTTTTTGTTGTTAATATATTTCTAGAAGCATTTTTTATTATCCTTTACAACTGTGGCCAGACTGAGCTCTAGCTGGGCTTTTGCCTTTCTAATTTTGTCCCTGCTTGACCTAATGAGATCCTTGTACTCTTCGTGAGTTGCCTGCCCCTTCTTCCAGAGGTGATAAACTCTCCTCTTTTCCCTGAGTCCCAGCAAAATCTCCCTGTTCAGACAGGCCGGTCGCCTTCCCCGCCAGCTCTTCTTACGGCACATGGGGACCGTCTGCTCCTGCGCCTTTAAGATTTCCTTCTTGAAGACTGTCCAGCCTTCCTGGATCCCTTTGTCCTTCAGGACTGTCTCCCAAGGGGCTCTCTCAACCAATGACCTGAACAGGCCAAAGTCTGCCCTCCGGAAGTCCATGGTAGCAGTTTTGCTGACCCCTCTCCTTACTTCGCTCACAACTGAGAATTCTATCATGTCATGGTTGCTAAGCCCAAGATGGCTTCCGACCACCACATCTCCCACCAGTCCTTCTTTGTAAACAGCAGGTCCAGCAAGGCACCTCCCCTGGTGGGCTCAGTCACCAGCTGTGTCAGGATGTTACCTTCCACACACTCCAGGAACCTCCCAGATTGTTTCCTTTCTGCCGTGTTATACTTCCAGCAGATGTCCGGTAGGTTGAAGTCCCCCACAAGAACAAGGGCCAGCGAATGCGAGACTTCTGCCAGTCGATTATAGAATGTCTCATCTGTCTCTTCGTCCTGGCTGGGTGGTCTGTAACAGACTCCCAGCAGGATATCTGCCTCATTGGCCTTGCCCCTCATCCTTACCCATAAGCACTCGACTTGGTCTTCACAATCATTGATTTCTATGCAATCAAAACACTCCCTAACATACAGAGACACCCCACCACCTCTCCTTCCTTGCCTATCCCTTCGGAAGAGCTCATAGCCATCCATTGCAGCACTCCAGTCATGAGAAGCATCCCACCATGTTTCTGCGATGGCAACTACGTCATAGCTGTCGCGCTGCACAATGGCTTCCAGCTCCTCCTGTTTGGTGCCCATGCTGCGTGCATTGGTGTAGATGCACCTGAGCTGGGCTATCGATTTCAACTCTGGCATGCCACCCCCAGGCTCAACTCTAGTGAGCCTAGTTTTATCCCCTTCTCCCCCCTTCACATCTAGTTTAAAGCCCTCTCGATGAGGCCTGCCAGTTCATAAGCAAGAATCCTTTTGCCCCTTGGAGTCAGTTGCAACAAACAGTTTAATACGGCTTGGACTGGATTTGGCTGTGTCTGGTATTGGTAAGCCACCGGGCATGCAATATCGCAGCTGACTCGGGCATATTCATGTTTGAAAATACGCCAATTATTATACCATGCGATCTTGGTCAGTATGTGGGGTACAGGTTTTTTTTGCCTTTTTGATTTTGTTGTTGTTGTTTCAACTATTAATCACTGACAGCAGTTGTGTGGATAGGATTTTAAAATTCTGAACAATTACCCATGCTGGGAATTTACATGGCAAGTGTATTTAATCCTTTTTCCAATTTTCAGTTAAACTAGTCATGATGATCAGGTGAGCTGTACTCATTGGACTGGGCTCGCTTCCTTCGTGTTCTGGGGACTGCCATGTTTTAGCATTAGCCCTGTGGGGCGGCATTGTGGCAGGAAAGTGGTAATAATTGATGTATCCTTCTAGAAGTCCAGATAGCCTGGAGCTTATTCCAATATGACCAGTGGTAAAATGGCTAATAAAATTGAATTTAGCTAGTGTTTTGGGCCGTTTGCTTGCAGAAATAGGAAGATCACACCTTGTTGGCTTGTATTTACCATTTTTTCTTCTGAAATTCTGAAGTGTCTGATGCTGCTACCAGAGAATCGCTAGTACTATTCTCATCACTCTCTGGTTTTCCACTTTGTAGCTGGTTCCTAGTGTCTGATTGCTACTGCGTGTTTAGGTCCAGACCGCTTGCGCTATTATGGTACTAATTTTAGTCCATTCGGTAACTTTCCAGGTTATTCCAAAAGAAAAGGTATTGATGTCTTGAATTTCAGTAATCTTTATAGATTCTCTTTTTTTTTTTTTTTTGAAGTAGAATAATTATAAAAATACAGTACTGAATCGTATTATTCAGTCAGAAGAAAGGATGAGGCAGAAGGATGTTGCAGAATTGCTCAGTTTTAGATGGAATAACTTGTTAATTCCAGCATCTGCACATAGACAGTCATCAGGGAGATACTGGGCTACACATGTTTGTTCTGTAAAACATCTGTCAATTAAGCCAGAAATCTAAATGCAAAGGGTTACATTGGTTACATTTGTGCATTTCTTACCTTTCCTAGTGGAATTTCATTTTGTATGTTAATCATTGGAGAATATGGAGGCAAAAATAGGATTAAATTTGTGTGCATGTATCATTTCTTTGGACAAATGACATGCCCCATTCTCCTTTAATTTTATCACAGCATCAAATATAAGCAGATACATGAGAAGGAGTTGCATTATTTTTGTCTCAAGTTTTTTACTGTTGGTGTGGAAAGAGACATGTCATGTACATGATTTGTTGGGGGGTTTTTTTGTCCCAGTAACAAAATAACAGGCTGTGGAGGGCCTTAAGCTACTCGTAATGGTTTCATGACATGCTGTAGCTGATTTCTGCAGCCACACTGCAAAGCTCATTTCATTGTCGTGTGTGGCTACAATCCATTTGACAAAATGCTTCCCTGCATAGCACTTAGGTGCATTGTATTGAATGTCAGTGTTACTATGTTCACTGATATCTGATATATAGAAAATACTCATTGGGAGCTAACTGCTGGGCTAAGTAAGTGCAAGACTTTTAGCGATTATTTGGTATACAACATTAAGGTATTTCTAAGATACTGCTTTAGGCAACTTTACCATTGCACACCTTTGACCTATGTTTGTGACATTTGACATTTTTTATAAATACCATCAAGAATAATCCATCACACAAGTTTTCAGAGTTTCAGGGTGTTTGTTAAACTCTCATAACTCAAATATACAAGTGTTCCAGAAAAGAGTATTTTATATTTGTAAGTTGAGTAACAGGTTTTCCAAGTAAGAAAATGACCGGTGAGTCCGTTTCCAGAAGAACACAGCTGCCTTCAGTTAAAGGAGTATGTGGTCCAGGTGAGACCGGGCTACAGCTGCCTGTTGGCTGATGACCATATGTTTCTGTAGGGTCGCATCTTTAAATCACTACTGCTTCAGATTTGGGGTGACCACCATTTTAATGGAAAAACGAAATGTGGAATAAGCTTAGCAGGGCTTATGGTGTTTACAGACCTGTATTGCTTTCAAACTGAGCGCAGCTTTTGAAGTAATAAAACCATTTAGACCCATCCGCTGATCTCTCGTGCGAAGTCCCTCAAGACTTATGTGCTTTCCTCTCCTGTTGTTCAACAGCTCTGTGAAGTCAAAGAGAATTGCTTTGTGTGGTCTGATATAGCTAATAAAGCAGTCAGGGTGCTGAGGACCTCGAAACAACCCAAGAACTGTAGCTTGGCTTAAAAATCTCTGGATGGATGCTACTGACGATGGGGGAGCATTATGAAAGAAGCAAGTTCACTGAAATGCATTACCTGAGCAATGCTTAAAGCAGCTGTAGTTCATAAACTGTGCACCCTTCTGTTTAACATTCAATGTACACCGAATACATAACTACGACTCCTGCGCGCCTCCAGCATTTTTGTGTGTGCTGTGCTATCTCAGCTTCACTTGTGCTTCTCCAGATTTAGACTAACAGGAGAGCACATAGCAGGCTTGTGGGACTCTGCAGCTTGGGTCCACTGTTGAGCTGCAGGGTCTGCAACAACCCTGTAAGCTGCCTCTCGGAGAAGGGCCTTGATCTGTTTCATGTCCTAGCCCATCGCTTTGTAGGTGCGGGCAAACAAGATGTTCTTGATGTTCAACAGTACCAGAAAACACAGAAACATCCAACAAGAGGGAGTGTGGATGAATTCACGTGCCCGTGGATAAGCAGGAGTTCACCCGCCAGAATAGTGATGGCCTGTTGCTGTACCATCTTCTGAGATACTGGATCTAAGAGATGTTGTACAGGAGTTGCTGTGGTTTGGCTTTTGTTTGTTTGTTCTCATGAGTGGTAGCTCTTTGTGGTACTGCTTAAACTGAGGTAGCTGTTGACTTAAGAGGTTGCATTTTCAGTGTTTTTTGAGGACTGTTACTTTTTTGAGGTTGAGAAATTCGTCTCGACTGAAGGGTGTTGACACACAGTGGTCCTAAATATAGTGGGAAGTACTGTCTTCTGAGAGGGCATGGAGGCAGCTCAGGTGTATGAAACCATATATACAGTCTGGAAGAGTTACGCGAGGACACTGCTGTTTGCAGAGCAGAGTCTTGCTTCTGCAGTTAGGGCTGCTTTACACTTTGAAGCCATTGTAGCCATGAAAACATAGCATCGAAAAATTATTTTTTTTTTTCCCACTAATGCTTAAGTTTCCAACTTGCTGCTTCTACCCTCTTTTTTTTTTTTTTTTTTTTTTTCCTGAGAGCAGTGGTGGTTTTGTATGTGGCAGGGACACAGATGCAAGTGGGGAGTAGTTGCAGTAAGTTTGGAACACCTTTTTGGCAGCGTTCTTGGAGTTTGGACAAGCACAAGGTATTTGAACCTGTCCACTGATGGTCACGTTTATGTGCAACAGAGATTTTTTCATTGCATCTGATCAAAGTAATAGACCTCCAGGACAGAGTTTTTCTGTCCTATGTTTCTTACACAAGGATGATTCCACACGATAACGCAAACTGTACGTGTCATTTGGAAATTACCCGTGAAAGGCGTGGTGAATAGATCTAAAAGTGATAACATTTATTCATTGTGCGGTTCCTTTTCTCCCTTCTTGCCCTCCCTAAGCATTTGCTGGCTGTTCCTCACTCTCTTCCTCATCCATCCTGTGAATCCCTTTAACTCATCACTCACTGTTTGCCTGCACCTCTACATTTCCTTCTCCAGTCTCCCCCTCCCTCCCTTTCCCTTTTTTTTTCTCTCGCTCTGCTGCCTTCTCTGCCTGTTTCATTTTCCTTTCCCCCTTACTCATTTTTGAGCCTTCCCCCCCCTCCAGTTTTCCACATCTATACCTCCTTTGGTTTCTTCCTTCATTTTACAGGGTTTTTCCTTTGTTTGATCTTCCCTCTCATTTTCTCAGCTGATTGTTTGCCTCACACTGCTGTCTGTCTCCTTAGCCTGTGTAGTGGACTAAACTGGTTTAAAGAGAAGTCCACTAAAGTGGACTAAAAGGTTTAAAGAGAAAATGGCTTCACTCTGAATGGATCTTCATTTAATGATTACAACATGTTCTTTTTAACGAGGTATTTTTGTTCTTATTTCAGGTCTTAAAAATTAGCTTGATTGGCCACCGGAAGCGTGTTCTGGCATCTTTGGGGGACAGGCTTCACGAAGACCCTCCTCAGAAACCACCTCGGTCAATAACCCTCAGGGTGAGTCCCCATGAAAATTTGTTTGCATTTCTTGAAAAGTCAGCCAGTGTTTCATAACATTCGCATGAAAACGATGACCGCTTCAAGTGGGGTTCAACTTGCTGACCTGCTCTGCCACACCTCCCTGTATAGCCAGTGGAGATAAATTGACATTTTTACAGGGTGATTCATCTGACCTCTTTCAGATGTCTACCTTAGGATGAGATAAGTAGTATCTGAGAAGTACCAACTTATCTTCTTTGCTCAAGAAACTAGCTCCAGACCAGCTGTGTACAAGCTACACATCTACGTTGGCCCGCAGGAATCCCAGCCCAGCCGATCAACATTGCAGAAAGAGAGTTACCATTTTCCTTTCGCGTTTTCAAATGCTTGCACTTCTCAGACATATGCTTTATGCTTTCTTAAAAGTGAGTCTCCTGAAATTGTTGAGATACAAATGCCATTAAGATGTTTCTGTGTATCAAAAGTTTCATCGTGTTTTTAATTTTCATTTGTATTCCCTCTTTCAGAAACCTTGTTGCAATGGCCCTGGGTTTTTTCCACACTTGACCAGATTTAATCTCCTCTTGTTACACCACCTTCACTCTGTTTCTCTGATCCAATGCCTTTTCTTCCTTGCTGTCGGTTACCCTTACCGAGCTGTGGTCTGATGACCCATTCCTACTGTGTTCTCTCTAAGGGAGTTCATGTCAACACTTCCTATTTTGATATTTTAGGTCACACCTTTTGCATTTGATTGGATCTGCTTATTTTCATGGGGCTGCATTTCTGACTGGAATCTCATTTGGGGCTAAATTTCCAAATGTCAGAGAGTGTCCACGCTCCCAAGTTGAATTTCCTGGTGTAAAGAGAAATGGAAAAAGACAGAATGAGGGCTTATTTTTACATACACTTAGAAATTCTGTGACCAGCCTGTTTTCACCCTGCTTATTGTCAGATGTCACATATAGACATTTTAGATCCACCCCCCAAATTCAACCTATTCCTAATGCCGTGTTGAAAAAGGTCTCACAAATCTATAACGTCCTACTCCAAGGCACATTGCAGAAACTTGTGGATATTTTTCCTGTATTTTATTTTTTATGTATTATGTGAATGATTCCTGATGCATGGCAGGTGTTAAAACACTCCTTGGAAAGAGGAATCATTTGAAAGTTGCACATTTTTGCCGAGTAATTCAGTGCTCTGGACTGGGGAATTAGTTCCAATTCAGCAGGTGGGAAAGTTATAGCCCACGCTATTGGTTAGGACTATATATTCTGAGTTAATAGTGAAGAGAAATCTGGATGTCCTCCATCTGTAGTCAAAATGATAAAAAGCAGTCTGCTGCTCCACAGCTACAGCTACTGATGCGGACAAGTGCTAAATGTCATTCATCACCTCGTGGTATTGGAGTCTTCACAAAGAATCCTAAAGAGGAAGACATGAGTTTGGATTAAGGTTTTCTTTCCCATCAAGTGCTACTATGCCATTCCATGTGAAAGGAGGACATAGTATTTAGTAGTTTGCAATAATTTTTATCTTGAAAATTCGTTTAAATAAAGTGTCTGCTGCTACTAGGAGATCGATTTATATAGAATCACAGAATGGTTTGGATTGGAAGGGACCTTAAAGATCATCTAGTTCCAACCCCCCTGCCATGGGCAGGGATACTTTCCACTAGATCAGGTTGCTCTAGATCAGTAGAAAAGGTAGCATGTTTTTTAAAGAGTCTACTTTTAAGGTCCCAAGGACAACATAAGCATGGCTAACACTTCATCTTTTCCAGCTCTTTTTGTATTAGCTTTTAAAATATTTCAAAGGAAAAAATTGTTAAATACTGAGGAAAAGCAACAAACATTAAAAATATCCACAAAATATGTTATTCCCACAATGACTGTGTACTAGAGAAAAGTTAGTTTGATTTCAAAGTTTTATACTTGAAAGTTAGAAAACGTTGGATCACAGGTTACCTGTGCAATCTTGCTTTTCTTCCTTAAGTGCATTATAATCATTAATTACAGGACCAGTTTCCATGTTATTCATGGAACCCTCCATCCTTACCTGGTCAGCACTGGAGGCTGGAATTTAAAGTGAAGGAAAACAATTTAGGCTGAAAACTTGGAGAAGCAGCGTTACAATAGTAATGATAGTTTAACACAAGAATTAATTCACTAGAGAGAATTCCTGTTTTTAGGAACCAGTTAGACAAACATCTGCAGGCATGAGATGCGCCGAGGCAGCCGGGGGAAGGATCTCTTAAGCTCCCTTCCAGCCCTGATCTGTGTGGTTCCAGCTTTACATGACTGGCAGGACTGAGAGGTGGGGATGAAGCTGATTTCAATAGTGAAATATATGATCAGGCATCCCTGCAGGGCATGTATCCATGCACTCACAACAGGGTGGAAACATGATAGGAATACCTGGTGACTAGCCGTAGCACGGTACCGAGGACAGGATAGCACCTGCACGGGCACCCATGCCTCGTCGACAGATCTGTTAAGGAGATGAGAAAGCGGGTGTGGAGTGAGGAAGAGGGATGAAGGAAGAATGGGAGAGAGTCTTATGATTAAAGCAATAGCAGTAGCTATGAAAACAGAGATTTACACCTGCTTTTGCCACAAAGCCCTTGGATAACGCTTGATAAGTTATTTAGGTAATTGCCTCATAAACAGTCACTTATTGTATGTTACTGACATTCTGCATATTTGCCTGGAGGCTGGAGTCTGATTTACCCACGTGCTGAGCACACAATGCTGCAAATTAGATCAATAGAAGCCGAGTTTTGAATAGAAGCACTTGGAAAATCAGGCAATAGATATTGTAACTGGGCATCCAAAGTGACTGATATTTTCTGGCCTTTGTCTGTGTGTCTCAGGTCCCCCACGCTAAAATGGTGATTATAAAATGCCAGAAGTCACAGGGTGTGGTGAAAATAAATTGATTGACATTTGTAAAGCACTTAGGAGCATCGTGAAAATGACAATTTTAGTCATCCTGTCTTCAGAGCAGGATTTGAATAGAATTTAAGGAAGGGGTTTGGGGCCACGAAACAAGGTGAAAATGGAATAATGACTACACAGTAACTAATGATAACACAGTGCTGAGTACATGACAACATGCTGCGCAGTTGAAAATCCATCTGTGCAGTGAAGGGCGACTTTGAGAAAATAGCATAAAATCATACAATTACATACTGTTCCATAATGCACAGGCACCATCATTCTTTTATTTCTTGACTTTGTAATTCTTGTCTGTATTGCCTTGCCAGCAATCTTCCAATATAGATGTCTGATCTATCAGCTCTGATACCTTATATGCAGTTTGATAAAATGCGAAAAGCTTGACGAGAGCTGGAATCTGTATGTCCATTGCACGGTCATCTGTCACTTTGATGCACTGATGGCCCTATCAGTCTACTAGCAGTGGCTGAATCGTGATTCGGAGCAGAGAGAGGTTACCTACCTGGCTGGAGCAGCAGGTAGCAGTCATTCGAAGGGATCTCATTTGGTGCCCCTGTACTCAGGTTATAAAGATAAGCCGGCAGAGGTATCTGGACCATCTGGTCAGAATTGGGCCCGTGGAAGAACTGGGGGTAGGTTTAGACATTATGCCTCACCAAACCTTCTGAGCGTGTGCAGACTACAGCTTTTCAGAGCTTTTAAGGTTTTTTTAAGCTTTTAACTGGGCCAAATGTAGGTGGGTTTTTTGTGAAGGAGGGGAAAAGACTATTCCTAAGAGGAAAACACTCCTTTCTTTGCCCTGGGAAATGTCAAGTACTTGTCTCAGATCATAGGAAAGCTAGAGAATTAAAAAACAAAAAAAAAAAAATCCCAATTAATTACAAGTTGCTAAACAACTATATATCCCTAGTTTTAGTCAACCAACATGGAAGATACTAATCCATTATTGTGATTGCAAGGAATAACGTCACGTAGACTCCTACACTTCAGGTACTAACATCAGTTGTTACTATCACTTGAACACATACAGAGAATTGCAACTTTCCATTTGGAAGAGATTACAGCGCTCTGATTTCTTACACCCGATCTTGTTTCTTAACAGCATGGAGTAAAGTACCTTGATGCTTTTCAGAATTAGGCTTGCTTCAATGTAATCATGCATGAAATATCCACTTTTAAGTCTCTCTTTAAATAAAAAGCCAGGGTTTTTTTACTTTCCATGCATACTGGAGCAGATCTTTTCTTCCTCTAATATCTTCAGGTCCCCCCTTGTTGTTCGGTATTGGAATGCAGTGTTACAGCAGTAGGTAATTTAGACGAGGTCCACACTGTGCAAACACACTCCTGGGTACGTTCTACCTCCAGAGAACTTACTATCAGAGAAGTCTCTAGTGTCAGATATAATTGAGCCCAGTAACCTACGTCGTGAGAGAGGAACATGTTTCCCCATCCAGTTGCTCTGGCGGTGTTTTGCGGTCCGCGCCGGGGTGGTCCGCGTGCAGGCTGGCTGGCCGGTACGCTGCAGCTCTGCCCCTGATGATCCCGTCTCCGAGGCGGGGTTGAACGGTGGAGCTGGGCACCAACATTTGTAACCGGCGTTCGAACGAGCGACGTGATGCGCATGAGAATAGGTGTTGCCAAGCATAGCTGCGGTGGCTGGCTGCGAGCGGTGTGGTGGCAGATCCTGGTAAAATGTATGGTCAGGTTGACGCGTTCGGCTGTTTATTAGGTAGAGTTCATGTATCAAGTCGCTGTGGTATTTGCACGCTGACTGATTCAAGGTCACGGTGCAGCACAGATTACAAGAAAAGCCTGATAAAATATTTGCACTCTGATGCTTTCATGCATTCTAGGAATTGTTATTTAGCTTGTTTCTGATATCCAGTACTTCAGGTTAAACGGATGTTCTCCAAGACCCATAAAAATTGCGAATAAGGTGCCTATATTTTGCAAGTGTTCGTGCCTTTCTTTTTGCCAGCAAGAGATGTTGCTAGAGTTCAAATCACTTTCAGATCACTTTCACTGCTCAGAGTAGCTGCTCAGAAGTGGCGAGAATGTATTTCATCTTACAAATAGCTAGTCCTAAATCATGGCTTTCTTTGGGCCTTGACAAGAAGTAACTCACTGTTTTATCTCTCTAGCATTCCTAGAAGGATGTATATATTACACAAGGAGGTTTTGCGGAGGGAATTTGCCACTAGTTCATGTAGACAGTGAATTATTTTTCTTTCCATGCGGGCTCTGCACCTTCGGTAGCAAATCTCAAAAGTTCATCCACAGTAACCTCTACTTCAGGAATTGTCCCTTAATTTTTTCAGTATGAATAATTCAAATACACTTTTAAATATGTGGTTTGAAGTCAGCAATATGCTGTTCTTATGCTGCATTTTTCTCCTCTCTGTCCAGGAACCCAGCGGTAACCACACTCCTCCTCAGTTGTCTCCATCACTTAGCCAAAGCACTTTCACTACTGGTGGCTCCCTGGACGTTCCCCACATTATCATGCAGGGCGATGCAAGGAGAAGAAGAAATGAAAACTATTTTGATGATATTCCCCGGTCAAAGCTGGAGAGGCAGATGGCACAGGTAGGGTTAAAACGATGCCATTAAAAGGCTGCACCTTGCTCCAACTGGTTACAGAACTAATCCTAACCATAGCTGTGGGTCATATATGAAGGCTGAATTGTAAATGACAAAGATTGACAGTTTTTCCAAGCTGTCTGTTCCAGTTCTCTGTGTTTCAAGTAGTGTAAGTTAGTGTGCAGTTTCTCCTGAGAGGTAGAGTTTTGAGGGTGTTTAGGTGCCTGGAGGCTGAGATGAAGGAGCCTCCTGCGCACCAGAGCATGCAGACTCCCACTGGCACTGACTCTGCCTCTCGTTTCTGTAAGAAGGTGCAGATTCCTCAATTTTTGAGCAACCTAGATAAAAATAAGCTGACATCCACTGCCAGAAACTCAGAGGATTGGGCTGGGGGGGGAAGGCGGGGCGCGGGCGGTGATTGCTTCATTTATTAATGGAGAGGGTCAGCATTCTGCTAAACTTTGTCATTTGGGGATATATCTTGAATGTTGAAAAAAAGATTTAACTGCGCAACAACTCATTTGATCGTTGCAACAGTGCTAGACTCAACTGGATGTTAAATCAACCTGTTCATGAAAGAAAGCCTAAACTAGCCTCCATCTCTAAATTTTTTCACCCAACCACAATAAGAGTACCAACAATTTTAAATGAAGCATTCGTTGACCAGAGTAATGTCTTGTACCGTTCTAAAGGGCCATAAAGTTAAGCTTGGACAGCCTGTTGGCGAAAATGCTTTCGGATGAGCTCGGTGGTACATACAGTGAAAGACAGACGGGTCTTGAGCCATGCGGTGCTTTGCAGTGCATGTTGGAAACAGGGCTTGGATTTGCCGTCGGCAGCCGACGGGCAGCCAGTGCGGTTCCTGAAGCGACTGCCTCCACGGAGGAGCAGGTTGCCGCATGCTGCCCTGTGTGAGGCTTCCCAGCGGTTCTCTGCCTGCCGCAGCCCAAAATAGAGCCTCTATCCAAAATTCAGCCTCAAAATTGAAACAGCTATGCAAATAACTGTTATGGTTAACATAATGAACAAAAGGCTGCAGTCTCTCAGCTAATTGCATGAACAAGAAGAAGTAATTAAATAAACAAGCAAAAGAAGGTGCTGCCGTTGCCTCGGAATACAGAAACAAATTGAATTCCAGTTGTTCAGAGGACATTTCTAGGGAAGTGAAATTGCATTTGGTTGAGTGGGACTGCTTCCTTGCCTTTTTTTAATCTCCGAAATTTCTGCTGTATAATCTTACCGTACAGAATTAAGGGGAGAGTTGCCTAGTGAATGAGCTTGTTTCAAACCAAAGTCTGCTGGGCTTTTATGGCAAGAACAAGGTTGAGCAAGAACAAGGTTTTCCAGCAAGGAGAAGCCCAGTTCTTAACATGAAAATATTTCTTTGAAGGTCACGTAATTTAGGTGTTTGAGCGTGAAATACACACTTGCTCATGGCTGAGTAGACTGGTTCATCTACTTAGTTCACTTTATCACTTGGTTCACAAATCCCTCCCTATTCTCACTTCCTCTTCTAGTCACTAACATTGAAGAAAAGAAACCCCAAAAATACTAGCAATTCTTTCTGTCTCCTTTTCACTCTTTTCGTTTCCTGTTTGAAGTCCTGATATTCCCAAGAGGTATGACACACTCTTATATGGCACCTAGAGATTTTATTTGGGCTGTTAGAAATTGCTTTTCCAGAAGGACTGTAATATGTTGCATATCCGAAGAGAAAACTGAGCAGTTAGTACTTACACCACTCCAAACCACTTTAAAACCAATTAAGTGTTGTTTGGTTTTGTTGGTGGTGGTTTTTTGTTTGGGTTTTTTTTTTTGTGGGAGTGTGTACCCACTGAATGAATGACTTCAGTGCCTTCTCTCTGACTTTCACTGTGGAATACAGCAGTCATCCTTTGGGACTCCAAAGGGGAAAATGGATTCAAATGAAATCCATAAAATAATGTTTTGTGTTAGTCCCTGAACTCCAGTCTGTTTGGAGTCTTTTTCAGCTCTGCCCCCAAATTCTGTACTCCTGATGTACGTAAAATTCCCTTTGACTTTAATGGGAGAGTCAATGACTCCCTCTGGTGATCATTCTTCCAAAATGGGACTCACCCCATTAAGAGGCTAATCAGGGATTTCTTCAACCATTCTAGCTCAAAAATAGGTTTTTAAATTTATTTTTTGCAATATGTGCTTTGCTAAAATGAACTCTATTTCCTTCAATCTTTTCTCCCAAAGTCCCTTTGAAATTAAAGGTAAAATAATTATTTCTGAAAAATAAAGGAGATCCAGCTGATTCTTAACATGAGCCTCTTGCTCCATGTTGTTTTTTTATCTAGCAACTTCCTCCTTGCAGTTTGGAGATTCCTTTGGCTTATGTCAGATCAACAACAACTTTGAGCTGATATCAGTCCAGCTTTCCAACTAGAATACTTCTCACAAACAGAATGATCTAGAGGGATTATTGGAATTGCTTTGAGGATAGTCTTTGTCTTAACCCTTTATTTGCTAGGCTGTTTGCATGCTGCTGTATGAATCTGCATGTTTACTGGATGCTGTAGTAGACAGATGTGCATAAAGATATCTTTGATGCTGTGATTTTTTGGAAAGGGTTTTAGGTGTGTTCTTGATGGGATCAATAAGTATTTTTATGGCCTTGAAGGGAGAGGCCAGCACGGTATTGAGAGCAGCTTGTTCATGGTATTGCTTTATCGAACCTGATTTTATTTCAGAAACGTTAGGATAAGACTATTTTTAGCCTCAATTTAAAATCTAAAATCTGAAGATCTTTTGAGAAAATGGTGAGATCTGATGTCTGCATCTTTACTACAGCCTGTGTTTTCACTATACCTTTACATGGGAGTCATCAAGCGTATTGATCTTTGCATCAGATATGAACCGAAGTTTGTTAAAACAATGAGCACATCAGTTTAAATTGGTTTTCCTTTGATCTGCTAAATACATTTAAACAATTCTCTAAACCAGAATCAAATCTGCATGTAAGTAATACAACACTTTGCTTCCTGGAGGACGCACTGATTTAAATTTACTTAATGTGGGTGGTTTTGTCTCAAGGCCAGCGTGTACCTTCATTCACAGTTCCCTAGCAGACTGTTTGTGACCTAAGAGGGGAAAATTCTAATATAAACAATGAGTCTAACCAATTTAGATTCCCCACTGAAACAGGTTTGGTCATCCAACTCTCCAGTTGGTCATCCAACTTTGAAAGTCTTTGACATCTGGCAAAAGCTGCCAAAAAGGTAATACAGAATGTTGTGAGATGGTTTGTTTTCAAAAAAAAAAAAAAATCTGGAAAGGATTGAATAGTCTGAGTCATCTTTGACTGTGGATGTTGAATTCTGAGCCTGCAAACTGTAGATTAATATGATCAAATTAATGTAGTTTAAAATAGCTGAGGCTGCTCTTACGATTGCCTAAACCTTTAAAATAGAACTGAAATCACACAGGCAAAGCCTAAGGAGTTTGGAACCAAAATCAATAGGAGGAGTCCCATTGAAGGGACTGAGCTCTTCATTCACCCCTGAAATCATGGGCCAAGCGGGGGGAAATATATATTTGCAAGGAAGAGCTTTGGAGGTTGAAAGGACGCATAGGTAAGTTCATTAAAAGACACCAGTTAAATTGTCAGGTCTTCAGGATTTGTAGTTCTCCAGGCAGCAGAGAAGCTTTGGGTACTGGCTGCAAGCGCATCCCAGACCGCCCGCCTCGAGGCTGTCGCTCTCTATTGCTCCAGCCGGTGACGTACGGTGCTTTGAGCCACCGCGGTCCGTCAGACCCTCACCGTGGTGGTCAGGGCGCTGCACCTGCCCCGCGCCGCGAGCGAGGGCCGAAGGCGTCCCCCCGCAGCAGGCGGGCAGGGGGGTGCGGGGAGCCCCGTTAGGGCTCTGGGGGAGGCTGCGGGCTGCGCCTGCCTCTGGGAGAAAAAACGGTGAGGAGTCAGAGCGAGCTGTCTGGTGGGAAAAACCTCGTCGTGGCCCGTGTGGGAGCACCCCAGTGGGCTGCGGTGGAAGGAAGAAAATCCTTTAGGTTCGCAGAGAGTTGGAAAAATTATTCACAAAGGCTGGCAGGAGAAGGTCTTTCCCAGAGACGCTGAACCCAGATTTAATTTTGAAAGCCTTTCTGGGTTCTTTGGTCCCATGGTCTGAGGGCTCTTATGTTTTTTTGTTTTTGTTTTTGTTTTCCCCTAAAACAATTTAAAGTGAATGTGAAGTGATTGTAATGACTGGGTGGTAAGCTTGAAGTAAAGCTACCCTGATTGTTGGGATTCTGCCTTGTAACATTATTTTGTGAGATATAGTAATTCATTGCAGGGTTAGAATTGATATGCAGGATACAGTCATTTAAATGGAGTCAGTACCAGAGATTTTTTATCTACAGTAGAGGAGAATTAGCAAAGGCAGGTTTATAGGAAAATTGTGAAATTATTTTGCTGCTTTCTGAAATAACACCTTCAACTCAATAAGATCTTCCAAATACTTCACAGATACTAATGCATTCAAGTCTCCTGTGCACTGTGGGGCTATTTGGTTTAAAATCATGTTTTCCATTTTACAGCGAAGAACATGGCGGTACAGAGATGTTGCAGGTTGACTAAGATGACACTGAAAGTTTGAAGGAACCAAAGATAAAACTCTTGTCTCATAAGACCCACCTTTAGATTTTTTAACTTTTAACTACAGTATGACATTTTTTTATTTGCTTGTTTCCTGTTTGCTTTCCTGTCTCCTCCTCCGCTTTGGAAGGATTTAAAGATTATGGTGAATGAAGTAATGAATATGCCCAGGAGAATATTGGTGTGTAAGATTAGATTATCTAAGAAGCGATGAAGAATGGGTTTTATCAGTGGTTGAAATTACTGGTGAAATAATAGACTTCTTTACTAGTAGGTTTAAGAAACAACACATACAAAAATGTAGTTGTCTAGATCATTTCATTCTGTTGTTATTTCTAAGGTTTCTTACTTCCATTTTTTATAAACGTAAGATAGTGTATGTTGTGATGATGAACAGACAGCCATTTCAAAGACAAGGATGTAAAATCCAAACGAAATGCTCTAAGGTTCTTATTTTTAGGTACATTTTATTTTTAATATCGAAAGATTGCCGAACGATGAAGACCTTCAATTTAACATCAAAAGAAAAATGCTTAACTGAATCAATTTTTATTGCATGGTATAGATGTTACTGACAGTTGTCTTTTTAGTTCAGATAGATATTAATGCCATAGAGGGCTGTATCTTGAACTGTAAATTTCAGTAAACTTTCATCTGTAAATCCCCTGAGTATTATGTATTTAATGGACAAGTAAACTGATAAAGGCATTATGAAAAATCTAAGTAATTTCTGCCTGAATAGAAAGATACAATTTTTTCAAGAATGTTACAGAAATAAAGTCGTGGGATGTGGATCATACCTACATGCTGCTTCACCATATGGAATTAAGGAAGCTGCTTCTATATTTGGTATTAATGATCCAAACGAAAGCCATAAATACGACACCAAGAAGGGGACAGATGTTCTTTCAAGATGGGGACAGATGTTCTTTATTTACTGTTTTTCACACTCAGTCTTGTGAGCTAGAAGCTCTACATTGGAAAGATAACATGAAAAATGGAGGAGGATTACATGAAAATGGAGAAGAAGAGGTTGTTTCTACTGTCAAATAAACTGTTCTTATTGAAAATCTGAATATTTCAGAGTCAAAGCTGAATTTTAATATCTAACACTTACATTTTTGAGCTGCTGGAAAAAAGTTGTACTTAGAAGTTGGGGTGCTTTTCTGAAAGAGCCCGCTTTTTTCTTTTGGTTTTTTTGTTTGTTTAGTTGGTTTTGGTTTTGGGGTTGTTGTTTTTTGGTAAAATGTAGATACCTGTACCTAGAGTTTGGGGACGAAAGTCTCTTAATCTTTATTGGTGGTATTTGCCCAGAAGTTTGTGTCCTCTGCGCAAGGCTGGTAGGCTGGGGCACACCTGTAGCTGGCAGTACCAGCAGAAGGTGTGTTGTCCATCAGAAGCAGCTTGGTGGCTCACCAGGGTTCCTGGGGCCACAGCTGTAAAGCTGTACCTCCAGCAGTTGGGCAGAACAGCCGTCGCCTGAGCAAACCCTGGGAAGACCCTCCATCGGTCTTCCTCGGAGCCCAACTCCTGGGCTACTGGACTGAAATTGGATGACAACTGACCGCCTACCAGAGAAGATGGCCATCGCGTGAGGGACAGCGTCCGCTGGGTGAGAGAGGTGCTTCTCTAAGCTGTTCTTAGTTTCTTCTCATCGGAGGAAAATGTGCAAAGCGTGGCTCTGCGTGGAGCAGGAGCTGGAGGCGCACAGGACCTAGGGCACCGGCTGTGGTGTGGGAGGGAGGCTTTCCTTCTCGTCCTGCCGCTGGCTGGAGAGGACAGTCTTCGTGGTCCTGGGCCAGTCGCCTCCCAGGAGTGCGTGTGTCGGGCACCTTCCTGTGACACCTCGCTGGGAGCGGCTGACAGGGCGCGCCAGCCCGTTGCCCGCTGCCTGCCCGCAAGAAAGCTATTCCGGGGGTTTTCTGGAAATCTTCATGGAAAGTATTTCCAGGAGAAGCAAAAGAAATATGCCAATGCAAAGCATACGTACTTATTCTAATAAGAAGTATTACTTCTAATTTCTGCTTCTCTAAAAGAAATGCTAATTTCAAATTTCACTCTCTGTCTCTGAAGATCGTGTTTTCGAAGGAGGATCTGCAGTTATTCCTGACGGTAAGACAAGCTCTCCCCAGAGTTCTGGGAACATTACGGGAAGCAGCGTGTTTTGAGACAGCACAACTGCTCTCCCACGGTCCTAAAACATTTGGAATGACGATTACAAAAGGGGCCAGACAGCCCCATTCATCCAGTTTTCATTTGTTCCTTTCAGCTGTTGCACCTTTAAAGATTGTTCACCATGCCAAGAGTGATTTTTTCTGGGATTTGATCCAAAATTCTTCTCATTTCTGGAGCTAGACTGAATTAGAGCTAGCGAGTTAGATAACGTGCATCAGTGGGGCTTGCTGCTGTTTCCTTCCTTCCTGCACCTCGCTGGGCTGCGGCACCAGGACATAGGAGCCTTGCTGGGGAGAGATGGAGAAGGCAGCAGAAGATGAGGAGTCACCAGCAAACTTCTCGGACCAGCTCAGAGTGAATAGACTATTGGGGACCCGTGTTTACCTAACCAGGGCCATGCCCTGGTGTTTTCTAGACTTCTGCTTCTTGTTGTTACTCTCTCCTGGATTCCCTCAGTGTGCCTCCATCCTCCTTGAAGTGCAGTGACTAAAACTGGATGCTGCCCCATATGAGACCTCACTGGTGGCTGTGTCTGGCAGAAAAGTTCCTTTCCCATGTGTTACAATATGCTACTTTTATTAAATACCTCCTTTTTTATTTAGGAGAGGGGAGTTCAGTGAAGGGCAACCAAGATGGTCAGGGGCTGGAGCACTTGCCCCTGAGGAGAGGCTGGGGGACCAGCGCTAGCTGGAGAAAAGGTGACTTTGGGTGCAAAAACTGAAAAAGGAGAGGTGCTGACTGGATGGCAAGAGAAACTTCCTCCCCACGGGGATATGTTGCTCAGAGAGGCTGTCCGGTCTCTGTCCTTGGAGGTTTTCAAGACCTGACTGCATGAAGCCCGGAGCAACCTGGTCTCATCTCACAGCTGCTCCTGCTTTGAGCTGGGGTTGGAATGGAAACTCCCTGAGCTCTCTTCCAACCTGAATTGTCATGTGATTTATTTGCTTATTCCTTTGCAAGTCTGCCGTATTTAATTTGAAGCACACTAAAACTTTCAGATCTTTTTGTGTCTTCTCACTACCACGCTGTTAAATCGCTCTCCTAATTTATTTGCTATTTTATTTATCTATTTAATCTTACATTCCCACGGAATACTCTTGTCTAACTGTATTTCATCTGATGAGTTTCTGCAGTTCATCAAATCCATTTTTAGTTCTTACCCTGTTGTGGAAAGTCTCTCATTTCTGGATCCTCCTCAAAGAGCCTGAGCTCTTCTCCAAGCCACTGCATAGAGCTGGTCATTGCAGATTGCCTCGGCGTGTTCCAGTCCACTTGTGCTTCAGTATGAATAATTATTCTCTAAATACGCATATCAATCTCCTGTGCTACCACTGCATTTTGACTGAAGCTGGTTTGTGTACAGGTCATGTCATGCATCGCCGCATCAGGAGTCGCACAGTCAGTGTCCACGTCCTGCTGTGCTTCTCCTTGCTGCTGCTGATTTAGTAGGTCAGTTTTCCAAGAAAGGAAGGAAATGTAGTCTGTGATGATTCATACTGAACAACCTCATTATAAACATCTTGAATTTTTCTTGGCCCATAAAATCTCTGTCAGGTAACACATGGCAGGCAAGATCACGCTTTTTCTTTGTCAGCCCCAATAATATATGCATAGTTATATATATACACACATATACATATGTGCACATGTCCCTGAGTGTTTATTTCAGGTGGCCAGGAGCAATGTCAGAAGGTCTCATAGGCCACGAGGACCAAGGGATGGTGACTGGATTTTTAAACGACTTTACTAGTAACTTGTCAGTCCCTGCAGCTAGGCTGGCTATAACTTTCCAAATCTTCCTTTTCTCCCATCTTAAATATTCTTTTAGCCCTTCTTCGGTCCTTTCAATATCTTCTATGACTTTCCAAGGATAATTGCTCCTAGTTTAGGTTCTTTTGACATCGCCTAAAGCACCATCGAATGAAGCTTGTTGAGCTGTGCTGAACACATCAGGACTGTCTTCCACCCGGCTCCTGCTCCTTCTGCATATGCCATCCAGGTAGTCTTTTCTGTTGCTTTCCTCCTTTCTTCTCCTTAGAAAGTTTATAATTTCCATGGTCAATCTTACTGGTTTGTGATCACTTTCAGTACAGTTACTTTCTGTCTTCAGGTTATCAACCAAGTCTTCCCTGTCTATAGGGAGGAAGCCTAAAGTAAGCTCTCCTTAGGTAATTTTGTTCACCTTATGAAACACTTAAGTTGTCTCCAACATAATCCTCAACATTGAAGACCTGTGTGTGTCCTGTCCTACAGTTTTTCCAGTAAATATATGAGCAGTTAGAAAGACTTGAACCAGATGGGAATGTGCAAACACTTTGTAACCTGGTAGGCTGCTGACCACAACACACGTCTGAATTATGCCTTATTGTCTGCTATCATGGAGGAAGTTGGCAAGAACAATAAGAAATATTATTTCTTATGTGAGTGTGTTTTCTTGAAATCAAGCAGGTTAAGTTAAATACAGAGGAGAAGTGAAAATGCCCTTAAATGATTCTTTTGAACGACAGTCATAAAGCGATTAGGAGACCATGTCAGAACTGTGATTGCTGGGAAGGGAAGGGATGTGGGTGGGTGGAGAGCAGGCAACGCAGAGCCTCACCTCCCTCCCTCCTTCCCTCCCTCTCGCGCCGTTCACCAGCCACTTGTGCCGCGGGTAGCAGGTGGCAGGAGCTGTGCAGTGCAGGCCGTTCCCTTTCCCCCTTCCTTTGCCCTTCCTGCCCATCCGAGTTCTGTCCCATGGTGATTAGATGGGGAAATCTTTTATGCGTGGGACACCTATAGCTATCGCCAAAATGGTATCATGATGCCATCGTCTTGTTGCAATGTTACTCATAAGCATTTATCTTTTGGGAAGAATAAGATAAGCGCATTTTTGATACTAATTAGGCAATAGCTGATGCTATTTTTTTTGGTCGTCTTTACCACATTACTTAGGAAAATGTTCTTTGTTAAACTCTCTTTTTCACAGATACCTCTGTGTCAATGGTATTAAGTGCCCAAGTGTATTTGTGTTTGTTATGGTGGAAGTGCATGCACAGATTGAATTCTTTTCCTTCTTTTTGAGGGCATACGTTTTGGGACCTGAAAATTATGAGTGTTTGAAGCCTAACCCCAATTCTCCCTCCTACTGCCTGTTTTCTGGCCTCGGATACCCACTTAACCTTTTTCCTTTCCTTGGTTCCTTCCTCTTCAGCACAGGGGTATGTGACGTTAAGTACTTCTCCTGGGAATTTCATAATTCATTAAAAAATTTCAGCACTTTGAAGACATAAAATATGTATATTGTAAATGCTAAATATTTTTACAGTGGTGCAAGGGGAAGGTTGGTTTCTTAATTTGAATTCATTACCTTCCTTGAAATTAATGTTCCTTCTGTACTGCATTTCAGTACCTCAGTCATTCACACATTAATGAGTGCAGAACTGAGTAATGAGTTTTGCACTGCTGCCCTTCTGACCGGGCATTCATACAGTCGCAGGAAATTCTTGGCTTCTGCTGCTCTGCTTGATTTATTATTGACTTAATAAATCAAGTCACCTGTATTTAAAGATGATTTAGCTTAAGCCTAGATCCTCCAAACCTTTAATTCTGGAGGTAGGTTTGTGTGATGGGGGTGGTTCACTTGGACAGTCCTTGGAGCTGAGACCCGGACCCAGAACTTGTCTCTCACAGGCGAGTGCTCCAAACATCTGCTTTTATGCACTCTTCTTTCTCAAAAGAATTAAAAATAATAAGGACTTCCCTTCATTTATAAAAGGAGTTGAAGACAGCCTATCTTCTGCTGCTTTAACCTGTGAAAGAGGAAGGTGAAATACATAGGTGTGAATTCCCTCAGTCAGAGAAGGGCATCAAATTGAGAGATCCTAACTCCCGGCGGGAGGGTGCTAACCCGTGAGTTTCTGTTTGGGAGAAGGTGAGCTGGGGAGGGAGGGGCAGGGTGGGTACCATCAGCATCTGTAAGAAAAGATTGATTCCCTGCCCTTTTTTAAAATGGAGCAACGTGAAGCTTGCAGAGACCCTTAACTGCAGCGTGGCGTTACCTGTTCCCGACTGACTTGGCGCCAAAGCAGCCGGTAGGTACATCTGGTGCGTTTACACGGTCCCGCGCTGCAGCGCGGCAGGGCTGTCACCGCGGCAGGGCTGTCACCGCGGCAGGGCTGTCACAGCAGCAGGGCTGCATCGGCGCAGCAGCTCTGCAGGGAGAGCCCCGCAGCCTCTTCTGCGGGGACAGGCACCGGCTCACAGCTGATCCGGCTGAGGCACCACGCCTTTCCCTGAAGGCAAGTCCTCGGGAGGGGCAGGATTTAAGGGTACACCTTTCACTCCAGAATACCAAGGTGGTGGGAACCGGCTGTACGATATGACAGCGTCGCCAGTGTCGCCAGCACCGGAGAGAAATGCGTACAGTACCATGCTGCCTTACCTTACTCCTTTCTGGACCTCAGCAAGTGTGTCCACATAGCACTGCAGTATGTTTTCTCGATCACCAGATGCTTGGGGATGCTGCACCTGGCATGGAAATGCCTTTGCTTTCACTCTTCTCTTGGAAAGCAGAGGCACAACCTCCTGCCACAGATTCCTGTTCAGGAATCCTCCCCAGGCAAACAACCGTTATAGTGATGGGCATGGCTGAAGCATCCAGAAGTCAGTTTGCTTGACACACAGAAAAAAAGGTCATTAGTGCCAACTAGTGCAATGTCCTGCAGTGTCCTAATAACGGCACAGCAGAAGTAGTTGGAGCGGTGTTTGCTGCTGGCCTTGCACTGAGCGTACGTGTTCGTCACATGGAGGAGGAGTGTTTTCTAGAAAGTTGCTGAGGATGAGGTAGAAGACAGTGAACCAAAGTCAAAGTTTTTATTAGGTAATGCTATCAAAATGTAGAGCCTGGTGCATCACGAAGGAGAAGCAAATAACCTCGAAAACAAGATGGGGCAGAAGACATTAACCAGACACGGGAAAGTTTAAGAATCACTGAGGCTGGGGGAAGGGAAATGTGCACATGCATTTCAAATCATGAAGGAAATAAGGGACAATTAACAATATTAGGCAGCCACCAGCCTGTCTGGCAGCGCTCGGTACCCAGTCCAGAGGATGCCCTGACAGTAACCAGAGTTGCCTGTCACCAGCCAGGCAGCCAGGTTTCAGGCTACAAAAGGTAAGAGCGAGAGTCATATTTCTAAGGAGAGTTGCACTTCTTTGGGTTGTTTTGAGCATTGGTGCTAAATTCCTGCTGCTGCTGCTGCTGACAAGAACCAGCAATGCACATTCTTGCTGTTGTTAAATTACTGATAGATGAATTGCTATCTGGTCTGGATGCTGCAGTTGCATTTTTCGTGCGTGTTTATTGCCTTTTGTTGCTGCCTGCCGAAGATACTGTGGGCAGATCCTACGTCTGATGCTTTGTTTTAGTTGCCTGGCTACTGTAAAATGTTATCTTAGCTTTTGCTGAGGTGTCACAGATGCTTTCTTGATGAGTGTCCAAACAAGGAAATATGTAAAAGATGCTGGTGAATGCTGTGCTTGTCTAGTTCTGTTGCTTTTGCTAGAGATG
Organism: Phaethon aethereus; assembly: GCF_964289735.1. Taxonomy (NCBI): domain Eukaryota; kingdom Metazoa; phylum Chordata; class Aves; order Phaethontiformes; family Phaethontidae; genus Phaethon; species Phaethon aethereus. The sequence goes on along the minus strand of NC_138575.1, from coordinate 54,054,240 downwards.
CTACAGAACGCTTACTTTGCTTTGCTGCTACAGACTATCTATAAAATAAGGTAGAGGGTAGGCTGAAACCTTTCGTTTATACAGCGGAGTCATGGTCAATACCAAAGGTAATATTACCTGGATCTTTGTATGCAAAGGAACTGTTGTTGGAAGGAGATGATGGGCAACTGCTTCACTTAATTGCAATGCATTCTTTTCTGGTAATTGTTACAAGGAAAATGTATTTTTCCTGTTGACTGTATTGCCAGATTTTTCTCTTCCTCTCTCTCTGTGAAAGTCTCCAACAGAGAGAGATTCAAATCTCAAAACTTAATTGGGATGTTGACTTCAAACTTCTTCCCTGCCAAAAACTGAAAGTAACCAAATTTTTTCTGCTCTCTGCATTGTCTGTTTATGCCTGCATAACTTTATCGCTTTACATCACCAGCACTTCTGACTAAATTGTTTTCTTGTACTCACAGTTTGAAACCTCTTCTGAAGTCTCTGAATAAGCTGTTTCCTTCCAGTCAGTCCAAAAATATTTTGTCAGCAAATAAATAAAAAATTACTTTTAACAGCTGTTTTACTTCCTTCTTTAATGTTGTTGCAAGCTTTTTCTTAATTATTCTTGCCTTTTGGCAGTTGCGGTGCATTAATATTTACAAGATGAGATGTAGTTTTCTGTTTATATTAGCAGTCCTCTGTCTGTGAGATCTGGACCAGCCAGAATGCAGGATATCCTTTCTCATCGATTCATCAGGTTCATAATGTAAGATACAGTGATAAATGGCTATGTTGTCACTCTATGGCTGTACAGTCTGTTGCCGTGGTGTTATCTACGGGTGTCACGTCGCTGAAATGACGAAGTTCGTAACTTGTCCGCCCTCCTTTGGGATCGTGTGTGCGCGCATTCGTGTATCGTGCCGTGTGGTCAGCATCCGTTGGCTGTATGGTGTACGTACGGGGCGTGGGGAATTGCCGGCAGCAGTCTCGCTCGGAGGGAGCTTTGACTTCTGTTCCTGGTCTTGTTGCTTGCTCGCTTTTCCAAAGCGAGAAACCGTGTAAACGGCTCGGTTTGCACAGTTTCGCCCCCACGATGTGTTGTGCTGCCTTCTCTGTGTTAACCGATCGGCTTTGCCTAGCCGAGGAGCACGCCGTGTTCGCGGCGGCGCTTTTTGGGGAATTAGCAGGTAACGTTGATGGTGCTCTGAACTTTCATCGCTGCTGTGACAGTCACATGTGCTGTGCACGTGAGAGCGACCCTGGTGATCCGTATTGCAGCGTGCTAAGGATGACAGCCAGTCATTCAGCGCAGTATTTCAGAGGAGCTGTAGATTCCTTCTAATTCCTGTCCCGTAACTGCCTCCTTGGAGCATTTTTGCCAGAGAGGGGCTGTTTTGGCCACCGAGCTTTAGAAGCCTTTAAAATGTAAGTACGCCACAAACCTGTTTACATTCTTTCAAAAAACAAAGATATAAGGAGCTAAAAAAAATTTCACTTACTCTAGGACTTAAAACGCAAGCAAATAATGAAAATTTAGCTGGTCCGCAGAACACTTTAAAATTCTTACAGGGAGAAAATTATTAATTTTTCAGCCAGAAGCATTATATGTGTGCTCCAATTTATTGTTGTCATGGTGACTAATGCATGTTACGGTAACCAGGCATGAGGCTTTAACAGGTGAAAAGTTGCAAGATGTGGTCCTTGTTAAAAACTAATACATTCAAGCCACTCAAAACCAGGCCTTTTTTTCTTTTTTTCTTTTTTTTTTAATGTAGCATGGAGGGTTTTTAACTTGACATTTTTGTAAAAAGATGAGGCAAGTGTTAGATTTTATAGAAGTTGTATTGACATTCCTTCTTACCCGCAACTACCTCTGCATCCAGGTGCCTTTAATGTGAGTCAAACACAGTTCTCAGAGAATGGCATTGGATAGAAAAACGTGCCACGACTGTAAAAAATTACCTAACAGCAGTAACCGGCTTCCGTAGCTCATTTGACATCAAGCATCTCACCCCTTCTAGAGCACTGAGAAGCGTACACCTGCCCATTTTCAGGGTTATGAAGCACTACAAGAGCATGAGATACTGGTCTTTATGACCTGTATGGTTAAAAGTTGTCGCTGTAAAAGGATTGATTGAATCTTTACCACTCTGGCACCTGACTTGAGACCATTTTGTGACTCTAAACTCTTTATCTGCAAAATGTGGAGCAAAAAATCTTCTATCTCCAGGTAGGGCACTGGTTAAAGGCATGGGGAGGTTAGAATACTAAAACATGGGCAGTACATCAAAACACATGTGCTAAATTGCACAGCTGTCTGATGAGCTGTAAAGTTAGACGAGGAGTAAATTATCTCTTGCCTTTCTACTTCATCAGAGAGAGAAAAATCTCCATACATATACTGTGTCATTAAAAATGCATAAGCGTAAATGTTTGATTATTTCTTATAACTGCAAATTGAATATTCAAACCGGAAAATTCTCATCCTATCATATCTGTTTTTAAAAATGAAATCAAACATCATAGTTGGTCCTGCACGACAATTCACGAACATTTCTGTACTGCTTGAAAGAATTTTAGGTGCTTATGAAGGTCCTGAATCTCAATACATCACCAATGAGTTGGTCCACACCAATTCCTCAGATTTAGAACTACTAGTAATTGATATTTTTCTATTCTGGACTTGAGACTTGTCTTTCCAAGTCTTCTCTAGGTCAAAGATGTTCCTACACTGTATTTTGCCTGAAGTTAATCGCCATCATCACATCCTAAATCTCAGAATTTCAGTATCAGACTCGAGTCAGTCACCTGAGGAGCTTCTTTTCTTCCTGTAGAGGTTTTTAGGCCCAGACTTATGAAAGTATTTAGCTGTCTAAATCTTGTTTAAATGCTTTTCTTCCCTTTAAAAAAAAAAAAACAAAGGAAATTGCATGGGGAATATGTAATAGCAATTACACTTCTAAATGTCTTCACGGATATGGGCTTTGGAGACTACCCTGTTATAACTCAGCCTAAATAGGTGATGAATACTAGCAGTAGTATGGCTTAAAAACCTAAGGAGTTTGGTAAGAAACAAAAGGAGACCAGAAGCCATGTCTGCTGAATATTAAAAACACTTATGATACAGTTGCAAAAGAAAATTTTATGATAGTGTATAACATGTCTTGTTCGCCTATCGTAATAGTATATACCTACAATATTTAATTTTATGCAGCTTTTCTTCGTAGCTGCTCCCTCTCCAAGACACAGTGAAATACATGAAAGGTGCAGGGGTCTGTCAGGACCAGCAGAAATCCTCTATCTCCACGTGCCCTTAACCTCAGCTGTATTGCCTCTTTAGGTCATCCTAGACATGCACAGCAATCCTATCAATTTCGTTTTGTCTAATTTAAAAGGAGTAGGTGCTTGGATGATTGTATATATTTATAGAGCAATTAACAGATACAAATGAATGGTCTCCACACAGTCCCTCTCTGTGTCTTGTACGCTAGTTTTATTAGCCTGCTTGAAGATTATTTCTCATTTCCTAATTATTATCACTATTGTTTCCCAGCTCCTTTATCAAATTGAACCAATATGAGAGGTAGTCACTGTGCCTCTTGTTACTGCCCTTCATTTACAGACAGAACCAATGCAGTTCTCCATGCTTTTAGTATCTTTCGTGCAAAAGGGATTCAACCTGTAAGGTGATGTATTCATTTTACTCCTTGCGTACCCTGTTGAATTTGTCAGTACTGCCCGTTTTCTGCACGTGAGGACAGTGACCTGGCAGACCAGAGCAAGAGAAGGGCTTGGAGCACTATCCGGGGTCCCTTACTCCATAGTAGTTCTGCTCCTACCTCATGGCCACCCCCGTGCTTCCATTGGTCTTTCCACTGAGGTCAAAAGCTTTTATAGCTTCTCTATCCCGGATTTACTCCTGTTCCATTGTAATAACCTTTACTAAATGCAGAGGATGTACCTTCTGAGATCTGCCTTCTTATGCAGAACACGGAGGGGTGTATCTTCATTAGGAAAAAAAAGGACTGTGTCAAGTGGTCTGTTAGCTGTGGCCTCGAACAGTTCATAAGAGACAGCTGAGCACACTGAGAATTTGTGATGGGTGCAGTCCATCTTCTCTTGTAGCCAAATACAAACTCCATTAATAAGCATGCAGATCCTTACCCCTTGTGATATGATTGAAACCTTATTTTATAAGGAGGACTGCTGCTTCTTAAAGAAATCAAATTCCCACTTTGGTTAAATGTGATGGAGGTTTTTATACGTTAGTGGTCAGAAGGATTCATTTCTGTGGATACAGAATGCCAAAAATTGGAGCAATTGCTAATGCCGCTTTCCTTTCAAAATTTGAGGTTGAAGTCATAACCATAGCATACAGACAACTTAACTAGGCAAAACAGAAATTACAATGCTGTGTAACTTGTAGATGTGCTGATAGTGCCAACATTAACTAGGTTCAACTTGTTTTATGATGTTCACTTGCTTGAAGTTACCATATCAGCAGGGTAATGTTGATGTTTCCAGATTTATCTCTTGCTTTTCATTGCAGAGTTGTGCAAATGTGTGTCATTTCATTATTTTGTGACACATGAAAATTATGTACTTGTTTTGTTTACTTTGTCCTGATTTAATTAGTAGGATGTGATAGTTTGCCAGACTTTTGAATGTCTTCGCTAAGAATATTTTCATGTGTTTTTGATGCTTCACTTCTTTTTGCTTTTAAAGTCTTAACTTCTAGCCATATTCTGTGTGAAATGCTGATGAGAATTCCTTGCCAGCTTCAACACATACTTTAACAATATGACACACATAGAAAATACACAGAGATAAGTGCAGGTAAAGAAAGAAGTAGCATAATCCAAATTGAAATAATCACACAGGAGAGGGTAAAATAATTTGAGAGAGAACAAGCAGGGGAGGAAGGAGGATCAGGAAGGAGAAATCTGATCCCCAAAAGCCAGGGTGGGAAGGAGAGGGGAATTCAGAGACAGACCAGACCAGGCCAAGACAGGGTAGGGGAGAAGTGGGGGTGGTGACAGAGGGAAGAGGGATTGCGAAGAGGAGCAGGACTCCATCCATGGGTCATATTCAGTTCAAGTGAACTGGTGCTGGTTTGGCAGCATCGCTGGTGTTGAGGACATGGGCAGCATGGGCACATGTGCACCAAAAGCAGGAGATACCATCTAAAAAATAAATAATAATCTTTTTGCATGGGCCTGCAAGGTGAAAGGAGTCCCCAAGGGTCCAGAGGTCAATCCAGGACCAATAAAGCCATGTCCAAAAAATATGCAATGGCAGATGAGACCCAAAACAGCACTGCCATGCTGGGGACATTCCTGTACCAATGCCTGCATTGGCTCTTTTCGGGAAAGGAGAAGAGTGTCGTGCAAAGGGATTCGGCAGCAAACTGCAGTCCCACCCATGTTCTCTGAGGGCTTTGAGGAAAGAGGGAAGATGACAGCTCAGGAAGGCAAATCACCTCTATCAATGAGAATGATGAATGTGGAAGGGCAACTTTAGTAATTCTACAACGAGACATCAAGAGAAGGTGATCAAAGTAAATATTCATAAAGAGATTAAAGAATGCTTCATATATTTGAGGAATCTATAGTAAGTCTTAAGATCAAAGCAAAGTCTCAGTTATTTAGCCATTTAGGAAAGTTAGTTATCGGTTGTATGTGCTGGATTATGGAAGACTTATTAACTGTGTAGAAAAGCTGGTAAAACACATAGCAGAATTTGTGAATGGCATTTTTGTGCCTCATGATTTATTTCAAGTGCTGTCATCCTCATATAGGTATTGTAAACACTTATTTTTAAGGAACATTTCCGGTGCCTAATGATTTTATTCTCAAAGCAAATAGATTTAATTAAAGCCTCATTAAACACTACAGTAAATGACTCTGGATTAATAATTAAATCACAAAAAATATTGTAGGAGTTGTATTCCCTTATTTTAGTAACATGGCTGTATGTGTGGAAAATAAATTATTGTTAATTGAGCACAACCATGGAGGGCTGCTTTGTAGCGAATTTGCTTGGAACTTCTCTTACATCTCGAACAACTGTGATTTTCAGACGGGAGACTGGGGAGAGCCTTCAATTACCTTGCGACCTCCAAATGAAGCCACAGCATCAACACCTGTACAATATTGGCAACATCATCCAGAGAAGCTCATCTTCCAGTCATGCGATTATAAAGCATTTGTAAGTGTTGATAAATTTAGTGGTTTGATTTGTGGTAGATATATTGATCTTAGATTTTGATAGACTGTTGTTTTTTTTCACTTATAGTATTTTTTCAGTCACTTTTAATGAGACAGGCCACTTCCTCTGAAATACTGTAATTGTAATATATGAGAAACAAGGATGCACAGTACTTTCTGGTATGAATTTTGTGATATATTGCAGTGCATGTAGCAATAGTGCTCAAGAAATGACACTGTGAATAAGTGGCTAAGTGTTGTAGGAAGTGACAGTGAGCACAAACACCACAACTTCTCATCTGTCACAAATCCCTATCTAGTACTTATGGAAAAATAGTAAAACATTATGTGGGATGCTCATGCCTACCTTAATGCTGTGTGCACAGTAGTTAAATAAGTGTTGCCTTGCTTGAATTTTATACCTGTTTTTGGGGAAGTGAGCTATGGAAGGTGGAGATCAGCATCCTGAAGTAGTGTTTTCCTTCCATGGGACAAGGGCACATGCAAATCTCTCCCAAACTGATGACTACTTGAAGTACCAGTAGCAGTCAGTTCCTTCAGGACAGGCAATATATATTTTCACCTCCCGATAGCTGTGGCTGATTCCCACTTCCCATCCCTGGAGAAACAGAGCTTCACTCTACCGCTGAAGTTGATTAGTGTTCTCTGGCTGTTATAAACTCTTGTGAAGGAGAGGAAGGTCTCCTGAAGTACAGGAAGTCATATTGGAAGGCTTTGTTTTTTAAATAAAAAATGCTTTTCTGAAGCCTTGAGTTCCCCATCCATGGGGTGGGGGGCTGAAGATGTGCCTCAGCTCACCTATTTAAACTCTTACATTTCCCCTTATGACTTTGCTGAAAGGTGCTGTTAAAATTGCTGAAGGTGCTGCCCAGACAACTCTGTCCTCTTTGGAGGTGGCCACCTAATGAAGCAAGGCTGACTTATTTTATGAACAAAACGAGCTTAGCTGTAGTGCCTTTAGCATAATAGCTGGAGGTTAACTACTTGTCCAGGACATGGGTTTTTGATCCTCTTCACCTGAAGGAGCTTGGATCCTTAAGTGCTTTTTAGGATAATCCTCTTTTCACCAAACACTGGAGCATTTGGAGGGAGAGTTTGGGGCTGCTGAGCCTGATTTAAAGTGTATCTGGAAAGGAATTAGAGACTAAGTGCAGGTGAGCATGGCTCCCACTGAGGAGGGGCAGGACCGCATCTGAATCTTCCATCAGACCTTCATGGGGTAGAAATTGCCATGAACGCAGTGATTGTCCCTGGACAGTAACTAGCACCTCTGCCTTCCTCAGCAAGTCAGTGTCAAGGTCCAGCTCGCCTGCTCTCGGTCTTGCTCTCCTCCTGTGCAGCACTCAAATTGAAAAGGAAGCTTAGTAACTTCGAGCTCTTTATATATTTTTCATAGTGTTCAGTAAAGCGAACAGGTTTATCTCAAGAGTGCCTGTTATCTCATTACTTGATCCAGAGTAAATTCATAATTAGATGTAATCTTTGTAGTAGATTGGAAGGTGTGTGGATCATTAAAGAAATTGAATTCGGATGACCAGGAATATCCAAGTTACTGGTGACTAAGGAATCACCAAATCAAAATATCCAAGTTATTGTTGATTAAGGGAACATCTTCCTTTTCTAAGAATCGTGCATCACTGTGCTGTCTCCGTTCCCTGAGCTATAATGACCCCAGCCTTACGGAGTAAAACCCTGGCTTGGAAGTTATAAGAGGGGCAGCTTTCATTGCACGCCACATCACTCAGTTGAACTGTTGCTCCCACATGCTCTGGATCTTTGAGAAGGAACATTTCTAAACGTACAGCAAGTGAAAGAAAAGCAAAATTCCCTCCTAGGATTTCAGATTTTTCTGACAACTAAATTGGGCAGGACCTCTGTGATTTGCTCGTCTGTTCCACAGTCCACGCTGGGAAACATTTGTGAATGCCTGCAGCTGAGGCTTTTTGCTGCTGTGCAGATGGGACAGGACAGCTGCCTGTCTCTTCTCTTTCTTCCTCTTGTTCTGCCATGAGCTCAAAAGCATTGCTTTTATTCCCTTATGCCTGACCAACTGAATATTCCAACAATATTCAAGGAAATACTAATTTCTTTTGACATAGTCTATTAAAAAAAATGGAATAACAAAATTGAAGAAATGGATTGCATCCTTCCCAGAGAAGGCTAAGGATGCCAAAGGTGTCAGACAGCAGGATCCAGAGAGATACAGTTCAACTCAATATGCTTTTGTTTAATTTTCTAATTTCAGAGCTTGCTTTAAATTCCTTGTTCTTCTGCAAGGACGATACCAAGCCATCCCATCAAATTAATGCCCAAAGCCTTATTCATGTCACCATCAAGCCCCCAGCTGGACTCACAGCTGCTTGGTTTATGAATCTTTCACATCTGCAGTCCTCCAGGAATGCCCTTCATTTGTTCCTTTCTGCTTGTGTTTATCTGGTAGTGTTGGTGTTGCTCACCCTTGTGTTTATAATGCCCGGTAAAATATTTCTCACTAATTACCATGTTGGCTACTGTCCACATTGAAATGTTTGTGCATTTTCCTTCAGGTCAGAGACTCCTGTGGTACACAGTGTGATGTGAAGGCTGTGAAAAAAATACCTCAGTTAGGTCAAGAGACCAGAGAGTTGAACCAGTACACTTTCTTTTCAGTTCCAGCTTGTGTTCAGCTGTAACTGAAGTTACTTTTGATAGGTTCTTGTTCAAGATGGAGCTGGTTCAGTATCTGGTTTGGTCAGCTTAGGCTGTTTCCAAGGGGAGTCAGTGTGGTAGAGTGAAAGGGGTCAGGCAGCGGTGGTGGGCTGCTGCAGCATTCTCTGGGAAGAGGCTCCTGCCCACGGTGCTTTCTCTCCTCCTGCAGCTCGCCTACCCTGTTCCCACCACCGGCGTGACTTCTTTTCAGTCCCCTGTTGCTCACTTAGGACTCGAGACTGAGAAGAAGCCATGGCATTGTGCTGCGGCGAGAGTGCCAAGAGAGACACCTCGGTGCCTGGGAGGGCAGCTTGCTGTCCTCTTCCCCCAGTTAAGCCAGACTTGCATGTGACACTATATAGAAATACAGAAACATCCTGTTTGCACAGAGCCACGTAAACGTGCACATCCACAAATGCACACGCCTATAGTGTCTATAGGGGAAGTGCAGAGCACGGCCCTCACACAACCCTGTTAGCCGTCACAAGAGCACTGGCTGCTCGGCACGACTGGCGGGGATGGTGCAGCCCGCTCCATCTCTGGAGGAGCAGCGCCATCCAGACATGGTGCAGACAGGTACTGAGACCCCAGAGGAGCAAATCCAGAGGTGCAGAGCCTGCTGCCAGGGTGCAGAAGGGCTCAGGCTGCACATGCCAGCAAGTGACGTGGTGAGGAGGAGGCAGGTAGGAAAGGGGACATGTCAGGAAGGCACTTGCTGTCTTCTGGACCCTTGGAGATGAGCAGGCTCCTCTGAGAGCACGGTGGCTTTCAGCGAGCTGAGCCAGGACCCAGCACCAGCATCCTGCTGCTCCCTCTCACCCAGCCCTCCTTCAGATCCAGTAAAGGCTTCAGAATAGTTCAGGGTCAGCCTTTTCTTAGGAAGAAGTAATGGTTTAAACTAGTTTTCGGTTCAGATTTATTTTCTTGGTTTGCTGGTATTGGGCTCTGCTATTTGCACATAAATTAGCTACAGATTGAGTACAGAGAGGTTAACATCGCTGCTGCCCTTCACGTCCATGTGATTGCACACATAGCAATATGAATTTGGCAGATGGCAGCTAAAAAAAAAGCAGATTCTCCGTTTTTTAATCAAATGGCATTTTTAAGATGGAATCTGTAGTATTTGCTTGTTGTTTAAGTGGCTAAGGTGATACACTAGAAGACTTTCAGATACCGTTTCAAAGGGCTCTACCTGCTTCATTACACTTGTTGCTGTGCATTCCTGTTTCGTAGGTTAGCACAAAGGTTTAAATGATTTATCAGAGGACTGCAGAGTTAAAAAAAACCTCTAAAGCCATATACTAAGTTGATTGCTACCACTATGTTTTTTTATGCATTTTTAGTGCATTTCTGCAGATGTTTGTTCTGGAATTTTAGTTAAATTTTAAGTTTAATGGATTTTTATTTTAGTATTTAGGCTCTATGCTGGTAAAGGAGTTAAGAGGCACAGAGTCGACACAGGATGCATGTGCAAAGATGAGGGTAAGTTAGTAAACCTACTCCTTTCACTGTCATCATAACATTAATTAATATTAGCTAGTGATTACTTGTACAGTGCCTTTTTTCTTTTGCGATGTTCTGTTACCCATTTGTTTTCCATTGCCCTTGCATTTACATTGGTGTTCAGTAAGAAGTCAGTTCTACCTTTTATTTTTATTTCAAGTAATACCAAAATTAAAAGGTAGATTTTATTTTGCATGTCATATCTAAGAAAAAAAGCAAATGTATATGTTGTTTTCTCCTGAATCTTCGAATCTGTTTCAAAGTACTTTCCACACACTTTAAATGTGCCCATATCACTTTGCTTTTATAAACAGAATTTATAGCTCGTATATGATAATCTAGATTGAATTTTCTATGTGAAAATATGTGCTAGTAAGTATATTAACATGTCACCACAGCCATTGTTTTTTACGTACGGTCTAATCCTACAGTCACATGGATGCCTTTACTCGCATGAGTATTCCCATTTATTATGAGTGAGTTACATGTTTATTGATTGAAGGAGGAAAAGGGAACTAACTCAGTTTCACCTGACGGTGAAAAAGCAGTTAGGCTTCCCTCAGACTGGTAAGAATATGTTTTCCTGTGGCTCTTTGGCTTGATATTGGTTTGTAGAAAATTACAGTGAGGCTCAGTCTATCTATCTCCAACAAACATGCCGCTGCTGGAAACTCATAACAAGCCACGGGCCAGTACACGATTTATTCCCAACTGTAGTTGTAATAAGAGTGCACCTGTTCATAGAGATGACAAACATATCGTGGTCTGGCATGATTCATTAATGAAGAATACAATTGTTTGGTGATCTAATGAACGTGTAAAATTACATAGATGAATGAGTGAAATCCTTAGTTCTGTGGATCGTGTCTTTTATGCAAGAGGCCTCTGAGCACTAGACGTAGCATTCGGACCAGTTAGAAAGCTAGAAGGTGTGTAAAATTCATGCAGTCAGACAACCATTTCCTATTGCTTACACATCTGCAGCACACAGACTTCTGTACAAGCTGTCTTAGCTAAGGGCTGTCAGCAGTTCAGGTTTAACTAGATTGCCTGAAGATCTGTGGCTTTGCAGCTAATTACATGCTAATCTTTCCTTACCTGGGCTTGAACTCCTCTAAAAAAACCCCAACTTGACGCTGAGGGATCTATAGTCACATACACATGTTATGGGGAATTAATTGAGGCTGCAAGCATACCATCTTCCAATCCAGTTTTCAAACTGTCAGACTTAGCGGTTCAATTTTTTAGGCATATGCGTGTGCAGATCTTAGGGCAGAATTTGACACCATAGTAGCATATGACAACTTCAGTGAGTTCTTTGACTGAACTAGGAAGCTTAACACCAAAAAAGTCACTCTAAATAATTTACAGCCATTTTAAGATTATTTTAAGTAATAAATTTGGCAAATTTGAATTATATACATGAAAAATTAAGTGTTTGAAAACAAACTTAATTTGAAATACAATTTTTCTGTAAAAATTATGAAGTTGCACTAGTAGTCTATAGTGCCATACAGGGCACTTTATATAATGCAGCAATGAGGATTACCTATATATATTTTTTACATTCTCTTTTGAAACCATTATGCTGTGACAATGTTTATTTTCTGGTTTGAAGGGTTTTTAGTACAAAGAGGTTTGAATAAAACGGTTTTTAATCAGGATTTCATTTATTCTTTCTATGTAGTCCTTTTAATCATGTTCCTATTCAAGTTGGAAGCAAAAACCATTGACTTAATGGGAACGGATTATTAGTTTAGCCTAGGTTTCCCGGTGAGAAAAATGTGTCTTTTACCCAAACTTTCTCCTTCTGGTTGTGTTCTGAAAGTTGGTGTCTGTGAATTGGGAGTCCAGGTTGTCCTAAGTCATCCTGAAATTTTGCTGTGATGTTCATTATTGTATTTAAGTACCACTGGGTCGTCATTGAAAATGTGGCATTTTACTTTAAACGTACTGAAAGGGTCATTTCACTTACAAAAAATAAGTGTTTTTACATAGATATGTTATTTGACTGCCTCTCAGGTACTGAATACTGCTCACTTGTCCAGTCTCTAATTTAGAGTCAGTAAGATTTTTACATAGGGTTGTACTAACGTGATAGAGCAACATTTTTTTTATTTTAGTTTGTTACTTGTTTTGCTTTCGTTTATATATTTCAAATCTATAGCATGCTGCAATCTGAAACATGTTGGGGGAGCGTACATCATATATAACATTATACCATGTTGAGGTCCTTCCCTGCAATTTTTTAATCTTTCTGGAGTCAGCCACATAATGGTTTTTAAGGAGAATGTATAAAAATGTGGTACCTAATTTTTCTGTCACTCTGGCTTTAGCTTCTCCATCATTAATGCTGCTCAAATAAGTGTTGATATTCACTGGATGTCTTCCAGCCAGCAGATGCACAAGGACAAAAGGAGCCTCTCAATGAAAAAAAGTATCTTGATCTTCCTTAATCGTTCATAGATACAGAGAAACAACAAAAATGACATGTTTGCTGACTGCAGAGCCCTCCCTGTTAGTTGTAGATGTTTCCTGTGCTTTCAGTTATTGCAATTGATGGTGTTCGTTCTCCAGGGAAGTGCTACGCAGACATCCCTCGCCTCTCTCCACCGAGGGGCTTAGAGCAGCCTCCTTCTCTTATAGCTGAAGAGTGAAGGGAGATCCTAAATCTTCTATAATGTAAAAACAAAACAAAAAAAAACCCAAACAAAAAAACCCAACAAAAACCCAAACCCCAAACCTGGGAACTTCTGTCTTAATAGCTGTCTTGGCTATCCACTGTGCTTCTCAGCATTGTGCTCCAGCAGGGCAGATGATGGATTTGTTTGCGGGAAATCGTGCAGGCGCAATATATTGAGCTCAGCTCAGGCTCAAGGTTATACATGCTTTTTGTTCCCACCCAAATTACAGCCTCTTGCAGCCATCCAAAATTATGGATATTTGGCAAGAACCGTGCCTCTTAGAGGGATTATACTTTATTTTTCCATTCACATATTTGCGCTCCAAGGATGGATTTTTATTTTATGGTTTCCTATTTGTTTCCAGATATCTTCTGTCACAAACTCCCTCTGCAGTCAACGTCACTGTCTCCTTATCTCTGTTCCCCACCTGCTGTAAACTGACCTTTGCTACTTGGAGATGAAATCTTGCTGTCCTGGCCAGAATAGATTTATTAATTATATTTAAGAGGTGCCTTCAAGAACTTAAGAGCTTTCATCTTTCTCAGCATGGAACAGGCAATATTACAAGTTGTGTTTTTAATCAGATTACTGCCTTCGCTTCGAATCACCATAGGAACACAAAGCAAGAATAAAATGTGTTTACATCAAAATAAAGAAAGGGAGTAAAGTTTAATTGGATCTAGGAAGGGACTTGTTCTCTACAGTAGGCTCCACCTGGCATTTACACATCTGAATTCCTTAGCCAGGTAGGAAGGGGCCAGTTTTATACTTACTGGCGCAAGCACAGCAGCCAGGTAGGCTGTCCTTGCAGTCATGTTAAATCACTAATGCTGCATACACCAATTGCACAGTCTGAAGCAATCAGGTATTTACTGCAGCAGTAGGGATCTTAAATTTTGTTCTTGGATCCTGCCACCTTCCTGAATATTATGTATCTTTCGTGAAGGTTTTCTTGTTAGAAAAGAGGTTCTTACATTTCAAGTCAAAGTTCTGGGGAACCATAACAACATAATTCTATTCACAAAGCAGGTGTTTAAATGTCTCGCTGATTTAAGACCAAAATGTCAGAGTTGGAATTGTTACCAAGTCTGCTTCTCTTATCTCCGGAGAGGAAGATGAAGGTGAAGCAGAGCTGACTCTTTCACTGAAGACAGGCTGGGTCTGGGGCATTCCTTCCTGATTTCCTCTTCCGTAAAGAAAGAGGATCTGGATGTAGATGGCAATCTCCTTGTTTCTGCTAATCCCTGTCTACTCTTCAATCTCCATTTCTCCCCCAAAAGTAGAAGTGCCCTCCATAGGCCTCCTAGTAAAACTAACCAGGCAAATACCATGTCAGGATCAAATACTGTATTTGAGAATTTAGATTTTTTGGTCTCTGTTCTCTTGGGAGTTGTGGCTCTGTCTCTCTCGTGTGGCCTCTGCTCTAGGAGGGCCTGCAGTGGAACAGGCACTTGGATGTCACTCAAAAAGAAAAAAGAACTGGTGGGAGGTCTTAAAGATATTCACTCCTTATGCGCATGCACATCATGCCATCCCATGTTCTTCCGAGGATTGTATGTCCTTGAACTCTGGCTGAAAGGAATCCAAGGTGCAGGAGGGATGCGCTGCCCTTTCAGCAGCAGATGAGTGTGTACAGATACTGCAAAAGCAAAAAACCTCTCATTCTCAAGTAGATGAGTTGCAGGTGCATCCCCAGTGCAATGTTCATATTAATGATGTATCTTGGAGGCATCCACTAATTGTAGAGAAGTAAACAGTCTTGTACCACAGGGATTACAGATGCTATCTTACTCCAAGAGGTATTAAATAATGTCAGTGATGCATTTTTAAGCCTTTTGGACTGAGAGAGAAGTTAGTAAATAGTTGTTACAAGGCAGATTGTAGCTTCAAAACTGCCTTCAAAGCTAACTGGTCAAATGTGAACTTTGACTTTTTATTTCCGTTTCATCTCATGCATGATATTGTCAAAGTGATTCACTCAAAAGGAACTGAACCGTTTAATGAGGCTTCGTAAGGCTTACATAAGTAACAGACTTATGGGTATGATAGTAGGTACCAATACATATTTTGAAATGTGCGGTTTGATGCCATTTGGAATTAATAGCTGTTACCAGTATGGGAAAAAGTTCAGATTCTCTTAGTGAAGTGGATTCCAGTACATAATTGAATAGTAAAATTGCCAGCTACAGTCTTTAGATAGCTATTAAAAAACAGCATAGGACAGAATGAGCAGATTCATTTGCAAAAGTAAAAAGCTGAGGTGAAATCTTAAGATTTTACAGGCTCATAAACTTGTACTCAAAATTGTTAGTGACTTGGCATAGTTGAATAACATCTTTTTACTGTGTATTTGCAAGATCGAGTATAGTTGCATATGTGGTAAAACCTAAAAATGAACATGGTTTGATTTTGGCCACTGTATGAAAGCTGAGTAACCCAGTTATAAATTTATATATAAGAACATGAAAGTGGTCAGTGTGGCAAAGAAGTACCCGTGTATCCCGTTTCCTCTTGGCGGGAGATAAATAGATGAGATGAAAGCACTGTGAGAGTGGGCTGGATTACACCAGGTGCTGCGGTATATCAAGTGAATATGTGAGCATCTTACTTGGACACCATTCTACGTGTGCTCCTGAAGTTCTTATCCAGCTGCTTTGTGCGCGTGTGTGCACAGAGATACCATGTTTTGTATGCTGCAGAAGTATTCAGAAGTGTTGGATTAGTGCTCTCAGTTCTGCACAGAACAAGGTATTGCAGTACAATCCTGTCTTGAAAGGATGAAAGGCCCTCTAGGTTATATGTTTTGTATTTGCATATATTGCCTTTTTAAAAACAAACAGCTAGGAATATTGCTTTATTCCTAGAACAAAGTCCTCTGCATCTTAAGCCATCATTAATTATCTTGATTTGTTAAGTACACTGGCTGGGCGGATCTCAAGTTATTTGCAGTTTAGTTTATATGCTAAATAAATGTCCGGCAGTTCTGCACAGCCTTCAACTCAACATCAAAATACAGGTGGAAATGCTTTACTCAGTTAAGACAATCCGTACTACTGTACTATGGAAATCTGTTTAGAGTCTGCTTGAGAGTGTGGTGTTTTTTTCAGTGAAACTAAAGAAAATTCATAAACAAGATGGGAAGCAAGCTTGCTTGCTCTCTCACTCTTTCTCTCTCTGGCACTGCTGCTCTTGCACCCTGTATGACCAGTTTCAAAAGGAGGAACTGGGAGCAGCCCTGTCCCACACTAATCGGGGTTTTGGCACTGTCCTGCATAATGGCAGCAGTGGGTTCAGATGCCAGCTCAGAAGGGTCTTAAATCCCGACCTTTATTGCAAAGCGAGTACTGGAATAACTAGGCAGTTCTGCAAGAGGTGCCTTCCACCTCCTTCCACCGGAGGCGTCTCCCTGCTGAGTACTGGGGGAGCGAAGCAGCTTCATTGCAGCAGCTGCATCAAAACCCAGGAGAGGCTGCTGTTCCTGGTGTTCTTTATTCTGAAGGTCAAGAGGCTCTGTGTCTTTCTGGGGGTCTGGGGAAGCTGAAGAAACGTCACTTTAGACGTAGGATGACGATGCTTTCTTCCATCTTCCTGTGTCTGCAGTGAAGCCCACTTTATGGTCCTTGAGTTACACGTGGCCTATTTCCCCATAGTCATCTACTTGTCCCGTAGGAAGTATTTCAGAAGTGGGACCAAAGCTCAGTCTCTCTGGCACGCAGACTCTGCAGCATTTAAGACTCCTCGCTGCAGGAGCAGTGCATCTGAGGAGACCGGGCATGCACATCTGTCCTGATGTAGGTGACCAGCTGATCAGAGGCAGGCAGTGGCAACGAGCCTAGAATATGCTTGCTGTTCATCCAGATGATTCTCCTAAAGAAGTGTATTAAAACAAAGAGCCAAAGTTGCAGTCACAAACAATGGAGTTTGTAAGAACTATGACCAGTTCCAGGCTAGTGAGGACTTACCCAAAGACAGGGTCCTGTCACTATGATTGCTTCTACATGAGATAAAATCTAATCCTGCTACCATGGTATGAACATGCCTTGGAGCATTAGACCGTATGTCAGCATGCACATGACATCCAATGCCAGCCTTCAGCTGTGGCTCCTATAACTTTGGCTCAAGTCCATATGCTTCCTATAGAGGCACCAGATGGACAAGAATATTTTGTCATTTCATCGTGTCCTCACATTGTTGATAACTGTGGCGAGAACCTAAAAAGCCCAAGGAAAGCAAATGCTGACTCCTCTATTCCACCTTCTCAGATGCTGGTCACAGGCACAGGCAGAAATGTCCAGTTGGCCCGCAGGGAGGTGTGAAATGTCTGACTGTGAAAGCTGTGGGACTTCATCTCAACATCCTAGAATTTAGAGCCAAAGCAGTTACAGTGTCTGAGTGGATGGTAATTCAGGTTGTATTTCTGAAAACTCACGTTACACATCCTGGCAGCCACCTCCTCCATTAAAAAGAAAGGAACAGCAAGCAAATAGTATGAACTCACCGTGACAGCTCAAAACTGTTGAAGTGTGGAAACTGCTTGGAACTAATAATTATATGGTGAACTTCAGTTACTCCATCACTGGGAGTCAAACCAGAGGAGGGGGGGGAATCAAGCTGTGTGTTTTTCATGATAGCTCTGTCGTAATAACCAAGGATGTTATTCCACTGTCCAACTGTTTGTTCCAATGGGGGCATGAGTGCAGAATTGCTTCCCAAAATCATGCTTCTACGCTGGACTACAGTCTTCCAGAACACCTTTACACTAATCCTGGGGTTTGTATGGATTGCAAGCTGATAAGGGACATCCGCTGCTCCTTACCAGCTGAGACAGTTTGGCTTAATAAATTATAAATGTCCATCAGTCTCTCATTCATTTCCTAATTTGGCAGATATAATTTAATAGTATCTTGATGAGCTATTTCACCAGATGCAGTCTTCTGGCAGTTCACGACCTCGATTAAATACTAAAGATCAGGTCTGCTCTAGACAAACCCAGGTGAATGTGGAGCAGGTAAGGAAGATGATTAAATTACAAACTACTGGTCTAGATGAAAGAGGAGTCCCAGATGGTTAGTACAACGTGGTCTTGCCAACAGGAAGAAGCTTCACCTTTATGGCTGGAAGATAGTGAAAATTAGAACAAAAAGCTAAAATAAATTAACTTAGTTGCTGAGTTTGTATAGCATGTTGGAGGAGAAGAGGAATTTTGCTGCTAAGGAGGCGAGGAAGGAGATAATTACAATAATCAAAATGGGAGACAAAGAGCTCCTGAGAGTAGCTGTCGGGATAGAAAGAAGGGACAAAAGTTGGATGATTGCTGGGTTGCCAGGTGATTACAGGGATGTTGTCATATTTGCGAATATTTTCTCTGGATGCAAGCATATGCGGGGTACGTTGCTTTTTGTTCTGATAGATGTATGTACTGCTGCTTCCGTACAGTCACTGTCGTGCTCTCTGTGCATTGAAATTGAATTTTATCATTTGAGAACTATTATAGAGACACACACACATACACACAGGTATGTACTTGCTCTGCTTTTGGTAGGAATAATGCTTCTTTCTCCAGTCGGTTCAGAGACATGCAAATCAGATTAGTGTCTTCCTTCAGATTTTGTTACATTCTTCAGGATGTTTTACCGTTTAAACTTTCATTTTTTAAAAATGCCTAGCCTTCTGGGTCAAAGAAGCTTTCTCCAGGATAAATTGACACTCGGTTGTCATCTTGAGTCTCCTGCCATTTGATACTGAGAGATGCAACAGTCTTCTCCGTTACACGGAAGGGTGGGGCTCTCCTTGAGGCTTTAATTAGAGGTTTTAGCCTTCATGGCACAGGACACTAGTTGCAGAATGTAGCTGGATATGTAGCTTTGAATTTTATGCTGGCAAAAATGGAGTCTCATTTGATCTGGAAGGAAGGAGATCTGATAAGGGGACTTGATTACAAGGTTTTTTTTCTTTTCAGCTTTTGTTTGGTTTGCTCTCTAGTGTTAGCATCACCTATTTTTCAGACGGATTTCTTTTCAGGTACAGTCTGTGTTTTCAAGCTTATGTCTGTGCTATTTTATTTTTCTTGAAGAATACAAAACCACCACTGCTACTTTTGTTCAGCTGCTCTAATGATCTTTCTAGTTGCCAATTCTAGACCTTTCAATGTGTTTACACTCTCATTCCGTGTGCTGATATTTATTCATCTTTAACTGTAGCTGAACTTACTCTTTCCTCTCAAGAAAATGTTTGCTTGATCTCTATGACTGCAGATACTACCACGAGTGAGTGTTCTCTGAACTTTGTCTACATTACTTATCTACAGTAGTTTTGTACAGAATAGTCTTGTCCGTCATCGCCTTCCACTTTAAAAGAATTCAAATTAGCTATAAACTATTACGCCGCTTTTTTGTTTGTTTGATTGGTTTTTGCTTTTGTTAGTAAATTTAATCCGTAAACTAATCAGTAGGTTTTCTGTAGAAAACTTAAATCTATCCCAAATATTTGCCCAGTCTGTTCAGCAGGAAATACCATTGCTGTGTGCATGACATTGAAGGCACACAGAAGTAGGCTAGCCTAAAAGAAAAAATAGCCTTATAAGAAGATAAGAACTGTAGGTAGGAAACCCTGGCACTGAGGGAATGCAGAATAAGCCTCGGTGCTAATTCATGTGTAAAGCAGCTCCCAGTAGCAGCTGCACTCGAGGAAGCGTAGACAGTCAGACATGACAAGTTACAACACTGGACTGACAGATTGACTGGCAGGTCTAGAGGGCTGCAGGGACAGCCCGTGTCGCAAACACAACTGCAAGGCGGCAAGAGAGTGAAATATTTCTAAATAACAACTAACTGCAGCAAAGAAACAGTACTATGAAAAGTACCACGCTGTTGGTTTTTACAGCTGGGAAGGGCAGGAAGAGGGGAGGGGAGGCAGCGATGAATGGGGCATATCAGACGGATGTCTTCAACACACAGGTTTGGGGAAACCCCTGGCTGTATGACTGGTCTTTTTAAGCTTGGCAAACTTATTTCATTCTCTTCCCATTGTGCTAGGAAAAAGGAGAATTTTTACCATCCTCACAGCAAACTGTAAAGCTCTTTTTAGTTTTGTAACTACAAGGCAGCTATTTCAAAAGCCCAGAGTATAGGTGGCTCAAGTAAAAGTCAAATATTTGGATAAGTACCTTTTGTTTAGCTTAGGTGTTTTGTCAGAAGAAGAGGAGAAAGAGTGCCGTTCTTGCAACGCAACACAACACTAACAACGTCTTCATTTTGATTTCAGAAGTCTACAGAACAGATGAAGAAAGTACCAACCATTGTCCTGTCTGTCTCTTACAAGGGAGTCAAATTTATTGATGCAACGAATAAGGTATGTGCAGTTGTTCAATCTTTGCCTTTATTTCTCACAAATAGGAATACCTATGAGGCTGGCTCCGTAAGAGCACCAGGCCAGAGAGGGGACAGAGTTGCACATTGTGCTTTCCTCTCTTTTTTTTCTCTTCTCTTCTCTCCAAAATGGATGTAATCTTATTGTCATTCTCCAGAAACTCAGTCTGGAGGACAAGTGAAGTAGCTTTAATGGCTCATTTGTAGAACATTGTGTCCAACCTTCTGCCATTAAAATGCAAGCTTATCACAAAAGACATTTGGCAGGTAGCCTCTGTGGAATCCTTTACCATATTCTTCCCTGTACAGTTCCTTAAATGTGCAGAAAATATATATATATATTTGCTCATTAATATAATTTCGTCCAAAAAAAAAAAGTCTCAATGAACAATAAAGATGCAAGGTTTTATACAGGGCCAGCTATTGTAAGACTAAGAAATATGAGCCTTGAGTGTCCTTTTCAAATGTCAGAGCCTCTCTGAGAACTGTTTTCCTGCTACTAGCCATTTAACTCCCTGAACTGCAGCATCTTCTTAACAGTTGTTATTCCATATTTTTTTCATCTTCCTGTGTGGCAATGCCCCTGTGTTTTGTTTCTTACATATTAAATACATCCAACACTTTTTTTAAAAAAAGAAAAAAAAAGCAGAAATTGAAAGATCAGAGAATTCAGTGATGGATAGAGCAATGGGTTATTGCTTAGCCAAAGTAAAATGTGCAAGTTCTGTGAGCAGGAGTAAAGTAGTGCATGAATTTCCCTTCTTTGGATGTCTAAAATGGCAAGAAAATACAGTCCGTACTGATTGCTTGCATATGAATAGAAAAGAAATTATCTTTTCTGTTATGTGACTAAAACTCACTAAAGCAATATAAAAAATTAAATCTGACAACCCATCTACCTGACCATGTTAATAATGAATATAACTGCTTTGTGTTGCTGAACATTCAGACCACACAATACATCTAACCCAGTATCCATCAAACTTGCCAAATCAGTCAGTTTTTAAAGGTGTTCAACTAGAACTGGGTATTAAATGAAGGAACAAAAGCAGATTTGTGAATTTCTGCTAGAGTTCGGAAGTCATATCCAGGATTAGAAGATGGCATGAAAGAAAAACCGTGGTGAAATTACTGTTATGTCAAGTCTGGCATATTTGCCAGAGCAGAGAGGCCAGGGATTCCTGTCAGCTCCTTTTTCTTCCATTGATTCAAAATTGAGCTTCTACAACACTCGTTTCCTTTATGTTCTCTGATGTGCAGGGCATAAACCAGGACATTGTAATGCTATTACCGCTAACTTGGATAAGGCTGTTTTCAGCTCTTAAATCTCCTCTGCAGTGTAAAGGATGTAACTGCAATGTCCTTAGATTTACAAAAAAAATCAGAACAAAAGGAGCTTCCAGTGTCTCTTTGCACAGTGCATATCATCTTATGTAAGCAGGAAACTTGAAAGAAGTTTGGCAAATTGCATTGGCTCTAGACCAGTCCCGCCGAAATCTTATGCCTAGTAGTGCAATAGATGTATTTGATGGAGGTAAATAATGCCACAGTCCTGTGTTTTTTCTCAAGTGGTAGATTGCTTTCTCTCCAGTTCAAAATCTGCACTGCCTTTCCCTTTTGTAAAAACCAGGTAATAGCCTGCAACTCTCCCAGGAGCGTTGTTATCATCCTTGTCCACAGTGTGCTGTACCCAATTCCTTCAAGACCCAAAACAGATTAGCGCTAAGGTGAGATCCTGTTCAGACTTGTACCGCTTCCATACGAGCTTATAGTTGACAGCGCTGGGCACCATTTAGCAGTAAATGCATACTTTTAAATGACAAAAATAGCCTAGCAGTTATGTGCTTGAAAACTCAGCTCTCATGGCTGTTCATCCTTTTCCTTTATGCCACCAAGCTAAGAATCTGTGTTCCGAGTCGTAGCAGGCAGAGCTTCAGGTGACAAAGGGGCCCTGACCTCGTTCCACAGCAGCTATTTCAGTGGCGCCTTGAAGCTTGGCATGACACCACTTTGACATAACACCATTTCTTTGCAAGTGAGGCCAGAAAGAAATTGCTGCTCAGCAAAAAGCAGGCTTGCAGAATTTTCTCACGGTTCACAGCTAACCCTAACTTCTGGATGATTTCTGCCAGGAGAGGGATTAGCTGGCACGAGGTAGGCAAGCAAAAGGAAGGCTGCTTAGCAAAAACCTGATCTCACCAAGGTATTTCCTTGGCAGAACCAGAAGCGACTTTCAGCTTCCCTGCTTTTTGAGAAGCGCCCGAGTTTCTCTTGCCAAACGGAGTGACAGTTTTTAGAACGATGACTCTACAGTGTCAGTCAGTGCCCGAGGAGCATACCCAGAACAGCGAGCTGGTTCATAGTCTTGCAATTTCTATAGAATAAGACTATGAGTCAGCTGGAGTAGTGGATGACCCTAGGAAACAGTGAACACATGCACTGAAAACATGTTTAATTTTGAAAGGAGGTCACAGAGGATATCCTATAGAAGCTAGGGAAAAGCTCTATTTCACTACTAATTTTCATCCAGAAGATTTAGTTCAGGTGTCCTTTATTCAAAACAAACTTGATATGGGTATGTTTCCAAACTTGGTTTAAAGTTAAAACGTTAAAAAGATCTCTGTGAGTTTTGACTCAAGTGCAAAGCCCCATGTCAATGCCAGGTCACCTAGGAAAAGTTAGAGCATAGCAGAGCTCTTTCCACGTACACTGCATAAATTCAGGTGATTACTTTGTGGCTCATGATTTGGCATAAATACTTCGCATGATTTTAAGACCTTCCAAGCTTCAGTTTTTTCTGCTTTCTAAACTACAATGTTGCCAATACAACATTAATGGCAAGTATATTACAGCTATATCTGTGGATATCTAAAACCCTGATTTTGCTATTACTGTAATTCCCGTCAAAATCTTTATTGAGGGTAAAAGTTATCAATTTGAGAACAAAGAAAATAAAATGCTTAAAGTAACATAAAAAGCCAGTGATTGTTAAGCAGAGATTATATGTCTCATTATAAATTGGCATATATTGAAACATAAGTACTGGTTTTGTCATTTTTATGAATAATGCATTAAACAGAAATAATCAAGGATGTTGCAACAATTTA
This sequence comes from Phaethon aethereus, assembly GCF_964289735.1. Classification (NCBI taxonomy): domain Eukaryota; kingdom Metazoa; phylum Chordata; class Aves; order Phaethontiformes; family Phaethontidae; genus Phaethon; species Phaethon aethereus. The sequence goes on along the minus strand of NC_138575.1, from coordinate 54,030,682 downwards.
AGATTAAGGGGATTATTTAATTTCTTCAGTAACAGTTTCCTTATCTTGGTTTTTCCATAATTTGAAATTTGGAATGCTTTTTATTACGATTTTTCATAAGCCATGATTTCTTCAATTAGATATATTAATACGTCTTTTTGAAAATTTGACACTTACTTGCAAGGGGGAAAGTTGCCACTTAGCAAATGAAAGAAGATACGGCAAAGCATCTTAAGTGACTTAGTTGCACATATTTCCTGTTCTTTAAAAATAAAAGAGGGGGATGAAAGGAGGTGGGAAGGAAAAGAGAGGGGTGAGGGAAAACCAGAGATGCTTAGAGATTGTTTTAACTTGGACAGACGCCACTGAGGCAGCAGCAAACGGTGGCTCTGCGAGGGACTGGGACACTACAGATGTCACGCGTTCTGTGGCGCGATAGCGATGTCATGCTGCCGCAGGCTTCTTCACTTTGGCTTTTTGTGGATAAGCCAGAGCTACAGCTAGCAGGGCCACGATTCGGAAAAGCGCATACACTAATCACTAAGTAAATTCATATTCAATTAATCATTCTTCTGTTTAAATAAACCATTTAAAATGTGTGTGTTGCTGAAGCAAGGCCTCATCATAAGCCACTCTGCAGTATCTTCTTCTCTGGCTTCGTGGTTCCTTTGGCCTGAGCACAATAATTACATATGAGCAATTTATGTAATGAATATTCATAATTTTCTCCGAAGCTTTAAGACAGCTTTTTTTAATTTCATCAGACAGACATGCCCCACCTCTATCTCAATAGTATGCTCTAGCTTACATTGGCTGTTGCAAGTAGTGTTGCTCGGTGCATGAATGGTTTAATTTTTCTACATCTCTCTTACAGGATGCTGTTGTCAGTAAGTGGAGAATAGTTGTCAGATCCTATTGTAGTTATCCTTTTACTAAGCAGAAGCCTTTCAAGAGCTCAGGGTTTCAATTATAAGTGATGTCTGATGGATTTTCTCTTGAAAAAGTATAACTGAAATTCATCAAACACCACTTGCAAAATCCTGGACATTGAGCCTGTTGGGTTTTACAGATCCTGTCTGGCAGTAGACTGAAATAATGTCATGTAGTGATCATTATACAGAAAACCAGCAGCATCATAAGATGCTCATATAGTGCCTTGACAAACTGTATTTACAGCTGTATGCCAGGAAAGATGTCTCTTTGTCATAGGATACTGAATAAACTGTACAAAACTCAAGCGGACTCATAGGGAAGACTCTAGAATGTAATTGTTTCCTACCAGATGATTGGCAATTTTAGATATCACTGGAGAGGGTCAAAATTCCAATGACCTGTGTAAGATCACACATGGGGTGTATTAAATCTCTTCTTATTAAGAAACTCCTGAAATACTTCAGTACAGCAGATGAACATAAATGCAAATCTAAAACCACACCTTTTACAGCTCTTTTAAATTTAATTGCTACATTGATTGAAAATATTTTTTTTAAACAGAATATTATTGCTGAACATGAAATCCGTAACATTTCCTGTGCTGCACAAGACCCTGAGGACCTTTCTACATTTGCGTACATCACTAAAGACTTGAAGACTAATCACCACTACTGCCATGTATTCACTGCGTTTGATGTGGTCAGTTTATAGAAGATACTTCATTTAATAGTTCTTTGTAATAGTAATAGTTCTTTAATTCTATTAAAACATTTTCAGGGTATATCATGATTAATAGAAGGGGCCATTCGTTTACCACATGAAAAGACTAATCTACTATGGGATAGTAAAAGGACATTTCTGGAGAAGAGCAAGGATTTTCTTCACTATTATCTCTTCCCATCTGAAATAACTCACTTCTGTAATCTCAGCTGTTGACTGTAAACTTAGCAAGTAGCTTTTCATACAAGTCTTGACATGTAATTCTTCTAACCTAAGCTGTAGCCTTCCAAGAAGTTTGTAGCAAGCAGCTTTGGCCACCCATTCTGACATCTCGGCACACACCAAATAAACAAATCAGAACCGGATCAATGTGCATTATATACAGTGCTCAATCCTGCTAAGAGGTAGGTTCAGGAACTAGATTAAACTAACTTTGCAGGGCGTCCTGCATTCCTGACAGCGTTGTACTGCCTGTGCCGTCAGGGAAAGGTGGGTTTGGTGAGATCCAGCCTTGTCGTTTTTACCCTCATGCATCCAGTCCATGCCAGCCCACAAGGGGTGAGAGGGTTGGACACTTTCTTGTGGGGCCCTTTGAGCCTGGACACATGCCACCTTAATGAAGCAGATGTGGGCTGCTTTTTTGGACCAGAGGTCAGATGTTACCACTGTAAGTGATTTCTTCAGATTTCTTACCCTGCTGTTCCATGACTTCTAGTGTTTCAGTGTTAAGCTGGATCGGTCCCAATAACTCAAATGTCTCTCTCTAAATATTGTTTAGACTTTTTGACATTATGTTGAATGAAGTGGTAAACTGAGGCTTTCCTCTGCAAATGTGTGAAGAATGTATGAAAAGTTTTGTATTTATTTTAACCAGAGAACTGAAACACTTCTAGGTCTGACAAAGAGGAGACCACACAGATATCTAATTGCATATCTCAAGAGGTCCTAGGAATATTTGGCCACCACACTGAATCTGAATGATTTGAAACATCTGTGATAACAGAGATCTGTGTGGAGCATTGTCCTTTCTGTGTTCCTGTGTAAGAGGTTACTCCTGTAACCATCAACAGATGATGATTATTATTCGATGGCCCCTCTGTTCTGCTGTCTGTCATGTCAGTGGGAGCTTTAGCTTAACAAATAATGCAGATACGGAATTTGGGGAAGTTTTATTTTAGCAGCACCTTTACCTTTTCAAAAAGATTGCCTTTATTTTGAAAATAGCAAGTTAATGCTTTTATTCTTACTGCCTTGTTCCAATCTTCTTGCCTGAAAATCTCGAAAATGTTATTTCAGCAAAAGTCCTTACAGCTCCTGCTATTTTGGTGGACAATTACTAAGTTCTTCCTGTATTTATGTTTTTCAGATGGTGATGCACAGACTACTAGTGTTTCAAGAAATCGTGAACACATATCAATCAGTCATACTGTTTTCAGCTAAATTTGGTGAAATAAGTAGTGGCTCTAATTTTTAGGACAATAAGAGGGCTTATTGTCCAAAACTTTCAGGAATACTTGCCCTTTGAGTTAAGCACAAGAGAAATTTAAGATGCTGTTAAAACTTCAGAATCATTCAAGAAAAAATATTATAATATAGTATAATGTGTATGAATTCTTGAAACACGCTTACATGAATATAAATAAGTTAAATCAAAAAAATAAGAGATGTCTGAACTGAGGCATTTTATTTGGGACTGGGGAAACAGTCAACATTGCAGAGCGATAGCATGTGAGAGAGTTTAAATAACAAGATGTACAGGAAGGTAGGTTAGAAGGAATTTCAGCGTTTTGGTTCAGTGCTTTTGTTGTTTAACTTCTCTTCTGACATTTTAGTGTCCACAGGGAGTAGAAAACACTTCAAAAATGTGTTAAAAATAGGTAGACCGTGGTGAACAAGAAGTTACATTATATAGATTTTAGTGATAAGTGAATTGACTGAGATTAGACTTATTGAGGGAGGTGGTTATTTATCCTGATCCATTTAAATACTTAATGGTTTCAAAGTACTGCAGTTTCATTTATAGGTTTAATCATCAAGCACAAACATAGACCCAGGTATAGCAGATGAAATTCATTTTCTTCTTGCTTGGCAAGGAAAGAATGGTAATCCAGGAATAGTTACAACATCTTGCTCTCTTCCTGTACCTTAGGAGGAGCATTTAATACCCAAAGAACTTTAAATGGCTATTTTAAGCAATACAGAAACTTTAATGTCTAACTGTCTTAACTTAGTTTTCTCCTGCAACATAATTCTCAGTGGGGTGTTACCTACTCAAATATTCTCTTTTTGTGTTGTTTCATTTCTCAGGATCTAGCATTTCTGATGCAAGTACAAGCTCCATAAAAAATAGCTAGATATTCAGAACACAAGCATACAGTAAATTCAATTTTCTGGTTAAAGTCTAACACTTCCAGTTTGCTAATAGAAACAATCCTACCCATTTGTCAATGGATAGAAGTCCAACCATGTTAAGAAAAATGAGGCTTGAAATTACAGAAATCCACAGTAAGGTGTATAAAAGTTGCATCTTAAATCATGTATATTATGGTAATACAATATATGCAATGGCATGAAAAAAATTTCACTCTCAAGTCCTTCAGTTCCTCAGGAAGTGTGTGCAAGAAGAATTTTTTTGCAGATAGGAAAGCATTTTAGTGTAGTGACCTGTCAGCTACCAGCATTACTGATACTTACTATTTAGGAGCGACTGTATGTGTAATCTCTACTCAGAGCTAAAATTCTATAATGAAAATGCAAAAGCATCAGGCTTGATTAAAGAATATTGAAGGGGACAAGGTCTGGGGGAAGAGATTTATTACTCAATATTTGAAATCCACTTCATTCTTACTCACTTATAAAGCAGGCCTCAAACTACCAGTGAAGGATTCCCTCTGGAGAAACCATCCCAACAGTTCCTATACCAAATTCTCGTTCATATATGGGAGACATCCAAAGTAATTTCCATCAGATATTCCTTCATTGCCTAATGCACCTATGAATAGAAGACAACCAGCATAAATTGGAACAATTTCTGCTCTTGCTCATGCCAAGGATTAGAACGATGCTCTGCACAACACAAAGACTTTTTTCTTTTCTGTATTCTTTTGTCCTTCATTGCACAGACTTAAGCTGGATAAGAATTGGAAACTGCTAGTATACATAGTAGAGAAGAAAAAGCATGCATTCAGGTCTCCAAAGTTTTGTTCATTGCCTTCTTCCAGGGGATTAGGGAACTTTATACACTTTTTCTCTGTTCATACGATCATCCAGGTACAATCACCATGGCATCCCCATGTCTCCAGAACAGAAGACTTCTTTCCTTTGCAGTACCCAGAGGCAGCATGCCCAGACAGTCTCCTCTCTGGGGAATATTAGGTGGAATGTGTCAAACCATTTTAGTTGCTTCTGGCAAACTTCCTGAGATGGAGCACACCCAGGTACAAGGTGCTTTCAGCTCATGAGCAAATTAATCGCTTTTCTCACATCTACATCAATGGCTTTTGCAACAGCCCAAAAGCCCCACTCATGAAGGCCTGTTTCCACCCTCCCATTGCATACAAGGTGTCTTTCTGTGCCGCATTAAAAGAGAGGGATGGATTCAGAAGCATTTGCCATCCACGATTGCTTTAAATCCAGAGTGAGGAAGGATCAAGAATTTAAGTTGTAGTTGGTCATGAAAGCCTCATGCAGCCCAGGAGTCCACAGCTGTTAGAAGCAAATGCCAGCCACGTTGGTCTCATCACACCACCTTTGGCGAGCTGAGCTTTCTTCCTCTTGAATGCACAAAGGCTGATGTTGGAGAGCACAGACAAATGCACGTCCTTTTCAGATCCCCCCAAATGTACAAGTTTTGTGGTCTAGAGAGATAAAGCATATGTAGACTTAACGGCATAAAGGTGTATGTACATCAGCTCTGCATCTCTCATAACTCCCATTACTAGTGAGTAACCTCTTCTTGTCAGGCTTTTATAGTAGAAATCCTCAATATTTGGCTCTAATATGAAGACTCTAGTATGACTAAGAAGTAGGCAACTGATTTCATCCCAGGGGATGGATATTTTGAACTGGGTTGGGATTTTTCAGATTTTTCAAGTAAAGGTTCCATACACTCTCTTCTGTTCAATTTTGCCAGCTGCGATTTTAAGTTCGGTACCTTCAACACAGGGTGTCTAATTGACATTACTACACATCTGATGTGATGGGTAGCTCACACTAATCATCTGCAAGACTCCAAAGGAAGCTTCTTCAGTAAATTCAGACTTCAAAAAAGACCAGATTTGACATTGATCTTAAAGAAGGGGAGAAAAAAATCATCACGTAAAAGCAAAAACCCGTAAAATCCTTATTATATCAAAAGTGATTTCCCAAAAAGGCAAAATGTTAGTTTTTCAAAAAAATACCTTTGCAAGTGACATTTTAAGTTTTTATAGCTCAAAAGACAGAAATCTTACTCCCTCTCTTAAAATATTCCTGAAGCCTCAACATGGCTTTACAGAAGCATGAAAACACAATGAAGCAGCAGTGCCTGCTGCAACTTGCACAGTAAAAAAGTCGGTTAAAATGTCACAGAACAATTAGCCATTGTAATAGGCCGACTGAATTAAAGCAGCTGAAGAATCCTGACGCAGACTCGCACCGGGGCATTGAATTGTAACATTACGTGGCAAACAAGGCAATTGGCCTCAATTTCTCATCCCCCAGAAATTGTTGCTCAGAGGCGTTAGCATACTCACTCGCCTTCTCTGCTGTGCCGAGCGAGGAACGGGCTTGTAGCGGCCCCAGAAGCACCGTGGTCCTAAAAGTTTTGCCTCCTTTCCGAGGAGCCGGAGGGAGCACTGTAAGCGTCAATGTCTTCTGCAGTGACCAGGGGGTCTAAAACTTCCGTGCCAAGTGTCTTTCAGGGAGGCAGACCTGTTTCCTTCCTGTTGTGCCACATGTAAAAAAAAATCAGATAGTCTCCTCGTTCCATCGGAAGAATTTCCACCATGGATTTTGTGGTGCGGTTTTCTGCCCCCAGCCCCGAGGGAACCCTGCTCTTACCTCTCCGGTATAGCCCCTGCAAGAATCCGTACGATGCTCATGTTCCTCTCCCAGTACTACAGGTGAGAGATTCCTCAAACCAAACCCACTTACGTCTGGGTTTTTTCCAAATAATATAATTTTGCAGGCAGCTTTTTAAAATTTTCAAAGGTACAATTGTAAAGCCTCCATTGCAGACTTCTCGTCAAGGCTCTACCACGGTACACACTGTATGAAGTATACGTAGAAGTTGCGGTTCAGTTTAGATTTCAAATATTGACCAGAACAGTGAATGTTCTGTTTTATTATTTGCTAGATTTCAAATATTTATTAACCATAGAAACAGTTACATGTTTCCAATGGCTTTCAGGCTCCAGCCAGGCCTATTTTTTCATTTTACAGACTATAAAAGAAAACAAATCATACTGGCTTCTGACAAGATGCAGGACCCAGACTAGATTTACTAGTTTCTGCATGGCACACTCTCTGCTTGTCCCCACTCTTATCTCAGAGATTTTCAGGCCTGTATCTCAGTGACCTTTTTGTTTGCCACACTGGATGGTGCGTTTTCTCAGTCCCACTAGCATTCATCTGCTTTTTCTCCAACCCGTTACTACACCCTGTCCGGTTGATGTATTCCTTAACAAGAATAATATCCACTGTAGACAATGCCATGATGATATATGACGCTATCTTACTGTCAAGACAGCCGATTAAGATGTCTTTAGAATAATATTCTTGTCTTACTGATAGGCGCGCTCCATTTCAAATAATATTATTCTGTACATTTTAAACAATTATACTCTGGCCTTAATTCCATAGCCAGTGTTCTGCTAAAAGGCAGGGCGCTTTATAAGTCTCTTTAGTCTTTCATTTATTACTCCACTGTCAAACTGCATCCTCGGTGTTTCTTGGTCCTGGCCAGTTTCCTTAAGTTAAAGGGGAGACAATTTGGAGACTGCTGCTATCAAATCAGGCAGATGTTTTTATTTTACAAGCTATGAAACTTTGGCTAGCTTGCTGTTGTGACTGCCGTCGTAGCGGCTGAGAGCATATCCCAGTGGAGGTGTATAATTGTTTTCTGTCTGACCTAATGGAGACCAGAGCTGGCACCTGTGTGAGAAGCTTTTATAATGAGTTAAATATGCTGAATTTAGCCTATACTATCTCAGCATACATGTATGATAACAAAGAGATGGAATTTCTTCATGACTACAATGAAACTATAGTGTATGGCATGAAATAAAATGCTTATCCTTTCAACTGTGTTTTAACGATTGAAGGGCAGATAGTGGACTGCCAAGCGTCTTGCATTGCTTTCTGGCTTATTGCAAACTCAACAGTTAGACTAGACGAGCTAAAGAGGGATCTCATTTAAAATTATATCAGAAACGTGGGAATTTTAAGGGATTGCCTAGTTTCAAAGCAATGCAGGATTGCTTCCAACTATGGGCTGCAGGGGTTCAGGAAGGAGACGGTAACTTCTGAATTACATGAAAGATTTATGAATTATTCTACGGAGACTGTAGGACATAAGGAGGTAAGCCTGCAGGCTTGCATTTACCCTGCAGGGGATCAAAACATTATTGGAAAGTTAGGAGCCTAGAAATAGGCTCTAGTAGGAGCCTACGAAACAAACCCGCCGACCTGAAAAAAATTACCATAGAAATTCACTTGCAGTTTAGATGAAGGTTGAATTTGAAACTCACAGCTGCTTTGATGTAAAACTGTACTGAAAATCTATTTATACCCGTCCCCTGGTTCCTTATTCATGCTTTATAAACCTTTCAACAGGTTTTCTTCCACATTATGCAACAAGAACTTCAAGTATTCAAGCTATACCACCAAACTGGTCTTAGTCTTAAGAGCCTGTTGTCTTTGGTCATACACGCTAACCCCCCACACTTAGAAGAGATTTCTGGCATGCCCGTTTAAGCTCAAACATTTTTACTTCTAGAAAACAAACCCATGAGAAGGTTGCCCCAGCACTTGAAACGCGCATCTGAAGCCGAGCACTGACTCCCACGCAGGTGGAGGCGCGCTGCGTCTGTGAAGCAGGGCACGTGCTTTCGGTGTTCGCTCTTTGTCCTTCCGGAAGCATCGCACCAACGCTGCATCCTCTTCCCGTGCGGTTCGGTGGGAGCACAGAGCATCCCCAGGCGCTCGCCCAGGGAAGGCCCGCGTCGGGCTGCCGGCTCTGCAGGAGGGCGGGTCAGCAGCGGAGGTCCGAAATAGAACAAGGTGGAATGTCAAATAGGTGCCGTAGGGCACGATGGGTGGGACCTTGGCAGCAGCAGATACGGGGTGAGCTGGGAGGGTGAGGTGATCAATGAACTTGTTCTAAAGAGAAATGACACACCTCACCCGCTCTGGTTTTCATGTTTAGTTAGATAATGTTTTCAAGGTTTTTAGTACAATCAATTACATTTAGATTGTTTTTAATCAATGAGAAATCAAATGACGCATGTAAATACTGCAGAATTTTAGGAAATTATTACATGTGATTTTAATTATTTACATTACAAATAGCTTCTGTAGACAGTACTACCCCACTTCATGTATCTGCCAGTAATTCAACCTCACTCCAATTTTACCTGTCTCTGTTTTGTTCTAGAATTTAGCTTACGAAATCATTCTTACACTAGGACAAGCATTTGAGGTGGCCTATCAGCTTGCACTACAAGCACGAAAAGGGGGCCATTCTTCAACCCTCCCAGAAAGCTTTGAAAATAAGCCCTCCAAGCCTATTCCCAAACCACGTGTTAGTATTCGGAAGTCAGTGGTAAGTAGAAAGCAGTGGTGCATGCAAAAAAACCAAAACTCAGCTATGTAATTGAGTTGATTTATGTAGAAGCTGTATACATAAATATACCTGGTGAGTCAGAAATGGTCCATGTCTCCGTCTTGCCACCGCTGCTCATCAGCCATCACTGCAGCACTGCAAAACAGCTGCTCATGTCAGATTCCTCCAGCTTAGGATGTTGCTTGGCTAGTGTTATGCGTGTCTTCTATGGTAATTGCAGACCTTTGATTCACTCTAATTCTAATATATTGTGCTCTTTTAAGTGCTGAGGGTCACAGCCAGTGCATACTTCTAAAACTGTGTGGTTCCATGGACTTTCCTGATCTCCTATCAAGACATAAACTCCGCGCAAAACTTGCTTGGCACACAATCACTGCATATATATCCTCATCAAATTACAAATCTGAATCAGTTTACAATTATCTTGTCACACCAAGCAACTTCTAACTTTTTTTTTTTTTTTTGGCCCTCAGCAGACCCTCTTCTTCCAAAACTTTGAAAAGTGTACTTTTTCAATATTTTATTTGGAATCCCAAACTCCTAAGAATCCAAACTCATTGGAGCCTACATATTAATTGCCTTTAAAGTGTACAGAAAGAATCTTTTATGACAGAGCTTTTAAAAAAACTATGAAAACTATTTTAAATCAAGTGAGAATACAGGCACAGGATGACTTGGGAGGGAAAGGGGGAAAATGACTGCACACTGTATCATATTTACTGCCTATAAAATGAAAACCATACTCTGTGATATTTAATTACTGGATGAGAGGAAGGGGGGAAAAAAAAAAATATGGCTGTACACTTCGTTGTCCAATGCCACAGAATGAATCTTCATCCATAAAATTTTAGAGAAAGAACATTTCCTGATGTAGTCATCTGTCTCGGTAACAAAAGGACTTCTCAGGATCAAGTCTAGCTTTACACATAGCTTTAACAACCTATGGTGACCTATAGCTTGGGGATAGACCCAGCTCTGATCTAAACAGGGTAAAGAGGGCAACCGTGGGTACATGGTAGTGTAGACCATGGCACTCACTGCTGTAGGATTTGGTCAATACATGATTTGTTCTGTGTTCTGTTCATTTAAAGAAGAAACTTCTGCTAGAAATGCTGTGCACAGACATGGTAACCCATCTGTATGTTTGCCTTTGTCTTAAAGCAGATAGATCCATCTGAACAAAAGACTCTTGCGAATCTACCATGGATTGTTGAACCTGGACAAGAAGCCAAAAGAGGCATTAATACCAAGTATGAAACTACCATTTTCTGATACAAAACTGTCCCCCCGTTCCCTGTTGTGCCTTGCACGCCAAGCAGTCACAGCACAGCCTTTCCTTTATGGCAACGTTTCAATCCAGCAGAGAGGAAGACTGCACTGTATGAGTGGCCTTGTAACTAAAAAAAAGGCTGACAGTCATTTCTGGTGATGTTCTTCTTCCTGCAGCACTGACAGAAGAATGACACTATATGAAGACTTTTAAAATTACAGTCCACAAGAGGAGTTGAGAAACCTTATTTTTCACACAGTTCTCCCTTGTGACTCTGCCACAGTGCTTTCTTTGATTTCTTATTTTAGAATTCTACTTTTTAAAAAAAACAAAAGGTCTCTAAACTGACACTAATGCTGCCTATGAGTAGAATATTTGATTGGTTTTTTATTTAAATCTTGGCAGTTTTTAATTGAAGTAGAATCAGAATTAATAAATAGAGTATTTGTGAAACCACTGAATTCATTAATAATTACTGTGTTGAATAAAGAGCTCATTAAAGTGACAAGAAATTAGGTACCCTGATTTCTGTGTGCGCTGGTTTTATATGTAATCATTGGTGTCCTTTGATCCTCTACAGAAATAGGAACCTCTTGCATTGTAACAAAGGATCAGAGTTTTATGAATGGTTAGAAAAAGGTATTAATAATGCACAGAAAACATTTATTAGATATTTTTATGGAAGAGAAGTACTATAGGAAAACATATGAATATTTATGGAAGGAAGCCAGATTAATTATGACAAATATTGTTTATTTTAAAGTTAAGTAAAACACTGCTATTGCAGCATTATGAAAATTAAAAGAGTTGTAGCGTTAGTGCACTGGATGTTCCGTGTGATCAGTCTGGAATGAAAGTGGAATTGTCATTCTACTACAGCTACGTATAGTTTATGCAGTTCAACATTGCTATAGCCATGAATTCTACTAGTATTTTTAAAAAATAATCTCAGTGGTTCTAAAAAAAGTCAAAACCATGGATTTTGCTATCAAAATTTCTGTCATAGAAAGCTTATTTGGAAGAGTGTTGATAAAATTCTACTGCAAAACATTTTCTAAATAAAAAGAGCAAGAAAAAGAAAAAAATTCCAAAGTAATAAAAATGTTTTCATGGAACAAAATAGTTAAGCATTTGCTTAATATTTGATTAAATAAGATTTACTTACATTTTCTTTGAAGTGTTTTAATTTTTTTAATGTCTGTGGAGTATTTGTATAATACCATGATGTATATTTATGTAGAACTGAAATTATAACAGTACAAATATCACTATAGGAGAAAAATTACATTTTAACGTATATTGTTCTATCCAGTCAAATTGTGAATCATTTTGAAGTTCATTATAGAGATATTGATAAATTGTGTGGTTGTCTTAATGTTTTTTTAATTATTATTTCATATCCAGCTGAGGTTTTCAGTTAGAATCATCAGCTGGTAAATTCCAAAAAAATGGATAATTGAACTTGGTTTAAACCTGATACTTGTATATGGTTTAGTTAAACCTAATCATAGCGCTGAGTGATGACATACATACTTTTAATACAGTATTCAAGTTACTTGAACAAAATAGTTCCTTGTACATATTTTGCCTATTCACTGTTGATATGTACGTAGTCAACTGACAGTAAAAAAATAACACTAAAAATATGGTACCAAAAGGAAAATTGTATAGGAGAACAGTAAATAGTAGCCTCACTGCAACAAATACTTATGTAAATATGCTTGGGCTTCCAGTTATAAATTTTGTAATTTTGTCATTTATTTATATCCTATAAAAGCACACAAAATAAAATGAAGTTGTACAGTCCCAGTGCTTTGTGCATCATTTTATCATTGCTAAAAGACATAAGGGGCCTGATGCAAAGGATACCGAAACCAGAGAAAAGTCTTCCCCTTGCCCCAATTTCACTGGGCTTTGGATCTTGTCCCGCACAAACCCAGGAATTGCTGTGGAGGCAGTTTTGGTTTAGAATACAGGTTTTGTTTACACATGGTAAATACTTCACACTTTAAAGTCCTTAATTAACTGGTTCTTGGGTGCACTGCTGACTTCCCATATTTAATCGCACCCTGTAAAGAGTCACACAGGGAGTTACGTTAAAGCACGTTCACTTCAGGCACCAAAAGTACAAAATGGCCAGATTTTCAGGCTGTAAAACTGGGGCACCTCGCGGGTAGCTGCATGACCCCGAAAATTATAAGGATGAGACCAGAGCGGCAGCACAACTCTAAACAGGCGTAAGGGAAATACTTGCAGGAAGAATTTGATCTAGGTTCATCAAAGAGATGGCAAGCAGGTAAGGCGGCACAGTAAGCTGCTGAACTTGTTTGGGAGAGAGACTTGGGGCAAAAGAGTCTGAGGACGGCTGGCAAGACTGATGAAAGATGAGACAGATAAAGGGCTTGGTGAGGCAAGGAATGAGTGTGAAGAGAAACTTTTTGGGACACAGTGAGGCAATGAATGACCGGAGTCCCCACAGCAGACATCAAATTAAAACTGGAAGGAGAGATAAGAGTTAACAGGCATAAGGCACTTCTGTATCTGCAGAAACCTGGCATTTTAGAGGGAAACATTTCCCTTGCTAACTGATACTAGTGTGAGTTGGGGAGAAGTCCATGGGGGTCCCCTCTGGCATGGGACAGTGGTTCAGCATTCCTTCCTTCAGATCCAAAGAGACTTCTACAGATCTGTACTAACCCAAAGCAGTTGCCACTTGATCTTTAGTCCTTTTTGGTCAAGGTGGCCTCTCGTTAAGTTCCCAGTGTGCTGGAAGTGTACAGGCAGTAAGGGGACAATGGTCAGTCTTAAAAGTGTACGGTAGGGAAAAAGCCAGATACCTCCAAAAGATCAGAAAGTGGGGAAGACTGCTGTTCTTGATCTTTACTCAAGGTAAGAGGAAAGCAGAGGCAGTCAAGGGGAGTATGTGAAGATACTGGAGCATTTGGCTATTACAAAAACAGGAGTTGATTGCAACAACTGCCTTACAGCGGGAGGGTGGAGAACGGGCAAAAGAAAAGAGGTGATGTGGCAGTAGATTGCATTTGACATGAGAAAATAAGGAAGTTGGAATCAAAGTGAGGTAAGTGGGGGTGACAAAAGATTTTGGTACTTATTTGGGTAGTGAGGTCTCTAATATAAAAGGTAAAAAAAGCTACTGCTGGGAGAAGGCTCAAAGACTGGAGGAACTCCCGATGAAACAACAGGGAAATTCTATGTTGTGGAGGTGGAGGGTTTACTAAAGCAGATACTGTATTTGAGACTGGACATGGTGACTGCTCCAGCCTGGCCTGGTGTTTATTAAAAGCCAGAGGAGCTACTGCTCACAGCTGGCAGCAGGAGACACTCGGCACATGTGGATCTGGTATTCTGCCAGTACGTTTATGAGAGCCTGCTTCTCCTGCAGAACGTTACACACGCCTTCCAGTTTGAACCCAACATCTCCGCATCAGAACTGGCATGGCCATAAAATGGTTACCATGGAGAGAGTTAGAAGGTCATGAAGAAGGTTGTGTCAGTCCTTTGGAAAAGAAAGTAGCATGCTAGACAACTAATAAACTTGTCTTCCATTCTCGATTAAAACAGGCAGTTCATGCCATGTGCAGAGCTCTCATCTAATCTTGCCCTAGATTTCTTCCAATGTGTGCTGTTCAGCTGTCCCGCTTCACACTTCACTGGAGGATGATGTCTAAGATGTCATCAAGACAACAGCCTAGAAATAGTAATTTCAGCTGTCTCCAAACTACCAGGCTAAAGAACAATTGGCTATGGAGGAACTGTGTGGCAGTGACAAGCATGTAAGTGAGAGACATGGCATAAGGATTAGAGACAGTATTTAAATGTTGGCACTTACCTAAGAAGAGGGATATCCATTATCTCATGTAAAAAGACCAGCTGAAGAGTGTGGGAGAAAAAAAGGACTCTTAACTTGCTGGAAGTATTGACAGGATTTTCAGCTCACTAAAAAGTTCAGGCTTCTACTGAAAAGCTCTGCAACTGTTTAATGCTCCGTAACTTTAGATGAATCAACTTCTTTGCTAGATTAGCAAACTGACCATACTGCTACCAAGTCCAGCCTTGAATGCACTGGTTCTAGTTAACTTTCACACCCGTCAGCTGATAACCCAAGCTAGATGGAGGCTGGTCACAAATTCAGCTGACTGAAACAATTCACTTGCAGCCAGAGTTCACACAAGGATGTAGATTTTGTGGAATTGGTGGACGATTTCCTTCCTACTAAGTAGACAGTCACATTCATCCTCATCATAGTCCTGAAGGCAGCTAGCCAAACACCGCTGTCCTACTGAAGAGGCAGGAAAGGGAAAGCAGGGAAATGGCCTATGGTCCTTGCCTTTCAGGAAGGATGTACTCCAAATACAGGAATGGGAAACCACCTCCATACCTGGCCCCCACTCCTGTACAATACCACAAGCAAATTTCTCTTCAGTCCTACTTAACATGAATATGTATTTGCTAGTGCCACATCTTTCACCCCTCCGCTGTGGAAGTCAGGTATCTAGATATCTTTGAGAATGTGGGTCTGGGTAGAGTGGTAACAACTAGACAGACAAAAATACTATTGATATGTAAATGAAACAAAGCTCTCTCTCCCTCTTGCCACTAAGAGCTTGGAAAAGAAAACTACTTTTTCTATCAATCAAGAAAGCTGAATTCAAAACACTTTACAACCACATAAGAGAATGTGAAGCTTAGGCCAAACTGAGGGCCTTAGACTTCTTCCTCACACATAGAAAATATATCACAGATTTAACATCATAACCTCATTTAACAGGAAGATACATGCCTTTTTGTCATTTTTTTAAACATGGCAATTCCTACCTTCAAGTCATTAGAAGAACCACTCAAATTCTCCAGATCCTTATCCAAAGCTAAATTTATTCTAACATTAAATCCTTTTAAAAAAACAAAATGAAAAATTCACACACAATGTTAAGGATGCGTCAATGATGAAGAGAGCATGTCCACATTTGAAGGCAGGATATTTATTATCATCTTTTCTAAACCAGTATTAGAAAACCCAGAAATTCAGGATGAGACAAAGGAAATGGAAATATGTTCCAGTATAAACAATACCCAAAGAGCATTAACTTTATCCTATAGTGACACCATGAGGAAAAAAGAAATAGACTACATTAATTTTAACGATACATTAGCTGCAGTGCAATCTTGATTCTTGTGCTTGTGATTATTGGATAATGGTAATTGCTAGGCTGCAGAATTAAGCGCTTGGGCATGTCATAAGCAAAAATATCCTAATGTATATAATTGAGACTAGCATTAGTTATTTCTTGAGCTTATGTTGCAAAGAAGATTAATGTTTTTTACTTTAACTTACCTTTATATCCTTATACTGTTAGATGGTGTCTGGAGGGTGTCAGTGACGGATTAGGTGAACAATTCTGCATTGGAGTTGAGTGAATCTACTGAAATCTCCTAATATCTGGGAATGCTGTATATGATTGGAGGTCAATATAAAAAGATGTTAAATCATTCACCATGGCCATCGCTCTATCAATCACAGACATTACATTTCACTCAGCTATACTTGCTTCAAGCTTCAAGAATTACCTAGGCAAACTACCTCAAACTTAGAAGATTAAGCTGATTGATATGAAAAAAAAAATTAACACCTGTCGCACCTGAAAGCACAGCTCACCTGTGTTCAATACTGCACTTCCTAAAGCAGCCAATCTCAAAGGAAGGCAAAATGATTTAAATGCCAAATTATACAGTACAAGAATGAAGTTCTTCCTGATACACAGATGACCAACAAACCCCCCGAATCTTACTGTTTCATCACTCTCCTAGCACAGACTATGCAGACAAGAGACAAGGAACTTTATCAGAAGGTCTCTTAAATTCCTTTCTGTACTTATTTTTAGGTGAGACAATGCAAAGCAAAGGAATAAAGATCTTAGCTTTATAATAATCCGTAACATTTGAAGCATAAAGAACAGCATTTAAGTAGAAACTGAATGTTTTTCTGAGACCTTTGTTTAGACTCAGTTTTACGTGGAGAAGTAGAAATTAAGAACTAGTTCCCTTGCTTTACGTGATTTTACAAGGTGTTTTTTTCTTCCAGCCAACAGAACTTGTAATTTTCTTGTCAGTAAGGCTGAAATGTCCTGCCTCTCTCCCACACCTCACTAGTAGGTCACTTCTCAGCCTTCTCTCCAATTCAGCAAAACAAATTCAGCTCAAACTTTACACTGCAAGACTTTTGCCCAGCCTATGGATCACTTTTTGTGGTCCTCTTCTACATTTTGGTTGAATCCATTTTGTCCCTGAAATACAAATATCAGACCTATATGCACTACTCCAGCTGATGGCTTGTTAATGAAGCATGTAGATCACTTCCTCACTCCTTCAGAACAGATCCTTTTTATGTACCCACAAGCCCTGTTTACGTATCACTGCAGGCACTTTGGAGTTCCTGTGGATGTTACCATCCATTTTCATTCCCACACCACCATTTTCAAGACAGTCTCACTGGCATTCTTAGGTCCACTATGTATGACATGCTGTACTTTGTCCATAAGGTATCAACATCCAACAGCATGTTTTTGTAAGACAGACAGGCATCATCTTGTGATAGCTACTTATTCTTGCCATTCACTCTTCAGCCAATTTATATCATCTGCAGCTGTATCGTCAAAGGTTTTATAGACCGTGGACAAAAGCATTAAATAACACCATACCAATAACATAACCCATATTTTAATCCGTCTAATATGTTCTCTACCAGTGCTATAGAAAAGATCTTTCAAATCAAAACACAGTGTGATGATAAATCAAATTGCCTAAAGAAATCCAAAGCTCATGTATTAATACTGATGTGTTTAAAAAAAAAAAAAACACACAAAACAATTAGAAATCTGTCAGTAACGTTTGCTGAAACCAGTCTCTCATAAACCCACAATAATCAGCGATGCCTCGAAAAATGCTGTGATGTTCAAAGTAGACTCTACTTTTCCATAAAACCTGCTATTCCACTATTTTACTCAGGACTGACTTCAGGTCAATAGTTGCCTTAATCACCTCTTTCAAAATACCAGAATCATCATAATTCACAATCCTTTAGAAACTTCTCATTCCTTCAAGATATGATAAATCTTACCAGGCGTGAATCAAAGGACATTTCATCTTATCCATCTCAGATACTTGGATATTTACTGTTTGGACTTGCTGATTCAAAAACCTTTAGTTTGAACAAATGCATCCTTGCCACCTGTTCTGTTAAAATTATTAAAATTCCTATCCCTTTGATTAATATATTCCAAATATTCTGTCTTTCCAACATCACATTTCACAACTGTGTCACTGTGATCAATGAACTAAGTTGCTTTGTGTTTAGTACTAAATGACCTCTCATTTACTCTGCTTATTTATATTCCCCTCGTTGATGCACAAACCCCTATCAATCGCTCCTGTACTTGACTTTGTAATTGCACTCTAACATATCCTAAACATCTCCTAATATATTATCTGTGTTTCACTGCAGTTTCTACACCTCTTTTTAAGGGATGTCATGTAAGATAACATCTCATTCAGCACGTTTTGGGGGGGGGGGGTGTTCACATCTGCAGAACTGTGACTCCTTGGACCCCTTTCAATAATTCCCAACTTTAACACATTACATCTATGTTCCCAGCTACACCAAAATTTGTTTTGCTGGAATGTTTCCAAATCTGTACCTCCCTGATCGAGGTGATACCCTGTTATACAAGAAATATGCAAGCAGAGTACGATTGGTGACACCTGGAAAACTGCTAATTTTTACACCTTGAATTTGATTTCATAATTTGATTTCATAATAAAGATTTCATAAAGATTTGCTTTTCAAGAATGTCTCCGCTGATCCAAAGCCAAGCATGTGGGTGTTTTTCATCTCACTGTAGTTGATTTAACTTGTAAAAAGGAGACTTAACTTCCTCTCTATATTTTCTTTCAATTATATAAACATTCCTGTGAACAAGTCAGTAAGAATTTATGACAGATTTAGAGCTGCCTGGTGATAATTTATGAGTACTTTATGTTGGCCTGATTACCAAAATGTTTGTTATATGGCTTCACTTGTTTAATGTAGCAAGAATCTGTCAGGAAAAAACAACTCTGAAAGGGAATGATAAATTAAGGTACCCAGTTTTCAAACTCTACTCAGTTCTTAAGGAAAAATGCCAGAATTATTTGAATATCCTGTTCAAAATAGCCTCTAAAACTGGCTGAGAGAAAGAAAAAGCAATGTGTATAATAAAGTGCGCAACAATGTGCAAGAGCAAAACTTGTATTTCAAATGGAAAGCAAAAACTGCTTACCTTAAAAAAAGTACTGTTTCTGTCACTCACTGTACAAACACCGTTGTTACAATTACACCTTTAACTTGCCACTGCTCCTGGATTATCTGTGCCACTGATCTCCGACTGCAGTCACTTAAATTTTGTCTTTACTTCCTCTGGGAAAGAATTTTTGCAGTCCTCCCATTTGGGCCAAGTCCTTGGGTTGCGATACCTTGTTCAGCTGTTCTTGCTTTGAAGTTTCGACTGTGTTTAGGAGCTTCCAGTTTCTCCTTTCAAGGAACCTCATCAGCCATGAATGGACAGTCACCTTAGAAATAGCAAAAAATATCTCAGTGCTTTCATTTCAATAGGGAAAACCACTTTGTTAGAACTCAAACGTTGCACAAAAGACAAGTTTCAAAACAGAAGGCACCCAAGCTCAAAGCCCCTCACTACTTGTCATACTTATCAATTCCAGTGTAGACATCTGAACTTTGTTTTTGTGAGAAAGGAGAATTTATCAAAGTTAAGAGCTCTTGTATTTGCTACTAACTGTTCAAAGTATTCACTGTGACCAAATTCTCATTTTCCAGATAGGTTCCTAATTAAGAAAGCAAATACAGGGACAGACACATGGTATTATCCTAAAATAACTTCTAACCCATAACAGAACACAAAAAAGGAGAAAAACAAGTAATGCAAAATGGAGGTACAAGCTGCATGAGCTGGAGGCACTGTAGTTTAATTTTTGAAAAGCAGGAGATTTAATTTGTACACAAACTAAAAATAAAAAAATATAGGAAGGACTATCATTTTTAGAGAAGGTGATCTTAATTTCCTAGATCGTATTTTAGCAAAAAAATAAAAAAGCAATATGATGGATAATACGCTTAGCTAACAGCTTGTTAAAATTCATTCTTTTTTTTTCACTAACACATACTGAAGAAACCAGAGAGATCCAGAACACACACTGAGAAAACGCTCCAATTCCACAGAGCCACTTTGTGATAAAAGAAAGGATCGTGAAGCACAACTTTGCTCCAGCAGACATTCCCCTAACATTACCAATACTAGAACCCTGAACAGTGGAACCCCCCATTTGAAAACAGGTTGACAATAGTAACTACGGACTAAATACGAGATGTAGTGAGGGGTAAAGCAGCTTGAGAAACTGCGAAGTGTAAAAAGCTCCACAGCTAATAGAAGATTAAGAAGAAAAATAGACCATAACTTTAAGGAATAGACTTTTTTCCCATGTCTACCATAACCAAAAGTTTAACCCTACGAGGAAAGATATTTCTGGAAAAAGGAGATAAAACAATCAAATTAGTAGACTTGCAGCTTATTGCCATCTACTGGGTTTAATGTATTTTTAACTGCATTTAAATGCTCAAGATAGGCTATGAAGAAAAGTCCAGGTCATGTGTAGTTCAGTTAAATTGTACCTGTCTCTGCAGGTATTCGCTGTTACAAGCTTGCAGTGAAAAATAAACTATTCTTCCACAGATTCAGTTTGTCCGCTTAACCATTCTTCTTTTCGAATGGACGCGTACCCAGAAGATCTACCTGAAATCCAGTGCTCCAGACTGTGAAAAACCAGCTGCTGAGTCAGAACAGCAATTCAATAGCTGAATCCTTGATATTGTAGAAAAAAAAAAATTACTATCTGCTCTCTAATTTTTAGAGGGAACAAAACCACACCCGTTGGGCTTTCAGAAATTGAGAGTGCAACATCTGCAAATTGTTTAAAATCTGTCTTTAAATGCTTAGACAATTCAGACGCACTCAGGTGACCATTTTTCTTGCTGTTGTTGAACATATAGTCAAATAGAGGTAAAATTTTGTGGTGGGTTGACCCTGGCTGGATGCCAGGTGCCCACCACAGCCGCTCCATCACTCCCCTCCTCAGCTGGACAGGGGAGAGAAAGTGTAACGAGACACCTGTGGGTCACATTGGGGCAGGGAGAGACGATTCAGCAATTACCATCATGGGCAAAACAGACTCGACTTGGGGAAAATTAATTTAATTTATTGCCAATCAAATCAGAGTAGAGATAATGAGAACTAAAACCAAATGTTAAAACACCTTCTCCCCGCCCCTCCCTTCTTCCCAGGCTGAACTTCACTCCCGATTTTCTCTGCCTCCTCTCCCAAGCGGCACAGGGACACGGGGAATGGGGGTTGTGGTCAGTTCATCACACCTTGTCTCCGCTGCTCCTTCCTCCTCAGGGGGAGGACTCCTCACACTCTGCCCCTGCTCCAGCGTGGGGTCCCCCCCACGGGAGACAGGCCTCCATGAACTTCTCCATCGCGAGTCCTTCCCACACGCTGCAGTTCTTCACGAACTGCTCCAGCCCGGGTCCCCCCACGGGTGCCGTCCTTCAGGAACAGACGGCTCCAGCCTGGGTCCCTCATGGGGTCACAAGTCCTGCCAGCAAACCTGCTCCAGCCAGGGCTCCTCTCTCCATGGGGCCACAGGTCCCGCCAGGAACCTGCTCCAGCACAGACCTCCCATGGGGTCACGGCCTCCTTCAGGCATCCCCGTGCTCTGGCGTGGGGCCCTCCCTGGGCTGCAGGTGGAAATCTGCTCCAGTGTGGAGCCCCATGGCTGCAGGGGCACAGCCGGCCTCGCCGTGGGCTTCACCAGGGTCTGCCGGGGAACCTCTGCTCCGGCGCCCGGAGCCCCTCCTGCCGCCCTGACCCTGGTGGCTGCAGAGCTGTTGCCCTCACACATTCTCACTCCTCTCTCTTCTGACTGCTGCTGGTGTGCTGGTTTTTTTCCCCTTCTTAACTCTGCTATCGCAGAGGTGCTACCACCATCACTGATGGGCTCGGCCTTGGCCAGCAGTGGGTCCATCTGGCCAGCGGCTGGCACTGGCTCTGTCAGACACAGGGGAAGCTTCTAGCAGCTTCTCACAGAAGCCACCTCTGCAGCCCCCCTGCTACCAAAACCTTGCCACGCAAACCCAATGCAGATTTAACCAACGTTTAACATTTAACAACCTTTGAAATTGTTCCTCCTCACATTTTCCAGCTCTGAAGTTCAAGTCACATACGGATAAGACCCCTTCCACACATTTCCTTCAACCTCCCTTTTGTACAGCTGGAAATATAAAATGTGTAATTGCTATCCTATATTGAATATAAATGAACGTCACAGCACGTTGTAAGAAATCATGCAAATACATGGAAAAATTTAGGAGCTACCAACTTGCATAAGTCCATTTTACGTTACTGTCTAGATGCTGAGTGCTCAACCACTGAGACATGACTATCGGCTTCAGATTGGATTCTTTAAAGCAAAATGTTTGACTGTATTTAGAGACAGATTTCCACTGGCCTGTGCTTATGTCTGTTCTTTCATCTATTCTCTACTACAATTTAAAACAAACAAACCAACCAAAACCAAACCAACAAACCAAAAACTGTTAAACAGACAAAACGCAAAGCATTTCCAAATCTCACATTAAAAATACACCACTCCCCTCGTGCATTATTGCAGTGCTGTTAAACCAAAAGTGTATTTTTCAGTGTTTCCTTAATCTTTTTTTTCCTACATGACTTCTGCCAAGGGGCTTATAAACAATAGGCAATACTGATTACAGTATAAAAGATTAATTTAAGTGGTTCTAGCTGGGAAGCATGGAAAGAAATGTCCCTGTCATTGTGTCTCTAGGATGGGAAAAACTTGCTCTCAAAACATGACAAAACTAAGATTTCTTAGCGCTGGAGTAAGAGTTTGAATGATCAGGCTACAAAGTCTTAGCACACATAAACCTGAATATTGACTCTAGTGAGGAAGAGGAGTATCACAGAATCACAGAATCACTAGGTTGGAAAGGACCTTTAAGATCATCAAGTCCAACCATTAATCCAGCGCCACCATGTCCCCTAAACCATGTCCTGAAGCACCACATCCACACGTTTTTTAAACACTTCCAGAGATGGCGACTCCACCACCTCCCTGGGCAGCCTGTTCCAATGCCTGACCACCCTCTCAGTGAAGAAATTTTTCCTAATATCCAATCTAAACCTCCCCTGGCGCAACTTGAGGCCATTTCCTCTTGTCCTATCACTAGTTACTTGGGAGAAGAGACCAACACCCTTGTCGCCACAACCCTCTTTCAGGTAGTTGTAGAGAGCGATAAGGTCTCCCCTCAGCCTCCTCTTCTCCAGACTAAACAACCCCAGTTCCCTCAGCCGCTCCTCTTAAGACATGTGCTCCAGACCCCTCACCAGCTTCGTTGCCCTTCTCTGGACACGCTCCAGCACCTCAACATCCTTCTTGTAGTGAGGGGCCCAAAACTGAACACAGGATTCAAGGTGCGGCCTCACCAGTGCCGAGTACAGGGGCACAATCACTTCCCTGCTCCTGCTGGCCACACTATTCCTGATACAGGCCAGGACGCTGTTGGCCTTCTTGGCCACCTGGGCACACTGCTGGCTCATGTTCAGCCGGCTGTCAACCAGCACCCCCAGGTGCCTTTCCGCCGGGCTGCTCTCCAGCCACTCCTCCCCAAGCCTGTAGCATTGCATGGGGTTGTTGTGGCCCAAGTGCAGGACCCTGCACTTGGCCTTATTAAACCTCATACAGCTGACCTCTGCCCATCGATCCAGCCTGTCCAGATCCCTCTGCAGAGCCCTCCTACCCTCCAGCAGATCAACACTCCCACCCAGCTTGGTGTCATCTGCAAACTTACTGAGGGAGCACTCAATTCCCTCATCCAGATCATCGATAAAGATATTGAACAAGACCGGCCCCAGAACCGAGCCCTGGGGAACACCGCTTGTGACCGGCAGCCAACCAGATTTAACGCCGTTCACCACAACTCTCTGGGCTCGGCCATCCAGCCAGCTCCTCACCCAGTGAAGAGTAAACCTGTCTAAGCCACGAGCGACCAGTTTCTCCAGGAGAATGCTGTGGGAGACACTGTCAAAGGCTTTACTAAAGTCCAGGTAGACAACGTCCACAGTCTTTCCCTCATCGACTAGGCAGGTCACCTGGTCATAGAAGGAGATCAGGTTGGTCAAGCAGGACCTGCCTTTCATGAACCCATGCTGGCTGGGCCTGAGCCTTTGGTTGTCCTGCAGATGCCCTGTGAGCACTCTCAAGACCAACCACTCCATAATCTTCCCCGGTACAGAGGTCAGGCTGACAGGCCTGTAGTTCCCAGGATCCTCCTTATGGCCTTTCTTGTAGACGGGCGTCACATTGGCAAGCCTCCAGTCTTCTGGGACCTCCCCTGTTAACCAGGACTGCTGATAAATGATGGAGAGTGGCTTGGCAAGCTCCTCCGCCAGCTCTCTCAGTACTCTCAGGTGGATCCCATCAGGCTCCATAGACTTGTGGGTGTCCAGGTGGTTTAGCATGTCCTTGACTGCTTCCTTCTGGATTATGAGGAGTACATTGTGCTCTCCATCCCCATCTTCTAGTTCAGGGAGCTGAATACCCTGTGGATAGCTGGACTGGCTATTAAAGACTGAGGCAAAGAAGGCATTAAGTACCTCAGCCTTGTCCTCGTCCTTGGAGACAATGTTCCCCGCCATATCCAGTAGGGGATGGAGATTCTCCTTGCCTCTCTTTTTGTTGTTAATATATTTGTAGAAGCATTTTTTATTATCCTTTACGACTGTGGCCAGACTGAGCTCTAGCTGGACTTTTGCCTTTCTAATTTTGTCCCTGCTTGACCTAACGAGATCCTTGTACTCTTCGTGAGTTGCCTGCCCCTTCTTCCAGAGGTGATAAACTCTCCTCTTTTCCCTGAGTCCCAGCAAAATCTCCCTGTTCAGACAGGCCGGTCGCCTTCCCCGCCAGCTCTTCTTACGGCACATGGGGACCGTCTGCTCCTGCGCCTTTAAGATTTCCTTCTTGAAGACTGTCCAGCCTTCCTGGACCCCTTTGTCCTTCAGGACTGTCTCCCAAGGGACTCTCTCAATCAGTGACCTGAACAGGCCAAAGTCTGCCCTCCGGAAGTCCATGATAGCAGTTTTGCTGACCCCTCTCCTTACTTCGCTCACAACTGAGAATTCTATCATGTCGTGGTCGCTAAGCCCAAGACGGCCTCCGACCACCACATCTCTCACCAGTCCTTCTCTGTTTGTAAACAGCAGGTCCAGCAAGGCACCTCCCCTGGTGGGCTCACTCACCAGCTGTGTCAGGAAGTTATCCTCCACACACTCCAGGAACCTCCTAGACTGTTTCCTCTCTGCCGTGTTATACTTCCAGCAGATGTCCGGCAGATTGAAGTCCCCCACAAGAACAAGGGCCAGCGAATGCGAGACCTCCGCCAGTCGCTTATAGAATGTCTCATCCGTCTCTTCATCCTAGTTGGGTGGCCTGTCACAGACTCCCAGCAGGATATCTGCCTCATTGGCCTTCCCCCTCATCCTTACCCACAAGCACTCGACTTGGTCTTCACAATCTTCAATTTCTATGCAATCAAAACACTCCCTAACATACAGAGACACCCCACCACCTCTCCTTCCCTGCCTATCCCTTCGGAAGAGCTTATAGCCATCCATTGCAGCACTCCAGTCATGAGAAGCATCCCACCATGTTTCTGTGATGGCAACTACGTCATAGCTGTCCCGCTGCACAATGGCTTCCAGCTCCTCCTGTTTGGTGCCCATGCTGCGTGCATTGGTGTAGATGCACCTGAGCTGGGCTATCGATTTCAACTCTGGCACGTTGAACCTACCCCTAGGTTCAACTCTAGTGAGCAATGGACCAGTTATTACTAACCAGTATTGACCAGTGAGTATGGACCAGTTATTACTATCTTTAGAGAATATTACAGGCAAATAATGTCATTTTTAGAACTACAGGAAATCCCCGCTCTCGTGGGCTAAAAAGTACCAGTTATCTATAGAAATGAAATGAAATTTTCTATACAATTAATTAGTAGAGAACAATTAAAGGAGCGTATTGCTTTAGAAACATGAGTAACGTAAAATACACCTTTTTAAAAGTTAAATATTAAGCATACTTTTTATGCATTTATGCATTAGGAATAACACATGCTGTATGTAAATAGCATTGTATTTACTTTTACACAGTTGGATTGCATAAATTTGTCTTTGCCTCATTTTGAGTCATTTTAAACATCACGATTTTAAAAGTTCATCTGAGTTTGTATGTTGTTAGAGAAACTGGACAAAGCTAAAAAAAAAAAATCAGAGGGACACAAATAGACTGAAAGAAGTAAGTAGAAGAAATGAAAAATACCACACATATAAATGCACAGAGTCTAATTGTGGCAGCCTAAGGAAATACTCAGATGTATTTACTCTTGAGTACAGAACAAGAATCCTCTCTAGCCTGGAGGACTTGAATCCAACCATTCTCTAAGCACTTTTTATACGTACAATGTATGGTTTGGTAAACAGAAACAAGCACAGGAAGCTAATTTGTTCTGTAAACAGTCAGGCCCCAAGAGAGAAACTGCCTATTGAAACACTTAGAAGATACTTTAGCTTTCCCTTTCTTCTGAATAAACACACACATGGCACTTAAATAGTTCAGCTAGTCCAACTATCACACAGCTGTGCTATATCCTGCAAGTGTAACTGTAGGAAGTGATACAGAAAGCGCTGAAGTTGCCACTGACCCATGCAGACTGAAAATCTTACTCTTTTATACTCACTAGACCTTTTAGGATGCACCTGAACAGCCCCAGCTTAGGCCTCTATTAAATCTAGTTGCAAGCTTTCTCATAAAAAAGCCCTTAGGGGGGGAAAAAAAAAAAGCATACAGTAAGTTAATTCGGAAAAAAAAAAAACAAACCAAAAAAATCTCAAAACCCAAGAAAACCCAACACCCCTTCTGCAAAACCACCTCTCCACACCCCACCCAAGAAATCCCTCTACTCCAACACGCAAAGAAGCAGGTAGCAGCACACTGTGCAGCAGCTTTGAAGCGCTGAAAAATACAGCTCAGCCTGCTGCAGAGTTCATGCCGCAAACACGCCGAGTCTCAGCATAACAGCTTGCTGTACGTTGGCAGCGCCCATGGTTGCGTCCCGTTCCTAGCTTGAAAGAGCAAAGTGAAACCGAGCACAGAAATGACACTGAAAGTGTTCTGAGTAGCTGGCACGCTGCCTGTTCTGCAAACAGTAAAGTTCATTTGGCTTCTGCTCTCCTTGACATCACAACAGAAATAAGGCATCCCAAGTCCTCAGAGCTCTTGGGCATCATCTACACCATCCATGAGCCCGGACAAATTTGTGTCTTCACGGTAGACAGAAGAAGGAGAAAAGCAAAATGTGGACACGTACACCTGGGTGTGTGCTATCAGAGGGAAATACCAGGAAGGGTCTCAGCTGCAGGGCTGACTTTCGCACTCCTCGGCACTGCCACGGCATCTGTACTTGCTGTGAAGGAGAAAGGGCAACCAAACAGTTCGGTAAGGGATTCGCGTTCTACCAGCAATTGGAAGAATACACCCAAATTCTCTATGACCTATTGGTGTCCTGGATTTACTGGCTTCTTGAAGACAGGGCAGAGTGGCCTCCCTGTGATGCTCTGTTCTGGGAGGGCAAAAAGACATCACCCAAGTCAGACAGCGTCCTCGGCAGAGATGAGGACACACACACTAGATAGATACCAGGCTGTATCTATAATACCTGTCATATCGATCTAGTTGTAGCTAGATACAACCTGGGCAACTGGGTCCCATGCAGAGACTTCACTAAATAAAAAACTGGGGGGGGGGGGGGAAGAGCAATTTGCACAGCATTCTGTAATAGGGGTTTAACTGCATCATTTTTTAGGGGAAGCAGATTAATTTTGTGGTGGAGGATGTTCCTCTGCTGGCAACAGGTTACCAGTTCCAGCTCTACCCACACATTCCAACACTACAAGAGATCTATAAACCTTTACATGGAAAAACCTCGGGCAGTAACTGCCTAGTCCCATTTCAAACAACTGTTAAGATGAGAGGGGGAAAGGGAACACTGTAGTTAAAGGAATTGTACAATTCAAGGCAATATAAAGCATCCTCTTGAGCAGCTGTATTGCATGTGGGAACAATTCCTTGTTAATAAAGGAAAGAAAAAAAGATTTGTGAAGGAGCTGTGGGTCTAACTGCCAAAGCAAAGAGACTCAAAACTTCTTCAGAAACTGATAGGCATCATTAATAGGAAGTGTACCTAAAAATTACAGTATGCCTTTGTAGAAACAATTTCAGTTAAAGAACTAGATAAAATTGGCAATGGTCATGAAATTCAAATGTAGACTGATTCAATTTGATCTGGCATTACAAGAGATAATGTTCAATCTACATAAAAATTGCTTGTGGCCAAACTTTCTTTTGTTTCCTTTAAAATACATCTAACATCAAAGAGAACAGCTAAATCTGCTGACAGAGGACTTTATTTTTTCATTACAGTAAACTGCTTTAGCCTTCTTAAATACTTTAAATTAAAGGAGTTGCTGTTTTGGCTCCTATTTTGACAAATTTCAATTTAAATTTTGTCATCCTCTTCCTGCGAATTGTATCTATTCTTCGTCTCTTCAGACCTTCTCATTGCTATTTCTCTTCTTCCGCCTCAGCTACAAAGACTTAGAGCCAACTCCATACGTTTGCACGTGAACGCAAGCATCCTGATTCTATTAACACCACCTTCCATGAAGCACAGCTTCCTCAGTTCCAGCAACAAGTTGTCTGCTGCCATGTCATCCTTCTTGCAGAATAATTCAAGAATGCATTCTTTATCTCACACTTCTTCAACATTCTGAGCTACCTGCTTCCTAGTCACTTCAAAATTTAAATGGTCTATGAACTCCACCCATTCACAGGTCACTTTCTTCATTAAACCATGATCAGTTTTTGCTATCATCAGAGTTTCATTAGCGTTGTCACAAAAGACAATTTTCTGCCCTGGTTCCTCGTAAGAAACATTTGTCCTGTTGGCTCTCTAAGTTCAGACCAACACGGTCCCGGGCAGTAAGGACAGCACAATCGGGGGACTGGCTGAGAGGAGCTTCCTGCTCCTTGAATCTTCCGCTGTTCAGGGAGGGTATGGATGAGGTCTGTACAAACGAGACAGTAGAAGCAACTCTGTCCTGAGCGTTGCAGAACATGTTCCAAGACCTCAGTTTCCCTCTTCTCACTTTTTCCTCCATCCTCATATTTAATATTGTTGCTTACCCGTCAAAGTATTTTTGATGCAGTTTGTAAAGCAGCATTACATTTAGATTGAAAATAAAACCACGATAAAAGACAGTAAGAGGCAGCACACCTCCTCCCACCCACTCTGCAAAAAAACCAAACAAACCCACTCAGGAATTCAAATTCATTTACAACCTCAGCCAATGTTGCCTGGATTATCTTTATTGAATGCTGTACATACTTAGAATACAAAACGTGGGGGTTTTTAATTTCTTCTCTTTACATTTCTGCCAGCAGTACTTTGATTATACTGACCCGTATTCAATAGCACCTTAGAAATGGTGGAATTTCAAGTTTAAAAAAAAAAAAAAAAAAAAAAAAAGGAAAAACTGGTGATTGTCAAAACCAGGAAAATACTAAGAATGTATATTAAATCTTCTGAAATGCACACAAAAAATACTAAAAGTGAAAATTTCATTATTCAGTGTCAGTTGAGACACTTGCTGATGTACTTTTTACAATCAAGTACTTAGATGGAGTATTCTACTGCCAACTACAAAAATATGAAAATCATTATATTAATGCTTGTGCAGTTTGTTGCTCATAGAAATTGAGAGGCAATTTACTAGAACAAGGCTTACTAGGTACCTAAGAAAAATTGGTATCTAATTATTCACAAAAGATATATCAAGTATAATTAGTACAAAACGTCAACATTTCTACTCTATATTGAATCTATAAATAGACAGTAAAAATAAAATAAAAAATAAAAAAAAAGAAAATCACATATTACCAGGCAAGAGATCCCTGTGCATGGAATCCCATGTAAACAAAGCGGACAACAGTAAAATGTCTCCATAGTATAAACTGAATGCTAATTCCAGATGGAAAAATAACTAAAATTCACACCTCCTTATATTTTTCAATATATACCTTTTAAACAATTTCCACTCTCAGTTTAGCTGTTTAGCTGTATTCATCCTTTGACTGGAAATGTTGTGGCACAATCTCTTCCACTTCAATTGCAATAGCCTTTTAGATTTTGCCTTGAGAAAACAAGACTCAAGACGTTCCCCTTAATAAGACTAGCTCATATGTGTTACAACACACTTTATCTCCACAAGGTTAGAAGCATGAAGGCTCTTACCGCAAGTGGGAGGCACTGCTACTGTAAACTGAACAGCTATTGATTTGTTTTGAATGTCAAGCACCAAGATATCTAGTTTCATTTTTCAAATGAAGGATGTCCCTGATTCTTCCCATTCTGTACTAAATAAAAATTCTTGCATCATAGTAAAAAATTTTTTTTTTTTTGTATCTTACACAGTTGTATTCATGGCTAGAGAGCATTTAGCCATCAGCTTTAGCACAAAATACAATTTCAAAGTATTGTATTCCTATTTTTTTTCTTCACAGCTGTTAATACTAATTTCAACTAATTTGAATAAATCTCAATATAATTGCCTTACCAAATTGGAAGCAACATACTTAAGATGCAAATCAAGACTTCAGGATTATAATAATGTTATTAAAAACAAGATTAAATGCAAGTTCATTTATGCATGTTTTTTCAAATGTACATACACATGAAAATATCATGAATACAACAATGAAATATAATTCACAGCTTAATGAGCGTCAGACAAACATTTGGCAGATTTGTTTCCAGCTCAAAAAAATTATCTTTGCAGTGTTCAGCACATTAATCACAACTTCTGTAATACATAAAGAATACCAAGATTATCAACAGTCACATACACTTGGAAATTAGGCGACACATGTATTGACTTGAGGTTTGTTCCGTTTGTGTAGAAGGTTTGTAAGGATTCTCCAGTAGTTACACTCCACCACTATAAAATACAACAACACACTTTCAGTTAGTTGAAGAAAGGTTAGAATAAATTCTATAAACAGGCTTAGCATGGCAAGCCCAGTTGACTGCTTTCCCCAAAGAGGTAGAATTAAAAATAAAGATAGAAGCAATCTTAAGTAGAAAATGTTTAGGACTAGTTACTAGAGATATAAGACTTTCAGATGAAAGGAAACTTCAAAAAGACTCAAACTGTTCAATTTTAGGAAAGCATACAAAGTAATAAGTTCCCCTAACCCATCACAAAAGCAGTCAATAGATGTAAACTGTAACACATCCAAAATGTAAAAGATGATGTATTTTTATATAACCAAATGAATACATAAAACACATTGCCAGACAATATAATTGAAACTATAGCTGGATTAAAAAAAACTTAGCTGGACTCACAAGAGGATCGGTCATGTACACATGTGAAACCATTTGCAGTTTTGTTAGCAGAACAGGCTTTTTTCAGTGAGATTAGAATTATTTTTTTTTTTCAGAATATACGTTAAGCACTAACAAAGATTCTATGATACAGAGAAACTTTCAACCATCTGTTCACTCCATTACTGCAGACTGAAATTTCATGTTTCTCAAAAAAACAGTAGACCAATGCAAAATTGAACCAAATGCAATCAAGCACAAAGATGTTACTTGATTGTTCCAGTAGGCAGTCTACTCTCTATTCTTGCAACACTTGAGTGTAGCAGCAAAATACCAAAACTAGCGTCTCCCTACAAAAAGGGTGCATGTGTGCATTTTCATGCACATCATACACATCCATCTGTAGATCTTGAAAGAAAAGTAGAAATAGAATACTTTGAGAATACATGGTGATTGAATCTGGTCCCAGTGACTGGAAAAAAGCAAATGCCATACCAATTCTCACAAAGAAGATGCTGGGAACTACAAGCCAGTAATCTTCACTCCAGCATCTGGGTTTATTATGGAACAAGTTTTCTAGAAGCATTTCAGGTCATGTGAAGGACAAGAAGGTGATCATGAACAACTAGCACAGATTTACCAATGGTAAATCATGCTGAACCACCCAGTTGACTTCTATTGACAATAACGGTAGCTCTGCAAAAACCATGGCAAGAGCAGTGGGTGTGATTAACCTCAACTTTGGCCAAGCCTCTCCCATAGTGTCCCTACAGTCAAACTGGAGAGATAAAGACTGGATGGGTGGAACACAGGGTAGGTGACAAACAGGATGGACTGCTAGATTCAAAAAGCAGTCGTCAGCAGTTCAGTCACTGTGTATTGAGCCCCACCCGAGTACAAGAAAGACACTGACAAACAGGAGCAAGTCCAGAACTGGTCACTGAGATGGCTGGACACCTGGAACAGATGTCACAGAGGGAAACACAGCATTGAATTTATTTAGCTTGAAGAGAAGGCAGCTAACTGCTGTCTTCAACTACCAAAAGGAGGGTTACAGATGACAGAGTCAGACTCTCTTCTCAGGGCCCAGAGGCACCTGTGTTGGAGTGGGTGACAAAACTTGATAGGGCAAGGCCCTAAGCAATTTTACCTAACTCTGCAAACTGATTCTAGCAAGGGGCTGGACTAGATGAGTTACTGAAGTCCCTAACATCCTAAACCATTCTATGGCTCTGAGAAGCACCACAACACCATACTGTGTAACTGCAAGACAAAATAGGAAGGAAGCTAGAAACAGGATGCATGTCTTGTTCTGTAATATGAAATGAAAGTCAGAAGATGTTTTCAACGCTAAATCAGAAAATTCAACTGTCTTTGTTAAATGTTTACTAACTGACTTCAAAGAGTTAGTCTGGTAGCGTGTCCAACAGCTAAACATTGACCAACAACCAACTAGCCTCCAGCACTCTGTAAGATGAGAACTCCACAAACTGTCATTTCACATACACACACAGTTTCTACTAATAGGTATTAGCTATTGCATGAGGAAAAACAAAACAAAACCAAACCTCATGGGAAATTTACATTTATGAAGAACCAATTCATAGACTGAAAGAAAGACCACCTCCTCCTCTTCCCAAAAAACATATGCCCAAGTAGATGTCCGAATCAATGAAAGACTGAAGACAGATTTCCTCAGTTTCAACATGCCATCTTCCAAAGATTACTTATAGAACATCTTTCAAGGCAGAAAATTATCACTTGCAATTCCTTCTGAATTTATATTTATGAAAAAATTTAAAGCTCAGTATCTTTAAAAAAATAAAAGCCTGACAGAGCATTCTTCTGCTCATTATAAAGCTGCTGAAATTGAGTTGGTATTAAGGCAGACAAAAAAGACTGGGATTTTTAATATGAAGATGTTAATGAAGGACATGGCTAATAAAAATCTGAAGCTAATAAAAAGGGAATATATGGAGTTCAAAAACAAATCCAAGTCTGAAGTCTCAGCTCTTAAGAGACCTTCACAGGAGGCTTTCAGATTTGAGAACAAAAGAAGTGAAAAGCGCTAGACAGTCATGTAAAATGGAGCAGCTTTGTGCTACATAAAACATTTCAGGTTTGTTTCTTTTAATTAGTCTGCATTCTCCTTTAGAATTATGAGAGTATTGCCATGTAATTAGGTATATTAGGATACTTTATTATTTCAAGGCTTACCTTAAGATAGCCTCCAGATGATACCAGCATTTTACTGTCAGGAGAAAATGAGAGGTCTGTTACCCAGCCACCATGTGTTGGCTCTCCTTCATCTACAGTAACTGGGGAACAGAAGTGAAGTAATGCACCTGTTAAAATGTCCCAAATCTAAAAGAGAGAGAAGATTATGTATATAAATAAACTTAATGGGGAAAAAAGATCTCCAGTAAGGAAAGCTGATTTTTCTGTATTAGAAGTAAAAAAACCTTGTAAATAAACATACTACTGAAGTGACAGAATGATCCAAAAAATGAACTCTCCTCTTACAACTGTATCATATATGGAGGATTCATCACACATGCAGTTCACAGTAGAATTATTAGTCAATCACATGAACCAGTTCCTCAGTATTCATAGACATAAATCTATCAATATGGTTAGAAGCTACTGTCTCATGTGGCAAACTATCTTTGCTCTTTTCAACTCCCCTATGTTCACTACAATACTAATGAATTAGACACGCAGAACACAAACTATGAGAACTCTTTTGTCTCTGAACTGACTATCAATTGAATTATAAAGTAAACAGCAAGGTTAAAGCAGTACCTTTATTTCTCCTTTGTCATCTCCAGTGGCCAATAACTTGTTATTAGGAGAGAAAGTACAACACCGCACACAGGCTTCATGACCTTTCAGCTCATGAAGAACAGATGAACTTTCAAAGCTCCATATCTAAATGGAAAACATTAGAGAAGTGTGAAAAATATAAGTTCAAAACCAATTACGACTTTCTAAAAAGGCATTAGTATTTAAAACTACATAATATTTTTTGTATATATGCATATATGTGTGTGTGTTTATGTATGTATTATACTATAGTCTGTTTTTATTATCTGAATCACACAAGAATGCATTTGCTACAAATTACTGAATCAATTGTGAGTACATTTTTTTTTTCCCCCTTGGAATATACTCCTTAGTGAAACTCATTCCTTCACAAGAAAGTTTAAAGCTGTTCATAGAAAAAGAGTTCATCAATCAACTTAAAGCTATATTTAAAAATGTAACAGGACACTTCAAAAATCTAGTGGGGCAGCCCCAGAATATTAAACAGTTCACTTCTTCCTGCACCTTGCTTCTGAACAGGAATACCAGAAACTATGGACAGCACTTTCACTGGAAGTTTCAGAAATTTTTCTTAATGTAGGTTTCCAAATTAAGAATGTTAGTCTATTAACAAATCAATACAGAGAACTTCACAAAGTGTTCTGCAAAAACTTGTGCATAAAACATGGATTATATTTGTACAGAAGTCATCAGGACAGCCTCTAGTTATATCCAAGAACAATTGTGAATGAGTGTAACACCTTTAGTATAACTTAAATAATCATTAGTTACCTCATAATAAAAAAATATAGCATCCATTTCAGGACAAATCCTTATTTTTTCTCTTTGTACAGAAAGTAACGAACCTTTGCAGTTTTGTCAGCAGAAGTAGATGAAAATTTGCTACCATCAGGTGAAACAGCACAGGAAAGAACAGCACCTTCATGGCAAGCAAAATCTTTTTCTGTGTTTCCAGTAGTGATATTCCAAACCTACCAAATATACAAGAAAAACAGGTTACTTTCATAAAACTGTAAAAAGGTTAACACACCTGCATCTTGCACAACAATATATGAGATAAAACTCAGCTACATGGTTCTAGTATGGCAAACATTTTGCTATACTTACTGGTATAGTTAAAATACATCAAGAATGTAAATCTTACTATGAACAGAAAACACAAAATTGTGTCTTAAAAGTCAGCTTACACTTTAGGATCAATTCAATAAAATGTGTGTCGACACAAAGTGCAGGAAATGCCAAATGTTAGAAGGCAGTAAAATGTATTTTACGTTATTTTATTTACCTTAACAGTTCCATCAAATGACCAAGAAAGAAGTTTTGAATTTTCCAGAAGTCTAAAATCCTTGATTGCTTCCTTGTGCCCTTTCAGAAACACACATTCGCTCAACTGCCAATTCCATACCTAATCATAAAGATGAAATACATTTTAAAAAAAAAATTAATGGCAAACATAAGTTAAGAAGAACGAACTAGCTGATTGACTTTTAAGTCACAGGAATAATAAAAAGTTCTTATGGAGGTGGCAAGTAATTAAAAGGTTAGATATTGAATATATCGATCATAGATGTGCTGAAGATTAAGGACGCCATAGTATTTAATAGTCAACCTATGAAAGAGTTCCCTCTAATACACACATAACCTGATTTTCAAAATCAATCTGATGCTTAAAATTCACGGGTAATTTAAAAAGAAAAAGCAAAACAACAATTTTCTAGGCACCCCAGAAGTTTTGTGTCTTAAACCTTTGATTATTACAACCAATAGACTTCATCACCTGGCAGATCTCATATTTTCCATACTTAATTAACTTTCTTTTATATTTTAGAATGTATTTTTAATGAAATACCATTTTAGTTTGCATTTTTATAACAAAATGACACTTCCATTTTTAATTCAACTATTCACTGAAAACAGAAGAAATGTAATTTTATTTTATAGAAGCTATTAAGCATTAATCTAATTTAAATGGCAATGATTTTATAGTTTTCAAATTAATACGTTTTCTACATCAAAAAAAGAACAGAAAGCAGAGGTGCTCAGATGACAATCCTGGAGGCTTAACTGAGGCACTGTCCACTGGAGGGAGCTGAGGACCCAGAAGAAAAGCTACCCACGTTAGACCTGGAAGAAGGATCTAAAAGCCGATAAACTGATGAGCTGTCTGTAGGTCTTAACTGACCACAGTGATGGCACTCAAGCCAGCTTCAGATCGAAACCAACACCAAAATGGGATGCTGCACAGCTTACATGTATATCAGCAAGCAGGTAGAACTCTAATGCTGGAACAGATTTGATGACCAAAACAGTGCTGAGGACCAGCACTCACATGTGTTTTAGAGGTTTTACTTCAAACCAGCTCAAGTTCGGTTGCGTGGACTGAATGCTCACGTGAGCTGAAGCACATGCCCTAGTTCAGGAATCCGGTCAGCATGCCTGCAACTGCTCTCTGCAGTGCAACCTAAAGCACAAGTAAGCATAAACGACCAGGACATTCACTTCAAAAGTGCGTCCCTGAGGTGAGCTGAAATGCTAATATAGACACACCAAAATGCTTCACCGTAGCCATCTACCTTGCTGAGAGGCAGAGATTTTTAATGTAGTTGAGACTATTTAGTGCAGCCATTCTATTTCTAGCTAGCACTGGACTGGACTAGGTGGACACACCAGCCCACTCGGAGACAGGTCTCTACCTCATTTGTTCAGGCAGTATAAGCAAGCCCACTGACAGACGTACCATATATAGCCAGCTCTGGGTCACATCCCAAACCCTTCAGTTATGCAATCAGAACTATTGAGTTATCTTGCTTGAAAATTATTTTATTTTCACCCATCTTAAAGGACTTGGTGCCTTTCTACCATCCACAGCATTAAAAATAGAAATTGTGTAATACACACTATCATATAAAGTATAGAGGCCACAGTTTCTACAGTCCCTTGCCCCAAGATGGAACAATACACCATACAGTAGTCATTTACATTATCTATAGTATAAAAGATCTTTTTAAATAAACTGTAAGTCAGTCACAACTTTTTAAAATAGTCCTCCAAACCTGTATAACTGAATCATGAGCACTTGAAATGAGAGTCTGACAATCGGATGTAAATCGACAATGCTGCACAGATGTCCTGTAGGCCTCTTGGGACTTCAGAACTTTCCCATCCAACAACTGTAATACCTTTACAATGAAGAATGCAATAGTTATATTTGTTTCACGTACTTGAGGAAAAGGAAAAAAAGAACATGCAAATTCTTTTTAAATTAACACAAGATTGTAAATACATGATTCTCCGTCAATTGACTGGAACAACAAAAAAATTCATATTAGCTTAGTCCTTAGTAAAATGAAATACAGAGCTAAATTATTAGCACTACCTTTAAATTATTGTAATTTAGGCATCACTCACAAATGTAAAAACTTTAAAGTACTATGTTGAAGAGTATTATTGTACAAATCCATTCAAATTACTTTTCTTTAAAAAGCACCAAGAAAGGTGTTTTCCTACCATTTTTAGAATAAAATTTAAGATTTAATACCTTTATTGTTCCACTCTCATGTCCAAAAGCTGCAAATTTAAGATCCTCACTTAAGCAACAGCAGGAAATGGTGGATTCTTGAGCTGCTGTCTGCATAATAACACTGTCTGTATTTCCATTGATAAGCTGCAAGATAGGAAGTTACGTTATTACAGTATTTTTAAATTTAGACTTAAATAAATTACAATACAGAGCTAACAATGATGAAGAGAACAGTGTACCAACTTCAAACTTCGAATTATAAGGATCAGTTACTTTCATAAGCCAATTGCTTTGAAGGTCAGTGTAACCTTCAGAATGCTCTCTGAACAGGACAAGTTTGCAGAAGGAAACACACCTCAGTATTAGAAGGCTTTTTAAAGTTTGTTTAACTACAGAAAACAGTAACACAAAATGCTACTCCCAAATTTCAAAAGCCATACAGTGAGCTCCAAGCTCAAGTCTACCTTACCAGTGAGATTTTACAGCTCATGCCAAATGCAGCATAAAATACTTTAAGTGCATCCTTTAAGCATGACTTTAAACTTATTAGCACATACAATATACCAAATCTCAACTCAGTATTGCCCTCAAATCCATTCCCTGGGCGGGGAGATTGATCTTTAGAATACAATGATTTACAAAGTTTAAGTTTAGAAAGCCAGCAGCGTGAAGTGTTTAAAAATGAACATACTGCACATCAAAAAGTGACTAGGACCCCAATTCTCAGAAATTAAAAATTACGAAGGGCAAAACATCACAGTTGCAAGAAAAACTACCATTAGAGTTGTGATAGCAGAGATATGCTGTTAAATTATAGTCCACACGCTTAACTACAATTTGTCTTTTCAGTCAATTTCTCTTCTTGCCAAGGGTGAAAAAAATCTATTCTCTTTCTACAATGGAGTCTTCTCTCATAACTGCTCCTCTAGAGGATGTCAGAATATTGTATTTAGGGCAGAAAATCTAAGCACCATCTTTCTCTAGGAAATGGTTCAAGTAAAGTTACAACAGAAATATGTTAATCATAAATAAATAGATCAGGTCTACTAATTCAAATGAGAGCCTACACCATTACATAATAGTCGCTACAGATTTTTCAATTCAGGAAGATTAAAAAGTAGCAATTATCCTAAACTGCTCCCCATACATAAATAGGTATAACTCCATTCGCTGTGGTTTCTCACATCTCTTCACTGCAACAGATCCAGCTTCTCTTTTCTCACATATTATTTGTTCAAATAAATTTTAGTTTCAATATCGACTGCCTTCTGTTGGCTCAAAGTCTAATATCATTTTATTGCCAAGGCCTCATTGGAGACATTTTAGCTATTTCTACATCTATATTCCCCACTATTCAAATATCATCACCATTCCACTTAAGGTTTTTTTAACAGGATTTTTAAGTAGAGTAAGAAATGGCTAATTTGTTGACAGGCCAGACAAAAGAAGGAGGATGGAAAACAATCAGGAAGAGAGAAATGGGAAGTACAGAAGAACAACAGTTTCTGCAAAGGAAGCTCTCATTCTAGTAGCAGCCTAGGAAAAGCTGAGCATCCCTAAGGCCTAGAAATAAAGGCAATGGTTGTGCTGATTAACCAGGATTACATAGTTTACGTGTTTGCCTTCAGCCAAATTAGGAGAAAGGACATGACCCTACACAAAAAGATTATCTGCACAGTGTCCCTCAGTTCAGGGCAGCAGAATCTATCCCAATACTCACCTACCTATACATCCAGCAATAAGAATTCACAGCTTTCACAGTGCAAAACAAAGGTTCGCTCCTATTCAGATGCTGCTTTGGGCTAAACATCTGAAATAGCTACCCCATGGCCAAAGGTATGGCATGGTCCACAGTAATAAGAGTGT
The DNA here is from genome assembly GCF_964289735.1 of Phaethon aethereus. Classification (NCBI taxonomy): domain Eukaryota; kingdom Metazoa; phylum Chordata; class Aves; order Phaethontiformes; family Phaethontidae; genus Phaethon; species Phaethon aethereus. The sequence goes on along the minus strand of NC_138575.1, from coordinate 53,991,108 downwards.
ATCCTCTATTAATATCTTCTTCAGGACATAAAAGACCCCATGCTCTCCTAAGGAGAGAGGCCAACTTGGGCTCACACCTTTCATTCCCCCAATTTGAGATGATGCCTTCAGCTATTCCACAGTAGTTCTGATGCATTACATACATATGCTGTGTAACACCTAGTCTATACATGCTGCACACATTACACATTGTTGTGCACAGCTAAGCCACTTAGAGGGCCCACAGTCGCCCCGGTCGTGAAGACAAAACAGTTTTGTTCCCCTGCATCCAGCTTCAGTTTCAACATCAGTGTGGAAATTTCCCCTCAAATTTCATTTTTTGCTTACTAAACTAGGCAGAGTTTCTAGATACAAAAATGTTACCATACATTAAGATCATTACTGACCGTCTGCTACAGATTCAACTGCTGAAAGCCACGAACAAGCAGTTCTTTCAGTACTTCCTCAGTTTCCTACTGAGATTTGCAGGTAACATTCAAATGTACTAACATATTGAGAAATACAGCTTACTTGTAAATGCTTCTGATTGTAAATTGCTAAAATCATCACTTCACCATTGTGAAATACAACATCTAGTTCACTTTTTAGAACAGCATCAGAAGACTTGCACACCTTCTTTGTTTCCCAAATCTGTTGAAGAACACAGTATTTCATTAGTTTTATTAAAGGACAAGACATAAAACTTGCTGAAGTACCTGTAAAACAAAGTCTTATAAACTTGCAAGCAACACAGATTTTTTAAATCAGTGAAAATTATGCTTTTGTTATTTTTATTTACTGGGGAAGGTTGTGCAATTACTATAGTGATTCCAACAGATGAAACAGAACTAATCTTTTCTAGGCTGTCTTGTAGACTCCCCCATGTTTGGAGTCATAGCTATAAAGTCCGTAATTTTCTAATCCAAAGACGAGCGTTCAAATCCAATTACAAAAAATACCAAGTACAGATTTTTATACTTCAATTGCTTTCAAAATTTCAAGAACAAGTGTGTTAACTTGGGAGAAAAGGAAAGGTTACTTTGGCAAACTATAGTTCTACTTTCACAGGTTTTAATGAGGCATTACAATTATAGATATCTATCGTAAATATTAACATGCAAATATATCTAACAATGAAAGTAGTATCACGTCTGCTAGGATCCTCAAAAAAAACTTCATAATTCCCAATTCAGATAAAATCCAGAACAAAATAGAAGGTTACAATTACTCTTGAACAGCCACTGGACTTAAAAAAATCACATAGATATACAGTAAATTTAAATATACAGTAAATAAAGTTAAAAAGCCAGCCCATGTAATAATTTTAATCATGTAAGTGTAATTTATACAATTTAATATAACAACACACTCTATTAAAATAAACATAAAATTATAAATCTAAGTAATTTTATATTTTATAACAAATATTGAAATTGATATTGGGTATAAACATACATAAATACAAAATACATAATATAACTATATTATGTATATATTACAAATACTTTTACAATAAACAATTCCTTAAATGAGTAATTTAATAACATGTACATTAACATTTTTCAAAAAAGAAAGACGTCATCTTACACGTATTGTCTGGTCATCAGATGATGTCAGAAATAAAGATCCATCTGGTGAAAACGTCACACAGTGAACCCAGCTCATGTGTCCCCTGCAATATGCTACTTTTGATAAAGATTTAATATTCCATAACTACAATAAAAATATGAAAGAAGACCTCAAATTTATTTAGATTGCATTTATAGGGAAAACAGTGCAAAACAAGAAGCAGTATACTTAATTACTATTTCTTCTAGTATTTTCTTACTTCTCATTCTGAAATCAGATGTAACAAGAACTGTGCCTGCTTATCCCATTGATAAGAGATATTGAATCCGCAGCCTCTTTGACTGCTATAATTTTAAAAGATAAGGGGAAAAAAAAAGGAAAGAAAAAAAAAAATCACTTCACAGTATAAAAAAAAAATACAAGTTCAACTTGACCATGTAGATTAAAAAACAAAAAAAACCCCAAACAACAACAAACCCAAAACTGATACTTGTACAGGCTTATTCTAGCCATGCTAGTCCCAAAGTTATTCTAGCTATTTCATTCCCTTTTAGCGAGTTGCTGCATTCTGGAGCGGCATATAGAAGGAGAGAGCATCTGGTTTGTTTTGAATTAAGCAATACTCCTGAGAGTGATAACAGTAACTTTAAATAAATTTAGAAGACTATTCTTTTTATGTAAACATGAGTTCCATTGTCCAAAATGAATGTATAACTTTAAAACATTATTTCCCAATTGATACTTTACGTTTCAGAAGCAAATGAAAATTAAAAAGAATAAGCACATTGAAAGGCTGCTAAAATAGCTACATTTTGTTTTACCTCTGCATACAAGACATTATTAAGACAAATGTAACATTTTATATTACAAATATTCTTTCCTGGTATACTGTAGCAAAGACAATCACTTACCTCAACAGAACAGTGAGACAAAGCAACTGCTACTAACTCATCACCAGGACAAAAGTCACAGTATTGGATTGTACTGTGATGACTTATGATGACTTGCGTTAACAAATCACATGTTTTAACATCAAAAAGCTGTGAACACATAATTATAACAGTTATCATCAGTTCGTATGACTTCCCTTTAGACAAATAGCTTATATGCTCAATAGTGTACATTCTTGAATTTAGAAGGTATTTCTCTCAGTCGACAGGTTTGTTGCCCCCATATATTCTACTTTACAGACACTTGAAACAATGGACCTGAAACATCCTAATGGCCTAGAATTTTATCTTTAATTATAATTTCTAACTACCTGATCTGTAAGGTCCCTTCCAACACAAACCATTCTAGGATTCTGCGATTCTATACCTCAAAAAAATTATTGCAGTGAAGTACTTACCAAAAGCTTATTTTTGGCTACCACCAAAATCATGTCACCATTTCTGGACCAAGAGCAACACTTTACTAAGACCTCCACATCATCTAGTTGCTCATCTGCATTTCTGAAGAAATCTTTTATCTCAATGCTTTTCAGTTCATTTGCTGAGCGTGCTTCCCAAAGCTGCAATAAAAAGTACAGGAAATACACAAAACCTCTTTTTACCAATGTGGATAGAGGGCAGGGAGAGCTAACTCCCAATCACTTCTAGGAAAGAGGAAGGCAGGGCGTAGAATACAAAAAAGCCTTTGCTACTTTCCCCCGTCAAGAAATAGCATTAGAATATTCACAAACCCAGACAGTTTAGACTGAAAGAAAGGAAGAAAAAACAACCAACCAACAAAACAAAGGGGAAAAAAAACCCAAGAACAAAAACAACAAAAAAGAGGATTATACTGTAGCAGAACACTCTCCCTGAGTTTTTCCCTCATATCATTCCAGCTACAACACTGTCTCTCAATAGAATAAAAACAAAAATAGTATCTGCTCTGCAACTCTATCAAAGGTCCACTCACCCTAAGAAATCTGTTGTACATCTAACTTTGCACTCTAATTTCATTGAGGGACCTGCCAAAAATCTACTGAATATTTCTGTTCCCTCCACTACAATTTTCCTTCTGAATGACAACAGCTACAGCAACCCTTCTTTCCTGATTTAGCAACTCTATAGAAAGGTAACAGTGTTTTAAGAATTGCAGTTCTGAAACAGCATAGTTCTGTTGCAACCAAAGGCAATAAAAAGAATACTTACATTCTGAGGAAAAACAAACATGTCTCAATTCTCTACTAGTGCATACATGAAAAAAGGCATATAGAAATTGCTTTTAACTTTTATGTCTACTGATGACTCATTTTCAGACATGACAGAACTTTCACTTAATCTAAAAACTTTTTACTTTGTTTTTTTTAAACAAGTTTCACTCCCCTCCACCAAGTTTTCTTAAAGTACATTAAGGACATTAAGTACATTTGTGAAAAGTAAAGGATTCAAAATGAGGCTAGCTAGGATTTATTTAAAATGACAGGCACTTTTTTTTCGTGGTATTGGACAAGTAATTTAAAACTCTTGCATTAAAAATGGGACCAATAAAAAACTGTTTCAGGACTTAATTCATTAAAACTGACCATGCAGACACAAAGTTTCCTTATACATATTTTGCATTTTGTACAAAAAATAACCATCATCAAAACAAACAGTTGATTTAAAAATACATTGTGTACCTTTACTGTTCCATCTGTTGAGCAGCTAGCAACATATTCATCATTTGGTGAAAATCTACAGTGATTGACAGAATTTACATGACCCATCATTGTATTTCTACAATACTTTTTGTTCAAATCCCAAAGCTGCATGAGAAATAAACATATAAATATCATTATATTTATGAATTATTCAAAGACAGATTGTTCACGTTCTTCTCATGCAATGGCAACCAAAACCTCTATTTTTTTTTTTAATTAGTTTTACACACATGCTCATTAACTTGATGCTATGCCCTGAGGCTACCCCACAATTTAACTCCATCTGCTAACTTGCATGAAAACTATTAACATCAGCATTACATAGAACTAGTTAAACTTTCTGTACAGTGCAGACAAGGCCCTTAAACAGCACAAAGCTACTGAAAGTTCTTCCTCAGTCTGAGGAAAGTTTCCTCTTGCTTCTTTCCCTTTCACCTTTGAAGTTCAGAATAATGTAGTTTGCACATAATAACAAAAATGTAACACCTCATGTTAGTCTTGGACAGTCTGAATATCACCCTTGCCACATCCATACTAACAAACTTAAAAAAACATTCCATATGTGGTTTTTTTTTGTTTAGGGGTCCTCCTCCCCACCCCTCTCACACACACTGTTTTCCAAGCCTATAGCCCACACTTCTCTTCTCCGTTTCCAAAATCCACTTTCCCTTCCTCCTATATAAAAAACAAAAATCATGCATTTGAGTGTTTAAGTGAGAGCCCAAAACTAGAACAGCCACTCGTATTGTGTTCTCTGGAAAAAATCAGGCCCTGTTAATTATTGCGCATACTTCAGTTCTGTTATTCATTACTCACAAGAGTGTCAAACACTATCTAAAATCTTAACCACATTTACAATAGTCATTTTAAACAAGTCCCTTCTAAATCTACCTGTCCCAAGGTGTCAGTCTCAGACAGCAAATGCATCTCCTAAGACATCCAGGAGGTCAGCAGGAAAGCCTCCTCTTTCCACCTTGACACCAGACCATAAGTTTATTTTACCTCCAGTTTGCACAAGCACAAGCTCTTGCAAGAATTCTTCAGATGAGACTTCACATTACAATTAAAACACCTCACATCCTGCTGGCTACAGCTGGAAGAGACAGGCGTCCCCCCACTAACAATCTCACTCCTTGCTGTCTACTCCCAGCAGTTCTCTTGCACTGGAACTGGGCAACAGAACCACTACAGGGAACTGAACGAGCAGAAAACCAATCCCACCAAACAGAGGTTTTTGTCAAGTTGACTCCTTGAACCATACCACTGTAGAATGTGATCAGCACATGCACTGCAACAAAGGCAAGAATATACAGCCAGGGCAGCAGGACCATCATCTCCGGTGCCACTTAGCTGTATGATTTGCTTAGTTGTACTGTGAAATTGCACTCTTATTTGTCACATTTGTCTTACTCGATTCTTCTGTCTTCCTCCTTCCCTCAGATGCAGACTTCAGTTGCTAGGTTTCTGTTCTTCCTGTGTATACACACAGCCTCCCAATCTGAACAGTGCCAAGTGGTTAACCTCTTGCTTTGATTATTGTTATTTTTTTGGCTTCCACCTTCATTTCTTTACTACGCCCTATCTATTTAATTAAAAATGTACCTGATAGAATTCCATAATGTTGGGTTTTTTTAAATATTCCAGCATCCATATTTTTACATTATTAACATTTTCAATCCTGAATTTCTGCCTTTTTCTTATGCTGTTTTTAATCAGGTATTTCACTCCCCTACTCTCCCATTCCCATCCCACCCTCTAAACGTCTTGCCAAAGCCCTCACCTTCATGCTCTACCAATAGAGGACTTGCTCATTTTTCACTGAGCATAAACACTCCTTCTGTTCTGCTTTCTTGAAATCCGATTACAGAGCTGCAGTCAGTACTCCTAATCTGTTGCCATCTCTCTTCTACCAGGCTCATTAAAAAAACCCGTAATTTATAGTGTTTAAATACATGTATACATCAATAATTATCCTGTTATGATAAGCAGCATGAGCATAATGTCAACCTTTTCCACTTACTTTGATGAAAGTGTCATTTGAGCAGGTGGCTAAAAGATACTGACCACTTCTGTTATTGAACTGGCAGCAATTGACCTGCTCTGAGTGTTCTTCATACACACACCTACACTGGCCTGTTCTTGAATTCCAGATCTAGACAGAATTGAAGAATGAAAAGGACTTTTAAATATATTTAAAGTACTTAATTTAAAAAAACCAAAATCTGTAAACTACGCTGAAATACAGATAAAGCCCTAAAACATTCTTAACACATGAAAAATGTTTTGAAGGTAAAGGGAAAGCTTATATCTTTACAATTAGAAACAGAAGTTATGAGGATAAAGGTCATAATTCAGATTAGAATATGATAAATACTGGAATTTCACCAAGGTTTTACTATAATACTGAGGAATTAAAAATTCCAAATAATTCATATGAAACAGAAAATAAAAGTATTATGGATACATTCATCTCATGTTATGGACAGGATTGGACTTACACATTATGTTCTACTTAAAAGAATCATCTGATAATACAAACAAAATCAGGGGTATGATGTTAACATTAAGCTTCTTTTACATTATGTAACAAGTGAGGCTTTTCTGTTTGTCTGTTAAGTAGTGAATTACCCACATAAGATTTAAGACAGTTAAAAAATCTCTTAGTCTTAAGAATCTGCTCTACCCGAGTTGGTTAAAACTGAAGTCAGAATTATTAATTTGAAAAAAAAAAAAATTGTTCTCCTTTTCCTTACCTTCACTTTTTTATCAGCTGAACAAGTTGCTACAAATTCACCATCTGCAGAGAAAGCGCAACAAAGTATTTCGTCATCATGAGCACTTATCTCCAGGAGTCTCTCTCCACTTTCTGCTTTAAACACCTAAAACAATAAACAATAAAGTCATATAACTAGCATACACTTTTAACACACAAATATAAGTTTGCTTTCTCTCAAACAGCTCTCTTTATATAAGCTCTTCATAAAATTGGTTTACTTTTGAAAGCATTTATAATTTCAGGGAAAATAACATAATTATAAAAATATTTTATTTGACCTTCAATTGTGTAAGGATGAGAGATGGGGAGAGAAATAGTGATGGGGAGAAATAGTGAAAACTGATTTTAAAAAAGATTTCTGTATCCAATGTGTTTCATTGCATGTAATGACATTTTTCTAAATGTCATTCAAAGTAATGACTTTTTCTACCCTCACTCTTCAAGCATAAATCCATGTCCTTTATCAGTTTTTTTTAATAGTAACTGCAAAACACTATCTATTAACAAATTCTAAACTATTCTTAAAACTACAAATTCCAGGGTTTTTTATATATGTGATATATTTCTGTGGAAAGTAAGAATTTCAGCAGCAATTAACGATTTAGGGAACAAAGAAAAAAGTAGTAGTGAAAAGTCAAACAGGATGACACAAGTCTCAGTCTTAAGCTAATCAAAGGCAATAAAATGACAGTTGGGGAAAAGTGTCATATATTAATCAATTTCCCAAAATTCTGGGATTTAACTTTACAATGAAGGTGGAGAGGGAAAGAACTTTTTCCTTCTTAGGTTACATACTGTAAATTATTAAAACAAATCACAAGGTATTCTTTACAGCAGCATTCAAGATACTACAATTGTGAAGTCTCCAATTTCTCCTTTACTTTTTCTTTGCATGGGAGTACCAATGACAATGAAATGGTTTTATATTTGTTCGAATAAGAACATAAATACTGAAGTAACAGGAAATCTACAGTTACAGTAAATTCTGTAGAATATCTGTTCTTAATCTAGCAATAATCATCTTTTTATTTTACAGAAACAGTAAAAGTAGCCTCAAAAGCTTAGGCCACTATTAGAAAAAACATGAATAAATTAAAAGTTAAACAACTGAAAAAAGGATTATTGCTAATTTTCCTATTACTTCTTCAACAAACATTTAATTTAAATGCAATCACAATCCACAGATTTTACTTTTTTTTTTGCATAGAAAATGAAGAGAAAAATAAGCAATCTGCAGTCTCAATAAGGTTATTAAGTACAGAAGCCCAGCACAGTAACTTCAGCACAGCATAAAATGAGTACATCCACTAGGCATCTCCTTAAGTGGATGTCATGATTACAACATTGGGAAGCCAGCAAATAAAATAAATAAAAACACAATAACAACACATTAAGTAGCCAAATGAACAGCAACTAAGCACCACTAATATTATTACTTTAGTACTCAACTTATCAAGCATCCAAAACAATACCAAAGGCTTGCAGAAAAGTTGTTCTTTTCCCTTACCTTTGGCTGCCTGGAATATGGGTACTTTACCAGGTTACTGGCTGGCTGGCTAGTTTTCTTGAGAGCTGGCTGGCTCCCCTCCAGGCAGACTGCTGGCAAATTTATATTAGTCACTTTCCTCTCTGTCTCCCCTAATTCACTTCCTAAGCACTTTGGGCCCGTTTCCAATCTAATACTGTCCTTAACTTCAGGGGTTCATTTTTCTCCCAAGATTTATTTAATTAGTAAATACTTTTATGCAAAAGAAACACCAAGGTAGCATAATGTCCATTACCATTCCATAGAAATAGTAAAGCTGTAACTAAAACATCTTACTGTTTCTCAGTTATGTAGAAGGTCTAGTGTGACTGGAAATAACATTTTTGCAAACAAATACTCAATATACTTAGGTGCCTTACTTAAACTGTGAGCTCTTCTGTAGCATCTCACATTCACGTATTACAACAGTAAGGGTATAAACCCTGAAATCACAGTTTAGCTTTTGAACTAGAAGCTTGAACTTGAACTATTCTAAACATGCAACTTGATGTCTGTGTAATAATACATAAATAATACCTAAAATTCTTTTCAATCTTTTCTCTCCAATGTGTCCTAGACCCCTAATACCTCCACATAATAGCAAAAGAAAAGTGACGGGACCGTTAACAAATGTTATCAAAATGGTACACAGCATCTCTTTTCACTCATGCATAGACATCTTACCTGAAGTGTTTTATCAGCTCCACATGATGCTATTCTTTGCCTATCCTTAGAAAAGCAGGCATGGTAAACTGCATCTCTGTGTGGACGAACAACCAGACGGTAGAGGTTTTTCAAGGATTTTTTATTTCTACAGGGTAAGACAGTTCATTTTAGATGAGTAGGATTTCTTAGTGCCTTTTTATTATTCAATTCCTCTATAAAAAGCTAACACTTTTTCTCACATCTCGAGCAGCAAGCTTTACAACAAACCAACCAACAAACCAACCCACTGTACCTCACTTCTCAGCCTTTACACTGAAGTAATAAGGAAAACACAAATTCCAACCTTCACTCAGAGTTTTTATTGCCCTCCAATAGTTACAGCTTAGAGATCAAGAAAGATAATATGTGCCTGAGAAATTAACATGCTACTTCATGGGCAAAGCTGTTGCACTGCAAGACACAGCCTTCCTAATGACATTTTTATGATCTGATATATGCTATCTCCAAATATAAATTTCTTCCTGAGAATTCTTGTTCTCCTGCAGGTTCCTTTTCAAGCTTACTCAAAAACACTTATAAATTTGCTTAGATTTTAGTAAATTTACTGAATTTTCATAGCAATGGTTCAATTCTTATCACTAGACATTTAAATAAATTCTATGACTATCACTGCAGTTCAGTCAGAGATTAAGTACAGAATCTAACACACCTTAGATGACTCTTGCCTCACTTTAAGAAAAACTTGGGATTAGTAGCAATCATAACCATCCTGTTTAGCCAGATCTTAATACAGAAAGTTGTCACTGTAATAAGATGATTTTTGGTGATGAATAGGTTGTTACAAGATTAATTCTTTTTTTAGAGTCAAAATGAATCAACATACTTCAAGTTTTTATCTTTACCAGTTTCAGTCTTCATGCTTAGCATTTAAGTAATGTGTAAAACATCTCAAACAAAGCAGCTGCACTTTAGAATGAAAGCAATTTTTCACTGCAAAATACTGACTCATCTAAGCCAACTTTTTTTTTTTCATATTTTAATAAAGCTAAAATTGATGGTCAAGAGAAAAATGTATTCACCTACATATCCTACAAACCAGTTTTAGAATCATCCCCTAGGATAGGAGACAAAAACATCAGTCTCTCTTCTGTTGATTTCAGCCCTGTTCTTCAGCGTAAGTCTCCCACACCCATATGAAAGCCCTGAACTACTTGGAGATTGACACTTCTGAATTGTGCAACTTGCAAGCATTTTTATTAGAATTCCATTAGCTATACAAAATAAAATAACCAAATATTCAAAAACCTGAATTCAAGTATACCTGGATTAACCTGCCTAGTTATTACCACAATTACCTGATACGGAGTCATTATGTTTTGTAACCACCAAGTACTGCAGATACCAGAACAAAAAACATCAAATAGAAGAATCTAACAGAGACAGTTACATGGTCAGATGACTACCGGACTATGCTGAAAAAATATTTAGATATGTATGTTTTTTCTTTTAACAACTTCCAAAAATATGAAAACAGCAAAAAAATTGTTTAAATAGGAGAGATTTCAAGACTGGGTAGAGATTATAAGGCCTTTTAGTATTTCCCATCTCATCACTTTCAAAAACTTTGCTAGTTAACACAAATGCTAAGAAATATATGATAGAAAACATAAAACCCTACTGTACCATACCCAATATTTGCACTACAATTCTAACTTTAAAAAAAAGTATTTAAAGAAGTTTCAAAGTATCTTATTTTCATCTTTGTATAGTTATTCAAAAGGAACAATCATTAAGTACAGAGGTAAATATCTTCCACTATTTATTTCTATGTAATTGTCACTAATTTGTGGCCTTAACATATACAGAGTTCCCCTCCTCCCACAAGTTCTTGAAAATTATTTCACTTTCTTTCCCCAGAAAAAACACAGCAGCTCTTGAAAAGGTATTTATATTAGCCATATAACGTATTTAGCTGTACATTAAATTATTTTCTTGGATCAAGGGATCAGCAGATAGGCTGCAGCTACTTACATCCATTCCAAATAAAATGCTCCTGTTTCTCTTTGAGCATGTAGCTTGGCTTGTTGATACACCTCTGATGTCTCTGGTCGGCAAAGACCTAGTTGTATAATGTCAGGAAATGGCTGCCGTCCAAGAAGGTGCCCATTTAAAGACAGAAATTCCTGGAAGTTCTCACGTACTGTGCTATCCTATGTACAGAACAAATAATATTTGATAACACAGAAAGTGCATTTTTTTCTTAAGTGCCCTTTGCTTCTTTAATTTTCTCTACAGCTAATATTCTTACAGAGGCACTTAGTTTTATTTTTCTGTTTAGTTCTATTAGCAAGTACGTATGATAGACTGAAATATTTCATTATCCTATTCAGGAAAGCATATTATCCCTGTTTTTCAAATAAAGGATATGGGCAACAGTGCTTTACTCAATAAGCAGTCAATGTGAAATATCAGAAAGACTATTCCAAGTGGCCAACAAAATGCTGCACCGCGTCAAAAGCAGAGTACCATATGTACCTTCCATTAGCTATTGTTCACACCTTAGTTATTGAGTTCCATGGTCAATTATTTAGGCACACACTGAAGTTACAACTAAAACTGAAAACTAAGTTTTCTTCATTTTTCTCTTCTCCAAGTTTAACTTGGTACTGGATTTATATTTCAGCTTTTTTAAGCTTTCACTATATCTCCCATATATACATAAAAGCCACAAAATACAATTAAACATGGAGAAATATATTTGGAACAGACTGATCATTTACCTTTCAGTATCATACCTTTTGATCCAGGATTGAGCTATATTCTACATATTCATGAATCAGATGAGCAGGCCCTACCAATTCAGTTTTAGCTTTAATCCAATCTAGAGAAAACATAAGACCACAGAGTTCCTACAAGAAATACAAATTTAAGTTTAGAGCACGAGTTCCACAACAGAATCTACTTAACAGGAAAAAGAAAAGCACAAGAAATACATTAGGTATTTAATGTGTTTTGGTACAATTGTCTCCAGTTAAAAATTTAGGCAATTTCCTATTTCCAGCATCTAACTTGATTAGGTATGAAAACTCTGGGTATAGAAGGCTAAGAAGGCTTTGCATTTGTTTTAATGCAAAGGACTGCTCTTTGATACAGCTAGTCAGAGAAGGGATAGGGGTACAAAGCAAATCTTGACTTTTGTCACAAGACCTGGTTTAAGATACAACTCTGAAAAAGCTTCTTGTAGTCCAGTGTGGCAAAGATCACTCTGCTAATAGTAATTTGTTGTTCTTCCTAACAAATGAATTTCAAGGAAAGCAAAAAAAATCTCTTATAGTTGCCTCTAACTTAAAAATGAAAAAGCTACTTAAGAGGCAATCAGAAACTGCAAATAGAATTAACAGAATAGAATAGAGCAGAATATTTCAGTTGGAAGGGACCTACAATGACCATCTGGTCCAACTGCCTGACCAATTCAGGACTGACCAAAAGTGAAAGCATGTTATTAAGGGCATTGTCCAAATGCCTCTTAAACACTGACAGGTACGGGGCATTGACCACCTCTCTAGGAACCCTGTTCCAGTGTTTGACCACCCTCCTGGTAAAGAAATGCTTCCTTAATGTCGAGACTAACACTCCCTGCCCCAGCACAGCTTTGCGCCATTCCCACATGTCCTATCACTGGATACCAGGGAGAAAAGACCAGAACCTCCCTCTCCACTTCCCCCTCCTCAGGAAGCTGTAGAGAGCAATGAGGTCACCCCTCAGCCTCCTTTCATCGAAACTAAAGTCCTTAGCCTTAGTCCTCATAGGACATGTCTGGTGCTGTTGGGTTGACAGTTGGACTTGATGACTAAAGGTCTTTTCCAAACTACTGATTCTATGATATTATGTCTTCCAGTCTTTTCACCAGCTTTGGTGCCCTCCTCTGGACACATTCGAGTATCTTAACAGCCTTAAACTGTGGGGACCAGAACTTCACACAATACTCAAGGTGAGGCTGCACGAATACTGAATACAGCAGGATAACCACCTCTTTTGACCATCTGGTTCTGTTGTGTTTGGTGCACCCCAGGATGCTGTTTGCCCACCTGGCTGCCAGGGCACACTGCTGACTCAAATTGAGCCTGCTGTCAATCAGCATGCCCAGACCGCGTTCTGCAGGGCCGTTCTCCAGCCGCTCGCTCCTCTCCCAAGTTATGCTTGCGCTCAGCATTATTCTGTCCTTGGTGCAGAATCCAGCATTTGGACTTGTTAAATTTCATCATTGCCCAATGCTCCAATCTATCTAGATCCCTCTGCAAGGCCTCTTGTCCCTCTAGAGGGTCAACAGCATCTCCCAGTTTGGCATCATCAGCAAACTTGCTAATGGTGCATTCAACTCCTACATCCAGATCAATATATTGAACAGAACTGGCCCTAGAATTGAACCCTGAGGAACACCACTGCTGACTAGTCACCAGCCAGACATAGCCCCATTTGCTACAATCCCGCTGAGCCCTGCCATTCAGCCAGTTCTTCAGGCAGCGCACAATGAACACGCTCATCCCACAGCTGGACAACAACAAGGAGGATGCCGTAAGGGACAGTATCAAAAGCCTTATTAAAATCCAAGAAAACTACATCCACTGCCTTCCCTTCACTGGGTGACCTTGTCATAGACGGATATCAAATTAGTTAAACAGGACTTTCCCTTTGCGAAGCCATGCTGACTGTGCCAGATGATTACATTATTCTTTAAACGCTTTTCAACACTACCCAGTATAATCTTCTCCGTAATTTTTCCAGGAACTGAGGTTAGTAGTTCCCTGGGTCTTCCCTCACACCCTTCTTGTAAACTGGAATAACACTGGGTACCTTCCAGTCAGCAGGGACTCCCCAGACTCCCAAGACCTATGGCAGATCCTGTCATAACACCTGCTAGCCCCTTCAGTACTCTGGGATAAATCCCACCAGGCCCCATAGACCTGTGAACACTCAGCTGATACAGCTGGTCCCTTACAATTTCAGTGTCCACAAATGGAAAGTCACTTTTCCCACATCCGTAGTCCTTTGACTCAGGGGACCAGGCAGCCCAAGGTCTGTCGGTATTATTAAAGATGGAGGCAAAAAAATCATTGAATGCCTCTACTTTTCTTTCATCCCTATTAGTAAGATGGCCATCTTCAACAAGTATCAGTCCAATGTTTTCTTTAGATCTCCTCTTGCTATTAATTTCCTTTAAAAAGTCCTTCTTGTTAAAAAAAACCCATACTTGCTAGGATCAGAAAAACTGCTTAGAGACAACACTGCACAGGCTCAAAATATATTCCAATTTAAAATCAGTAAATACTGCAAGGATTAAAAGATCACCATGGTTAAACAGAAAAAGAATACCTCCTGTCTTTATTAGCCTTCCAACAAATAGAAATCATGTCTGAATAATGAGAAATAAGCAACATAAAGAGCGTAAGCTCTGGGAAGCATACAGTCATAATGAGAACTCTGAGAAGCTGATTCTACAAAAGGTGGAAAGGCTAAAAATAAAAACATTTTTCCAATACATTGAAATTAACGAGACTGAGATAATGAAATAAGTATGATCCAAAAAATGTAGATTTGTAGCCCACACAATTACGAAGGTTCCTCTAAGATACAAGTACCCAAAGTGTATTTTATATAATGATTCAGATGAACCGCCTCAGAAGAGGTTCAACTGAAAAGGTTTGAGTACATGTGAAATAAAGCAATTAGCAACCAGGACCAAATGCTATTCAAGGCAAAAATTCTAAAAGACATTCAAGTGAAACTACTGAAGTATTAATCTTGCTGCACAATTTGCATCTTGTACTAGCTCAGTACCCAAAGAACAGTAGGTGGCAAAAATGACAGCAATTTTTAAAGGCACCAGGGCAATCCTGGAAACAAGAGGTTTGTCCATCTAACTCTTGCTAGGTTTTTTTATGGCTGTTGAAATCTGATAATACAGAGAATGAACTTTCACACATAAATCAGTGTAACATAAGAGGAAAAAACTGACAAGACTTCTGTAGAAAAAAAGTAACTACTCCAATCGAACTCTCTGAAAAAAAAAATCAATTGACTTGTATTATCATAAAATAAAGTGAGCCTGGGTTTTCAAAAAAGTTTAGCAAATATTTCTTATCAAAGGTTCTTCAAAAGGAACAGAAAAACAGAAGCTACTATGATACAAAATATTCTCAAGAAGTGGTTGAAAAGACAAGATTCCAAGGGTAGAAATAAAGTAGTTTTCATAGCAGATAGCGATTATCAGTGGAATCCCTAAGGGACTCTGTGTTGAGCGTTTACCTATCTGCACAGAAGCCTGGGAGAAGAGAGGTTCAAGTGGGAAAAAGCCTGGGGGGAAAGGCATGGGTAAGGGTGCGTCGAGAAGGGAAAGACAGGACACTAGTCAGAACTCACCTTCTGCATGTTGGCACCAGCCATGTGATATGCTAGAAAGTTATACCAGTACATGCAATCCTCTTGAGATGGAACAGGTGTATTAAGTTTGTAATATTTCTTGTACTGATTTACTATGTTTTTATGTAGCTCCTACAATACGAATCAAAACATGCTTTCAGTTAATACTATACCAAGGTATGGACTGGTTTCAGTATTGAGGAATTACAATTATATTATTAATACTATATTTTATATAGTATTGAGGAATAATGTTATTATTTCTGAATCATAATACGTCAACAAAAGAAATAAGAAAAGCTTACCTTCCAAAACTGTACACTTAACCTAATTTATTGCTTAAAACTTCTCCAGAAACATTCTATGGATATTAAAAGACAGAAAAGCAAGCTGTTAACCTTACTTCTTAGGTTGAGAACAGCTATCAAATCACTCTTCACATTAAATGTAGGTAGCCAAAAAAAAGGACCCTTATGTATGTAGATCTAAAGCAAGTCTAAAAACTTGCGTTTTCTTACTATCTACTCTTTCTGGCCCGTCCTTGAGAACTGATAAATTTACTCAGCCCAACTTACAGGTCCTCTCCCTGCAAGTATTGCCTTAAATTGAAAAAAAAGGAGTAAAAAGCACTTCTCTGTATTAAAGAAGAAATTCCTATTGTGGTAGGGTCTTGATGCCTTTGGAATTGTCAGTGGAACATTCCATGTCTTCCTAGAAATGTCCTTGACAGAGATATAATGGATATAGAGTCTTCTCTCAGTTTAGTTTCTTATCTCCAAATGGAACCAATCATGAAATCACTCCACAGTTTCAAGTAGAAAACAACTGGGTTTAATTAGTTTAGCTTCATTGTGGACCTATTCTATCAAACTACCCTGGATACTATTTAACAAAGGAACATTTTCTGAAGAATGCCCAGCTTTGGAGAGTAAAGTTTAAAGTAAGTAGATTAGTCAATACCCTACCGGAAGCTGGTTGCGATTCTTCTCTGTAAGAAAGTCAAGCTGAAGATCATGTAAATAATAATGGAATGACTTCCCGTTACGATCACAGAACAATAGCGATTTGTTAACAAATTCCTGTAGTATATCTTCAACTTCTTCAGTTTCCATATCCCAAAGAATACAGAGAACCTAAAAATATGCACATTAAGACAGAAAAGAATCAGAACTAAGGGGTAATATAATTTGTATGAATATCAGAAAAGGCTAACAGTTAACTGACAACAAAATACATACTAACAAATATAGACATATTACAAATGGCAATAAATTCAGTATGTTACCAATTCTTCCATACCAACCTATAGGACAGATAATACAAGTCATTCCCAGCTTCTGTCTATTTGTACTGATTTATGGTGATCGTATCTTTTTCTTAAAGCAGAGAAATTTCATATAACAGTTTTTAAGCCTTAAGAGAGCTTAATTACAAACTAATTGAAGAGCTATATATGGAATGCACATTAAACTAACATTATGAATACATTTATTCAGTTACAATTTTTTAGTTTCACTACTGACAGTAAAAGTCATGATACAATAATGGACCTGACCTACTCAACCTAGCAATTACTACTAAGTTACACATAAGTTATAAAGAACAATTATAGATTTTATGACTTCTTTAAGGTTATTGTTTGTATCTCACTAAAAATGATGAGATTTATGCATTGCTGTTATTACCTTAGTAGGTACTCTAACATCTTTTGGGAGGATAGAGAGGTCTTTATAGTAGTCTTTATAATTGTCATTCAGTTGCTCAACACTTATGGACATTGCTTCATCAAGGGCTTCATAATCATAAGAAGAAGATTTTCTTATTCTTTTAAATTGCTTATTCTGAAGCTGTTTGAGATAGTATTCCCAACGACTAGGGAAGTCTCGTAATAATGCACCTATCAAGGATATCACAAGAGGAGAACCTGAAGGAAAAGATTAAATTAATCTTAGAGTTTTTCAAGGAACACAATCCAACAGTTTAGTCAAGTGGTTGAATAAATCCAGTAATTTTCCTGATACATTGATTAAATTCTTGAGGTGTGGAGAACAGACAAACAAAATACGTCATCCATGTAGACATCTGCAAACTCACCAAATTTAAGTGTAATGGGGAGTAGAGGGAAGATACCCTGAAGAAAAATACTCAAAAATCAATGTGAGACACTCCTATTTAGTTTAAAAAAACAAAGTGCATTTAATAAGCACTTGTGTTTTACTTAAGGCTTACAGTATTAAAGAATGTTCCCTCCTCTACCTGTTAAGTCAAAACCTAGAAGAAAAAAATAAATTTGGTGGTAAATGGTATGTTAAAGAGCGGCAAGTATACCTTTACATTCCCTTACAAGGCAGTTCGCTTGTTCTGGCAGTTCTGATATTTTCATATTCACAAATAGCGATAAAATCTCCAGTCCTTTCTCATGTGCTAGTCCACTTTCCACATGAACCTCATATTTATTGCCTAGACACAGAAACATGGGAAAAATTTAAAAGAATGTAAAAAATCCTATGGAAATTGAGAGTATTTTCCAAGCAAAATCTGGAGCAAAGGACCTGGCTCATGATTTTTTGCGTAGTATTTCATAAGCTTAGTACTAAGACGACTATAAATTCTACTTAGGAGAATCAAGGTTGTATTAGAGAGACCAAAAAATTAGACTACAATCTAGTAACTACAAATGCATTATGGGCATGTTATAGCAGTGACTGCTTAATAGCATAGAGATACTCAGTCTAATAGCAGCAGTGTCACAGAGGTTAATTTATCCTGTTAAGAATCATTGCACTCTTCAGCATAGACATACAGCTTTCAGGATTAGCATATCACATTTTTTTCACAAAGATCATAAAGTCTTACAGAGCAGAATTCTAAAACTTTGCCACTTGTGCACAAATTGATAAGACATTGATTCTAGCAGATTCTTTTAAAAGTTTACAATAACAAATTGCATACATATACACACAGAATGTGTGATGCAGGAGAGGAAACACTTCCTTACCAGCCACAGCATCTGTTACACTCCTGTCCCTGCTGGTGATAAGAACCTGACATTGATTATCAAATGCTTTTAATACCCAGGAATCCCAAATGTCATCCAGGATCAAAAGAGATCTAGTGCAAGAAGAAATATTGCAGATTTCAGATGAACTATTAGTGCTTAAATACATTATTGCATTTTAATAATGAAAGAACATTTTCAGAATCCACAATGTATTACTACATAATTCTTTGTATTAACATGTAAAATATCTTGAGGGCATTAAACACTGTGCAAGAAAGCTGAATGCAAGTACCTAAAAAAATTTTTTACCATTTATTGCTTTATAGCTACAATTAAAGCATAAACAATAGTTTTGAGAAACATTTCCATTACTAGACACCAAGGAAAACCAGAAACATTTACTCGTTTTTTCAAGTTATTAGACATCATAAATGAAGGAAAAAGTTGTATAGGACTAGATAACAACACTGCTTGACACCAGCTAGTGATAAGCTTTGTGGGGGAAACTATTTCAGTGTCAACTTTTGACTTGAGAGTTTTCAGTTTTGTTCTTGTATCTTAAGAAGGCTATATGACACTAATCCTCTTGTGAAGGAATTGTCTTGGATGCTGAGGCTCTTTTTACATAAACAACATTTTATAGTGACTACATATTCAAATCCTATGGCTAGTCACATTTGTAGGTTACTACATGGAATCTCACCAGAATAACGTATAATATCAGACTTCCCTACACCTGCCTATATCTGACAAAGTTACTGAAAACTGTTTTTAAAAGGTTGATTCCAAGGGAGCGAGTAGTAAAAAACATTGGCTGGCAAGTAGATTTATGAAAAGAAATACCAGTTTTTTGCATTCTGTGTGTTTTGTGGAGGAAAGAAAGTTATTGAAACCCACTACTGCAAATTGTTTGCCTTTACTGCCTTTTTTTTTTTCTAAAAGGCAGTAAATGCAAACAATTTTTTAGTGTAGTTTTCAGCTACACTAGTCATTGGTTAAACTGTCCAATTCCCACTGAAGCATGCCAAGACTTCCACATTTTTCTTCAGCTAAATGACACTTATGCCATCAATGCTTATAAATAAGGATTTTATCCTTCATAAACAAATGCATACACATTATACCACGTTTTCAAAGTTGCGTATAAGTCTTGGATACCCACATCTCATTTTTATACAATTCCTCTATTAACATCCTTTTGATAAGTCAGAGGGTTTACAAGAATACTTAATTCTCAATAATCAAAAGAATAATCAATTCTTGCCTCTTTTCCTTGAGGTACAGTCATTCTCTGCAGTACTCCTATCTAATACCTGTTATTTTATCTTGAAACAGATTAACGAACATTGCCAGGCCAACAGCATCCTACACGAGATATCTGGAAGTCTATAAGGAAGACATTGCCACAGCTGGCATTGAAATGCCCTCAAATAAAACCAAGTGCCTAATTGTTTGCAAAGCTGGCATCTTCTCTTTTCCCCTTAGTTTCCTCAGCATACAGGTGCTCTTTTGACAAAACACAGTAAGTACCTCTTAAATAAGTTACTTTGTGCACTATAAACAATATAGTTATAGCACAGTATATCAACCATGTTAGGCTGTCATGTTACTTGGCTATACAGTAGCCGCCCACTTCTGGAATAGTTCATGATGCCATAGGGATACATCTTACAAGGAAATAGCACACAGTTCTCCTTTCTACTTAGGAGAGACTGTGATGTTGTGCATGAATTAAACATCCAAATTCTTCTGTACTGAAGAGTTTTGTTTTGTTTTTTAACAAACAAAAAAATAACAAGAATTGTGTCAGTGGAGACAACCACTTAACATACTTCAGGGAAACCTGCACTTTCAATTGAAAATGTCTTGTTTGCACTTTTCATGTAAGACTTCCACAAAACATGAAAGATTTCTTGTGGAGGACCTGGCAGTGTTTTTCAAGTCTTTTCTTTGCAAGAAAGACTTTTTTTCCTGTACAAAAATGCCAGTATTCTTCTACTCTATGTCATCTATAAAGATCACAAGGTTGGAGTATTATTCCTGAGATATCTCAGAAGCAGGTTTGTTTAGTTTAGTACAGACTGTCCCAGGGAGTAATCAAATCCTCAACAAATAGCAAAAACTATTGCTCAAAGATGAAAAAAGCTGTGCAGTGACTGAGATGCTGCCTGATTAAATCAAGTCACTTTTCCTGAGGTTTGAAAACAACTGGCTTCTTGGTGATAACTGATCATACCATGGACACCTGCTTTCACTTTGATAACCCTAGACCAAACACTTTAAAAAGACACCAGCTGTTCCGAAACAGAAAAATTTTCTGCAGTGATACACATCCTTTTACTACTGTATGATCCTCACACATCAGTGAGGCATTCTACATACACAAGAAGAACATTGAAAGTTAAAGCAATTCTTATTTCCAACTGTTCATTCCCAACCTTCATTATTCAACAACTAATAATTTTTCAAGTGGATCTGACTCCTGCACAGGTGTCTAACATATTTCATTAGCAAAAGCCTTATTAGCTTACTAAATATATCCAGGAAAAGCCTTCAACGCGTCCCTTAAGTTACTCCATTAAAAAAAAAAACAAACATCTGAACAGGGACAGAGTTATACAATGTATATTATACATCTGCCTCTAACATCTATTTACCTTTCAGCTTTTGTACACTCATCTGAACTTACTTATTCTTTTAAGTAAGTAATTAAGCAAGTAAGTAATTTAGGAAATTTTAACAAGAACCCCTACAAAAGAATTAAAAATATAGAAGTATTGTTAGCTTCACCTTGACTAAGACTTCCTAATTATCTACAGTAAAACAGAAAAAGGGAGACTAAAAAATGGAAGTTAGGAAATTGGTTTTAAAAAAAAAATACACACCACGGAGACATGTAGCCACAACACAGACAACTTAGAAGATTACATCAAAGTTACTCTGCCAAGTTTTATCAGTTAAAAGAATAGTGTTTCATTTTACTGACACCACCTGGGATATTTGCGTAGCATCAACAAACGAAGACGATCTTTAGCCTCCTCAATGTTAAGTGGTGGCCTTTGTGAAAGAGCAGAGTCATGTTCTAATCTACTACAGAGATTCTGAAGCTTTATTAGGAGCCCTGCTTTGTCCTGTTTTCCCACAGAGATCCAGTGAACTCCTCCTGGAAAATAATCTAACACAAAAAGCAATATTAATTATGCTGTACATTTAAAATCAGAAATATTTAATAGCAGCTTACAATAACAATCAGTAACTCAATTTCAATTAAAACACATAACTGTAAAGTCTATTGCAAGCCAACCGTGCAACTCTATCATTAACACAGAAGGATGGTTCTACAAGACCACTATTTGATATTTTTAAAGGAACAGGATCTGTAGGGCCAGTTCCCACAGAAAATTCACACTGCCACTGATGCTGTCATCCCTCCCCTCTACATACCTTCCTGCCTGTCCCTTGACAACCCCTTCTGTACCCATCTTCCTGCTAGTCTGACTTAGCATTTACTTTTTTCACCCTGTACCACTGCTGGAGTTCAGAGTCTGAGATGTGAAAATTATCCCAAAGCAGTGAACAAGAAGGCATCTAGAAGAGTCAGCTGCAGGAGAGGATGCTGCAGTTTCTATCCCTACACCTTGTGTTATAATGCCCAATTCCCACTTTCACCTCCAAGTATCCTATGCAGGGGGGAGTGGGAGGTGTGGAAAAAAAAAAAAAAATCCTTAAATGGTTTTATTTATGATCTGCTTTAAGCTGAAGTGATACTAGTGTAATTACCACAAATGCCTGCCATTATTAGAATATAGGCAAAAGTTAGAAGAAGATTTTTTTAAATTCACATAGCAAGGGGAAGAGTCTGAGGACTTAACAAGAAATGCCCAAGAGAAATATAAACTAAATATGACTATTTTGCACTAACAGAAATAACAATTTCAAGTTAATTACGGATGTATCTACTCTCATAAACCAAAGCAGACTTCAAAGTGAAAAGTTATTCAGAATCTTTTCCCATAAATTCGTAAAATATTTAGTAATCGTAGAGCACTAAATGGTTATGAAAGCTTTAAGTTGCAAGAAAATATTTCAGAAGCACAAAAGGAATTTAGAAACCTAAATCCTAAATTACTTACAAGATGACATAAGATACTTTGCCATATGCATATATTTGTAGTAATTTTTATAAAAATATAGACGTTTTTCTAAAAGTACCTTCTAGCAGCTGATGATCCCTCAAAGCTTCTGCTGTTAAAACAGTCTTCCCACAACCTGCCATTCCATAAACTGTGACCCAGCCTGGATCACTTCCCAAGCAGCACAGTTTCTGTTTAATAGCATCTACCAGTTCTGGCCGAGTGACAAACACAACTGGTCTCTGTGGTACACCTCCTTCACAGAGAATTGCCTTGACTAAAATTAAGAAACAAGAAAATAAAAAGTAATTTCTAAATGTGATGCCTCTTCATACCAAACAACTCCCCATCCCAAATAACTGGCTTCCCCCACAAAAACTTCCCCCCTGAATTTGTATGTCACATACAAATACTCTAAAAACTACTGGATTTGCAACACCAAATACTGAAAAAGTATTGCTTTTTGGAAATTACTTAACAGGTAACTAGGTTCCTACCTAAAATAGTGTCCCAATTAATAACTACATTTTCTGCAAGCTAGTTACATCAATCCCTAGAATTGAAAAGATAATAAAGAGCTCCAGTAAAAACTGTGGCAAACACAGGAGATTAACATTACTATGCCCAACTATAAAGTCATTTTCTCAGTCTGAAGTTACCGCCCCATGGATGTGGCAGAAAAGAAACAATGCTGTGTAAGGCTTTTACTTTGCAGTTAACAGCACAGCATTGTGGTCCAACGATTTAAGCTAGAATAACACAACTTGCAATAGAGCAGGGAAATCATAGCAGGAAAAGTGCACTTTATCTGTCCACAAATTGGCCATATGCAGTGCCATATAATATTGATAAGCTTTGGGAAATCTTACGCAGGTAATCAAAATTCCACATGTCTATGACACTTCTTAAAATGCAGAGTGACAGTAAATATGGCAATTAGTCATATGCAGCTAGAAGGTGCTTCTCATTAGAAACTACCAAATCATTTCATGTCATTCAAAGATGATACTGATGACAACATAGGCGAGTTACGAACTTATGTAGGGCAACTAAAAGATCTGGTGGAGAGAATTAAGCAACCTAATAACTAGATCAACTAATGGAATGTAGGCTGAGAGATTACAGATTATGCTTCAAGAGAAATGTCAGAATTTTGGAGGCTACAACTTTTTTATGTTAGATTCGCTTCTTTAATATATACAATTAAGAGTCTCTCTGTCACCTACAACAAAAATGTTACAATTTTGAGAAAACAGAGCATGCTTCAGGTTTCCTGTCTTTTAAAATAAACATTACTAAATATGAACATTTTCAAGATGACCTATGAAAGTCATAACTGTTGTAACTCCCCCACCATATTAAATACATGAAATACAGAAATACTGACTACTGTACTACCAAAACCAGTGAATGCACCATCTACTCCTTTTTCATTGCAACAGGTATTATAGACAGTCACTGAGTAAGGAATAAAAAACCCACAACTTGTCTTTACTTTCAAGCACAGGGATTGCTTTAGTTATACTGACCGTATGAAGTCATTCCATCCATTGAACTCTTTCCATTACCAGAGGAGATGGCAGGGATGCCATCCTGAAGCAGCGCAGCAAGATCTCTGTACCCTTCATGAAGTAGCGCATTATAGAAGGATCTATATGAATTATTATCTTTTGTAAGAATAATGTTTATTAGCATAGCTGCTCGCTCTTTCTGTGTAGTCTATAAAAAAAACATTAAAAAGGATGTTATACAAAACTAAGGGACCTTAGAAATCATTTAATCTACCACTCTGTCAATTATAGACTGTTTATAGTTACAGAAATAGCCTTCAACTTGACCAAGCCCTTAACTCAACCTTATGAAGTGCAATAAAAACTGCATGCTAGGCATACGCTTAAGAATTTGCTGCATCCAGGAATGAGATAGACAGAAATTGCTATGTTTAAAAAGGATGATAAAACATGTGAGTAGACCAGGAAGACAAATAACAGTGAGAGACGATTCTACCTGTTGTTTCACTCTCTCCTCCTCCTGTAATGTTAGTACTTCATCAGAAATCATACGATCCATAATGTAAGAGGTCTTGATGTCTTTTTCCAATGCTTGGCGATTCATAAGTAAGTAATTTCTACTCCTGACATCCATATTTCTTCAGTGTGAAAAAGAGGAAAAAAGAAAAAAAAAAAAGTCAAGTCAGAAGCTTTATATAACTTACCAGTACAAGGAAAAAAGTTTTAAAATAGCTTATGAATTTTGCTTTTAAAGTCAGAAAAAATAGTAGAGCAGCTACATTAGTGGAAAATACAGTAAATCTTCAGGTAAGCTCATACTACAAACTGTAGAAAGCTAAAAAATTTAGGGGGTGGGGTTTTTTTTTTTTACTTTCTGTCTTGATAAAGAGACTTTGATACTACTGTTATATGAATTTAATTATACTGTTTGTGACTCACTAGTCTACCTTGGCTGGACACTACAGTAACATCAAGCAAACACTGGGGAAATCTATTATCATTCCTTTCAACAGAGTAAAAAAAGGCATATTAATAGTTAGGTTGTAATACTTCACTAACTACTGTGAATATGAATAGTACTCTTAAAATATTATTTAGATGCCATATGCTATTATGTTTAATAAAAATCCCCAGCTAAGCATTATTATAATTAATCTGACTACATTATTTCTCTGATTGCTCCACTTAGAGGCACACAAAGCAGGTATAAAAAGAATTTCAATCTTTAACAATCAGATTCATAGTAAAACTTTTGTGCTCGCTATGTGAATGGAAATTTTCACTTAATAAGTAGGTATGTACTGCTAATTCTGAAAAAAAGAAAAAAGTCTGAGTTCTTTTCCACATTTCTATGAATTTGTGTTTATGAACACCTGCAGAACTAAAGAATCACAGTCAGTGCAAGCTTCTAGTATACTAGGAACTTGCTAAATGTCTCTATGAAAAAGTCTTCTCTCCGCCCACTACATCCCTCAAATTTTTTAAGTCCTTGGATCATGTGATTGGGGCAACAGGATGAGAAAGAGGACTGGTCTCATGGTCAACAGCACAGGGCAGAACTATAACAGAAAATAAGATCCATGAAATAAACTTGATGGTGTCTCCAACTTCAGGACTCCATAGAAGTATACTTGAATCCCAACACACAAAGGAAGATGGAGCACCCAACACTGCCAATGACTGCGCTACACTTTCCTTTGTCAGCATCTGATACACAACTATAAATTTGCATTCTTACTCCATATCATTTAAAAAAAAAAATTGCCTGAAGACAAAAGAAGGTGAAGACCACCTCTACCATGTGGTAGACATGGTCTACCAACGGTCTACCATGTAAAGGTTTTCCAGTATTGACCAACTGCCCCTGTGAGTCCCTAATCAACAAAATGATCTCTCCGATCACACTGCTGAACAACGACCAATGGTTTCGTAGGCGACTGCAAGCTCCTCCACCGAGCAGCTCCGCAGCTGCCTGCAGAAGCGTTCACCTTCTCTTTACTCCCTCCGCCAGGAGCCGGCTGGGTGCAGAACCGCTGCCTTTGGCTAAGCCCGCGATGAAGCGCCTCTTCGCCGTGCTGACACAATTCCCTATTTTCACGGTAAATTACGTGGTTAGGGAAGTCTTCCACCACACCTTTACCCCACGGCACCGCTTAGGAAAGAGGAGGTGAAAGTTCCACGGTTGAAAAACGTTCAGGTTAAAAAAAAAAAAAAAAGAACCATAACAACAACCAATCCACACATAACCAATCCACACAAAAGAAAGCACCCCACAAACACACGAAACAAAGGGTTACCTCACACGAGACACGCCTCGCCGGAGCCGCCGGGAGAACGAAAGAGAAACCGGAGGGCTCGGACCAGCCACCCGCCGCCAGCCCCCACCCCCCCGGCTCTGCCCGGCCACCTCCGCAACCCTCCTCCGAGGCGGGAGGTGCAAGCCGAGGGCCTTCGCTGAGGAGGGCTCCCAAGCCGCCGGCTGGAGTCAGCCTCGGGGTGCCTCGGCGAAACCGCCCGGGCACGG
The DNA here is from genome assembly GCF_964289735.1 of Phaethon aethereus. Taxonomy (NCBI): domain Eukaryota; kingdom Metazoa; phylum Chordata; class Aves; order Phaethontiformes; family Phaethontidae; genus Phaethon; species Phaethon aethereus. The sequence continues at coordinate 53,964,375 of NC_138575.1, read as the reverse complement.
CCCTTCCTCGTCTCCTGCCCCCGTCTCCGCCACAGCCGCTCACCTGCTGGGCAGCGCGGCGCCGCCGGGAGCCGCCAGCAACAAGTTCTCGCCTCGCCCTGAGGAGAAGTCGCTACGCCGGCACCGGGGAAGCAGCGCGCCGCGAGCACTTCCTCCTTCCGGGCCCGGGGGTGGGAAAAGGGCCGGGCTGCGGCCGGCCGCCGGGGAGAGCAGCGGGCCGGCCCGGCCCTCGCCTGCTCCGCGCGGAACAAAGCCTGGCGATCCTGCGCCGGCGCGCAGCCTCGGCTGCCTCGGCAGCAGCGGGCGCGCGCCTGACGTGGCGCGCCGCAGGCTGAGGGAGCGGTGGCGGCTGCCAGCGGCTGCCAACGGCTGCAACGGGCGAGGCGCCAGGTGCTGGCCCGGGCCAGAGGTGGGGCTCCGGGGCCTGTAAACGTGGTAGCGGCCCTCCCCGCCCCCTCCGCCTTGCAGCTGAGGCCGGAGGAAGCGCTGAGGGTACGGAGGGTGGCCCGGCGGAGGAGCGTGGCAGCGGCCGGAGGGGTTGCCGGGCTGCTGAGGGTGGGGGGAAGCGCTGGGGGTCGGTGGCGGCACGGGAGGCCGCTGGAGCGGCAGGACCGGGTGGCGTCCCGCAGGCCTGCTCCGAGGGCTGGGGGGGTTTCCTGAGAGCCCAGCGGGCGGTAAGGGGTGTGGAAGTGCCCTGGGGGGGAGGGGGCGGGCCGTTACTTTCGGTGCCCCGAGCCGAGCGCGGGCAGGGCTGGGGCTGGGGGAGAAGGGACGGGGAACGGTTCGAGAGGTCCCTCTGGGACGCGTTCCTCTGGTACACGGGGTTGTGCTCTGAAGTTGTCCTTATTAAAGCCGAGTTGTTGCTCCTACATTAAACTATTTCCCTAACTGCCATTCAGGTCTCTTTTTTAAAAATTTTAATTTCGTAATGCGTGCTTTCTAAAAAGGTGTTCTAAAAGTGACAACACAGCATTTTTGCTATTTTGGGAGGGGAGCAAGAGATGTTTTTTTGCTACATACCTCAGACTCCGAGCATGCTTCCTAGCAGCGTGACTCGCGAACAGTTCTAAGCTTCACGTTCTTCTGACAGATTCAGTTTTTAAACAATGCCTTTTACGCATGTATGTGATTATATAAGTATGTCTTAATAAAAAAAACTCTAGTATTTAAAGAGTTATATTTTGACATGTGACTAAGCAGCAATACTGCAAAATGATCCAGAAAGAAGCACAACATTTTTGTCCCAAATTGTGCTAAACTGAATCCACCGAGGCTCTAGTCTATATGGTGGAAGATTTTAGGCTTAAAAGTTCCACTCTACTTCCATTTGGGTAGAATATGAGCTTTTGTACTCTTCGAAACTGGAGATTCATATTGCCTGAGTGTATTTGAACCTTAGTTTTAGCAAAGAAGAAATTTTAGCTTTTCCTTTATCTAAATGTATTTTTTCATTCATCTTCTGTATTTTTCTATTAATGGCTTTCTACTAACTGATGTCTCTGGTTTTACAGGTGACATTAAATCATTATAACAGAACTATTTCTAAAGTAAAGCTTGATTTGCAATCCCATTTTTAAAAATGAGAAAATTCATTTTCTTTAATGTGCACTAAGTAATTTTTTTAAAAAAAGATCTACAGGTAAAACAGGATAGCGAAATTGCTGATGAAATTGTGACAGTAATCAACTATAAAAAGAAATGTAATGCTTTTAGTCTTTGTAAATAAATATATCTTCTAAAGGACTTATTGTACAACAGATGAAATATTTCTGGAAAGGTAAAATTAGCTAAAGTTTGAGAAGTCAGTTCAGTCTGAGAAAATATGAAAGCAGTGCTCTATAGTATAGAAAATAAATTTTCACAAAGTCTCATGAAAGTATTATGACACTTTACAAAAGTTCACACAACTAAAAAACATAATAGCCACTGAAGGAAACATTTCTGGGGGTGTATTTGTGTAACTAAAGGCAAAAGGTTATATTTAGGGATGTTTAGAAGTAACTAGTGCTTTTGGTTTTGGTTTTTTCCTAGCTCTCTCTTTTGCTTCTACTTTTTAAAAACACAAAATGTCTGAAGTTAAGCAGAGGAAAAAAGGTATTTCTTCATCTGAGACCAATGCAAGTTCACAGAAGGTTGAGAAGCACAGTAATTGTAGGAAGCTGGCAAGTGCCAGGACCAGCAGTAACTGGAGTTCCTTTTCAATGGACTTGCGGACAAGCTTGATCGTAATTTCCCTTGCTGCTTGCCTGGTGCTGACCTGGTAGGTAACCCTCTAAAGTGGATTTTAATATTTTCTTTTGGTTCTATACTATATTCAGTCACTAGCAATATGATTAGTTACATGTGAATATAGTGTTTGGTTTAAGTGACTGTAGAAACTTGTTAAAGCTAGAAGGATCAAGAAAAGAATAGCAGTATTTGCAAGTGTAGAAACATTGGTATACAGTGAGGGATTATAGAAGCGCTCTCTGTTCTATCATGTTGAAAGTTTAAAAGGTCCCTTGCTCATGAATTGTAAATGGCTGTTTTGGAGACTACATCAAACTGTGAAGAGCAACTTAATCTGAAAATAAGTACAACAAGGCTCATTTGGCAGGTAATAAATAATTCAACAGTAGAAGTAAAGTAGAATTTTCTGTAAATAATTTGCTCAGCAGTGTGGTAAATTGTTCATCAGGTGAAGTCTTCAAGTAAAGGTCAAATACCTTTGTAAAAGACGTTTTAGAATATCTTAGCAGTCTCAGTACCTTAGTTCCATCAGAAACTGAGCTTCATGCAGAAATAGTGTGATTAAATTCTCAGAACTCTAGTGCAAGAAATTAGTCCAGATTATTACACTGCAGATGTAAATCTGAAAATTAAGGTGAAATTTGTTCTTATAAATCTCTGAGAAACAAAACAACATAGAAGAATAAAATGATCGGTGATGCTTCTGCTTATGTTTTATGTATATCCATTTATGTCTGTTTTGCCTTTATCTACCTATAGCTAGCATTGTAGCTTTTATTGCTTAACTTAATCTATACAGAATAATGTAGATCTTTTGATACTTCTAATTGTTATTCAATATACTAATAAATACCAATTTAGGAAAGCACAAGTATTTTAAACAAACTTTATTGTTCTAGATTACTTACTACTGAGAGGACCACTGCATGGTCTACAATAAACCTTGTTTTGGGATTAAAAAAGAATATTGATTCAAATTAATATTTGAATTCAGTGGTTTTTGCTTGATTGTCTCATTTCATTTCTAATTGTACAAAGTGCTTACAGTACAGAAAGCTCCCAGGTTCATAGTAAATGAATCTAGAATGTATAAAAAGTACAGGATTGAGATCTCTACTGTCTGTTCACAAAGCTAGCATCATCATAACAGTAGCTATACAAGCTTTGCCACAACGCACCGTATCTTCTTGGATGGTGACGATTAAACAACATTAGAGTTTTGCCACAACGCACTGTATCTTCTTGGATGGTGACGATTAAACAACATTAGAGTTAACCAGCCTTTTTTAATCCAAAGGCTTCTATGTGTGATTTTGTGATGCTTTGCAAGAAAGTCCAAATTATTTTTTTTGTGTTTTACTTCCACCAGTTAAATAACAGTTTATCCATAGAATGTATTGTGAGGCAATGCATTACAAGCATGTAATGGCCTCCCTGTGTCAGCAGTTTTATCAGATTTTTTTCCCATTTGAATGGCATACAGTGTAAAAACAAAGCACATCTATGGATGTTTCCTTATTTTTCCACCTCTACTGGAAGATAATTCCAGTATGAAGACAGAACAACTTCATTAAATCCTAATTTTTTTTTTTTTCTCTCATGTATTTATCTAGCAAATTCTGTGAACACAAATCCCTGCAGTAACAGATTGCTGCGAATCAGATCCTGGAACACTTGATATATGCTAAGTATGTAGTTATGTTTACTGTTTATCTATTTGTAATTTGCAGGTTCCTATTTCAGCAGTCAAATCAATTTGCTGATATGGAAAAAAAGTACAATTTCTTACAGCAAGAAGCTGAAAAATTCCTGGATGTGAAAAATAAAGTTAACTTTATTTCTGAAAAGGTAATCATTAACATCTTAGTTGGGCAGTCAGCTGTTGTTGTTTTACTTTGTTGTTATTTATTATTTAGTTAAATTTAACTGACTGTTTTAAAATAAATTTTCATATTGTGTTCTGCTTGCCTGTAAACAGGCCTTTGGAGAATATTTAATGTGACTAAACATGTCAATCCATACTGTTGTTCAAGTATGTGAATACAGTGGTTGTAGCCCAGTATTAACTTTTTAGACATTAAACTTTTTTAAAACTTACATTTATGGACATACTTCATTTTAACAGTACTGTTCTGTGTATAATTCTAATATACATATTAGAATTCGAAGAAAAATACATAGACCTGTTCCAATACTATAAAAGATGTGATGAAGTGATAGCAATATTTTTTCATTGCTATTTTATTTTCTTATCTATGTATGACATTATGAAGTAGAAACCTGGGCTGGCTGCTGAGTTATCCCCTGTATCTTACAGTTAATGATGGGAGTACAGCTTATGCCAGTGATGTTGGTTTAGCACTGATGTCATTTATACATGATGCAATTTGGATATTTATATACTCCACTTCAGATTGCAAAATGTTGCATGGGATTTAGGTAGTATGATATATTTTACAAAGAAAACCAAAACAACCCCAAAGCCACCATGGAAAATAAGGGTTTGACAACAAAGAAAATGGCATGTATTTTATAGAAAGTCAACAACAAACATACCCTTTTCTGTGACTTTTTCATGCTAGGTTAATCAACAATATTTTAAAGATTAAATATGAAAACAAAGGATATAGGAGCTTTGTAAGTAAAGTGGCTTCTAAGGGACTTTATTCTCTGTTAAATAAATGTGAGTGGTTTTCTATTCTTTTGTTATGTAGACGTGGACATTGTTTTGTGTTATAAATGCAGCTTGAGTCTTCTGAAAGTATCCTACAAGAAGCTGCCTCATCCATCTCTGTGATGACTGAGTTTGAGCAGGACATATCTTCTCTTCGTAACATCATAAATGATACTCAGAACAATGAACAGACTCTCTCTCTAAAGATGGAGACCATTAATGAGAAGTTCCAAAATATTACAAATTCCTGGAGGAGAAGTTTGGATGAAATGAACACAAACAGTAGTGGTTTAAAATCTGAAGCAAAGTTCATACATACAGAAGTTACTTCCCAGATTAATGAAGTTGACCAAAGAATTAAATCCCTTTCAGAAAGAGTAAGAGATTTGGAAGACAGTACAGCCAGAAATATTAAAACACTAAAAAAGCAAGAAGATGATGAATTCTCTAGAGTTGAACAAAAGTTGGACTTACATGCAAAGGCAGTTGAAAAACTAGAAGAACAACAGAATAGTCTGGTAGCCAAGGACACAGACCTGAATCAGAAACTTGCAAGCTATGAACCTAAAATCGAAGAGTGCAAAACCCATTTGCCAACAATTGAAAATGCTATTCACTCTATTCTTAGATTATCAAGTGAATTGCTAAGTATGGAGAAAAAGATAGAGGACTTGACAACACAGCTATATACTTTGGAAAATGATATGCTGAAAACTGTTTCTGATACAATGGCAATGCAAAAGGTTCTTGAAGGCATACAGTACGACAACATACTGAAAATGCAAAATGAAGTAGTGGTTTTAGAAGTAGTGCATGACATAAAAGTACCTTCAAAACCAAAAGAAATAACTTTAGAAAGCTATAACTTAGAAAATGACCAGAATGGGGATAAGTAAATTTGGATTTAGCATTTTCATTGATGAAAGAGTGCTTTAATTTATTATAAATACTGTGACTCCAACATATGTTAAGGGTAGCTGAAATACTGTCATCAATTTAGGCATTGGATCACACTGAAAGGCAAACTTATGATGAAGAGGATAGAGAACAAGAAATACTGTGCTGGAGGAGGCAAGGAGTATTTTCTTAAATTAACCAAGGATTGTTTTCATCTTATTTATTAAAAGACCATTTTTATTAAAACAGAATTTGAAGCAAAGTATTTAGATTTAAGAAAATGAAAATCAAAACCAGAGACATCAGAATAAAATGTATATTTAGTTCTCAATACTTTTAAAAATATTTTTACTTTTTGTATTACAAGTCCATAGACTATAACACAATGAACAATTAAGTTCATATCTCTAGGCAGATATACGTGCACCTCACTTTTAACGTATTATATACCATAATGTTTTTGTGCTTATGGTACAGACTTCTCAATGTCAGTGTTGTTACTGGGATCTACATATTCTATTATGTGCAGGAAAGCGCTAAGTACATTTTAACAGCTGAAGCTTACATAGAACTGCATTACAGAAAGCACTAGTAAAGCACCCCTTTACTGAGAACCTTCTCTTGTACTGGTATTTACATGCAGGGGGTTTCATAGCAGCTGCTATTATCGTTTATTTCTTTGACTGCATGCAAATACCCTCCTCAGACCTCATTTCCAGCCTTTTCAAACTCTATAAATCACTGGTATAGTTTTGTTCTGCCATTGAAGTCATTGGACAACATATAGATTGAAGTTCTTATGAACAGATACTGCTGTTAGATTCTTCTATTATTTAATTTGCAAGTTTGGTGTGATCAGTCACTGGATTAGTTTGGGGTTTTTTTGGTGGTGGGGTGTTTGTTTGCTATGGTGCTGTTAGGAACAAGTTTTAACCTTTCCTTCAGTATAATGTTCTCTGTTAGGCATTACGTGACATATCTGTTACTGCTTTGCATTTCAAAGGGGAAAAAAAAAAGTGTCACTGACACAGTTTCCCAAAGTTTTGGGAACTTGGTGAATCAAGAGCTGTAAAAGCAATTAATGAAGGCCATGGAGTTATGTACTTGGGGGCAGGGAATATCTAATTTATCCATAGGTCTAATAGATCTGCTTACACAGGTAAGTACCTGTACCTAATAGGTCTGGTAGCTGTTCAGCAAAATTTCGATCTTGGGACCACCATAAATTTGTGTCTACAGGCTTATGTATTGATAATTTCCAGTTCCTGATTTCTGAACTCAGGAAAGGAGACAGTATGAACCCACAACATTTATGACTTAATGAGGCTTAGGTTAAATTATTCTGGTTTTGTACATTCATTTATCTAGAACTCTACTGAAATCTTCACTAGACAGTTAATGCTGCCCATTCAAGAGGCTATTAAACCAGCATTTCTCAATGTTGTTAGGTCTTTCAGTTTCATATACTTATTACTTATGTATAGATTTGTGTTTGTTTACAGTCATATACAATAAAAATATATTGTCGTGGATTGCCCTGTCCTGATGCATAATCTAATTAAAAATAAACTGCTCCTCCAGAAAAGGTACAGAATAAATACTTCAGTGTTCCATTAAGAAATACTATCCTATACAAAAATGTTTAAGTACTTCTCACAAGTGTGTTTCTACTTTGTGTATTTTTGGGGAAGGGTGGCTAAATTGCCAGTGGTATGCTCCCCAGTTTAATGTCTTTCATCAACCTCAACCCTACCGAAAGCTGAAAGTACACGTGATTGAACAGGAGACCCTCATCCTTAGAGGGCATTAACTAGGAAACCAGTACAACTCTCCACAAGCTAAATTTTGGTATTTTGTTTTTCAGCAAACAGTTCTGTGTTAGTGAGAAATGACCAACACTACCAGAAAGTTAAAAATATTTGTTTCTTTCATAATATTTTAATATTAGTTTCAAGAAAAGGATTAGTATGAAACTAATTATAGCCTCTTAGAATGTGTTTCAGCTTGCCCATTTAGTGTTTTTTTTTCTCTCCAAGTTCTACACTGACTTATTGGGGATTGAACAGGATAGTATCACTCAGGTATTTTCCTTTCTTCTCAAATTTGAAAACCAAGAAGCAATTGTTATAAAATCAAAAAAGTGAACTAGCAAATTTAGCCAAAAATCCAACAGTAGCATGAGTGTTCCTTCATTAATGTAGCTTTTATGGAGGCAGACTATTTAAGTAATGTTCTTCCTGTAAAGTATTTTGGTGGTTATTTAAACAAAAGGGAACCATGCCTAATTCTGTTGGCTTTTTCTTCTATGAAATAGAATAGAAAAAGAGTAGAAAATACATGTTATGATTACCAAATAAAAACACATCAGTTATTGTGGTCCATTATTTTTGTACAAGAGAATTTTTAAGAATTCTTAATCTCTCTCAAATGTTTCTGAATATTGTCCTACATGTGTCTTTCTGGATCATGCAGGTTATAGGTTTAATACAAAAATTTCAGTAAATCAGAAGATTGCATTTGATGGCACTGTTTTTGGAGATCATGCTGGAAAGTCATATAGCACCTTCCTGTCATTTTTGTTGTAATAGAAAACATAGTATGAATTTGGTATGTATGCTGAAAGGAAAAAAATGAAATTTTTTGTTCTACTGCAACAGAAGTTTCTTTCCTAAAACGGGTTTGTGCTCAGTATCAGAATACTGAGATATTTCATTAGAGTATAGCTTTAATTTTGATGTGAGTTGTTAAGCTAGAAATCTTGTAAAATATTTTTCTTTGTATCCCTCTAGTGTGAAAAGACTTGGAACTTAATGGAACAGCTGGAAGATCTTCAAACAATTTCTCACATTAAACATCTGGAGAAAGATATTTATACAATGAAAACATGGTCTAGCAGTATAATTAAAAAACAAGAACAACTGCAGAAGAATTTAACAACTCTCTTTCACGCAGTTTCAAGTGCTGAACAGAATGCAGCTTCTGTAGCAAAAAACATAACTTTGACTATTGTGACAGTAAAAACTGACATAAGGCGCATTTCAGGCCTAGTCTCAGATATGACTGCGTTGACAGATTCTTTGCAAACACTAGAAGATAAAGTAGAAAAAGGTGAAAAGAAGACAGTAAAAAATATAGGTGACCTGCTTACCAGTAGCATCGACCGAAGTACAAAACTACAAAGCTTGGCATCCAGTAACACAAGAAAAATTGAGCAAATTAAGACAGCATTATCTGAGCTAAGGAGTGATTTTAACAAGCATTCGGATAGACTTTTGAATCTCGAAGGTGACAGAGCAAAAGTTCTGAAGACTGTTACATTTGCAAATGATTTAAAACCTAAGATGTACAAACTTAAAAAGGATTTTGTCATCTTGGAGCCATTAATAAATGACCTAACACTGAGAATAGGAAGATTAGTGGAGGATGTATTACGATGGGAGAAGGAAATTGCTTTACTAAAAGAGAAATTGGCCAATCTAACAAAAGTTCAAACTGAGATCAAAGATATGAAAGATGAAATAACCAAGATTTCAGACATGAATTGATCACTGTGAAATGTCACTGCCTCAAGAATAGTAGCACTTGAGGAGTGTTAACTCTATCATGTGTAGTACTAAGACAGACAACATTTAAAGGCTTTGTTTAGAAGCTCACCAATGCTTAACTAGATTCATCCTCTTCCTTTGGAAAGGACAGAAAAAAGTCATACTGATTTCAAGGGACAAGCTATAGTGTGAGCAAAAAACAGGTCTCTGTGCAGGTATTTGTCTTTCTGAAGGATGACAGATGCTGTATTTAATAAATTGTTTGTTTTGTATAATAAAAGTTTTAAGTTGAAATGTTGTTCTTACCTTTAGAGTTTGCTTTCATGAAGAAAGCAGGACCCAAGGCTGACAGATCTTCAGCTTTCCTTTCCTGCTCCAAAGGAAGGAATAAAATTGTGTTTCCAGATAAAAAAGAGTTAGTCAAACTGCAGTAGCAATTTAATATTTGTCTCAATATATTCATGCCATGATTTTTGGAAACTATGGCACTTTCCTTTTTTTTAAATAATATTTAAAGAGGTAAATGCAGTGAAGAAAGCAATGCCCAGGAATATTGCTGATGCCCTGCACAAAGTTTGTCACACCTTTAGATGGAATAATTTGTGTGAGGTTTTCTGTGAGGCTTTATAATTGTAAATCATAACTACTGTGCAGCACTGTTAATCTTTAAAACACAGATGGGGACAATGCTTTGAAAGACCTACTAACCCTCTTGATGGCTTTCTCACAGTGTATGGTCTCTGTTCAGGAATTTGAAGTGTTATTCATCCATTATTTCTTAACCTGTAAAATACTATAGTGAGCTGCAGAATTAGCAAAGAGGAGCTACTTAGGTCCCAAAAGGTTATAGACTGATAACAGCCACTGGCAGTATTTCTGCAGTGAAGAGCAAGAGTTTAAGAGATCTGAGACATCTGAAAACACAGTATGTGGTAGACTGAAGTAACAAGATAATGGGAATGAGTTTAGCAGAGGAAAGAGGGAAAAGTACAATAAATAGGACATACAGCAATTAAGAAAATCCCTATAAATGAAATGATATCAAGAAGTATAAGCAGACAGTAAGGGCTTTACAACTTAATTGTTTAGTGGGTCATACCTGAACATCTTGGAGCTGCTAGACTCTTGATTGTATGGCAGATATAATTATTCCTCTCTCTCACTACTGTCATCCTCATTCAGCATTCTGTATCTTTTGGCCTGCTTCATGTTGCTAGTTGTCCGTACCTTCCTTGCTTCATTGCACTCAGTCAACAATAAATGCTTCATTTCATCAAGTTTTCCTCTTTTTGGTACGGGTCCATTTCTACCTCCAATTTTTTATTACCTCCTTCCAATCCCCATGACAGACTGCAAGAATAAACTTGTCAAAAGGCAAGTTTTCCTACAAAGCATCCACAGATACTATTTACCAACCAGTGCCCCTTTGCTCTTTCACAGAGTTCATAAGCAAGCCCCTGAAAATAACCAAATGGCAGCTGAAGGAAACAGAAAAAATAAAGAACATCCAGAACGACCACCCATGCTATCATACATGAAACAAAGTATACATACATGAAACATATATACACTGTAAGAGTTTGGGGTTTTCCTAGTAAATATATCTAATTTGTATATTAAAGCCTGGATTTCACTGAATTCACCAATCCCTGGGTTTTTTTATTTGTGTGCAAGCTCATGCTAGCCCCGTCAAGGAGAGCACCTGGCACAATAGACATGGCTACCAAAAGAACACTGATACAGCTGTGTGAGAAATCTATCCTATGCGTCTTTCACTATGGCCCACATGATGCAGTTAACAGTTATCAGTGGTTTAACTGCATCATGGGCTATCATTTATTTTGTTTTCAACTTTATGATGTATCATTTGTGGTCAGTAACCAGTGAAAATCTGGAGAAGTAGAAATGGAGAGCCAGCAGAGCACTATCTACACAAGTGTAGAGAAGCGGAAAATATGCTCCACAGTTCATCAGACAAGTCTTGACACAGCAGAGATCTTTCTGGATGAAAAGAGCACACTCTTTCTTTGGAACAGTAACCAGAAAATAAGTCAGGATAAACAACTGGTGGTTTCACTTTCAACTGCCAAATGAACAACCTCCAAATCTTAGAACTCATCTACCAGTGAAAAGCCAAGTATACAGTCTTGTTCATGGTTCCCATGGGGAGTTAACTGCGCAAAAAATGTTACAGAGCCATTTATTTCACTTTATCCATAGATGCATGCAGACCACCCACCCTTCCTTCCCAGGAAGTGCAGGTCCAAAGTATCATGATCCTTTCAGAAACTCTGCTGTTACCAGCAAGAGAGAAAAAGTTTGTCACAGAGATAGAGTTTACTTGGAAAAAAAAATTTTCAAAATAAAAATCTGGATCTAAAGTTTACACAGACACTGTATTGTCCTCAGAAGTAAGGCAAGCGACCAGTAATTCTCCCATAACCTGCACAGGTATTACAAATCTTCATTTGCCTTTCAAGCACACACCTCCACTGTACCAAAATATTAAATGAAATGTTTAGAGTTGCTTTGTAATTACAGTGGTCTAAGGACAGAGGCAAAACTCTTTCTACAGTGGAAAAGGCACAGTGTAAGGTATTTTCCATACATTTAAAGAAGACTACCAACCTCAGCAGCAGAGCAAGTGTCAGCTCAGTAAAACAAGAACCCCTCAGTTCATTTCCTAGGGGTACTCGATACTCTCTGCAATTTTATTAAGTGACTGAGAAAGTCAGGTAATAATGAAAATCAGTCATGCTACTTAAAACATATCATCCCATGCAGCCCAACCTGTAGTGATACTCAGGACATCTTGGCTTTTAACTTAGTCTGCAGGTACAGAACTGGCCAATTACGTTCTAGCCAGCAACTTGCACAGGAAAAACAAAACAGCAACAGCATTAAGTGATCAGTGCTGAAAAGTGACACGAGCAAGGTAATCCAAACATGTTAAAATCTACTTTTAGACACCGGAACATCACCTCAGCCAAGGAACTTCTGCTAGCAACATCCTTCTCCCACATCACTCAAGTCACAAAAACCATATACTGCAGCAAGGCCACATAGCTACTAAGCTCAGCTATCCAAGGTACTCATCTTTGCTATAAAAAAAGCAGGATGTTTATTGTTTTCACTGTGAACTACATAATTTATATGTAGAAATGTAAATGAATTACAACTATTTGTATTATTACAGCCCATTTTTAAATGATATGTAACAAGCATTTCGGCAAGTATTGGCACATTTGATCTGTAGTACAATCTGATACAAACAAGGTGTGAATGTAGCTGCTATTCCAAATTTATACAGGCAGTATGCTTTAAACCAGAAAGCTGATCTCAGCTCCAGTAATAGCAAGAAAGGATGTTTTCCCCGTCATAAAACAATATACACAAGCAGCATATACATGATCGATGTTTTACAAAGCACTTTTGGGTTTAGTGACTGGTCTAGAGTTATCTAGATTATATTTGGTTCAAAATGGAGTGCTCCTTTTCAATATGGGAATTTCCTTACAATGAAAGCACAATAGCACCACTGCTCCCCTACCTCATCTTCTCCACTTTCAGAAAACATACCACACATTATGCTACAAAGCACAGTTATCCATGACAAAGTTGACCTTTTAAATGCATTTTAATACTACAGTTTTCCCACTGAAGCCTATGTAACATTTCAGTGGGTGACCCTTCAAGCAATAGCATTTTGTACATTAAACCTCTTCATCTCAAGCATCTGAAGCCTATGGCTGAACATCAATGAAGTCAGCAGCTGCAAGGCAATTCTCTCCCACTCTGGGCTTTGCCACTGGAACACAACACTGGGAATAGCACTAAGGATTATTTTCCCTTTTGCAGTTACAGAAGAAAAGGGGAACAGCTAGCTGCCCTTTGTAGTCGTATCTCAGATAAAATTATCTGAGCATTTTAAAAAGTTTCAGGTCTAACCTTGAACAGTAATAAAATCGATTTAAGATTCTCTTATTACTGCATATATTTAGAACAGCTGCAAAAAGGTAACCCAATTCTAGAGAAAAATGGCATGATTTTGCTCCATACATAGAATGACAAGAAAGAGTCTTGAGAAAATTAGCTTATCATTGGATTACTTGACAATCAGACTACCTCACTGCATGAGCCAAGTTTGTCTCGCTCTTCTGCCAGCCTTAAAAGTTGACAAAAGTGTTTCACTTTCCCAGGATTAGAAGGAACTTTGTATATTTTTGTTTTGAGCAAACAAAAGACAAGTCTACCAAGTTAAAACACACCTTTAAAGAAACAATGCTATTCAGTATACAAAAGTGATACTGCTTTTTCTAAAAAGATGAATGACATAAAAGTTAACTTCAATAGCTCATTTAACATCAATGGTCTTGATATAAGATCAAGTCACAGTTAATGCTTTTCTCCAAGGAAGCTCTTAAAAGCATCTAATGATTTGTTAAACAATTTCAAAGCTTCCCACTCATGATAGGGCAACAAGATGTATGTACTTGTATTGTGAAATAGATTTAATTCAACACCAAAGTACTTACAAAAATGCCTTCTTTAGACTTACAGAACTTGACTTTGCTGTATAATGCAGTTAGATAGCAAACACTCTAAGAGTAAGTTTAGTGTCACAGAGACAGGGCAATAGAGCAGTTTTAGATTTTAATCCACATTTTGAAAGGTAGCAATTCAAAATAAGGCTCAGCTTGTTTAGCCTGCCCATCCAAAATCTTGGAAATTGGAGGGTTTTCCCAGGGGGCGAGATGCTCAACACTACATAAAATGGTATCAGGAACATCAGACTCCAGTGAGATGCAGCAGTCAGTATTCTTTATGCTATTCCAATGGCACCTACTTTAATTGTCCTTTGGACTCTAGAGGACACAATGAAGAAGGAGCAAGTACAACATACGTGAGTGTTAAGCCAAGTTGAACATCATCAGCTCACATGCTGAAAGGCAGCATATCCAAACAGTTTTGCACAAAAGACACTTATGCTCCAGCTCTTAACAAAGCAGTACTGGGTATGGTGAACCCTTTATAATCCATTAGGCATTTTTCTGGATTTTTCTCAATGTGATTATCAACTGTGGGTTCTTGAACAGGCAAAACATAGAAGGCAGTATGCTCACCTTTCTGTAAAAACAGATTCTGGAAAAAACAATTTCACTGCCTTAACAAAACACTGCATGTGTCTTCTCTTGCATGCCTAGGAGCCTAGATTTTTTTATTTCACATCAAGTAAGGCCAAAAAAAGAAACCAAAAAGGCTTCTTGTGCTGCAGAAGTGCATTTGGTTCAACCAAAACTCAGCATTACAGTTAAACTAATTCAGAAAACAACAACAAACTAAGGAAAAGCTCACAAGTTTGTTAAACTACAGTAAGAGGCAAGCCATTTTTATTTCACTGTAAACCTAAGCTTTTAGTGGTGAGATATCTTTGAGAATCTTATTAACACCAGCTTTTCTTTTGTTAAAGTAGCAGCTACAGTTTAATTCCACAGTGCAACCAAAAGGACCAAATTCTTTGGTGCAGTTCAAAGCCAACAGAAGAAATTAGTCAAGTAAGCGTAAGTTAGTTACATTGGGATGACCACCCCAAAGCAGAAATGGCTCTAATCTGTATAAGGTTCCTTTTACCCCTATGGAGAAGACAGATACTATGACCAGGAGACCCCATCAGACTGCAGTCTCATCTCAGCCATTCAGGAGTTCAGCTATTCTACAGTAACAGCTTATTACAGGCAGATAAAACAGTGGCCCAAAGTGCATAGAACTGCAGTTAGTTTCTGCCGTTCTGTAAGGATAGGGTCTTGGCACTTCTCTGGAAATAGTGAAAGTCTATTTTTGTTACAATTGTTTCATCATTTTCTAGTTCTTAAAGTGTAGAATAGGTTAATTTTTGATTTGGGGGGGAGGTATTTGAGGTATTTGCTGCTATGAAATGAAGCTTACATATGCAGTAGTAAACAGACCACTAAGCACTCTGTTTCTCATTTATTTCAGGCAATGACAGTGGTAGAATTTAAAACCCTCATATGGGATGAGGGCACAGCCAATAATGACATCATATAGTTTGTTTTCTACATAGTCAAATATATAAAAGTTTACATGAAACTCATCACTGGGACAGCCAGCATAGTCAGTCCATGAGTTGTCTATTCAGTTAGACCAAGCTTCTTCTTCAGAGATTCTGGCATTTCAGGTGGAGGTGGACGAGGAAGTCTGAAATAAACCTTCACAGAATCGTAGATGAACCACTGTAGTGCAGTCAGGGTACCAATCATAATGATACGGGCAAACAGACCTTTCCATACACCTGTAGAGCAAAACATAAAGCACGAGCAGCTTAGGAAGCCAGGCAAAAAAAAAAAAATCCTCCCCTAAACACAAAATACCACAACCACTTGATCCAAAATACATGAAAGTAAGGATGTACCTTTGAATCCAAGCCTCATAAGAACCTGTGAAGCAGAACTGCCCTTTTCTTTGTTCAACACAGACACCACGGAGTCAGCAGGATGGGAAACAATTGCACAGAACACACCAGCTGAAAGAATAATTTGACATTAGTTCTGTGGTGGTTTAGCTGTACCTTTACTGCATACATTAAGTACAACCAACTGAAACCACACCTAATAAATTGCACAGAAGTTATGTCAAGCCTCCTGGTATCCTAAAAGGACAGCAGATACATACTTACAACGTGATGTGAATATTAGAAAACACCTCAGTTCTGCTGTTGCAGCACCCCTTCTGCTAAAACAAAACTCCTCTGAATCTCTGTATATTGAAAATTCCCTTTCCATCCAGATTTCTCTCCCCTTCCTCTAACTTTCCCCAGCCTAGCAAAGATCTAAGTTTGTTTTTTTTTTTCTTCAGTGAAATAGGCTGCAGTTTCTAAACTTGGACATTATCATTGGGAATACAAAGAAACAGTTAGAGTACTGTCCTACTACAGACCCATTTTCCACTTAAAGATTGAATATAGCTCTTTCCCCTGCATATTCTGAAGTTACAAATTCTCCCATTCTAGTTACACGTATTTCGTATTTTGAAAAGGCTTCTAGAGTTGCAGTCGTCCATTAATGAAGTGTAGAACTTAAAAGATTCCTTACCAATATAGCCTGCAATAAATGTGACTACCAGCTGTTCTCCTTTTGTACATTCACTTCGTGGCTTGGGTACAACATACTTGTAGAGAGCTTCAACCGTACGTTCAAAGCAGGCAAATTTCATCATTGTGTATGGAATCTGTCTCATCCATAGTGGAGCAACACCTTTATAGAAACTTAAACAGAGAACAGACAAACTCAGTTTCATTTTCTCCAGTATTTAAGGTACTTTTCTCACTTGAAAACCTATTGTTGCTATTGGGAATACAACTTCTAAATACTGACACTGTAAGGCTTAAGTGTCTCAATACCTACAGAAGAGAAATTTAACTTTCATTATCTCCTTAAAACAGCAACATAAATTATAACTTACCTAATCCCTACGCTGCACAGCTGGTTTTGTAGTCACTTTTCAGATAACGATGCATTGCAGTAATGCAGTATTAATACTACAAGTGCAGTAAGGTTCATGTCTGCATACCAGCCAAGTCCCGATAGTGATAAATGACATGTATATTTACAGCCACTTCTATCAGAACAGAAAGCTAACATGCAGTTATATTACTCTTACATGCCAATGACTCAAGCATCTTTGACTGTACAACCAAAAAGTTGCTGAGTATCTCTGACTGGAACTGCTAGAAACTGAAGTTATCTAGCAGAACGCAGCACAAAGATACTCACAAAGATGGATCTAAGGAGCATGTAGAATTAACAGTCAGTTCAGCACAGATTCCCTGAAGTATGTTAAGCTGTTATCTCGAAATACAGAGGCCAAGAAGTATTACAAGCTAAAGCCACAATTAGTTTTAGCAACAGTCTTTCATTAGGAAAAAATACTCAACATCAAGAACCTGAATAAAAATTAAAATCAAGAGATACTTACGCCCAGACGCCTTCTTCTCCAAACATTTTAGGTACAGCCTGCCGCAGAGTGTTGGCATATCCAGGCTGTGTCTGAATACGAACTTTAGCAGCTTCCATTGGAGCCAGAGCAATGTCTGCAAAAAACTCCGCACTGGCAGATGCAGCTAAATATAGTGAAGTACGCCACAAATATGCATTTTCCTGAAGTGAATTTAAACACACATTTTTATTAATGAATCGTGCTTTTGTCAGTATCTGCATTACTCATACTATTATGTTGCAGATATATAGCCTCATGCTATATATCTTAAGGCTTACCTCTCCCAGCATGTTGCCATATAGGATTTTGAAAACTTCATAGAAACCAAATTTACAAAGCCCCTGCATGGAATATCCAATAAAGGTTGGAGCCCATCCCTTAGCCAAGCCACGAACGCCATCTTCTTTGACAGTCACTGAAAATCCATTGAAGATACTCTTGTATTTTTGTGGATCAACCTAAACAAAATAGGGAGTTAATTGCTTGATACAGCTCACTATCTCCCTTCTCACACCCCCATCGAAAATATAAAATTCTTGAATTCCTCATACAGCTGGCTTCCTAAGGTTCCCTGGATAGACTATGTACTCATCACAAGGCTACTCTAACAACTGTAATTGCTACTTGCTAGTCTCAAATCCTAACTTATTTTAACAGCTAGTATGTTCCTCAATACTCAGGAACCACCAGACTGTTTGAATTTTGCTTTATATTTATTCTCCAAATCAACAGTATGACTTTCTATATCAAAAAGAATTACTGAAATCACTATTCTAACACCGCCAATAGTACACGGGTATAATTATGTTTAGATCAGATTCTTTAAAAATTCGACAGCTTGTCAGAAATCTCATCCACTCTACAGATCACACCTATGTACACTCAAGTGTCACCACAAACCAAACCTGACAATTCACTTGATTCTTAATCAGTAAAGGTTATTTGTCCACTGTTAGTTTGATCCCTTAACACAGTCAAAGACAGAGCAAAGCAGATCGAAGAGTACTCAAGAACTTCTATGCTTGTACTTTGACTTCACAATAAAGGCTACATACAAAATATTTTCTGCACACAAAACTGAGTGAGATTTCCTTAATAACTTATCAGAAATTAAAAAAGACCAACTTTAATAATTTTGTTTCATGTGAAAGGACACCATTTAACAGAAATTCTTAAACAGGTCGTTGTGACAAATTTTAAGTCACATCACACTGTTACTTTTCATATTTGACATCATCCAACATTTCCTCAGAGGGATAAGGAGGAAGATACAAAACCAGAAGTCAAGCAAAGCTTTCAGAAAGAGCTATGGGACACGCATGCTAACCTGCAGTGAATGATACT
Source organism: Phaethon aethereus (assembly GCF_964289735.1). Taxonomy (NCBI): domain Eukaryota; kingdom Metazoa; phylum Chordata; class Aves; order Phaethontiformes; family Phaethontidae; genus Phaethon; species Phaethon aethereus. The sequence goes on along the minus strand of NC_138575.1, from coordinate 53,945,673 downwards.
TTGTCGTGCAGCCTGGCAACAACCTACTTGAGCACTATTTCACCTAAACATGTCAATTTTAAAACATTCAGATTTCAGAAAAATGGGTATTTAATCAGGCACTGTAAAAGGAGACTATGTTCTTGTCAGAACCATGCTTAATTAGCATCTACATAAAAGGTGACCTCTCTTAAAAAGACGTGAGAGGGCAGGCGACAGCTTTCTTCCTGGAGAATCTAGGAAGGATTAGTAACATGCTCTGTAGAGCAATAAATGCTGGCAGGTTTTACAAGGCCACACCTGGAATCCACATGGAACCATCCTCTCGCACCTTCCTCTAAGTGCTGGAGAAGGAAGGGGAAGAAGTATCACCACCCTTACCACAGAAGTAGCCCAGGACTGGTAGCCCAAGCTTAACATACCTACCAAGCAGTTGAAGCCTGGGAAGCATGAGGCCTTGCCCTCAGTTGTATATGCAGCATTGTACAGCTCTCAGACTTTCTGCCCATTAACCTAATTTGCAGTCAGATTAAGATGCTATGTCCTCTTTACCCATAATCAATCTCCTCCTTCTCAGGAAATTCAATCTTAGGCACGGCTATCGATCCTGAAGTCCGCAACAACAGAAGAGTGCACTTAAGCTACATGTTCAGAAATAAAACACACTCAGCTACAGCTATTCCCTACTAGTAGAAATAGGGAATTCCTACACGGTTAGCCCGGTCTCAATGCAAATTTTGCAGAAAGCAGCATGTTGCCCTCATTTGATGCACCCTGTGTTTGTCCAATGTGTTACAGAATTACTAGTTTGAGACCAAGATTTCAGGTGTTCTCAAGCATGTGAAAAAGCCTCTCTTGTAAAGAATGCTAAATAGAGGCCTTCCAGAAAAATTAAATTTTAAAGCGTACTGTAGTACTCCTAGCATGTCTAGTCAGTCTGACTAATTCATAGTTCCCTCCTAATTTCAGGAGTCCTGTCATTACAAAATCGCCACTTTTATAATTGGTGTCAGCCTATGCAACAGGGAAGTCATTAACCACTCTATTTCCAAAAATTTAGAAGTGTGCTTTAATTTGCTTCATTCTTGAGGCACAGATTTGCCTGAATAAATCCATTAGTATGTTTTTATCCATGGCTGTTCACTAGATTATTTTAATGCAGAAGCTGGTATCACAAATTAAGTGCAATGTGACAAAACTCCTTTCAGTTCAATCAAGAACCACTTCAAGGGAACTAGCCACAAGCACTGACAGCCTTACCAATACCATTTCAAGTTTTATACATTCTATTCAAAGTGGCATCATTAGAAAGTGTCCAATCCATAAGCCATGCAGTGACATACACAATGTTAATGGGTCAAATTATACATGCATGTCACTCCAGGCTAAAGCCGTAGATATTCAAACCACCAAAGATACAATTTCCTTCCTCCAAAAGCACACAAATAGTGCTAGATAGCCTACCAGAGAGCAAAGAGTTAACATTGTGGTGGGTGCCTTTTTGCAAATATAGTCAGTTAAATGCACCTTAAAGGTAATCAAAAATAATTCATCCAGATTATCCTAAATGCCTCTGCTTCTCTTGAAAGTTGTATTTTGTTAGTCTCACAGCAGTAGACTTGATAAAGTAGCATTCAAGTTTACTCACTTCCTGTCATGCAGAAAAGACTGTGTCCCTGCTGTAAACTCTTAATACGCTGGCTACATAGAGAAAAAGTTTAAGAAATGTTTAAGTTAATACAAACCTGCATACGACATTTCACTAAATCCAGAGGTACAACAGCAGTGTGTGTCAGGCCACAACTTAGGACCCCACCAACGCCACAGAGAGCATAAAACTTGAGCGAGCCATATTCACAACTGTATTCTGCAGCAAAAAATAAAGACACACCATGCTTTTACATAAACTCCATGCACTGTTGGACAATGGTGTCCAGGGGATAGGTTATGCCTCCAATTCATTAGTAGATTAATTATACCACACTAAACATGCTTTGTCAATGTCACCACATAGCAACGTGCAGAACAAACCTGTATTCTGCATTTAACCAGGTCGAGAGGTACCAGTGCTGTATGTGTTGTTCCACAGCTAATAATCCCACCAAATCCACAAAGCATAAAGAATCTGCCTGAGCCATATGCACAGCTGTATTCTAGTTAATTGAAAAAAATTACATATATATGAGCAATCATAAATGGTAACAAAGGTCAGAAAGAAACAATTGAGTGCTACCTTCTCAGAAGTTTTAAATTGAAATAATCTCCCACACTATATTATTCAACTGTACATTATACCAAAAAATAATTCAAAGCAAGGGAATTAACACATTTTGGAGGGACAAGATTTAATTCTAGGCCTTCCGAATTGAGTTTGTTCCTTCAAAACAAAAAAACAATGGAAGAAACAGTCAAGTTTTAACTCATAGCACACATAAAACATAGAAACGAATCTCAGAAGCTGTCAGTAGAAATTATGACTCAAAGTTGCAACATCTAACATTTTATTATATCAAGGAATTAATTAAGCAAGAAGAGTGCTTCTCTAGTATTCTGGAGACAAAGCTTCATTGGTTAAATATTCTGTGACAGTGCAAGTTCCGTAGACCACACAGGTCTATAAGATCAGTGTTGCATTTTTCTTTATACAGATATATTTTCAGGAATTTTTTGGGATTCTTTACACAGATTTTTTTTTTCTTTCAAATACAGAACCTCAGATTTATACAGCTTGTTTAATGAAGCTGCAGAATTTTATTAATCATCACATTCAATGCTCATAAACAAGGTTTGTTAAAGAATCTTTCAGATCATATTTAATCAAGGGATATTTCATTTGCACTGTTCCATACAGTGTTGTGTATAAAACCATCCAGTCTTAAAAGAGCAAGTTATTGATTTTCACAAATTCCAACAGAGCAAAGTTACTGGAGCTGAAAAACAAGAATCAGTTTCCTTCTTCCATTTTTGAAGAAGCTACAGTGAGTATGATTAGGTGCAACCAGAAAACACTTAAGTTTACAATCAACAGTATGAGATAAGCATAACATAGCAGCAGCACAGTTCTGCTACTATGCTTAACTATGCCTAACATTTTCAATATATAAGCAAAAGTAAAAGAATACACTGAATAAGCATATAGAAAACAATATACCATGTAGAAAATATTCCCCAGAATAGAAAGGGATAATCTAGGTTCTTTTGCTATTAGTTCTAGTGGTGTTACTCCAGTATAATGGAATAGACACTGAAGTGTTACAGCAACTTAGTAAGAACTATCTCCAGAGAAACACTAATGAAACTCAAAAGACAGCAAAAATCCCTCTCATTCAGAACTTCTTTGCCCTGTCTTTTTGCTTCTGAAATAAATTCCTTCATGAACACCAACAAAAATTTACAATTACATTCAACAGCATCTAAAGAACACCAGTTAACACTAGAAGTTACTAGCTGGATAAGCCTGCGTTAAGTTAATATGGGAACTTCTTCCCCAAAATGTTCCAAGTTTTACACTGCATTTTACATTCACATTTCTCACCTTAGTCTTCAAAATTAATCACCAAGACAATAAAATGTCATTTTTGCTTTATTCTAAAATTAATACCAAATCATAGATACTGTATTAAGCCTAAACTTAAAGCAAGGAATCAGTTAACAGACAGAATAACTTATAACCTATGACAGTTTTTTTTTAATTGAGATACTGCTCAAGACTTTAAATATGCTGGTCCAGGACTTGCACGTACCTCTAAAATAGCTTGGTTATGCTAGCAGATTTGCAGAGAGCAGTAACATTCTGTTCAACCAGTCATTCTGGCAAGTTGTAAATAAACACACACAAGGCTTTCTATGCAGGTGTAATCAGAGAACACTCTGGCTCTGTATTACAGGGCAGCTCTGTCTAGCTGCATCTTTGGCCTGCATCACAACAGTACTGCAGTAGTTATCATGCTGCCCAGATACCAGAAGCGTTTGTTCACATTCCCTTTTTCACAACAATTTACTGTTAGAAGTCATACTCCTCAACTGACAGAGACAGACGTTTGTAGAAGCCACAGAAAAGTAGAGCTTTACATATCTGCTTTGTACAATGGTATTCATACTGACCTGTCGGCTAGGTGTTCAAAAACAGTAATTAAGAAAAGCAAGCTGGTACCCATTAGGGTTGAGCTCTTTACAGGTACTTAAGTCGGTAGTCGTATAGCAATATTAGGAAAAAGCCATAGTAGATCCCATACTTTCTACTTCAAAAGTTGAGTCAGATTTCCTGAAAACTGTTTCCTGAAGAGACAACCAGCTAAACATGTAGTACAAAGGGCAAGAAAGTTACTCTAACATACCTAGACAGTCAAACACCCTAAAGCTACTCAAATATAAACATACAGCACAAAACCACTTCTACTCTATTAAGACAGCTACATCGTAACTATTTCATTTCTTCTGATCTGACACATTAAAAAGGACAAATCCCAAGAGCTGATCATAAAACACTTTGTCTCTGAGCTGTGTTATAGTTGATGCCCTGAGCTGAACTCGAAAGGTCTTGTGGTTTGTACTGACTTTGTGTGACCTTGTGCAAGCTCAGATATCTTCTGCAACGTGTTACTCTCCCAATACAAAAGCCAAAGAACGAACTGGTATGTAAAACAATGAATATAGCAGAAGACACTACAAAGACTACGAAACTCCAGTCACCTTTGACCGCATCTGTCTACTAACAGCATGAAGATTAAACATAATGCTTTTAAGAAATAAGTGCACCTACTGAATATATTTACTTTACCGAAGAGTGATTTAGGACTTTAGTTAGCTAGCAACAACATTACTAAACTGAAAGCCAGAAGTACTTTCTTGAAAACTTAATAAAATCCAACACCCAGTTCTGCCTCTCTTTCACATATTACATGAACATTCACACAAAAGCACTAACATACTTAAGTAATTATAGTACTTCAGAAGAGGTATCTTGCTGAAAGCACTTCATATTTTTTAAATAAAGGCAGAAAGATGCTTTTAAGTTATTGACAGCTTAAAAAAATTGTAATTTTTAACATCTACCTTCATTACTAGGAGTATCATCACGGTCTGACCACCTTTGGAATTCACTACAGTGACAAGCAAACGTACAGGAAACACTTGCACTAAATCTAAAATGCATCACTGCATCTCAGACAGCAAAATTATATGGTATATGGCGCACAACTACAAGGGGGGGGCGGGAGAAAAAACTTCAACAGAACAGCTGCAGGTACTTCTAATATGTCTGGATGTTCAGATGTCCAGCTGTGAATAAACAGGGAAAAAAAAGAGGAGGAAAAGAAAAAAGGATGGGAGCGATAGCCTTTCAAATCCATCCAGATTCACATGCTGCTCTTCTCCACGGAAGAAAGAAATACGGGCCTACAGCCTCCGAATGCCCAGCAGAGCCAGAAAAAGCACCCTCTTATCCCCAAGACAGACTCCCTCAGGGGTCTCTGTAATTACTCTGACTAGAACGCTCCTGTGTCCTTTCCCAGTAACCCCGGATCCTTGCTGCCACTCAGCACACCCCGCAGAGGGAGCGGAAGAGGCTGCCAGCGCCTCCCCCGCCCGTGCCCTTCCTCGTCCTCCAAGCGGGCGCGTAGGCCCGGCACCGGCTCCTCCCCGGCCCGGCCGGGCCCCGCTGAGCGTTCACCCTCCCTCCATCATCCCGATGGGCACAGTACCGCGCAAGCAGAGGCAGCGCGGGCACCGGCGCTTCCACCGCCCACAGGCCTCGCCTCCGCCGCGACCCCTCCCGCCCGCTCTCACCTTCAGCGGCGGATGCGGCCGCGAAGCTCCGCCGCGTGGTAGGCGCTCCCGCTGGCTCCGCGCGCTTCCTCACCCCGTCCTGGACCAGCTGGAAGTGCGGCGCGTAGAAGGGGTTGAGCCGGGCGAGCGGCGCGATGGACGAGAACATGGCGACCTGAGGCGGGCGAGAAGAGCAGAGCGGCGTGGGGCGGGGAGGCCAGCCAAGGGCCCGGCCGGATGGCCCCGCACCCACGAGGCGGCCCGTCACACCGGAGCGAGCAACGGGTCCCACCGGGCGGGCGTCCCGGCACCGCCCCGACTCACCTCCTAAGATGGCGGCAGCGCGCACGACCCGCTGCTCAGGCGGCAGCTCAGTGCAGGGGCTGACCGCGCGCCCGGCTCAGTCACTTTGTCCTTCGCCGACGCAAGGGGCGGAGCCACATCTCAAGAAGCTGCAGGGCGATTGGCGGAGGGGCTTTGCGAACCGGCACTACCGCGCAGGCGCAGCCGAGGCCAACGCCCTTTCCCCTCCCACGCCTGCGCACCGCGCCCCCGCGCGGTGGGAAGGGGCGGTCGCCGCCTGTGCCAGCGGCCGTGCCGGGCTCCGCGCAGAGGCTCAGCGAGCGGAGCCCCTGAGGACGGGGCCGGCGCGAAGGCGTTGTGTGCGTCCTCGCGACTGCACGTCGGCTCGCGGTCCGGTCACGGGCAGCCCTTGCCTTGGCAGAGGTCAGGCTGGCGCCGCAGCTGCGACAGGCCGGAGAAACGGGGCGACTTCTGGCTGAAGGCCTGCCGGCAGGGCGATACTTCCTCGTGGGTAGTCGGGGGTGTATCGGTGCACCCGCCCTGCGTTAAACCCTGCGCGTGAACTTCTGATCCTTCCTCTTACTGCCCGTCTCTGTGTGCTTGCCAATGAGTCCACGTGCTTCCCGCGGCCTTCAGGCAGCCGTGTTCCAGCCCAGGGCAATGTCAAACAGGAGGCACGCCCAGACTCCTGCTCCACATGCACGTGGCCCGCGTGTGGTAAGTGGCCTGCTCCTGGCACCAGCCGGCTAGCCTTGATCCATGCTCTGCAGCAGTTGTACTTTGAATTGCACCCATCTGCTGAGATTTAAGAAGTCCTCAGTATTGCCCTGAACTCCAATTCTGTTTGCTAGCAACTCATAATACGTTATAATCAGAGTCTGGTAAAACTGGAAGACACGGCTCTCTTAACAAGAGGTTCACCCTTCTTCACCAGGCTCCCGCCGCAGCGTGGTTTAAGACCAAGCATGGTCAAGAGGTAGGCCAGGGAATGCGCTTGGCTGCAGCCTCTACAGCTGCATTTCACCTTTGGAGGACAAGCTTGCAAGGCATCGTGACATGACCTAAACTACAACAGCTGCAGACACTTACAGAAGAATTACTAGTTACTGGTTTGTTAAAAGTAGAACATTATTTAACGTAACACTCACGCTGGGCCTTAGCTACCTTAAACTATGCCTTTTCTAATACAGTGTGATTTCAACTCATTTTAGTGGATTTACATAGTACAAAATTCGTGCAGCACAGTTCAGCTCTACAGTTACTGAAGAGATAAAAACTCCCAAGTTTTCACCATCTTGCCCATATCCCTTCCAGTATAGTGCTCTGTAACAATATAAGCACAGAAGACAGCTGAGCAGGAGGCACATACTGAATAACCCAGCTATTACTTCTGGGCACGGAGCCATAATGCAGCTGATGGTGCAGGTGTCCTACCACGCTGAAGAAACACGCCTTTGGTCAGCTCAGCAGCTCCAACTGAACTTCCCCAGAGCACGGCCTGCTACACCAACCTTAGGACTTGGCTCGACTTGCTGTATTCAACAACACAGTTGACCCAGGCAGACTGTCACACGCAGGCAAGAATGACACGCACCTCATAGCACTGTCACAGAAGTCTCGGTTGGCTAAGTCCCTCTTGAGTAAACTAGACTCCAGCTGCTGAGTAGGAAAAGGTCAGCTGAAACTTGGCATTCTTTAAATACTTTCATTTAGCAACTGAGAGCCTGAAGTGCCATTCAATTCACTGGCAGCAATGAAGACAGGCCAGAATTGTTCATTTTGCCATTACTTGTTCTGCTCTACTCACTTGCATCTAAACAATTATTGGTAGCAACGTTTTATCTAAAAGCCAAACACCAATACTTGTTTTTAATTAGCTAATAATCTAGTAACTGAGACTTGGGCTCTTATCTTGAAATCACATATAAATTATTACAATTCTCACAGACTTTTCTGATTTTTAAACATATAGAAAACCACTGCTCGTTGCAATCATGAAGGATGAACATGTGACTATTTATATATATCTAATGGCAATTTATATGCACAACTAGTACTAACAGGGTTACAGTCTGAACAATCAGTTTCTTTGGTTTTAGCTGACAATTACCTTCTAACAGCTGTACTATTAACAAGTACTATTGAACAGCAGTCTCTAACATATCCCTGTGAAAATACAGGGATAATATACATTCCTGCTGAATGCCTATCATTTTACACAGAAAATACCTTCAACTTCTCCCAGATGTGAAAAAATAAAATAGCAAAGTCTGTAATTCGAACCATCTAGACTAATCTGATTTCTGACATACAATAGATAGTATTAGGTAGTAACAGATGAAGACTTGAAAGATGTTACCTTCTAGTGTCGACCTCTGTCAGATTCACAATAAAAAGAGCTATTGTAAATTAAATCCATCTTTTTAATAGTTGCTTTTCAAATTTTGGGAGTTTAGGAAGACATCAGTTTACTAATTACATCTCTTATTCTGTTATTAATACCCACCACACACCCCCTCCATTCCCCACCCCAAGCAACATGCAGCCAAGAAATTGTAGACTAATTCCTGTCTTAAAATAACTTTTCACAGTTCTAACATTTTGGTGAAGCCTGTAAGTAAAATCAACCTCTTACAAGGCTGTTCTCCAGGTGACACTGTTTTCAAAAACATAGGATGAGATAGTGAAACAACCATCCACACCTTTGATAACAAGGTTAACGTAAGCAGTATCTACTCCTGTTGGAAGCATGTATTTTATGTACTCATTCATTGTATCAATGCCAGAGTTACCAGACTGTGATTCTAGAGAATCAGTAACAGATCAATTCAAGCTGCAAGTAGGTCTCACAGCCCAAAGGAAGCCTTCACACTGCAGCATCTCCTTCAACAGGATCCAAACTAGCCAGGTTGAACAACAGCAGTCACATCCTCTGAACGCAGGAAGCAGTGAAACCTCTCCTATTCTTAGTAGTCGCTGCCATAAATGTCCTTGTCTAATAAGCTTCTCTAACATTGCATGTTTCTCCTCCATAAAGTTTCACATTTTTTCCATAAATAACAAATAAAGGCAGCAATGCAGATACACTTTTTAACCACAAATTACCAATACTAACAAAGAATAAAGTGAGGTGGGACAGAAAATTTGAGGAATTATGTTTAGCTATCAATACATAAATACTACTTATAAGTGTATATGCCACCTCTCAACTACTTTACAAGTTGAATTAACTTGTAGACCCTATGCTGTATGAACACATGTATGTATGCATACATCTCTTGTAGCTTGCTGTTGCATTGGTGCAGAGCAGCCTGGTACACTCCTTAGGGAAAAAGAAAAGCAAGAGTCATAGCAAAGTTTTAGACAAACATGGGTAGATTTACCAAACATACATTAAAAGCTGTATTAAGAGACAATGAAGGGTATACTGAAACACCTGAATTTGTAAACACAAGATTTAAAATTATACATCACAACCCACTCTGTATCTATTTTGATCAGTCAGATTAAGCTTCTAATTTTTTTTAAAAGCTTTTCAGCCCAATATGCAACTTCAGCCATATCAAAGCAAGCCAAATATAATATGCACAAGACACACCACACAATTTTACAAGCTTCATTTGCAAATATACTTTACTTTTCTGCTGAAGAGCCTCCTTTTGGAGCTCTATTATTTAAAAGCATTCTTTTTGTACTTGGATTTTCTGATTTAACACTGCACAAACTAGTTAACACTTTTTTTAAAAGGTATTTTGCCCACAGAACTATCTGAGAAGGTAATTAGCAGGAACCAAGAATTTTAACACCATCAAGATTCTTCTAAGTTGTGCCACAAGAAACAAACCAAAACACATATAGATCAAGCCCAGGAGGAACCTTAAAGCATTCTGTAGGGCAGTACTGAGCATACTGCTAGCAAGTAAACTTGGAGAAAATGTTCCTTCACATTGTTCTCTATTTGAACACAAATCAGGGTTTTGAACCACACACAGAATTTAAGATCATCCTTGAGAGTTAAGATCTTGTCTCAGACACGAGGTAAGCTCTCTCAGGCTTACTATGGATCAGGTACCATAAAATTAAGTCTCAACACTGCAAGTGATATTGTTTAGTAATTCACAGCCCAATACCAGCCCCCTGAGACTCGGTTCACATTAGATTAGCACACAATTTAAAGGGAAGGTGCAAGAAAGCTCCAATTCACATCTGCCATGTTTTCAGTGCGGCATTCTAAGCATGACCAATCATGAGAACAAAATCCACCAGAACACACTGTCATGCTTATCAACTTACACAGGCCTTTTCCCATACTTTTTGTATCCTTTACCCTAAAAGGCACTTAAGCATTATTTACTATGTTAGAACTCAACTAATTTTTGCATCTGGAATTTGGATACTAATACCAGCCCATAAAATTGCTCTATTTTGTGATTGTTTCTGAAAGTTTAACCTGTCTCTGTCTGAAAGTCAAAATAAGCTAGTGGAACAAAAGTGAGATTTTTTTGTAACACCACCACAGACCAGTTCCTATTGCTTCAGCACTTTAATACAAAGACTAGAGTATACTCCAGTGTAACTCATACAGCAGTAGTTAGAAGGCTTTAAGCACATTAAACTAACCAGCTAGCAGCACTCTTACAACATGTATTACTCAAGAATAATCTGAATAGCTTTAGGAATGCTAGTAAACCCATATTTGAGGCTGGGGGAAGGAAAAGATTACTCTCTGGGCTGTCTCACACCATTAAATGCCTCAAGTATAAGCAGCTCATTCATTTCTTGAAGATACATGGTCTTCCAACTACAGCTGAGGTAGACATAGGTTACTTGAACAACTTAAAAGTCTTTACCTTCTGTTTCTTTTGGAGATTCTCTAAAACAGTGCATAAATGGAAGAATGATGACATTTAATTGTATTACAGTTCAGTTTGTTTGGGGGTTGTGTTGTGGTGGTTTTTTTTTTTTTAAGTGATGCCAATAGCATACCTGAAATATTTCATAACACATCCTTCCCTTCTAGTTATATATGTTTTAACATGAAATAAAGTATAAAGTGGGGCAAAAAATAAAGTGAAAAAGGAAGTTCTGTAAGCATTGAAGAACAAAGGAAGATTGACTTGTTCCCCCATCCAAATTAAAGGCCTAACACAGGCTAGAGGATTATGGTGCAGAACTAACAGGGCAAGTATGATTAATATTCCTCCCACCCAGTGTTGACAGGAACTGCTCTAGTTTTACTATCAGATTTTTTTTTTTAAACATGGAAGACTGTAGCAGCACAGCACAAAATGACACCACTGATCCATCAGTTGTCTTGCTTTCGCTGCTTTTCAGCAATGCATTTATTTTGATAAGGAAAACCCACACACATTAAAATCATTTTTATTTCTCTGCATTTTGACACCAAAAGTGAATGTCTTATGTTACAATTTTCTACAGGATAGACACAAGTTTAGCTATTTGGAATACTCAAAAAAGCAGATTAAAAGGAAAAAAACATTAATCTTAACAGAAAAAAACCTATTGCTTTGCTACAAATTACCATGTCTGTCCCAAAGTTCACAGAAAGTAAAGCTTCCCCATAGCTATAGTCTACACAATAATTGTACCTAGAGTAAAAAGATATCAACTATTAACTAATGTTCTCAGCTTTAAGTAGCACTTTAAGTAGTATGATTTATTGCGATTTTGTACCAAGCAGTAAGACTGAAAATCTGTATGCTGCAGATTTAAGCACGCCAAAATGTATACATTCACTTTAAAAAATTGCTTATCACTCTCCATTGGTAGTAGTGAAGTCAGCTTCCTGCTCAACTAAGTTACACAACATAGAGTGCTTCAGCATGGTTCCACTGAGAAAAATATTCAACTGCATGAAAGTAGTAAATCTCACCTTAGAAGATGAAAATGTATCAGAAAATGCAGCAATGCCCTCTTTATACAAGAATAAAACTTCATATGGAATTTTCACGCTTTGAGAATACTTCTCTACATAAATGTTCAAAAGATAATCACATAAAGCTGTATTGGAAAGACGTTGCTTTTTTAAAAAAAGAAAGAAGACCACTGCTAATGTTGGATTTTAGACCACTTCAGATAACAACCTTGACCCAAAAAAGTAGTTTAGTAGCAAATTATGTTGATGCAATTTTTATTTTCCACGCATATTACTAATAAATAAGTTCCTCTAAGACATCTCTTGCCAATTAGATTTGTATTCAGCTCCTACAACACTGTAAGCACTAAAATGAAGGGATACATTTAAATGATGTTACACTTAAACTGAGTTACTAATATACTAAGACTTTTACAGAAATGCAAACAGGTTTACAGTTACATTTACTAAAAAAAGTTACAGTAATCTACAGAAAAGGTGGTTGTTGTACTCCCCCTACATCCTAAGAGATCAAATTCAGTTACACTGTTACTGAAAAAAAGCACACAAAACGCACTTCCCTTTATCATCTGTTAACACCCTCCTCCACAACAATCTAGAGACAAAGTACAACTTCTTTTCTGTACAAAGGAAAAGCTTTAAAAGCACAGCTTCACATTTTACTACATTTTTGCCCTTCTCAGCTTCCAAGTTCTTGCAAAAACAAATATACAGTTTCTCAAAAATGAATTTAAAGGATGTCCACATTAAAAAAATAAAGTCTACAAAAAGTTCAAAGATCTAAAAAAATGTTACTCCTATACGGCAAAGTGATCTCCTACTAGTCCAAAGTCCAGAAAGTTACTGATGTCCATTTAATATTATCTTGCTTCATTTGTCCAATTTATCATGTTCCAATCACATTATTTGTAAGAAGTCCTTGAGCCGATGAGAGGGCAGAAGAGTTCTCTACAATTAAAAACAGGAGATCAAATCAGGTGTGCCTTTCAGAAAGATACTCATTTGGCACTCCCCTGAGAGACAATATTCAGATATTTAGAGAAAGGATTTCCTTGATTAGTTTCCATAGACTGATAAACCAAAAACAGGAAGACTGAAACAACAACAAAAAGAAGAATTTTTATCCAGAGGGGAATGGAGCGTTCTTTTTTTGTTGGTGGTTTCTCCAACTTGATGTCAGTTGAGGTACCGTATTTTGGAGCATACTTAGAGAAACTTTCATCCATTCTGAAGTCACTGTGCTCTATAGGCCGGCTAGCAGCTCCTTTAATTGGTCTACGGCAGCTAGCACTATTAATTAAAAAAAAGCATATTTAAAAGAGCGATCTAAGGTATACAGGGAAATTTTAGTATAATTAAAGAACTAAAAATTCTTTCTAGTGAATGCAGTACCTGAAATATTTGTCTCAATCTCTAACATGTCTTATCATTACTATTTTTAAAGTTAACCATTCAGTGTTCAAACAAACACCCCTTAAAAAAACCCTCAAGCACTCAAATGTCACTTTACTTCACCCTATCCACATCATCAATGGATCATAACTGGCAATGAAACTCTAGGAAGTGTCTCTCTCTATTTGCATCTTTAATGTGCAGCCCCACTGGTATTTCTAAACTTGAGACTGTCTCTGGCCATTAAAATATCTACTGATAGCTAAGCCAATACAGAGAGCCAGAAGACAAAGCAATAAGGGTGAAGAAACCCACATACATTGCCAGATCCTTATATATAAGGAATACACATGTATGATTTTTATTTTTAAAAAATGGCATAGATTTAACTAGACTGATAGACCTCAAAACAAGAGAGCACAAAGCTGAGTGGGGAGCAGATACGCCATAGCAGTATTAGCTGGTACCATATATTGTCCTTATGGTAAGACTTCATGCAATTGCAGTTTAAATTGAAGCTATAATTAACAAGCTGGAAACACAGGAGTTGATTTCACATCTTAACATAGGGAAACTTTTTCTCATATTCTTCAAACAGAACAAAGTTTTGTGAATTGCTTAATTATCTGGAGGGTTGTTTCAATTTTTGTTTAAATACAAAGTTGTAAAGAAAAAATTAATATCCCTTCTTAGATGCCATCCTTATTCATGCTAAGAATAATCTTTGACTACAACAGGACTGCTACTTAAAGGAAAAAAATAGGGCATTTGAAAATTCTTTTCGGCTTTCAAAATGAAAGCTCAAATCTATGCTGGGAGATCTTTCCTTAATTTAACAGCAGGCCTAAAGCCACCATACCTAGCCAAAAACTTAAGTATCGTGAACCATGATCAGAGAAGACTTTTCCATTTAACTTCCAGCATCCCAAAGTTCCAGTAATAATTCCTACTATAGCTCTACCCTGTTCTCCCACCCTCAATTTAAATAAAGAGGAAGCTGTTTTGGCTAACAAAACCAGGTATATAGAACAGAAGAGCTAGGTGGTCATCTCAACTGTCAGTGACCCAGAGTGCAAAAACTTTTCCTCAGAAATCTACCAATATAATCAAGAGATACTTTGCCACTTAAATAGGTTTAGAATAACTGAGAAACAAGCCCCCATAAGCCTTGGAAATACCTAATTCCTGTAGGTGTTGATACTTCATAAGGGAACATTTCCTTAAGAATATCCCTTTCTACATTTTGTTCTTCTGTATGAGTTCTCTCCAGCACCTAGGAAACAAAAAAGTTACAGGTCTAACAAACTGCAAAACAAAGAGCACAGCTATCTCAGTGACCATAACCATGTGCAATTTATAAGAATTAATTAGTCACCCAGTGACATTCAAGAAGTTTACTTTTTGGTTTTTAAAAGTTAGTTTAACCTTTGTTAGTGGCAGCTGTCTGGTCACCTTTGGTGTCTTAAAGCATTTAGTGTTCTCCTCAGTTTCCTTTAAGGTAAAGAATACATTGTATAAATACAATACACCTGCAGCCAATGATGTAGATGATCAAAAAAGCTTAACCATCACCTCTATCATGGCTGTGTTGAGCAGATCACAGGATTGGTTGTGGGCAACATGGTTAAAAAAGCACTGATGTGGGCAATATATCTCTTCTTGCTGTAATAAACAATGCCACAGTACAGTAAAATACTAACTGAAAAAAACTTACACAGTTTGAAATAGAAGGTTGTGGGGAAACTTCTATTTGACAAGTAAGTCTACATTCCAGTCACATTATAAACAATAAAAAAGCAAATAAAGCAGCTCATTTCATGAATCTCAGACCTATTGGTAGAATAGGCTTCACAAGTGTTAATACAAGTTTATCTACAGTAACTACATGAAGCAATGAACTCCATTTAAATTCAGCCAAGCATTATCTTCTAATGTAAAATTCCAAATATTACAGTACTAGATTAATACAATTACATATATTTGCAAGTGCTTTAGACAGTTCTCCAAGAGATAAATAATTCTGATGGCTTGAATAGGTTAACAGTAAAAGAATTATCTTTCCTGACAACTGACTGGAATCTACTGATGCTTTTTAAAGTCCTACTATTTGATTCCCTAAATTAAGGTACATTGTGGTTCTTCAGGACAGGGTGATTTACAAGATCAAAGATAGATAACCCAATTCTGCTGTCTTTGAGCTATTCAAAGGATTTAGAAGAAAAAACATAATCTACATTTTCTACAGAAAAATAGCACAAAGAGAACTAATACACCAAAATATAGTTGCTGGGGGAGGGGGATGGGGGAGGTGGGGAAGAAAAGCAGGATTTCCACACACACCACACCACCTCCCCAAATCTGAAAAGGAAAGATAAAAATAAATGTATATTCTCTCTTTTACACCATGTGACAATGCCAGTCTATTTTGACTAGCACAACCTGGGCAGTGATGTTCTCCACCCCTTCTGTGCTAAGGAACAAAGCACATACACACAAGAATCTTTTTCGCAAAGAGTAAGCAAGAACAATCTAAGTTTTAATTTATTTACTTCAGCTGTCATCAATGGTTTCTTTGGTGTTCTTCGGGGCATGTCTGAGAGTTCACTGATTGACAGTGTAGGAGCTGCATGCTTGAAATTTCCAGGCACCCTATTGACAACCTGCCAAGATTCAAAATTGTTCAAACTCAGAATCAGCCAAAATACGAAATAAAAGGGGGAAGGGGACAGAACCAAAGAACAAAACTTTTACGTGCATTGAATATATGCATGTTAGGAAGTAACTCAAGAAGGTTATGTAACAGATACTCTGAAATAAGCACAGGAAACACATTGTTTATCATTCCAAGTAGTTTCTTTTAAGCCATTTAGAAACATAGAAGCTATTTAGCTCACAAGAAAAGCCACACTTAAAAGCAGATATCCTGCATGTATTTAAATAGATTAAGAAAAGATACAAGCTTTTAAAGTGGTTCTTCTCAAACCTTCCCCCCAAAAGACATTAGATAGGACCTAGGTGTCTACCTAGGCCCATCTCAAAGTGAACAGCATTAGGTACTAATACTGAATATGTGGTTTCAAAAACTACTGAATAGTCTTACTTTCCTTAAAACAGTCTTCTATCTCTTCAAAACAGAATGATTCTGTCAGTAAAGATACATTACAGAAGAATACCACTTGCATGATTTATTAAACATATTTACTATGCATATTTACTAGGGTCTCGTTGCTTGCCGTCAATATAGTTTCAGCTATGGGAGTACTCTCTGATATTACAGCATCATCTACAGGCAACTGTGCTGTAGCTTCCACCTGTTTGTTTAAAACAAACAAAAAAACACAATTGAATAAAATAGCCACTGGGACCCTAACAGTGAGAAAAAAAGCTTGTCTAATTATAATAAGCCTCTCATCACCCTTTTCCTTGGTGTTCTTCTTGACACTCTTGTAGACTCCCTAGAAAATGCCTGCAGAGGTCCACTTTTTGAAGATCCACTTGTCCAGACAGTCTCAGTAACTCCATCTTGAGAATAGGTCTATTCAAGCATCAAACACATGATCAAATAAATGAAAGCCAGCTCTCAATGTTGGATACCCACAACCAAAAGGCAGAATGGCATGCATACTCCAAAAGCGGTGTGTCTACAATCAAAAAAATAATGTGGACCCTAATATATTCAATAATGAATAGCTAGCTAGATTAGTAGTGTTGACCACAATACTTACATTAGAGCACATTATTATTATTCAAATACAGAACTGACTAGATAATGCCCAACAGTAAAAACTGATAATCTGTTTACTGCAACAGCGTGAAGTAACTAACGCTACAAGTAGTTACATCAAGTCATGGACAGCAGATATGCTAGATTTCAGGCCCATTACATTACCTGCCTACACAAAAATATTAATCTATGAGCATAAGCAGAAAGCATCATCTTGTTCTCTACTCAGATAGAGGTCTAATGTCACAAGCTGGGACAGGGAATAGTTTAGGCATAGCCACCTACATTTCAACAGGAACTAATCTCCAGACATAGGAGGCAAGGGAGATGTTTTATCATCTTGAAAAGTTTCCACATACAGAGATGAAACTCACACAACTTTCACATAACAGTAGGTTTAAACAATCAAGGCCACCACAGAGCTTCACTAATTTGCTAACACCATGGAGTATCAAACTTTTATAGCCATTAACACACACAGATGATTCCCTATTCCTTATTGCAAGCTTTATGCTCAAAGAATAAAAAAAAACCCTCCTCAAAACTAATTCCAATCATAGACCTGGAGGGAAAGGGAGATGAGAGACTGCTTCTTCTAGATGATATACAAGATATTCCTTTTTATTTGGTTAAGTTAAAAAATAAAAATTATTACTTTATTAATACTAAAATCTTTGCACATCAACACCTCATGCATTGATGTATTAGCAAGTTTTTGGAAGTTACACTCAGTGCTGATGGAAGTTATACAGACTGGTGCAACTGTAAATTACAGGTCTAACAGCAGAAATAACTTCACTGGAACAGTATTAGCCCCAAAACAACATGGAAAGTGTTTATTTATCAAGAGGAAAAAAAAGAAGCCTAACAATGCCCTTACCCATTCCCCACTTGTATCTTCAAAGTTACTCTAGGGAAACCAGAAGCTGAGCAGCTTTACGATTCTTAATCGTAAATTCTGTATTACAGCTGCTACATACATCCAGCAGAGGGAGCAGAAGTGTTTCGCTTTACTCCAAAGTCACTGAAATACTTAGAAAACCAAATGATGTGTATTTATGCACAGATCTCAAGTCCAGATTCAGATCATTTGTATAGAATTGCAGATTTCAGCCTAAGTCTCCAATATTCTTTTCAATTTAAACAAACTTCTGACGAAAGATCTCCCAACCCCTCTTTATACATTAACCAGACACTGGCTTCTCTTCCCTGTTAAGAAAGGTATAACCTGCAACCTTAAATCATGGCTCCCCACCTCACCCCCATACACCTTCTACTTGAGAGGTGGTGTTCTTTAGATGCTTAGAGAAAACCACTAATTTCAGAGTGGTTCCACTCAAACACATTCCACTCAAGAAAGCAGTAAAGCAATTCCCTCATCTTACTAATAGAGAGTTTCCCTGCCCCAGGCTGTTTGACCAGGAACTAGGTTTCTTCTAATGAAAGTCAGAAGTGCTTCAGTAAATAACTGCCTCTCTCCTTAGTTCTTCAAATGCTTGTTGTCATGTGTTTTAAGTACCAAGTTTCAATTTTTTTCTTGCATGAAAAGTCCACAAAAAAACCCTGAATCTACTGCATAAGACCATCCAGACTTCAGCAGAGCATATTCAACAGACAAAATTTAAAAAAATTTTGTCCACAGTTATAGCTATCCTCACTGTCAATTGAGCAGGCCTTGTCTGCTTATCCCACAAATATCTGAACTAAATAAACTTTATTAGAATGTAATATTCATGTTTAGGTACACCAACACCCTGTATATAACCAGAGAAAGCTACAATGATGACCAGAGAAAGCTACGATGGTGTAGTACACAAGTACTATTTCAGCATGTGCTTTTGTCATATTAGTAATTAATTACTAATTAATATGTCATATTACTCATATGCAGTGAAGCTATAGCTTATGAGTTTACCTCAGCTATCACTTACAAAGTACTTTATTGGGTATGTGCCACATGAAATTTGTATGCCAGCAGCTGCAATGCTGCATGTTTTATTTAAGAAACTCAGCTAAACAGGTAGTAAAAAAAAATGCAGGGAGGAGCAAGGGAATATAGCACATGGAGAATGTCACTATACAAAGTCTTAAGAGGAGAGAGTAGTTCTATGTTGCTAGGACTCCTTAAAACTTAAGTTGTTTAGCCTGCCTCTTTCTGTCCAGTGGCATTTACTATGAGGTCTTAGGCTCAGTTTTGTCCTCTATATTCACCTACCTGATTGGAAGGGGACATTCAAACTAGGGTTTTCTTCAAACTTTTCCAGTTCACTATGAGGAGGCAATTAAGCACAAACAACTGAGCTCAAATTCAGCTAGCCTTCCACTGCCAACTGACTAATAAGACCCGTAAGCCTGCTCATCCTCCCCACCCAATTTTTTTGCACCAGCCTGCTTAAAAACTATGTATTTGCAGTCTTTTCTTAAGAGAATAGCAACATCCTCCCATGCCAAATGACAGACAGTCTTTTCAGCTGTGTATGTCTAGACTAGGACTAGTGCTGCACAGGACCTAGAAGCGACTAGCAAGTCTGCTCATACCACACTACCAGCCAATTCAGCCCCACCACTCTTCAGAGCCTCATAATCTTTGAGCCAATACCACACAGTACATGACAGTTGCATATAATTCTGCAGAATCGGTATGGTCACTTGACATGTTAGCTGCAAACTTAACACTGAATTTTTCTTTCCCCTCTTTCTGTGAAAAAGATAACATCTTCCACTTTCATACTCAGCTAAATACACATCTACACACATTTGCTAGCCAAAAACATTGAGTTGTTCTTGGCTTCAAGCAGCTGTAAATTTTTGGTGGTTGCGTTGGTTTTGTTGGGTGGTTGGGTTTTTTTTTTTTTGTTATTTTTGTTACACGTGGTGTGGGTTTTTTAGGTTTTTTGGGGTTTTTCTTTTTCAACACAGCAGTCAGGAGTTGAAAGGTAAAAGGTTTAACAACACAGAGTTAGAGTTCCTGGAGAATTTGGCATAATTTTGAAATTAGATCATTTTTTGATTGAGTGATATTCTTTTGATTAACTACTGGTATTGAAAATATGCAAGTCACAAAATATTGCATCTATACAGCACTTGTAAAAGACTGCAAGACAAAACACAGTAATGACCTACGTTAATACAGTGAAATTGAATGACAAAAAAATTAGTAAGGACTCATCACTTGAAAATACCACAAAAATACATCACTATCTTCCCCTTGTAATACATACAGCAGGATTTAAACTTGTTATTTATTATTTTTCTTCTCAAGTGAAGCTTTCCAACAAATTAATGTCTACTCTAGTACTGCTGCTACAAGCATAGCTGAGGAAAAAATATTATATAGATAGCTAGTGCATGTGTGTACACATACACACACTTTGGTATATAAATATAGGCATATACAGAAGTACGTTACCTCATGTATTATATTTAAATCAGTCATTAAACAGATGTATTTAAAATGCATACATATATCTATAGATAACAAACCAGATAAATATTCATATATGTATTTTAAATCTTTTCTTAAAAAAACAAAAAACAACTTTTTTTTCCAAACTTTTTTTTTTTTAAGAAACTGCTGCTTTTATTAAATCAAGTTGTTTACAAACATCCAACAGGATGACATCAGCCCATCTGACTTAAAAACCTGTCAGGTGTCCAAAACTAAACATGTTACGGTTGCGTATTATTTTTCTCCAAGAGGTGCTACAGCAGCTGGCTAGTCAGACAAACAGCTTTTAGCAGACCATAATTTGAATGTTACCAGACAGGCTAAAAAGAGCAGCTATAGTTAATTCACAAGATTTTCATGCTGTATTAGAACAGGCTTTCTGAAAAAAAAAACTTTTAAAAGACAGCATAGCCACTTAGTCAAATGTGATTATGTTAAAAGTAGTAAGCCATTTAGTGAGCACATCACCTGCAGTTAGTAGCTGTCCCAGATGCCACTAAATTAAACATACCTGGTTGTGTTCAACAACTCTTCTTTGTTTGAGTGCTACTGGAGTCTTCGTCCTGGCTTTCAATGGTTCTCTCTTCTCAAGTACCAGCTCAGTCTTCGGATCTGTAACCGGTTTTAATATCACAGAATCACACAGAATCACAAGGTTGGAAAGGACCTTTAAGATCATCAAGTCCAACCATTAATCCAGAACCACCATGTCCCCTAAACCATGTCCTGAAGCACCACATCTACACGTTTTTTGAACACTTCCAGGGATGGCGACTCCACCACCTCCCTGGGCAGCCTGTTCCAATGCCTGACCACCCTCTCAGTGAAGAAATTTTTCCTAATATCCAATCTAAACCTCCCCTGGCGCAACTTGAGGCCATTTCCTCTTGTCCTATCACTAGTTACTTGGGAGAAGAGACCAACACCCTTGTCGCCACAACCCTCTTTCAGGTAGTTGTAGAGAGCGATAAGGTCTCCCCTCAGCCTCCTCTTCTCCAGACTAAACAACCCCAGTTCCCTCAGCCGCTCCTCATAAGACATGTGCTCCAGACCCCTCACCAGCTTCGTTGCCCTTCTCTGGACACGCTCCAGCACCTCAACATCCTTCTTGTAGTGAGGGGCCCAAAACTGAACACAGGATTCAAGGTGCGGCCTCATCAGTGCCGAGTACAGGGGCACAATCACTTCCCTACTCCTGCTGGCCACACTATTCCTGATACAGGCCAGGACGCTGTTGGCCTTCTTGGCCACCTGGGCACACTGCCGGCTCATATTCAGCCGGCTGTCAACCAGCACCCCCAGGTCCCTTTCCGCCGGGCTGCTCTCCAGCCACTCCTCCCCAAGCCTGTAGCATTGCATGGGGTTGTTGTGGCCAAAGTGCAGGACCCTGCACTTGGCCTTATTAAACCTCATACAGCTGACCTCTGCCCATCGATCCAGCCTGTCCAGATCCCTCTGCAGAGCCCTCCTACCCTCCAGCAGATCAACACTCCCACCCAGCTTGGTGTCATCTGCAAACTTACTGAGGGAGCACTCAATTCCCTCATCCAGATCATCTATAAAGATATTGAACAAGACTGGTCCCAGAACCGAGCCCTGGGGAACACCACTCGTGACCGGCCGCCAGCCAGATTTAACGCCATTCACCACAACTCTCTGGGCTCAGCCATCCAGCCAGTTCCTCACCCAGCGAAGAGTAAACCCATCTAAGCCACGAGCCGCCAGTTTCTCCAGGAGAATGCTGTGGGAGACGCTGTCAAAGGCTTTACTAAAGTCCAGGTAGACAACGTCCACTGCCTTTCCCTCATCCACTAGGCGGGTCACCTGGTCATAGAAGGAGATCAGGTTGGTCAAGCAGGACCTGCCTTTCATGAACCCATGCTGGCTGGGCCTGATCCTTTGGCTGTTCTGCAGATGCCCTGTGAGCACTCTCAAAACCAACCGCTCCATAATCTTCCCTGGAACAGAGGTCAGGCTGACAGGCCTGTAGTTCCCAGGATCCTCCTTCCGGCCTTTCTTGTAGACGGGCGTCACATTGGCAAGCCTCTAGTCTTCTGGGACCTCCCCTGTTAACCAGGACTGCTGATAAACGATGGAGAGTGGCTTGGCAAGCTCCTCCGCCAGCTCTCTCAGTACTCTTGGGTGGATCCCATCAGGCCCCATAGACTTGTGGGTGTCCAGGTGGCTTAGCATGTCCTTGACTGCTTCCTCCTGGATTATGAGGAGTACATTGTGCTCTCCATCCCCGTCTTCCAGCTCAGGGGGCTGAATACCCTGTGGATACCTGGAGTGGCTATTAAAGACTGAGGCGAAGAAGGCATTAAGTACCTCAGCCTTGTCCTCGTCCTTGGAGACAATGTTCCCCGCCATATCCAGTAGGGGATGGAGATTCTCCTTGCCTCTCTTTTTGTTGTTAATATATTTGTAAAAACATTTTTTATTATCCTTTACGACTGTGGCCAGACTGAGCTCTAGCTGGGCTAATATAATAGTTTCTGTAACACTACTGGTTTTTGTACTAGTTTAAACCAATGTTTTTTTAATAAAAATTCATTTTAAGAGGCAACATAACTGTTATGAGTCACCATTTCCTTAAAAAGTTGAGAGATACAGGTAAGTTTCTCCACTGCATGTAGAAGAACAAAGACTTTTGAAGAATAACTTTTAAAATTATTTTAAAACACTGAACCAAATATTTCAGTTTTGTCCTAAAAATACTATATTTCAGATAAGCTTTGACAATCCAGCAGTTCCATTTCAAAACTGGTATGAAGTTGCAATTACTTTAACCAAAGTATCGTTATACTACTGATTTTAGTAAAGGTAGCAAGCTTTTCAACATTGTTTAGGCTGTTAGTTTAGTTTCCTTTAAAATAGGTCCTTTTATATAAAACTCCTTTTTGATTCAGAAGGGTAAGTGACTAGCAGTCACCTTACCCATAAGAGGATCTAGTTTTTCCATCCCCTTTCTAAAATTCTAATAGCATTACACCAACATATTTAGAGTTTATTTATTAACATCCCTTGGCTTTTTATGCATTTTTTTTGACCAGATGGGGAGAAAGGGGAGAGGGAAGGGGCAGGGCAGTGTGTGTTTGATTTATCTATCTATTTTTAGGACAGCCAAAAGCCCAGTCACAACTGACAGCTATCTCCTTATACTTACATATGCTTCATCTAATTACTAAACTGCTCAAACACTGGGGGGTGGGGGAAGGACAGGGGACAGACACACAACAAAACCAATCTCTAACATCCCTTCCCTCCCTGAAAGCACAAGATTAAAAGTTCAAAAACAAGTCCAAATGTGCAAGGGAGATCCACTGAGTTCCTAGCTGTATTTAACACTTTCTGTCCTATCTCCATGGAAGTTTCTGTAATAAACCAAACAAAAAACCACCATACACAAAAGACCACCAGAATGAAAAAACCACCCACCCCCAAAACCAAACCACACAAAATAAGCATCTTCTAGTATTCCATCCACGACACTCTTTAAAGCCTACACTGTTTTTACTTTTCGTAAAATGTTTGATGGTGTGGTTTTAGGCTCCACTTCTCCCACCTGTATACTTTTTTGGTATAAACTTGATAGTAAAACTGCAAAACCCACACCCAAGACCAATCAATCAACCCACCCCAAACTAAGCCCATAAGAAACAGAGCATAAAAGGGATTTAGTCATACATAAGAGACATTACACATTTAAAAAAATTACAGAAGTTTAATAAAGAAACATTCATATACTATCCCATAGTAAAGATAACTACTTGTAAGCACCATAAGACAAAAATCACACTTGCACTTATAAGATGAAGTGCAAAGAACACTGAAACACTTAATATGCAGTTCTTTACCTATCAGATTTACAGGCTCCAATCTGGGGAAAATAGATAAAAGGCAAAAGGAAATCTTTTGCTACTAAACTGTTCCCAGAACAGGCACTTGGATCACTGCGCTAGTACTACATGATCAAGTACATGATTCACATAGTCTACAGCAGTATCTTAAAGCCTCACCTAGCAGCAAGATCATGGCCTCTTTATATATTTCTTCTACTGCAAGTATTGCTGGTGTATAATCTGAATAATTGACATGCAAGTTGCACTTTAAGACTTACCTTCTTCATTGTCACTGTACTGATCAGAATCATTATTTCCATTCTGTCTGGTGTTCTCAGCAGCTGAAGAAATTGCTGGGAGAGGCACAGATGCCTTCAGTTCTGGACCTTGCTCCATCAGTTTCAACAGTTTTTTCTCATAAAGTTTCCTAGTAGTAGCTATAACAAAGAAGGATACATGCTAAAGATACAGTTTTAATCTTTCCTGACTTGATTGCTAGAACTTGGCTGTTATATATTACTTGTGAATTTCTGAACATATGTTTTTTATTTTTAATCCATCTGTACGGCCCAAAGTATATACTTCCAGGTGTATAACTCTACCTCTAAGGCTTCTAACTTTTTGGTTTAAGTGAATTCTTAAGATAAACGTAGACCTGTTAGTACACTGAAAGTTACAAGCATTTATCTATGGAAAGGGAACTTACCTGCTTCTTAAATGTTCTGTTTCATATGGTGCCATACACAAGTTATGCTCTCACAAAAAAATTGGTTAGACTGATATTGCAAGGCAACAGTTTCCATGCAGATTCCACTATTATCCTCTTAATCCCTTCACCCTGGAATTATTGCCCCTTCCCCTTTAGTTTAACCTTTGCCCTGTTGGCAAATTCAGTCTGATAAGCATCAGAGGTGGTGCAAGTAAGCAGCAACAACAGAACTTCCCATTTGGTGCATCCAGCCATCAGGTTGGCTTACTTGATCTAAGAGGACAGCTGTTTAAAAGGTATCAAGTCTAGCACATCCATGTCAGGACTGTGCTGCCAAAAATCTGTAGAGGTGATTGGTGCCTCAGCTGTTAGCTGCAGAAAAGTCTAACCTTAAGAGATTTCACATAAGAGGATGCCACCCTTTAAAAGAAGTGGCAGACTCTCACAAGAAACAGAATCCATACACTGAAATAACCAAGGCTTTTACTTAGACCAAATTTGAACATCTTCCCAGTGGACTGCATAGGTACTTGAATTTTTCAGAATACTTGAGTGCTATCCAAGAGGAAAAGGTTAAATGGGAAGGTGTACAGAAACAGCTAACAGAAAATCTTATGCATAAGACTATGAATACACACAGGACTCCAGGTTCTATCACTGACACTTCCATCCACCCAAGCTTTCAAGAACATTCCACAGAAAGCTCAGCATGCTACAGGCAACCATGTTTTTTTGAAGAGTTGTGAAATCAAAGTCCCTTGCCATTAGGCTAGTGCACAGTCTGAAAGGCAAGCAGCTTTGATCCCACATCACAGATGAGTGCCCAAGGCAGGAGATTAAGTTGGGGTCAGGACTCCTGACATAGGTTAGCATGCAGGATAGAACAGTAGGTTCAAGGGGCCAGGGCGGAAAAAAAGAAAATCAGCAAAGGAAAACATTACTGCACAATGCAGCGAGTAGGAAATGCTCTAGGGAAGGGGAAGTTCCATGTCCTCATTCTGCTCTCAATGCTGTTAGGTTATTATGTAAGATGTATTTTCTACTTAAGCAGGCCCCAGATCTCAACCTCTGTATCAGAAGTCCTAATTACTCCAGCGCTGAACTTTAAGTAATAGTTACACAGCTTCAGAACAGAAGTTGGAACATCTCCAGCTGGCCTAGAACACAAGAGGAACAGACTGTGGACCTCCCTACACCACAATGCTTCAAGTCTTCTCAGTGTAAATAGTTCAATGAAGACATCTTAAGTGGCAAGTAGGATTGCAACAGTATTGGTACTAAACTTAATAAGCAACGGCATCAGCGAAGCTTGGAGCAATATATTTCTCACTAAACCTCAGTTCTGAGTGAACAAATGAATATTTGCTAGTTCTGTTGACCTACCTACAATTGGGCCAGGATTTAGTCCATACTTCACAAGTTGCTCTTGAAGATCTTCATTACTTATCTCTGTTATATCTAGGTCATCCTTCTCCTCTGGCCTGGGTTTGTCAGTTTTCTTTGTGGCTTTCTGTGAGTGTGCAAGGGAGAAACAAGAGACAGAGAGGTTCCAGTTAACACAGAACACGTCCCTTTTTCTTCTAAGGGAACAGGAATATGCGAGTCCCAAACATATAAACCCAGAAAAAGTAATTATAGTCTCCCCCATCACCACTACTAAAGCCTGTGTGAAACACTTCAAACGTTTACACCTACTAAACAAACATGCATGAGTTTCCTTCTTATGTAAGTAAAGACCGATTGCAAGCTTCCTCTATAGTTAAAAAAAAGAATCTTACTTACTGTGATCCTGTGTTTTAATTTGAAGTTCAAGTATACAACAGGAGAGGGTTTCTTTCCTACGACTGCAAAGGTAAGCTTATAGCTGTTTCACCATCACTACACTAAACTACGAATATTTATGTTCCATTGGCATTTCTTTACATTATTTTTCTACCTAGTAGGTTAACACTTCTTCCTCTAATGATGTGGAAGAAGTTCTTCAGTAGCCACCCCCTTCCAACCAAGTTCCCCAAATCCTCATTCCCACTTACCTTGGTGTTGTTCTCTGTAAGATTACATGGTGTTACAAAGTGAGTGCAGGAAAGGCAAAGCCAGAACACCCTCAAATTTTCAAAATCCTGCCTGTCTGCTTAGGCCTCTGCTACAAATCCTAAAGCCAACTCTGGCAACACTACTTGAACAGTTGGCAACATACCACCACCACATACAGATGGTTATCAAAATAATCTGCCAGGATGCAACTCCTAAATTAGCAGTTCCCACTACATCCAAGCAGAGCGATCATAACATTTGTTCAACTTGGGAAGCCTTTGTTACTACAATACACATTTCAAACTGCAAGAGAGTGAGGAGGTAGGACAGAAGAAATATGTTTAGGATCTGCTTGCTCTCAGCTAAGAAGGATCTTGATGA
Source organism: Phaethon aethereus (assembly GCF_964289735.1). Taxonomy (NCBI): domain Eukaryota; kingdom Metazoa; phylum Chordata; class Aves; order Phaethontiformes; family Phaethontidae; genus Phaethon; species Phaethon aethereus. The sequence goes on along the minus strand of NC_138575.1, from coordinate 53,918,199 downwards.
GAGCAAGCAGATCCTGATGAGAGCTGCTTTGAAGTAAGTCATATTTGTATCTCAAAGTTGTAGGATATAAACACATACAACTTCTACACTTAACATTTTTCTCAACTTGGTTGCCCAGAGGACCTATCTGGGTTTTCTGGTACTTGCCAAAGACTAGAATTGCAAATACAAATATGTTTTAACACTCAGTCACAATTAACATCTTTTTTCTTGCTATATTTAGTAAGATAGCACTAAAAGACTGCAAGATGACTGACATGAGTCAACAGTATCTAGCTAGCCATTAATGCCAATTAATGTTCAATATTGGTTTGCATGCAAGCTTGGTCTTGCCTCATGTGTCTTGATATTTTAAAGCTAAACAAGGACTGTATGAGGATTTCCCAAATACAACTGACTCCCTAATTAAATTAGATTTTCCTTTAACTCATAGATTGTGAAAATCACAGCATGATGAACTTAATATCAGCTGCTGAAAAGCAACAGAATCTCCAAGAGCTCATGCTACTTAATTCTAAGAAATAGACTCCAAGCAGTCTGAAGAAAGAATAAGTCACTAAAGTGGCAGATTTGACTAATGGCCACTTACAACTCACTTTTATCAATCACTCTATTCCTTTATCACATAAAAATCTAATTAGTTTTTGAAGCAACTGAGACTGCTTCTCTAGTATGCAAAAAACAATCAACCTGCAGCTATAGGAGACTTGTATTTAGTTTTGAATGTGTTGGTCATAACACTATTTAAGTTAAGTATCACATTAACAAGAATTTTATATTCAGTGCATTTTTTGTCCTGGACTACTGAACTGACCAAACAGTGGAAAAGAGTTCCAAAACACATGCTGGGTTTTCTTATTGGGATCTGTTTAGACTAATGACAGCTCTGGTGTTTGCACACATCACCAAGCAGTTTAACTAAGATGCTACTTCCATATTTCTGAAGAAAACAGCTATCATAGTGCAGGAAATCAAAATTACAATGGCACTTAAAAGAAACTGGAAACATAATTTAATGTTTAAATTAATTATTAATTATTAAATTAAATTCTGCCTTTGTATCACTTAGAGGCCACAGAAGAGACAGTAACATTACACACCAGAAGAACTACTCAGCATTCCACCACACATTTTACAGGAATCTTAAACACCAGAAATCTAACTGCACCTAATGACTAGTACAGTCCTGTAACACAAGTAAACTTACATATCTTACAGTATCTTTGTGTTTTGGTGGGGGTTTTTTTCTTCCAAGTATCATTTCACTTTTTCCTGCAGTATTACCACACATTGAGACCATCAAAATAGTCAGTTTCAGCAACAAAAAAGGGCAGGGAGGGAATGAAAAGTTGAAGGTAATCTGTTCTTCAGTAAGGACAGATGCATTGATTACCTTGAATTCTGTGAGGTTTTGAACTTTTATTTTTGAATACCTATCCTCCTTAAAGCAGAAGCAAATTACTTCAGTTGTACAAGTAGAAAGCTGCCATTTAACCACTCACTGGACCACAAGATCAGTCCCTAGAAACATAAGGCAGGATAGAAGAATTTGCCTCATACCTTGGCTGTGGTGTGACAGCATTAACCTTGGCAACAACATTAGCTTTAATTACCACTACTGTTATAGTATAAAGCACCACTACACTTTCTGTACATCATCACAACTTATCCACGGGACTACTCTGAGAGACAGATCAAAAGAGCTAGCTTTAAAAATTTATCACTGCAAATTAAAACTAAACAAACAACCCACACCCACATTTTCCTAATCTGATGACCATTACTAAAATTAAAGTTGTTTTACCGTGGTGCAGAGGTGAAGTGCTTAAAATAAAGTTGTGGCAACACCAGAATTTGCCAAAGTAAGGCAGTGCAGCTGACCACTTTGCATGTAACCTAAGTATTCTTGCAGTGCTATGCCCAGACCAATAAATCCTTATCTAAAGATCTAATTTCATCCAGAGCTAGCAGTACTAAAAAAATATTTCTAGTCATTGACACTTTCTCAAAAACAGAAGATGGAAGAGGATCTGCATATTTCACTTGAGAGATTTGTTTACACTGAAGAGATGGCAATTGGGTAGTGGTATCTGTCAGGTTGAGTTTCAGATTAACTAGGACCCAACCCTTCAAACAAGTGAACTATAAGCATGGGGCTCCCACACAGCATTCTTAGTTCTAGGGCCACAGGAAAACAAGAGCATAAGAGAAGTTCATCTTCTCAGAGTATCATCTCTCCACAGCAAAAAGCTTTCACCTTCTTTCACTATGAGAGGAGTAGAAAATGCAAGTGATGAGAATTCAGACCTGCAAGCTAACCCTTACCCCCATCTCTGGCATTCCTGCTGAAGAGAAATCCAACAGCCAGAGAGAAGTTCATCAGATAAACTTGACAGCTACCTTTACTAGTTCTAGCACTATTCCAAACACAAGCATAAGTAACATCTCAAAGACACCATTAAATAATATAATAGGCAACTATTGGACATCATCAAAAGAAGCATGTTCAAATCCCAAGTTAAACAGCACCTGTGTTAGAATATTCAAGGACTTTAATCTCCAACAGGTGCAGCTTCATCACTAGAAGCAGACAGGCTCAGGGCTTCTTTACTATTTCTCTGAATGAGGTTAAGACAGGCTAAGAAAGCCCAAATCACACTAACAGAATGCTCTTTAATTCTCCAGTCTGTACAGTATCCTCTCTGGTAACAAATAATGGTATTTTTCTTAGGGGAAGGGAAGATAAGAAGCTGCACATGCCAAGTCTCAATAATAGACTTATACTGTGAAATACAGAATAAAAAGTGCAAGGGGAATAGAAATCTATCATACACAAACATTTCCTGCAGTTGAAACTTTTTTTTTTTTAAACAAAGTCCTACTGAACTTTTTAACCTCAAATGCCTTGAGACAATATTTACCAAAAGCTACAGGACAGACAAAATAAACAATGGAAAGGAAATTATGCAGCAGTAATTCAGAGATACCGACATACTCAGCTTTCAGAATTCTCTACCTTCTAAGCTTAGTTAGTAAGTGCTAGAGTTAGAATTTCCAAGCCTACATACAGTAACAGTTCTAAATTATAAGATTAGGGACTACTTAACCCTTCCACCCTCTCCTCGTCCCAGACATTAAATTCCATGTTACTCAGCGAAGGGAATGAACCCACTCCGAAAACAGATGAATGCTGCATAATGAAGAGTTGTTTCCAGAGAACCTAAGTGAAAAAATAAAAATTCACAAAAAACAAATCAAGAAACCAAACTAACAGATGGTCTCATGGGTCAACCAACTGAATGCTGACCTGCAGATCTGGCTTGTGTATGTGTCCCTGCTGAACAACTGACATGCACTCCTAGACAAAAATTACTTCAACAGGATTATTTTATTTAAATATAACCGCCGTTATTACACCAGCCCTCGTTAGAGGGCTAGTTCATGAGCCTAGAACTGCAGAATGTCTGAAGGTGCAGAACAGCATAGCAGGACCTCTCACTGCAGCAGGAATTACTCAGTCACCTCACACCTACTGCCCACAGCTGTCACTCAGACAGCAAATAAGTGCCATTTAAAAGGCCACAAAGGTGTTAACCTGTGTTCTGGGTCACATTTGCACAGCACATCATAATTAAAGAGATACTGCCACACAGGAAACACTGAATAGATTCTCTTCCTTCACCAAGTAGCATATATGCTTTACATTCTCTCACCTATCCGGGCATGCAGTTTCACCTTCCACACTCCTGATCTTCATAAAATACCCGTTTTACTATTACCTTCCCTTTTCCAATAGGGAAGGGGTTGAAACCATACAGTTACCTCAGCTACATATGTTATCACTACCACACCATTCTGATCATAAAGAGCTGAAGCTAGCTCTTAATTTACTTGGCTACTCGATTAAAACAAACAAACAAAAAAATCTTTACCTGATAGGTCTCTTCTGTAACCTTTCAGACAGGCCCTTTGGGTCCAGATGCTCTCATTATACCTTCATTAACAGAACTGAGGAAACATCTGACTGATCTTCTTCAAATGACCAATTTAAAGGTCAAAAATATCACTCAGTGTTTTAGAAGAGATTCTTCCAGAACATGAAATGCACCAATAAGCTAAGTCATAAAAAAACTACACATTCTGAACTCTGAATAGCTCCTGTTTGGCAATAGTGTCAAGACGGTATTTTTGGTATGTCCTTTAAAACAATGCTCCTAAAGAGGCCAAAATGCAATTTCTTACTTATTTTTCCTTTGAGCTATCTGTGCTGATGTTCAGCCCATAACTAACCAGCACCAGGAGCATCCAGATGCAGATGGTTCCCCCTGCAGCAAAAAGGTGTCTCATACTAGCCACTGTCCTCACATACCACTATGCTAAACAGGCTTAGGAAAAAAAAAAAGGTTACTCAAACACATTTAGTAGAGCTGGAGAAGCTGTCTCCTCCAGAGAGCATTATCAGACTGAGGCCCAAACAAACAGGATTTTAAAAGCTTTTCCTCTCCTGACAAGAGTGTATAGCCAAAGTGAGCCCTACCCCTATCCCCTCCCCCCTCAAAACCACAAACTAATAAAAGTAGTATTACATTTAGAGAAGTTGCCATATTTAAAATTATACCTTCAAATATCTCACAGGAAATTTTTTTAAATATATATTTGACTAATATTTAATCTTTGACTTAGTGAATCTTATGTATTTGACAGCATTTGATATCACCTTCTACAAAGCAGACTGCACTTTATGCAATAGGAGGGGAGTTTGCTGCATCACACTACAAAGCATAAAAATGCTGTCTGAGTTTCACCAAGGGGAAGCAAGATATTACTACAGTAAAACAGTTTAATTTTTAACTTTAGGTGCCTAAAGAATTTGCTGTTCCAAAGCATGATGGTTTCAGGACCTGAAAACAATATGGTCAGAGCAAAACCCCCATAAGTTTTAATCTGCTCACACCTGCATGTTAATCACCTGTATGTTTGCTACTGTATCAGAATAAAAAACAGTATCAAATATCAAAACAAACCCACATTAATATATATGAAACAGCAGCAGCATCACTATGGGTGCATGACACTTCTCACAATACATCAACTTTACATCACTAGCAAATAAGGTTTTTATTTGTTCTGAGAGCGCAATAGGTTGGATATAGCATTGACAGAGCTGTGCTGGAAGAGTGATGGATTTAAGACATAATTTGTAGTAGACTTAAAACTATGAGGTTTTGTCTCATTGCTGCACATCTTTTATCATGCACCTAAACACATTATCAAATGCCCAGAACTTAGAAAAAAACAACACTGAAATAACAGTGTAGACAGTTTAAAATTACTAATGACTACAGAAATGTCAAAACATTATCTGTCAGTATCAAAAGACATGGTTTAGCTTTACTGCCTTTTCAATGATGGCAGTGCGGCTATTCAGAGCCTACCCCTTCGAACCTGTTTCTCATAGCGGTTTTAAGAAATACACTGTTCTCCCTCCCATTCAGCTTCCATAAGTGAGCTGACACATCAAGTAAGGTACCGATTCAAGCAGAACAGAAGAACCCGCTCCCTCCCCCTCAAATGGAGCCCCCCAGCCTTAACCCCCCCCCCCCCCCAATTACTCCGGGGGTGCCGGGGAAGCAGCGCCCCCTGGCGAGCAGCCCGGGCAGCCCCGCCCCTCACCCCGGCTGCGGGCCGGGCCGCGCCCGCTCCCCCGCGCTGCCCTAGGGCCTGAGCACCCGCAGGCGGGCAGCAGCACCGCAGCGCCGACCGGCTGCTGGCCCACGGAGCGCCGTGCGGGCAGCCGCACCGCAGCTCCGACCGGCTGCCGGCCCACGGAGCGCCGTAACTCTGCGCATGCTGAAGGGAAGCGCGAGCGGACCCCAAGCGGGATGGGGGAAGGCTCAGCGACCGCCAGTCCCCACCGTGACTGGCAAGTCAGGAACACCCTTACTCAGGCCAGTACAGTATCCCGACTACAACGAGTTTTTCACACGAAAAGCCATATGAAACAATGTATTTTGTACATCTTTGATACCCTACACCCATAAAAGTATGGATAGACGGCTTTTTGGCTGTGACCCCAATCCTTTCAGAGGACTTGAGCAACAGAGACGATTGCTCACTCGGGGCATCTGGACTTCAGCAGGCGGGCACACAGAAGCTCTGCACTCACAACTGTTGTGTTGGTATTACTACTGAATAAGCACAAACTTAAGAAGGAAGCGATGACATCTCCCACTTGTGTTGCTCTTCTCTATGCAGAAGTACCTATTTCTTGCTCCAAGAGTGATTCTAGCCCTTTTCTACCTCTCCCTCTACACAGCTGGCACCCATTCATTCATCCCAGCAGCAAGAGCGAGTCTTCAACTCCCGAATCAGTTCATTTGGTGTTTTTGATTGTTTGTTGTTGGTTTTTTGTTTTTTGGTTTTTTTTAAAGGATTGTAGAGTGTTAAGCTATACCCAAAGAAATACAAAAAATAAGGAATAGCAGAAAGCACAGGGGGACAGAACCCTCTGAAATGCAAATCTATGTAAGTGCCCTTTAAATGTCTTTACAAGTTAATACTAGCCTTGACTGAGTCATCTGGATTGCAGAGACTTCTGCAACTTTCAGGTTAAGCAGTATTCAAACTTTTAGAGTGATATAGGAAGCCAGAATAGAGCAGTCCAAATTTTTTAATCCGACAGAAGATAGTTCTGTAATATAGTGTATCTTGGCACTCTAGAAACATATTAAGTAGTTGATTGCCTACAAGTTTGAAACAGACAGTTTACATTCCCTCCCCCAATGTACACAAACCAATACTACAATTTCCAAGACCTGTAATATACATAAAAATGGAACTAATATAGCATTGCAATTTTGTTACTCAGATCTCCACCTAACAACAGAACAGAGCCATGTTATTATACCAGTGCATGTTAAAAGTACTTTTATGCACCCAGTGCAAAATTGTTTTCTGGTTCTTTTAAACATACACATAAAAGAAATACCTAAGATAAAACAACGGAAGCCACACAGAGGAGTAAAAGACTGAGGCTGCTGAATCCACCTTTGTTTCCGGAGCCTACAAAGTGACTTACAGGAAACACAGGATCCCTTTACTTTATTCCTCCTTTCCATAATGCCTTGCAGTCCCAGCTTCCTCCCCTTGTCCCTTATTTCTAGTTTCTTCTCCTTCAGAGGTTTGAGTACTTTCCCTCCTGTCCTCTCTTAATCTTAGTAAGATATTTCACTTTGTTTCCATACTGGAATCCCACGTTACACTTTCGGAAGGAGAGCTGATCAGAGAAGCACCCTTATGCCAGAGGGCATTGACAGGGACAACAGCTACTCAAGCTACAAGCAGTTTCAGAACTACCTAAGCTGTACTAAGCAGGCAACAAGCATACATCAACCGAGGCGGGGGGGGGGGGGGGGGGGGGGGGAATGGGACGACAGACACACACAGCCCCAAATCCAAGCAACTGTCACTAGAATATTCGACAAAGTTTTGCAAGTTATTATGATATACTGATATTAACACAAAAGGCTAGCAGAAACAGCACAGAGCCTTCCACACATTGTTAACAAAAGCATAAGAGTACCACCCATTCTGTAAACATCAAAAAACTCACCCATAATTGTTTAAGCACTGGGGAATGGAAAGGAAAAAAAAAAAATCAGGTCTATGAACTTCAGTAGATTTCCTTCTCCTACAGTCACGAAACGTGTCAGATTCCAGTTCATCCCATTTTACCCAAAAGCACTTTACAAATGCAGGCAGACCACTAAGTCAGAGAAGTGTCTAGTTCACTGCAAAGTTTCTCCAGTGAATGCAGTTAAGTATCTGAACTAGACAGGCGTTAAAAAAAGGTAAATAATTTGTTTAGAAATCTCTTCCTCTTTTAGCTGCAGTTTTTAGTTTCTTAATTCAAGAACTGCTTGTTGGGGTTTTGTAAAGATTAAAGTACAAAAGACCTTCAAAGGAATCCATTTCTCTGTGCTCTCTTTACAAATGAGCTTTGAAAGATAGTATTTCAGGTATCACTAAATACTCATACTATCACACACATTACAACTCCAGTAGCTGGCAATCATTATACCAGCCTTTACGTGACACCAGAGAGCTTCGAATTATGAATGAAAAGACTGCTTTCTCATATGCAAATTTACAGACTGCTTATTAAAAATCAAAAAGTAAACAGCGTTTTCCAAAAGGGAAAAATTCCGAGTGGCATCAGCTCCCGTGCTTTTTCCTTTAAATGATAAAAGAAAGTATGTCTAAGAAAGCAAGTAGCAAACTGAAGATGCAGCAGAGACACTTTGCTCTAAAACATGCTGAGAGATATGAGAGAGACAACAACATTAAGTAGACTCTCTTTACACTAAAGAGTCCACTTCGTTAAACAAAACAAACGAGCTGTTTCTTCACAGCTTCATCCTTTCACCTGGAGATATTTACACACAGTAGCGTTGCTTCAGTACAACTGAGGCAGCTGATGGGAGGGAGGCTTCCGTCCAAAGTGAAGTTGCAGCCTCGTGCACAGTTTCTCTTGCCTTATTCCTCCAACACCCAAGTATTTTACTTACGAGGCTTCCAGTCAAAGTAAAGGCATCCCAATTTTCAGCCGGGTTCTCAGATTCTCAGGCTCGACACGCGGTCGCGCTGCCCCTCCCCGGCTGGATGGACCCCCCCCGCCCAGCGCGCTCCGCGCCAGCCGCTCCGGAGCCGCCGCCACCGAGAAGCGCACACGCGGGACGCGACCCGGAGGCGAAGCCGACGGCTGCCCAGCACCGACACCGCGAGTCCCCGTTCGCCTCCCGGGTGAACGCGCCTGGCAGCGCGCCTCTGCCCCTCCGCCCCAGGCGAGAGGGACCGTCCCCGCCGGGCATGATCGCGCTCTCAGCCGAGCCGGGCCGCGCCTCAAGGAAGGCGAGGCGGAGCCGCCGCCGGCCCCACGCAGGAGGACGCGCGGGGGGGCAGCCGCGGCCGCCGGGCAGACAGACCCGTTCTGGCGGGAAAGCGGGCCCGAAGCCGCCAGGAAGCCGAGGCAGCGCGGGCGGGGGGGCAGGATCCCGGGGGGGAGAGAGGCGGTGGTACTCACCCGGCCGGCGGCAGCGCCGCGGTTCCTGGCGCCCAGAGGTGTGAGCTCCCGCTCCTCGTCGCTGGAGAAGTCGGGCTGCGCGGCGGCGGCGGCGGGCGGGTTGCGGGCGGTGAGGTGCTGCAGGTACAGCTGCACGTACACGTCCTTGCGCTGCTCGCCGCCCGGCAGGCTCACATTGTTAGCGATCAGCTCGCTCTTCAGCTTCTCCTTGGTCAGCACCGACGGATCCGCCAGGAACTCGGGCATCGCCGCCGGCCGCCGCCGCCCTCCTGGGAGAAGCACCAACAAAGCGCGGGGAGAAGGGGCGGGGGAGGAGGAGAAGGAGGAGGAAGACTCGCCTGCCCCGAGTCAGGGACCCAGCTCCACAGCAGGAGAGCGCGCACACCGAGCGTTTCTCCACAGCTAGCAATAAACCGCGCCCCGATTGGCGGAGAAGAGAACGAAGTGGCCCTGCTATTGGCTGCCGGGCGGAAAAAAGGGAGAGGCGCGCGGGATCCACCAGCGTTAGTGCTTTGCGCGAGGGATAGTAACGCAGTTTAAATTCGACTCAGGCGGGAGAGGCGCGGGGGGTGGTGCGGGCGTTGCCTCAGGCGGTGGCTGCCCCCTCCCTGCCCTCTCCCTGCCCCCTCTCGCCGGAGCGGCCACTTCGCAACGGCGCTTCTCCCTCCCTTTAACGCTAGCGCCGGGGTCTCCCTGCCGCCCTTTCCGGCGACAAGCTGTTTTTTCCCCCGTCGGGGTGGCGGTTCAGGCCCGGCGTCGCGCCTGTCGTGAGGAGCGGGGGAGGCGGTGAAGGGGAACCCTGTGACCTGCTGTGACATCTGCCACCGGCACTGTCCCCCCGCCGCTCCTTAGGCACCGACTTCCCTGGCGCGGCTTTTCCTCAGTTCGCTGAAGCGACTGACTGCCTCGCGGACACGCGAGTTTTCTCCCTGGGTAACGAACTTGCTGCTATCGCCAGCCAAAGGCTACGCTGCACGTAACAAGGGCTTCAAAAGAAATCCAGCGGGGAAATTGGTTAACACAGATGCTAATCTGTTAGTGTCACTGCTGCCGTTGTGATGACTTGTATGTTAAAAAATAAAAATTAAAAAAAATTGAATCGCTTCTATCATATTGCAAAATTTGAAAGGCACATAGTCGTTTTACTGAGCTGGCTTCAAAAATTTCACAAGTGTCACTGCTGAGGAAGTAGGACTGCGTTTAAGACTGCACAGTCTTTAAACAAGCAAGTTAAGTCTTTCTGTGTTCACATGCTGCTTGCTATAAATCTTCCTGTATTTTATGATGGCAACAGCTTAATATTTAGATCTGACTATTCATCCTCTGCTTCTGAGAACTGCGTTACAGTATCTGAGGTAACAACTGAAACGTGAATATTTTAATTTGCCCATCAATCACAGACATGAAACAGCATCATTACTGTTTGCACTGACTCCTCTTTATGTTCCAAAAAAATAGTTTTAAATTGCTGTTGAGGAAAGGGATTTCCTCTGTTTGAGTTTGCTCCATCACTAAATATGGTGGCTGTCATTCCTGTTTACCTAGCCATCACCATACTATCAGCTAGATGAAGGTGCTGAGGGTTATTTTTGTAGAAGGTAATTTCCCAGGCAAATCAACCACCCACTCACAAGAAGCCTGATGCTTCCAGCTGAGGAATTGGTGTGGTGCAACAAAGTAATTAATACAAAGGAGAAGCTTAGCTTGGGGAATTTAATTACCTTGTAGTGCAAGTAGTGAAAGGAGGTAGCCATCATCTGCAGTTCATTATCATTTATATCTGAAAGTATTTGGTTCTTGGTGTTGTATATACTTTATCTGTTCAGTTTGTTAGACAAGGCAGAACAGTGGGTGGAAACATCTTCTTTCCATTGATAGCCTATGCTTACAAAGCAAATATTCATATACCAATGTGGATTCACTGTTATCACTTACTTTTAAGCCTGAATAGAACAAATTAGATGGTTCTATTTATTTTTCAGTGTATCTTACCCAAAGTTTTTCCTGGAACATGGGTATCCTATGATAAGTATTTTAGAAATGCTTAAAGGAAATTAAAGTCTCCAAGTTTGATAGTAATAATTTAAAGTGTAGATAGTATGTTTCACCTTGAAAAGCCTCTACATGCCTTGGAAAATGGATCCTTCCCCCACCTTTAAGAATTCACATCTTATTCAGATGTGAAACCAGTTGCAGACAGCCACATCATACTTCAGAAAGGTAGCAGCAGAGAGATTCTTCAGCTAGCATACTAATGTAAAAAATAACAACCTCCATTCCTATCAAGTAAAAAAATGTTTTAAAGTAGTGTTAAGGGGGAACTGGGTCTGGGAAATTTTAACCAAAGTTAACAGTGGAAATGCAATACAAAAAATTGGCTGCAGACACCATCTAACATCCCCACAGACAATAACGGTACTATACTTTAGGCCTGAAGCTTGTTTTCTGATGCTTCTTCTTGGAGGAGTGCAGCCGCCATTTGCAACTCATTGTACTGTTTGGAATATTCCATACAGTTGGTGCTCGCTTTTCTTGTGAGTGACCATTAGGAGGGGAAGGAATGAAAACTGTTGAGCTTGAAGTCAGTTTACACCTTTCAATCCAAGTACATTGATAGTAAGTCTTGTTTTAATGCTTTAAGCGTAGCATAAAAAAAATGCAACAGCAATATGGTATGAAGTAGTAAATCACTACAGAGTTACACTCCCGGTTCAGCTTTGTTCATAAGAAATGGTTGGGTTAACTGGCTTTATCTTGGGTCTGTATTTTTTGTCTTTTCGCTGTCAGGCAAAACTTGCATAGAAGCATAATGACAGCAGAAACTCAGTGTCTTATATTTTGGCTAGTTATTCAAAATCCAATGCAGTGGTTGTGGAGCCATAGCCTCAAATTAACATTACTTACAGTTCATATTTAAACTTCATTTATGTTTTGATAGTTATTTCCCCAGCTGTAGAAATATGTATTATATTTCATGAACGATTTTCTCCATGTTGTTGTTACACTGACACAACTTCCTTGCATGGGCACTGGGCTCTTATTGGCTTACCTCTAGCTGCTTCCAAAGTGACAAAAGCTAAAAAAGCATCGCACAACACTTCAGTGTCACCCTATTTCAGAGCAGCAGACTTCTCTGTGAAGCAAAGGCCATAAAAAATCCTAGGCACAAAACTGTCCTTTATTCCGTGGCTCTACACTTTTCATTGTTGCTCCCTGGGAACAGCGGGCATTCTCCAGGCAAGGTAAAGATGGGGAAAGTAATACGAGAAAGCGCCAAAATGTGCACATACACAATGATTAACACTGGAACCTGCAAAACTGCAAGTGTCACCACAATTAGACCTCCATATGGCTGAGGATCTGCACCTTTATTGTTTGTTTTGTTTGAAGGAAAGCAAGCAGCCTAACACAGCAGTTGAAGGGGATAGGGGAACAAGTTCATTACGAACCGAGCTCAAAAGATCTTTCTGGTGTTTTTACAGAGTTACAAAAAAACACGAGGTGGCCCATATGCCTTTTATACGATTTGCGTCTTAAAGGTTGGAGTGCAAAACTGTTGTTTTGCCGTGCCTCCTGTGAAGCATTCCAGTTCTTAAATGTTTATCCCCAACAGCAAGTTCTGGTTTTCAAAGACCAGAACACCTGCCTCTACCTGAGAAACAGGTAGTCACATTTCACCTCTCGTCAATACAGATGGAGACAAAAGGAAAGTTTAGGGAAAAAGTGCAAATGGTGTGAGACTATGGCGATAGTTTCAGTAGTTCAAAAACTGCTGTAAGCTTGCTTAAAAATGTGAAATATGCTGAAAGTAGGAGCCAAAAATCCTTCCTTTGTAGGACCCTCCCAAACGTCTGGAATTTGTTAGCTTTCCTTAAGTGTGAGAAAGAGATTTTTCAGTCATACAGTCTTTTTTGACATGAAAACACTGAATGCTTTCTAAATTATGTCAGATTTCTAGCTTTGAGTTTCCCCAAGTTTAGGATTCCTAACTTCTAATGCCACCCGTAAAAACGAGACAGGTAGTTTATGTTGCGCTACACTGAAAAAATGAATTTTCTTTACCTCTATGTTCAAAAAAGTATCCTAAATTCAGTGGATGATTTGGATAACATTTAATCCATAAAGTATAGATGTATAATTTGCATTCCCATGTAATATTTGCCTCATAATACATAGTAAAATTGTGAAGGCTATAAATCCATTCATGGCATTTAAGGAAGTGCTCCACACACGCCCTTGTCTTAGACTGAGCTGATACGGAAATCTTCTCAGGTAAAGGAAATGTAAAAAAACTATACGAACTATTAATTCAGTCTTGGTGCACAGTGAGTTTCACTTTGAAAATAATACTCACTTTCAGAAAGGCAATAGAAACTGGAAAGCATGACTATAAATAAAATAAGCAGCGGCCTAATCATTATGGCACAGTGTAACTATACTTTCTAGAATCATTCATTTCTTCTCCACCTTCTTGATTAACTTAGAAAAATCAGGTGGCTTTTAAACAGCTCTAGCTTGTCAGAAATGTCTTTTTAAGCATAATGCAAGTAGAAAGGGTAAAGCGATAAGAAAAAAGGCATGCCTTACTGTAATGGGGCATACCGCTTCTGGAGCAATTCTCTTACGGAAAAAATGACATCTCTTGCTGAATTTGCCAGTGGACACAGTCGTACCAGGGGACAGGCCAGGCAACCGCACTCTCCCTGGCACCCGCCGGGTAACACGGCTGTCGCTGTGCCGCCCGCTGAGGTACACGGACGGGTGGTTGCCCTTGCGGTGAGTACAGGGGTGCCCAGCGCTGTGGGCAGGCTGTACCACTGTCCCCAGGCAGGGAAAGGAATGTGTACAACTGGGTGGTGTTAACTGGTTTAGAACTTCTTACTGTGGACATTGTGATAGACAAAAGCCTGTACCAACGAGGACTGAAAACAGAAGTATTGGCTCCTATTTACAGACAGTACACTGACAGCAACGAAATTAAAAGGACAATTTACAGGGCAGTTTCCCACACTGAGTCATTTCCAAACAAGAATTATTTGGGTATCTATTTTTGTCATATGCAGACAGACATAGAGCAGAAGTTACATTTACCATATGTAAGCTATTACTTCAGCTCCAAGATTTTTGAACCTTATGTGGATTTAAGTTATCGTCTACATCTAGCTAATAACAATTTCATAAGAAAAAACATCTGTGTTAAGAGATCAGTCGGGTTACAAAATGAAGTATTAAAAAGTTAGAAAGGCACAAAAGCACAGAAGCACACATACTGGTGAGAGACATATACCCACCAGCATACTTGAGTCCCTTGGGTATTAACGGAGTCAGCTCGACAAAACAGCGGTGAGATAAGAGAATTACCATCCCCATTTTACCAATAGGAAATTGAGAGGGTCAATTTGCACATAGCTGAAGCTTGTTTAGTTCTTTCATTTAGTTTTGAAACATCACTAGGTTACTTTGATCTGGGGACAGGCAGGCTCTCCCTCCAAAAAAGAACTGACAAAAAAATTAACCAAATCATTGGTAGTTGTGGTTGTTGAAAGGGACGCTGCTGCTCTCTGTCCCGTCCCAGGCCACCCGCTCCTGCCAACTTCCTTGGGTCGGGTCTAGTAGCTGCGCTGCCAGAGCTGCACGCGGAGCCCGCAGCTGTGGCTGCACAGCTGCAAGACGTGATCCGAGTGGAACGGGGGAAAAGCGCAGGCAGGGATGGACAGGGCAGAGCGAGACTGACCGAGTCGTGACAACCTGCACCCACATCACGTTAGGTATATACCTTAGGTATAGTGTGAAACCACACCCTGAAAACTTCAACTCCTGTTAAGTTATGGCAAAAGACACATCAGGGTTAAACTACACATGGTCGCTTCATAACAGTAAGGATAGCAAAGCACTGGAATAGAGCACTTACGGAAGATGCAGAATTTCTGTATTTGAAAGGTTTTAAGGGTATATGGAACAAATATTAGCCTGTAAAACAAACATATTTATCTTAAAAAAAAACACATATTTTGATGACTCTGCTGAGTCTGAATTCTCAGACTTCTGTATTCTCTTCATTTTCTGCCACGGTTTACAACACTAATAATCAATTCTTACAAACTTAAGAATCTTGCCTCAAATTCAGGCCCTTGACAAACTATTCTGTTTCCCTCCTAATTAAATTTAATTACGTGTCAAACTTCCAGTCCACCCAAATCACTAAAGTTCTTGGACTCACCATCTCCCATGTAGACCAAAATAAAGTATTCTCTGTGCCTTTCTGCCTCTGGCACCTCAGCGTATGGAAATGGCTACTCTTGAGAACATGTTTCTATTCCACAGCCTAAACCCATCACCCTCCAAAGTGCCTCCCCTGGCACCCTGCGCCCCTCTCCCTCCCTCCCAAAACCCAAAGTCAGGGTTTTGTCTGCCTTCAAGGTTCTTGATACAGCATCTGCCTGAGCTCTTGGCCCATCTCAGATCACTTCGCATTTTTCTGGGGCCTTCGTCCCATTTAAAATTTAAAATTACTCTTTCTATACATCCTTATGACTTTTCCTCATCTTTTCCACACAGTGGGTTGTCTTTATAAAACTTAAAAAAAGTCACTCTTTGACACGTTCTGGTCTTTTGTTTTAAGTGTGATATCAGAAACTCCCGCATACGCAAACACAATAAACAAAGACATGTCTATTTTATCCAAACAGGATCGTTATCGTTGCATTGACAGAGCGTCCATCCTCCATCACAACTCCCACTCGGCTCCGCAAACGCTTGTTTCCATTGGCATTGAGTGAAAGCAGCGTCCTCCTTCCCTTTCCTCTAGGGTACTCTTTCTCCCCAGCACTTCCCCCAAATCGCTGCTGTCAAAATCTGAAGGCCAGATGTTTTCCAAACACCTGTTCCTGGTGTTTCTCTCCCCGGGCTGTGTTGTCGGTGCCACCGTTCAGATGGGCCCTCGTTTTATACTTCTGCTTTCCCTCTCAGGCTCAAGCAGAAAGAGAAGGCCCTAAGCTTTAGGTGGGGAGGGATTAAAAAAGTTCAGGCCCCTCCGTTTCCCGCGAGGTACGGCCGGTAAAGGAAAGAAAGGCAAGGAAAAAAGTAAAAGAGGAAAGAAGAAGGCTGGGGGGGGAACAAAAAGTAAAAAACAAAAAGAGAGGGGGGAAAAAAAAACCACCCAAAAACCAAGTGACCCCGACGTGATTCGAACACGCAGCCTTCTGATCTGGAGTCAGACGCGCTACCGTTGCGCCACGAGGTCCTGCTGCGGTGCACCACGCGGAGCGTTAGAACTCGCCCGCCGGGCACGGGAGGGACGGGACCTCGGGCTCGGTGCGGGTGGGTCCCTTCTCGCCCGCAACGGCAACCACACCGACTCAAGCCGCAGCCCCCGCGCCGGCCCCTCTCCGCTCACACCGCTTCGTTTTCCGCCTTCCCGTGCAAGTCCGTTAACTACCCACACCCACTACCGGCCGCCAGCAGCCAGGGCCTCCCGCCTCCGCCGGTGGCGCCAAGCTCGCCTCCCGCCTCACTGCTGCCGCGCGCAGGCTCGCGCGTCCCGGTTCCTGCTGCCCGGAGATCGCCCCTCCACCCAAAGCCCTCCGTCACCGCTGCCCGCCGGCGGGGATCTCTCTGTGTGTAAGAGCGTCTGTTTACGCATAAAGGCATGGGCGCGAAACATCACTCCAAGGCAGCTCCTCGTTAGTATAGTGGTGAGTATCCCCGCCTGTCACGCGGGAGACCGGGGTTCGATTCCCCGACGGGGAGGCCGTAATAACCCTTTTTCTGCTCTTCCCCACCCCCTTCTCCGCGGAAGCGCGCGGCGCCCGGTCCCATCCTGCTGTCTTGTTTTACCGCTCGGGCCGCCGATCGCGCCGAGAAAGACACGAAAACAAAAAGCGCGCGATTGCGCCTCTCCCCGTCGGGGAATCGAACCCCGGTCTCCCGCGTGACAGGCGGGGATACTCACCACTATACTAACGAGGAGCCGCGGGTCGCTCCGGGCACCGCGCAGCCGCTCCGCGGGGAGGGTGGAGGCGCTGGCGCCGGCCCGGGTCGCCCCCGCGCCTGCGGAGAGGCTCCCGGGGGGGGCCACGGCAGCACACACACACACACACCCCCCCCCCCCAGCTGCGCAGGACGCGCAGGAGCTTAACGCGGCCCGGAGAGGGGAGGGGGCTGTGCACGCCGCTCCCGGCGGCCTGCGGCTTGTCCGGCGCGGGCGGGCGGGGGGAGGAGAAAGGCTTCCAAATGGTTCTTGTTTGTCCGGACCTTGTGTGCTGGCGTGGGGAGGGAGAGGTCGTGTGGGCCTCCACCCGTAGCTATTGTCTTTCTTCCAGCCCCGCAGCGGAACGCTGTGGGGACCTGCCTGCGCGGGTGCGTGAAAACTGCCCGACTGGAGGCGGCGAGGAGCACGACAGCAGCTCGGACGTCTTCGTGTTTTTTGCATCTCGTTCGCGCAGATGAACAGGTTCTTTTTAGGGGAACCTGAGACGCCCTGGAGTCAGCAGTCCTTGGGGTTAAGGGACTCGAGCACCTGCTTCTTACCTACCTAAAAAGGGAACGAGGGAAATGGAAACCGATTACTTTGAGATTTGAGAGTAAAAGGCATACGGACCGTGTGGCTTGATACTGACTCGGTCAGCAGTAACGTCGTTGTAAGTTTGCATCACAGTGGCATTAGACAGGAAACTATATTTAATTTACTAGCTTGTTAGATGGGGAAAGACTGCCGTATAATAAACAAGTGATTGGGACAACCGGTGTTCTCTTTGGGTGGTCTCTGCTACCGCTAGTATTTCTTCAGATAAAAAGACTGCAGCTTGCTTTTTCAGACAAGCACAGCTAAAGAACACACAGCGATCTATATGTAGATGTCTAAATATGTGAGCTGTAAATGAAGCACTTTTAAAAATTGGTCCACTCTTAAGCATTTGAACATAAACGTGTGTTTCTCAGTGGATGCAACAGATTCACAAATTTTATCCCAAAAAGTGAAAAACAAGAACTAAAGTCTCATAAGAATTTCATTACCTTAGAGGTGGTGTAATGAGATGAACTGGTAGGGCTATCATCAGGTGACAGGCTTTAAACCTCCCAGAGCAGGATCAAAACCAGTGTTGCTAGGTTGGTCTAAACTTGCTGTGCAGGTTCAAACTTTATTCAAAAGATGTTGATGGTTAACTAAGGTAGGAGACTTTCTGGTGGATCAAACATTGTCTGTTTGGGCTTTGTGGGACCATTCACACGCTTGGCTAGTTTAGACCTTCTTGACAGTTACTGCTGCTCCTTGATCCCTGCGGTCAGGTAGCTGAGATGTGACCACTTGTGTAAGTGGTGGTACTTGCTGCAGTCGGACCTTCCTTAGCTGCTGCTCTCTGCCTCAGAGCTGGTTTTGCCTCAGGCTCCTGCACAGATCTCTCTTCGGGCTGTCTTCTCTTAGAACAGGACTTCTGTGGTAGGTATCTCCATAACATCTCTTCCAAATTTTTGGCATTGCTAAGCACTTTCAGAGTACCAAAGCCAGGCTCACAAGTGGTGCAGAGATTTTGTTGTGTTCTTGGCTTTGTCCGTGATGGCAAAACCAGATCTGCCTGGGAGTTCCAGACCTGCTGGAAATATGGGGAAAGGCAAATACAGTGTGACAAATTCTTGAAGCACCACGTAGGTACTTCAGCAAAGGTACACGAGGACTCTGCAGAGCCAAAGCTAAGGCTCTGAATCATGGAATCATAAAATGGTTTGGGAAGATCATCTAGTTCACCCCCCTGTCATGGGCAGGGATGTCTTCCACTAGATCAGGTTGCTCAAAGCCCTCTCCAACCTGCCTTTGAACACTTCCAGGGATGGGGCATCCACAACTTCTTTGGGCAACCTGTTCCAGTGTCTCACAACCCTCATTGCAAAAAAATTTTTCCTTATATCCAGTATAAATCCTCTCTTTTTTTAGTTTAAAACTCTTGCCCCTTGTCCTGTTACAACAGGCCTTGGTAAAGGTCTCTCTCAATCTTTCTTATAAGCCCCTTTTATATATTGAAAGACCACAATAAGATCTCCCTGGAGCCTTCTCTTCTCCAGGCTGAACCGCCCCAACACTCTCAGCCTGTCCTCATAGGAGAGGTGTTTCATCCCTCTGATCATTTTGGTGGCCCTCCTCTGGACCCTTTCCAACAGGTCCATGTCTTTCCTGTGCTGAGCACTCCAGAGCTGGATGTAGGACTCCAGGTGGGGTCTCACCAGAGCTGAGTAGAGGGGCAGAATCCCCTCCCTTGACCTGCTGGCCATGCTGCTTTGGATACAGCCCAGGGTACAGTTGGCTTTTTGGGCTGTGAACACACGTTGATGGCTCATGTCCAATTTTTCATCCATCAGTACCCCCAAGTCCTTCTCGGCAGGGCTGCTCTCAATCCCTTCATCCCCCAGCCTGTACTGATATTGAGGATTTCCCTGACCTAGGTGCAGGACCTTGCACTTGGCCTTGTTGAACTTCCGTGAGGTTCACATATGCCTACTCCTCAAGCTTGTCAGGGCCCCTCTGGAGGGCATCCCTTCCATAGAGCTAATCAACTGCACCACTCAGTTTGCTGTCATCTGCAAATTTACTGAGGGTGCACTCAATCCCACTGTCTATGTCATCGATGAAGATGTTAAAGAGTACTGGTCCCAATATGGACCCCCGAGGACACCACTTGTTACTGGTTTCCATTTGGACATTGAACTGTTGACTGACTCTTTGGATGTGTCCATCCGGCCAATTCCTTATCCAGGACATAAGGATGTTTTGGGGGACTGTAGAGTCCCTCTTTTAGACCAAAGAGAGAGTAGAAGAAGAACAAGTGGCCTAATGGCCACTCCAGTCCAAGAAGGGAGCATCTTGCAATATTACGGGGAGCTTGAGTGAGGTTGCTAATACAATTTTCAAGGCACTGGCAATTCTGTAGCACCTGTTCTGCAAATCTCTATTTTAGAGAAACCCTGAGATGAACATAAGCATGATAGCTACTCTGCATCAATGGAGGAACTCTGCAAGATGAAAAGCAGGACTACTGACAGCCAGGACAACCTTTTTATTTCCCAGGTATCCTCTGCAAGGCCCCAGGATCAAGTGACAGAAATTTTGCAACAGCTTACTTAAGATGTTCTCTCCTTATATTTTCTTTTTATTATATTTTCCCCCATTTTTAATAGCTCAGTACATTGCTAAGGGTTTTTTTATCAGAGAGCAGCTAGTTTAGTAATGAGGGTCCTTGGTCATGCCTCAACTCACTGCTCTGCTTCTGCACACCCACTCCAATTTTGGGGTAGCTACTGCTGACTGCATCAGCCATCTTGCACATTCTCCACACCTTCTTCCAACCAGGGCAACCCTGGTCCAAAAATGCCAGTCAATATGCTGACTCATGCTCTTGCACAACCTCCTCCCACTCCCCATTTGACAGGGAGAGCAAGCATATCTACTAAAAATACTTACTTTGACCTGAGCTGGTGATGGCAATTCTTAAATAGCCATAAAGAAGGGTTAACCAACTGTCCTGCTACGGTGAAAACAATGACCAGCTTTGTTCTCTCAGTGAAGTCTATATGCCAGACTTCTGAAGCCAGACTTTCAAAGACATCATTGTGTACTCCAACCAAGATGACTTATCTGCAGCTGTCTAAGGAGAGCAAGAAGAGCCACTGAGGTATGAATCAGCAAAGCAAAAGTGCTGTTTAAAGAGGTTGGGCTATTATAATCCTGCAATGACTCGCAGTTACAGAGCAAATGCATTCCCTGTTGATTTGTCACAGAGACATGTAAGTGCAAAGCAGAACAGATACTAGGAACTAGTATCAATGTTCCAAGATCTGTGAAGCATCTGCCTTCTCCTCAGGATCTGCATACAGCTCTTCCATGTGTCCAACAACCTTGTTCCATGCTTTCCTCATCATTGCATCAGCTTTGTGCTCAGCAGTCGCTAGGGACCTGCTCCCTGGAGCAACAGCCATCTGCAAGAGTCCCTTTATGACCATAAGCAGGAGTAGGGCTGCTATCTACTGCATCATTGTAACTGGAAGCTAGTTACCTCCCCTTCAGCGTGCTTAGCTGAAGCTCAGCTTGCAACTTGTCCAGCTGAGTTTTGAATATCATCATGGATGGGAGATTCCACAAAATAGAACACAACAGGTTCCCCTTTATATCTGCTTGGAATTTGCCATGTTGCAGCTTGATCAGTTACATCCTGTCATTTTGTTGTGCACCTCCAAAAAGAGCCTGGCTTTATCTTCTCTATTCCCTCCCACTGAGTAGCTGAAGACACCAAGTAGATGGTCCAGTAGCCTTCTTTTCTTTAGGCTGAAATAAACCCTGCTCTCTCAGGGTCTCCTCATTCGTCAGATACTCCGGCTACCTATTCATTTGGTGACTCTCCATTGAACTCATTGCAGTTTGTCGATACCTTTCTTGTACTGCAGTGCCCCAGACTGTGCACGGTACTTTATAGGCAGTCTGTCATGGTTTAGCCCCAGCTGGCAACTAAGTCCCACGCAGCCGCTTGCTCACTCCCCCACGGTGGGATGGGAGAGAGAATCAGAAGAGTAGAAGTGAGGAAACTCATGGTTTGAGATACAGTTTAATAGGTAAAGCAAAAGCCGCGCACACAAGCAAAGCAAAACAAGGAATTCATTCACCACTTCCCATGGGCAGGCAGGTGTTCAGCCATCTCCAGGGAAGCAGGGCTTCATCACACATAATGGTTTCTTGGGAAGACAGATGCCATCACTCCAAACATCCCTCCACCCCTTCCTTCTTCTTCGTCCCAGCTTTATATACTGAGCATGATGTCATATGGTGTGGAATATCCCTTTGGCCAGCCTGGGTCAGCTGTCCTGGCTGTATCCCCTCCCAGCTCCCCGAGCACCCCCAGCCTCCTTGCTAGCAGGCTGCTCAGCAACAGCTCAGAACTTCAGCACGTTATCAACATTTTCTCATCCCAAATCCAAAACACAGCCTCACACTAGCTTCTGTAAAGAAAATTAACTCTAGCCCAGCTGAAACCAGGACAGAGCCTCACAAGTGCCAGGTGGGGGTGGGAGCAGTAATCACTTCCCTTGATCTGCTGGCTATGCTGTTACGAATCCAGCCCAACATATGATTAGCTTTAATTGCTACACGACCAATTGCTCACTCAAGTCCATCCTTGTTGTTCACTGGGACCTCCAGGGCCTTTTCTGCAAAGCTGCTGTTTATCCAGTCAGCTCTTGGCTCTTGTGTGCATTCTATCCAAGGTGCAGAACTTTACATTTGCCTTCGTTGAATTGGAAGACACTTGTGTTGACTCATTTCTCCAGCCTTTCAAAGTCCCATGGAATGACAGTCACTCCCCTCAATTTGATGTCATCCACCTGTGTCACCTGCTGATATTTATTTGCCTTGACAAGGAACATATATTGTTAGTGGCATGTTCAGGTTTAGCACAGCCGATACCATCCCTGACAGTGTGATCAGGGATGGATCCATGCTGTTGCAGCTGCTCATACTTCTCCTGCCACATAGAACTGCCTCTGCTTCTGGCACAGTGGTTGCCCACATGTGATGCTGAGACCATGGTTTTCTTTTGCAGATCTTAGACACAAGCTGTGAAGTACAGCAGTGCTGCCTTGGAGGCACTGCCTGGTCCTCCAGGCAGAAGGCTGGGCTGCACAAAATATCCTGACGGCGCTGGCAGCCCAGAGTCCATAAGCAGTGGATTTGACACAGTGCAATGCAGGATACCAGCAACACGCTCGTGGGTAACAATGGTACAAAGTCAAGGTGCTCTCTCTAATTTGAAGAAGCCACTTAAAATTTGTCCCTATAACAGCATCTTGATCTAGATCAAGACTCTTACACCAGGGCATCTCTCAGTATAAACTGCTTGCTGAACCATACTCTGAAAATGATGCCTTCTATTAAATATGTTAAGCTTTCTTTTTCATATAAACAACTGTACTAATGACCATAATTTATACATATAGGAAACTATTTGATACTGTGATTACTTTCCATTATCTTGAGGTAGCTTTTGGTGAGCTTAAAATATAGTCAGACTTGAAAATATATATGCTTCAGATTAGTCAAGATGAGTACTGAGTGACACCTGCTCAGTGTCACCTCTAAAGCAGTACAGCCTTCTGGAGAACTGCCCTGATACAGAAGAGCTATTGTCTGGATTTTTGAAACCAGAGTCCATGAAGGACACCAGAAAAAGCAAAGCAATTGTTATTTAGTTTATATGTGTTGTAGAGAGGTCTGTAACCGCATTAGAAAAATGTTAGGGGTCCAAACTGAGGAAAATTAAAAAAGCTACAGAAATGGTTTTGCCTCTTCTGCAGTTTATGGAGTGATCTGGAAAGTGCCAGATCACTTTCACCAAGAGAGTGGTCAAGCATTGGAACAGGCTGCCCAGGGAGGTGGTGGAGTCATCATCTCTGGAAGTATTCAAAAAACATGTGGATGTGATGCTTCAGGACATGATTTAGGGGGCATGGTGGTGTTGGGTTAACAGTTGGACTTGATGATCTTGAAGGTCCTTTCCAACCTTAGTGATTCTGTGATTCTGTGTGGCAGGAGGGGGAATGTGCTAAGTGTAGGACGAAATGTTAGGGAAGCTCCTTGCACTAGCAGTGCAAGTGGCTGCAGTTGCCAAAATAATCTGGGTGGCGTGAAAGAAATGACAGTCCTCAGAACCAGCAGTTGCTGACAGCTAAGTTTTGTGAGCAGTAAGTCAGCCCTTCATCTCCTTGCCAGACTGTAAAATGGCACAAGTAATTTCAGCCCAATGACTGCAATTTTATATTCAATGGGGGAGGGAAAAAAAGAGCCTCCTATAGCTGCAGAAATTAATGCTTCGAAGTCAATGTAAAAACACAAACCCTAGATAAGCAGCAAAGCCCTTCACTGATGTGGTCTTTAGGATGCTCCAGTCCAGGAGAGCTGCTGCAAATTGAATGCATTTGATTCTGATTACTCTTCATAGCTATTTTTCACATTCTTATTGCTGCCCATTCACACATACCCAACACTCCGTCTGCTCTTTGTGTTCTATTTTCCATTTAATTTTTGTCTGTACCCCCACCCTGTGAAGTTAGCAGCACAGGATTTAATGAGCTTTTCAGTAAGAATGTATGAGTTACCAAATGGCATATTAAGTTACAGGGCTTCTTTCTGTATAATTTTTTGCCTTATACAATTTCTGTCTCTTGTAGTGGATTTGTTGTGTGGTCTATATGACTTAGATATCTTTTTCCTCACAAATGTATTTTGATCGAGCTAAAACAACGTTTTAGAAGTTATTAGAAAAATCAATTTCCATCACTTAAGGGAATGAGTGACCAGACAACACATGTAAAATCAACAGCTGAAGAGCTGAAGAAATTCAAGGTAAAGGGGACTGTGACATTGTATGTCAGTGCCTGCTGGCTTAGTGGGAGGAGGGACTTAAGGGGCTTTCCCCTATCAGCATGCCTAGTACGGTTTATACTGTACTAAATGCAGCTACACAGCTGGGCAGCTTCCTCTCTGTGTTGCATCACGTGAACTGTCTAATAAATGGAGCCTTTAAAAACTCGTTGGAGGAATCTCAGGGCTTGAAAATTTATGTCTAAGAATTGTGAAATAAAATAGACAAGAAGTGCCCATGCAGAGTTGCATTTTCTGTTTAGGTAAAAAGCACTCTGAAAGAAAATTTGAATAGCCAAATCTAGCCATTTATATTCCTATCACATGTTTTAAATCCAATGGATACTCCCAATAAGAATAAACTCCTTCTCAGAGGGAATCTGCATTCTGATCACTTTTCCCCTCAAAAGGGATTGCCAAGCAAATGTACTGAAGAGATACCATAAAAAATTGAAAAGTTCAAACCAGGAAGAGTGGAGTCTGGCTGTTTTTAATGAATAATTTCAACTTTAGAATAGCAAAAACTGAGAGATATCCTGCTTATAAATCAGAGGATAGGACTAAGTAATTAAAAGGAATATGATTGATCAAGTCTGCATGCAGAATATAGCTCTTTTCGTGTATGAGATGTATTGTTTCAGAGTAATCTCAAAAGAGTGTTTATGTACTCTTTAGAGACATATCAGGACACTCCAAAACCCCAATAGATTGTGTACTAATGTAAGTATTCCTGTGTAATGCAGTTCTGGATAGTAGAATATGCCTACTGTATGACTACAAGAATAGTCATAATTTTCTAGCTGTGATGAAAGACTGCACTGGATCCAAACAATTTCACCATCGGTCTGACTTGGTCTGAAATACAGCATTTCTTAGAATCTTGAAATTGTCAATAATGTAGTGCCTAAGAAGGAGAATTCTACGGACAAATGTGAAAAAAAAAAAATACTGTCATACACAGCCATAATATAACTATCAGATCTGACTCTTGCATTGTATCACTTTTAGGAGTGGACATCTGTCATTCAAAAAAAAGGAATCATGAACCTAATAAAGCAAAATGATGTGTAGATTCAGGAAAAACATGGGATAGCAAACGCCACAGAAATTAATACAGGAAAAAGCGCCATAGACTGAAGTTAGGTATCAAGAACAAAGATGTTCTGAGACAGAGGCATCACACAAAGAAATTAATTCTACTGTAAAGAGCATGGGGAGATATTTAAAGGTATTGGTTTTAACTGTAAACCTTAAAACTAGAAATGGGGGAATATGCAATGAATTTAACTTTATCTTAGAAAGCTTATCATCACAAACTTCTTTCATGCATTCTGACGCTCAACTCAATACAGACATCATGGACAAGTGCAGGCCAAGTAATTACAATGGGGAAACCTGACATCGAAACCAAAGATGAGCATAGGGAGGAGGTACTATTAAAACCAAAACCTCTGTGCTTGCTTAAGGTATGAAATTAGAAATACACAAAAGATCCTGCAGAAGACTTGAAAGGAAATTGTATGCTCCCACATCAGAACTCACTAATGCCCCAGACCTTGAATAGTGCTTGCTGTTCTTGAAGTTTGACAGATTGCACTGCTGTAGTATTGAAAAGTCAGGTAAAAAAAGTCAGTGTGCTGAGCCAAGAATGAATAGAAGTCAGTTTAGTTTTTATCTAGTAGCTGACACAAGGGAAATTGAGCTCACCTTGAACACCATATCAGAATGTGTCATGGAAGAATAAAGGGAAATTTATGTATGTTTTTCTGCTTTTGTGAAGGTTTTGAGAAGTTTCAGCATGACAGACAGATATGTATCACTGAAAAACACATTGACGACTCACAAAATCCAGAGTTTAGAAAACACTGTAGCTGAGAGAGAAAGCGGCATCGTGAGCAGATATTGAAATATCATAGTGCATCATCAAGGTACGTTCTATCTGTGAAAGCATTTGGTATTAAGGAGAAAGCCTAACAAACAACAGTTTGGAATCTTCTAAATGGCATCTGAGTTAATGGTGCTTATATGAACAATATAATGTCTGTTAGCAATCTTTCTCTAAGAGTTCTATTAGAGAAGTCCTTCAGAGCTTGACAAATGTTTTGGGGAAAAAAAAAGATAAATGTTAAAAAACCGAAAGTGCTAAGAATAGTCTCAGCAAAAGACAAAGTTGACAACTCATTTATTTTAACAACCAAGCATTAGATCAAAGCTACCAGCACTCTGGTAACTAGCTGTAGTGTTGGCTTCACTGTGTGTTCCTGGTCCTCCACTCACCACCATTTGCTACTTCATTGCATTGTGCACGGGGACCAGAATAATTGCTCCCTTTCTAGACAAAACTATAGCTTGATGGAGTAATAGTTTCCTCCCTTTTACTTTCCTTAGGATACAAGGGCCACATGGCATGGAAACCACATTCTTTTCCTTACTCAGGGGTGTACTCCAATGATTGCACAGGGAAAACTTGAGAAACCCCAAGTGGTCCTCATGACTAACAAAAACCAGTAAGGTTTAATTCTCATCTCAGTAGTTGATTTTTATCCTTGTTGTACTATTACTCCTACTTCTGGCTTCTCCACTCTGCAGTCTTTTTGTCTTCCTTTTCACTATTCTTCCTCCCCTGCCTCCTTTTTTTAATTTGTTTTACCTTTTTTTTCTTAAGAAAAACCAGGATGTCCCATGTCTTGTCCAAGTCATGGGGGTGCAAAGGAGCAACCTGAAGACTGGAGGAAACTGCTGGTCCTGTTCAGCTGTGCCGGAAGAATATCCTGGGACTGGCTGCTTTTGCTTCCGACACAATTTTCAGTGGGTGGATGAGCAATAGCAAGGAAGTGGATAGGTTTTTAGATTTAGCAGATGGAAGAGGGAAGATGGTTTAAAATAAAACATTAAAAAGCCCTTACAGAAATTAATTGCCATTTCCAATGTTATTTGTGATAGAGAAAAGCAAATGTGCATGTTCACCAGAGATTGTTCAAGATGTGATGGATGGTTAACCATCTTGCTCAATTGTAAAGCCTGACACTTAAAAAAGATGCAGAAATGAATCACAGTGCACTTTAAATTTGAAACAAGAGTTGAATAATTAAAGTCAGTTGAATAGCCAAAACCACAAATGAGAACTGTTGAGAATGATGTGCTTAGAGCGCAGCTGCTTGAAGTAAGAGCTTAACACTATTGTGTATCCACAATATGTTGCCTGGCGATCATGAAATTACTCCAATAAAATCAAAAGAGAAAAAATATCAGATGCATTGCTAGGTAGAGTCAGGTTCAGAGAATACAGGACATTTTACAGCTTTCTCATGGCTGACAAGGATGGGAGATGGTGATCTGCAATCACTGGTTTGGAGATGCCAGTTTAAAGAGCTGAGAAGAAGGCTGAGGAGTTGGTGTGGGGCAAAATGTGAAGGAAGACATTTTCAAGGTAACAATAAACAATTAAAATAAAGGGTTGTTGAAGTGCAGTGCAATGCAAAATAATGCATCTGTTCCTGGGGGAAAAAAAGAATAAGTTCTTTTTTCATTTACATTAGTGTTCCTCACTATGTGTGACCGGAATGTGCAGATTTTTACTTCAAAAGGCACAAACACTGTGCTTTCGAACTATAATCTTTAGTTCTTAGCTGTCTGCTATTTTGCAGGATAAGGATCCTTCCGTACGGCTTTTTTTTTGGCAAAAGAACGGGAATCTCAAGTTTGCAATTGCACTGGCTCCCTCTGGTGGCATTCAGAAATCCTCTACGTCACGGTCCAGTAAAATTACTGATTCAAAATGAGTTTTATAGCAGAAATTTAGGTTTCTATTTTATGTTAATTGCTGTATTAAAAATAGGATAAAAGAAATCATATATCTTAAATCAAATTCAGCTTACATAAAATCAGCTTGTAAAATGAAATTCTAGCAATCTGGGTCAAAATGGCTGGAGAAAACATCACTCATTTGCCCTCTCATTCTCTTAATTGAGTTAATGGATAGCATTTTGCTAGTATGTGTTTGGAAAGGAGAGGAGTTACAACAAAGTCTTACCTATGGGACTGGCCTATTTCTCTTGGCAGCAAAAATCAATTGGTCTCTTACATAAAGTTTTAATAGGAGACTTTCAATTTTGAAATTAAGACATTTGGCAGCTGTTGCCACTTGCATCCTGAGGGTTCTTGCCAGAGCTGAACCAGATGTGCAGTTAATGCCTGTTTTTGTCCACTTGTTATTAATAATGAATAGAGAAAAGAGAGGAAAGAAAGGATAAAGAGAAGCAGGAAATGTGGAAGCAGTGTGGGAAGGACCCACATTTGGGGGATTTTACAAATGGTGAAACTAACCCTTTCACCTAGAGTTGGGTAACTCTGCAGTTGCCTGTTCTCAGTGTAGCAAGAGAGGAAGAAAATGATTAAAGTTGCATCATCACTGCACCCCAGTCCCCTATCTCTGCAGCGTAATTCCTCATTACTGAACATGGTAGGCTTCCCAAATGAGTGAATGCTCCTGCCCCTTCTTTTACTTAATAATAACTGAGAGTTTAAGGGCTATTGCCTGTAACTAGAGGAGAGTATTGTTTGGTCAATTTGGCTCTGCTGTGTGAACATTCTCAGGTTGATACACTGATATACTTTTAATTATAGCACTTCAGTAACTATAAAAAAGAAGACAGGAAAAAGACAAGTTTTTGTGTAGATTGACTACTCATAATGGAAGAAATTGTGTTGGCTTTTCTGTTTAAATGGATGAGGGCGGCACAATCTTTTCTGGCATAGTTTAAGAAAAGTAAAAAGGGAAATGCTAAAGATACTTTTTAGAGCCATTGTTTTCCAAATGGCATAAAGACTAAGCTTTCTGAAAGGACTTCAGTGCTAAATACCAATAATATTTTGCACTTCTGATGAAATTCAGCTGAAGATACCAAATTTTTGCCCAGTCTGACATGGACAAAATCCTCATCCTACAAACTCTTCTGCTTAAGCAAAAGAATTTAAACAAAGTTATTAGATAACCTTTTAATGAACTTATTGGTCTACTGAGTCTGAAATTTCAGCTTTTCAGAGTTATTTCAGGCAGGTTATTTCAGCTTTTCAAAAAAACCCACAACCAACAATGCTATGAGTAAGAGCTGTACGTCTGTGAATAGTATATATATGTCTACCACAGAATGAAGAATTCTCTATGATTCACTTACTAGTATATTTAAACATAATAGCTTGGCATTCTTAAGGCCTATTTACATAATTCTGTACACCTGCAAGTTCTTGGAACATTTCTTTAACCTATAAAACACACACTATCAGATAAGCAGTATATTGCATGTGTCAGCATGTTATTCTAAAACATTTAATATGAACTTTAGTATTACAAAATCTTGTTTCTTCATATGAGGAAGTCCTGTATTATTCAGCAAGTTCTTTACCTGACATTTCTACAATGTGTGTTTGTTTTGCATCTCCAAAACCCACTAGTTTTGGACAATGCCTTTTTGTTTTTAATATCAATCAAACCAGTAATAAGTTACCAATTTTTAAATAAAGCTAGCTTCTGAGCCAAGAAAGAATACAAGAAATTTCAGCTGTGTTTAAAAGGCAAAAATGATTGCAACTGTGCATTAGGAATGGAAAGTCATTCATAACTCTACATCATACGATTAATAGCTGAGCTTGACTATTTATAGCTAAGCACCATCAAGAGCTATATGTGTTGATGAGAGAACCTGACTGTTTGTACATTCCTAGATTAGGTGCATGTTAATGAGGCCTGTACAGTGCAAGAAAAGGGATGAAGAGTGAAGATAATATTTAGAAGCCGGAAAACATGTGTAAATTGCTTAGATACTGAAAATTGTAAAATCAGAGGCAAATGGAGCTAAAGTAGGTAAAATTTTCACTTTCTAACTATTTGTAAAGCAGCTCTACTTCCTATAGAGACTTGAAAATGTAGACTTATAATACTTTAAAAATTTACTTCTAATGAACAATTGTATTAGTATTTTTAGTAGTAGTTAATTGCTACTAATAAATAACCCCCTATTAAATAAATAATGGTTAATACATTTAGAGTGTATATTTTCCTTAAGGCAATTTTTAAACAAAGGAGAGAAAGCAAACACTTTGCAGAGGGACTCTGTTCCAATACAATGCTGAAACCAAACTTTTTAGTTTTGCTTCTGTCTTAATCTGTTTTATATTCACGATAATGTCAGGATAATGGGCAATCACCAAGGCATTCAACTCTTAGTGGTGTTTCAATCCTTAAACCTGGGTAAGGAATCACTTTTACACTGCCCATCATCTGGTACAGTTCCCTAGAATATTTCAAAGTTGATGGGATGCAGCTTTGTAAGACTATTTAGATCAGTCTGGGAGTCTGACCAGAAGATGTGTATTCAGGGCAGAAGATATGTCAGAAGATAGATCAATGGATTAATCGATTGATCTTCTGGTCATCATTTTTATTCAGAAAAAAATCCTTAGTATGCGGAGAGTTCCTAAATTCTAACCGTCCCTGTAGAATAACATTGTATTTTTGTAGCGTGAAAGATTAAAATACCAAAATGATACATGTTTTTTAGGTAAATAAATCGTGGATATCCTGTTACAACATGCATTCTTATCCTATGCTACCTCCTGTCACTGCAGAGCGTAGCAATCTGTTCTCCCTATATTTGGAAGTGAAAAGACAACTGTACTCAAAAATAGGCACTACAGGGCCAATCTCTTAAGTAGAGCCATAATATGCTTCTGTGTAAAGTTTAGATCTAGATCTGGGTTTGCCTACTATTTAGGGAGGGACAGAAGAGCATGCAGTTCTGCAGACCGGATGCAGAACTTCAGCTGAAATATCTGGGAGAAAGATGTTGTGGATAGATACATATCTCAGATTCAAATACCTTTGTGTTTCAAGATGCATTCAGAATTTGGGTGTTGCCTCATGCTAGTTCCATATTTAAACTTCCTCTGTGGTAAAACAATTAATTAGGCTGAGATTTTGGTAAGTGAAATAAAGAGAATTCATGGCTTTTGAAAAGACATGGTAGTGAAAGCTATGTTTATAGAGAGGAAAATATGCACAGAACTCATGGAAAGAGAATATGAAAATTGGAAGGCTGCGACTACAGTTTCTGCAGCCCATAAACCACAAACGTTTCCTTCATGTGTTCAAATGACAGAGCCAAGAGATGGTCACTGTGCAGCATGCTCTCTCCCTGTGCCAGATCACTTTCTGAAAGGGAAAACAGCATGGAGTTACACGCCAAGAACAGCAGTTTCATGGCTAGTCCTAAATGGTTGGATGTGGTACAAAGAAAGGATGGTTATCAGGGTAGTCCAACAGCAGCAGCTGTGCCCTGCACATTGTCAAAACTTTACTGGTCAGAGATCTGAGCAGCCTGGCAGGCTCTTCTGCCTACATTCATCTTCTCTGCCTGCACGTAGTGGTGATGCCCCAATTGCAACCACTTATGTCCTAGCTCCTCACTGCAATACTTAAGGAGCACACTGTGAACACTCCCTATATAGTAGGTAGAGAGATGGACACAGAATTTCAGTGTTAGGCCAGTGGAGTGTTACTCTGGGCTGCCTACAGTGTCCAAAGTCAGGTGGGATAAAGGTAAGCTTGTTTGACTAGGAAATTGTTATTTCTGCTTGTTTCATATACCCCTCCTTGTCCCAAGAAGTTACTTCCCACAGTTTTTCAGTATTTCAGCAACACAGAAATATTTTCTACCCTGACTCCTTATTTCTTTCATTAAGTTTAGCTACAGGAAGATGGTCGTACACAAAAGCTTTTATTTATATTCTTGGTATTTTATTACTAAAGACATGGTTACAGTGGGAATGAAGATTGTTTTATAATAAAATGTGTTTCATTAGGTAATTTAATTGATATGTTTGGTGCTACCACAAGGCAACTCCCAAGAAAAGGGATATTTTAATTTAATATACCATGTATACACACTTTCCAAGCCTGTATGGTAATTGCTCATTATCATTTCCAAAGCAATGGTCTTTTGGCAGAAACTTAATGACTGTTATTCCATTCGGCAAGCGAAGGCTCTGGTAGTCACTTACTGAGTTATTGTCTTAATTCTTTGTGTCTGGATGATCACAGAGAATGTTATTAATAATAGATTGGAAATGAAGGATAAGAGGGTCTATTCATCAAAGACCTTATACAAAGGACATATGAACTCTGGCTTGCAGAGTGTTGTTTTATGCAAGTGATAGTGTCATTTGTACAGCAGATGCCTAATAGCAGCCACTGAAGAAGAAGAGCCACTGAACTGCATTGTTCTCAGAAAGATGTATGCATCTTAGCGTCTTTGCAAATTGTAAAAATAAACGTATAGAGTACAAATACATTTTCATAGATGAGACTGCTTTTCATAGATGAGACTGCTTTCAAGCAACTAAAGATGTGATATGACTTAATTTCATTCCATGACTAGCTATTTCTTGCTTTCTAAATACAGATGAACTGGAATAGAGAAAAAGTTTGTAGCAGAAGATAACATGAGAAGAAAGACTCTAAAAGGTCTTGTAAGTATACACATTACAAAGAGTTCTTCTATCATGCATCTGGTTGACATAGCTATGGTTTCTAGATTTTTCTGAAGAGGAGAAATTTTTCATCCTCTTTTGAAGTGCCTTATAATAGCTGACCTTTTATATACCCACTATTTGCTTTTCTACAGCCTGCAATGGGAGAGGATCTTTTTGTTGTTCTGCAAACAGTGTAAGTAAGTTTCTCCTAGACATAGCCATTTATGAGGCACTTGCAGGAGGAGTACATCTTACAGGAGGAGCGGTTTGGAGAAGGCATGGTGTCATAGTCTAATCCCAGCTGGCAACTAAGCCTTTAGTTTTATGGGGCCCTCATGTTATTAGCTTGCACAGAGTGCATCAAACCCCCGGGACTGAACTCAGTCTTGTGAAGCTAGCAGCAAGAAGGAGAACAGTAAAGCAGTATTTGCTAACAGCAGAGAAGTGTGGTGGGACTCAGATCATCAGCAGTGTTGGATTTACAGCAATCCCTGCAATATAGATTATCAGCTGTATTTGGATATAGATATATAGATAAGATAGTATAGATAAGAAGCTGTATTTGGATGTTGTCTTTGCTCCACAAGGGTTCCCTGGGGACAGGGTGTGGGAGGTCCCCATGGGGGTTGGAGGGTGGCAGGGCAGGGCCTGGAAGCCTGGCCAGGAGGAGGGCAGCCGGGGGGGCCACCAGAGCAGCCCCAGCCCCAGGCACTGGGCACCTCCATGGGGATGCGCCAAGGCTGGTCTGGCACATCAGCCAACAGATGAGGAGCTCTGGGGTCAGACACCCCTGGGATGGCTGGGCAGGGCCTCTCCATGGCACTGTCTAGGGGGCCTCTCCCCATGGACACTAGTGGGAAGGGGCTGCGCTTGGCTCTGTCTTGGCTCCAAGCCCCGCTGCCAGATCCCCAGGACAGAGGAGGATGCACTCAGGACCCTTAGAGATGTATTCAGTAAAGGCACTACAAAACAACTGGGGAAATGTAGTGTCAGCAGGAACCACAGAGTTTATTACAGGATTCATAATAATTGACAAGTAGGAACCATTCCCTATGGCAGAGTCATGAAGGCTGTATGAGCTGTAGAGCAGGTGAGGAGACTTTGTCAGCTGGGCACATTGCTGTAGCACAACATAAGGATGTGCTTCCAGGTCATGAGCACATCTCTGTAACTTGTCCCTCCCTCTCTGCAGCTAAGACATATGAAATGCAGAGCTTCTGTTAACCTTGTTTTAGCCACTGAAGGAGGAAACACCAAGACTGAAAAGAAGCAGCGTCATTACATCTGCTGAAACTAACACAGGGTTAGTCAATGGCTAGTAGTGGGCAAAAAGTTCAGAGAAACCAAGGACATCAGGAGTGGGGTCTAACATACACTGGTAGTCAACTATCCAGCCACTCCCCTTGGATAAATACTGCTGTGTCTGAATGATTATTTTCTGATGTAGATTCCTGGTCTTCAAGTATAGCTGACGACAGTCTTTTCATAGGAGAGAGAGAGATTAAGAAAGGAGTGATTCAAGAACATGATGGTAAGCTTCAATTGTTTCTAAGCAGTGCTATTGCAGAATATTAACTTGAAACAGAGACTGAGGAGATCTGAGGCCCAAGGGTCAGAAGTCAAAGATGTGAATGAAATACACTCAACTTGTCATTAAATATGAATACCTCCACCAGGCAACAACAGGGGGTCTTCTGCTGACATGATTTCAGACCAAAAGGCTTATGTTGTCTGAAAATGTCTCATTTTTTTCCAGCTATATGAATTGCAAAAATAAAAGATGTTATTTCTCATTACAAACCATGACACCATAAGAAAATTCTCCATGACTGAAATATTGGTTAAGTACATTTTGTGAAATTTATTCTGTTGCTAGCCATTGATTTTAATTGTATTGCCACAGTACTTCTGAAATGAAAACATTAGGGAGATCGTCCTCTGCAAATATGAATTTCAGCTCCCCAAACCTTCTGCATCATCTTTCTGCTATACTCGGGAGAACCTAAGCTGATGGTTAATGAGAAGAAAGAGGTGTATGAGCCATAGTATTGACAAAAATCATTGACAAATGGCCTCTAGTCAGAGCTCCTGAGAGGTTGCTACAAAGTTGGTGCTAGTCCGTGATGCTGAAATAAACATCACAAGACCGAAAAGATCAGAAAATACAAAGTCTTTCTTGTTTCCTTAAGAACAATGAGCTCAGTGTTCCTCAAGTGATTTTACCAATTTCTTGAGACAAAGTAGTCCTTGGTGCAGGACTCCATCTACTTAGAATGCTATAAATCTGCAGAAAACCAGCAAAAAACATCAATCCTCAGAAAAACTGTTGCATCATCCTCCTGTGCCCCCTTTTACATGTAACCATTACGAGTCCCAAAGGTAACAAAAAGATACCAGTATCTTCAAGTCTAAAATATTCTCTCAATCCCTTGGCTTTTCTTCACACGTTTCCCAGAAATATCTTTCTGTAATCTTTTCCCAGCTATGCCCTTAGACTGCATTTCTAGAGTTGTAGAGGAGATGGACAGCATCCTCATCAAGTTTGATGATCACACCAGTTCGATACACTTCAGGGCAGGGCTGCTGTTCTGACAGGCTGGAGAGATGTATGAACAGGAACATTATGACCTTCAACAAGGACAAGTCCAAAGTCCTACACCTGAGAAGGACAAGCCACTGGCAATGATATAAGCTAAGGACTTACAGGCTGGGAGGAGCTCTGTGCAGAAGGACTTGAAAGTATTGGCAGTCAGAAAGCTGAACATGAGCCAGCGGTGTGCCCTCACAGCAGAGAAAGCATCCTGAGCTGTATTAACAGGAGCACAACTTGTAGACTGAAGAAAGTGTTTATCTCTTTCTACCAGCATCACACTTATATGGTACATATTTTGGGCTCCTCAAAACAAAAGACATCAGTAAACTAGAGCAAGTTCAGCAAAAGGTCACCATGGCAGTCAGACTGGAGGACCTGCCTCTGAAGGAGGGGCTTGTTCAGCCTGGAGAAGAGAAGGCTTCAGGGGACCTAAGAGCAGCCTTCCCATACCTACAAGGAAGTGATCAAGGAGGTGCAGCCAGGATCTTTATAGCAGTGGATGGTGGGAAGCCAGGAGACAAGGGCTATAAACTGAAATAAGAGGTGTTCAGACTGGCTGTAAGGAAAGCCATTTTCCCCATGAAGGCAGCCAGGAAGTAGGACAGGAGCCCAGAGAGGCTGTGCAGTCATCATCCTTGGAGGTTTTCAAGATCTGACTGAATAAACCCCTGAGCAATCTGGTCTGATCTCACTGCTGCCTCTTGTTTGACCCAGAGGCTGGACTAGAGAGCTCCTGAAGGTCCCTTCCAACCTACACTATCCTCTGACACTATGAAATTATTTCTGAAAACTTTCCTCTCCTTTCCTTGTGTGACTCGAAAAGGGTTTAAGGGGGTGAGAAGAGACATATGGCATAGGAAGAAATGAATGTTTTATTTAATGAAATTACATTAAAATCTTATCATTAGGAAAAGGGAGGTGTAAGTGGCAGACACCACAGGAAGAGAAAGCAAGGGGCAAAGTATTTTGGAGCAGAGGCTCCAACAGAGGCTGTAAACAGTTATTGATGTGAGGAAGGACTGAGAGGCCTGATTAGTGTACAATTGTAATGGGACTTCATGCTCCTCTCACAAGATCAAAACAGTAAAGTGCTCCATTATGGCAATTATCTATCAAAGGGTGAAAGCACAATAGCTGAAGTTCCTAAAATACTTCTGTGTTCATTAGCCTCATTATGTTGCAAATGTGTTATAGAGCACTATATGCTAATACTGTACCTGACAAACAGACAATGTTAATGGAAATGATAGAAAGATAAATTATAACGAAGCCAATCCATGTTCAAGCCATTACAAATCCAAGTACATGTTCAGCCTACAAATACTTATCGGTGGGTCTGTGGTCAACTTCCAAAACCCTTTCATCTGATCCAAGTTATGAGACTGAGGTCATGCAGTATCTTTCTCATGCCATGATAGATCAATAATATTCTACTCAGAGCCAAGACTGAACAATTTTCATTTTTTATCTTAGGGAAACAGACACCCCTTCATTTGACCGTGAAGTTTGTTGGAAGGCAAATAAATGATCAAGCATTGTCAAGCATTCTTTGGTGAAAAGCTCTTTGTAATCAAGATTTGTAAACTGAAAGATCCAAATAACTTGGATTGGACTAAACTGCAGCATTTTAACAGGGAAACATAATAATATCACCTATGTACAGGGATGTGGGTCCCTGCTTTCTATCATAAATATGTCTTAAGGTTTTGAATTTAATAATTTTTTATATATTACATTTTTTACATAACATTTTCTTAGAGTAATTACTTTTGGTTCTGGTCAGGAAAAAGCCTTTAACTCATCAGCTGCCAGTGGATTCAGACATGTTTTAAGAATTTCACCATTGCCCTGTGTGGCTGAGTCAGGATTTCACTATTCACGCATGTGTCTGGGGAGAACAGAAAGTACCTATAGTTCTTTACCAGTATGGAATACAGTCCCTCCACAGCCGTATTAGTTAACAAACTATAGGGAGGAAGGACTATTCCCTAGCTCCTTCTCAAATCATTCCAGGCAACTCCTTCCAAAGCTCTATAAAGTCCTTTAACACTTACCTTCAGAAGATCTAAGGGTTCTAATTATAACCAGTTCTTCACCACTGACATGGATGATGATGAGGAGAAAATGAGATCTCTGTGTGTTTCTTCTGTTTTTTATTCACCTGCAGTGAGCATCAGAGAGATAACTGGCTTTTATTGATTGCATATGGCACCACTGCCTCCAGACACTAGGAAAAAGTTATATGAACAGATGATCTGTGTAATCGATTTGTTCTAAATTTGGTGCTCATTTCTAGATAAAAGCCTTGGAACACAGATCTGCATGTACAAACTCTCTGGAGTTATTATATTTATGTCAGGAATTAAACCTGTGTAATGCTGGTGCTCAGGAAAAATTACACAGTAGCTGGAGAGGAATAAAAACACAACAGGATAAAAGTGCAAGCGTGTAATAACAGAAAAAATGACGACACAAACTTCAACCAAAAATGAATTGGTTGTTTGTGAGGTTAGGGAAATGGGGCTCTATGGCTAAACCCAGCTGGCCTGGGGGAAAAGAAAAGTAGGATAAATAAAAATACATAGGGAAGAAGCATTGCCAATTAGGTTTTAATACAATTTGGGCAAGAAAGTAGCAATATTTAATAAGAATCTAATTAAATTTGAGTGTATTAACTGGCAGGGGCAAAGATATGTAAGGGGGAAGTTCTTCAATAA
Source organism: Phaethon aethereus (assembly GCF_964289735.1). Classification (NCBI taxonomy): domain Eukaryota; kingdom Metazoa; phylum Chordata; class Aves; order Phaethontiformes; family Phaethontidae; genus Phaethon; species Phaethon aethereus. Next base: position 53,879,881 of record NC_138575.1, on the reverse strand, counting down.
CTAGCACATATATTTGCTGTTCTCAACAATGTATTTTCTCCAAGGAGCATTTCAAAATATGACACTGTAATTCCAACAGTCCTCCTATTTCCTGGACCAGATTTTCTTCCCTTTTTTGAATCTCTGCATGCTTTTATAGCTTCAAAAATGTTGCAGAGGGATAGTTAAATTGTTCAGTAGTTAAACTTCCAGACAGTAGTTAGGAGAGATTTGCAAGCTAGGAGAAAGAAAAACAAAAAGTTCTGAATAAAGAAAGAAAAAATAGCAACAGAGATCAAATTACGCTTCAGGGCAAGCTGTTCTTTACGATTGCAGCAGGTGCAGCAAGTGAGGTAGCTTTGTTGTGCAATGAAGATAAGATAGGCTACTGTGCACAGTCCCCAATTGCCTTGGCATATGAGTATCACCCAAGCAGCACACACTGCCTTGCTGTACCTTACAGGGATTGGAAGGTGACAAAATTGAGGATGGTGTGGGCCAGAGAGGCTTATCAAATTCCTTTGAGATTTTTCTAAAGAAATAATGTCACCAAGTGACTACTCCAGCCTTGAGACCAGTGCAGCTTCAGTGGGTAGGCTAAACCACATGGGATGCTTTGGGACAGAAAATTTCCCCTTCTGTCATTTACCGAGTGTTCAGCTGGGAAATTGCTCATTAGTGACTACTGACACCAGTTTAAGATCCCAAACTTCTCATAATTCATATCCTTTGTCCAGCATGTCCAAATGTGATTTTGAGCCTTGGGAAGCTCATGAGCTATTGAAGTGAAGTTGCTCCGCTGCTGCTATGTCATGTGGCAAGTTATGGGGTAGTAGTGGCAATGAGTCTATGCGGTGATCTGAACCCTCAGCCACTGGAGCAATGTGGTGGGACAGACAATCCTTGGCCACAGAAGGATTCAGCTAACACAGCCTCAATTGGGAGAAGGAGGTGGTGGGACCTTGTGGATCTACTGTAACCACCTGCCTGTGGACAAGTGCTGGATGTCCCTTCTCTTCAGCTGTCATGGGGGTTGGTCTTTGCAGTATGGAGATTTTGGTATGTTGCTTTGTAGGCTCTGAAAGATTATGCACATTGAATAATGTATATAATAGATGTTGCATGTAATTAAGAAAACCTCATATGATATTGCCAAATTAGATTTTAATTGCATTTATTTTGAAGCTAAAAACAATCGAAAATGTTGGATGATTAGGGTGCACCACTTCATAGATTTTTGCATATTATCCAAACAGAAAATGCCAGCACTTAGATATCTACCCAGTTAGCTGCACAAGTCACAGTTATGGGATCAGAGCAGTTCACAGAAATATTTCAGAGTTTATAAATCTATATTCCAACCATTGCCCATAGCACACTCTCTATGTTGACAGTCATAGGACCATATATGCCTAACCTACACTTTTTGAGCCAATATGATGCCAGCGCAGTCTCACATACTCTCAGCATTGGTATCTGTTGCAGCCAAGCGCTGCAGTGGCCTCGACTGTGCTCCCTGTTCTGTGCAGGGTTGCATAAAACTGGGGGGAATCGGGATCAGATACTCAGCTGCTCTTGGTGTATTTTTCCCACCTTACATTCATGTTAAGAATATAATCCACATGGTGGCCAGGTGGCATAAACCTTCCAGGTGTCCTTTTAACTGTTTCTAAGACAAATAGCTTGTCACTCTTTCCCATGAAAACTGCTCAAAGGCGGCATACAAAGAAACCATTTTAGTTGAAACAGGAGAGGAAAATAGCTATGAATTTTAGAGTGCACTTTTAGGAGTCAAAATAGTGTGATAAAAGCATTTGGAATGTAATTTGTGAAATGAAGCCAAGCTGAAGCGCATTCTTTGGGAAACAAGACAAAACATTGCTCTAGCTTATTAATGTGGACAGACTGCTAACTGTTTTTAGTGTGACTGTAACAGATCCTTTGTCATTAGCAGACACATGTGCAGAGTACAAATACCTCAACCTAGGAGATAATTAACAGGAACAGAAAACAGTATGACCAAAAGCTGGTCCCTCTCTGCTGTATTGTATCATCCCTTCTGGGAGGCATAGGATGCAGTAATATCAACAAGTATTAAGCTAGGGCTTAATCTCAAGCCTCAGGCTCTGCCAGCTTCTGCATTGCTCTATAAATCATCCTTTCTTCTTAGCAGAGCTTGGCTGGGTATTAAGGGTGTGTTTATATCTAAGCTTCAAAGTCAGCACTTGCTGATACAATTAACTAATCTACATCTCTCAAAGCTGAAGCTAGTTGTTTATTTTTAGGTAGAACTATTTTTCATCTGAAAGCACTGATTTATCAAAACTGAAGTGTTTTGTGGGAAGATGTTTTAGCAAAAATTGAATAGAGCTGTCTGCTGAGGAGGCATGTGTGAGAACCTGCAAGTTTGATTAAGCAAGGGGCAATGGCAAGTTGAGATCACACAGCCCTGGAGCCAGGACTGTGTCTCCTCGCAAGCTCAGCTTCTTTGTTCTCAATTTTTAAGTATCTTACCTCAGGGCTGCCAGGAGCCAGCAATAGGGAAATCCTCAGTGGTCAGCCATAAGCTGCCCAGCTACCCCAAATATTAGTGTAGCAAGTCAACATGAGGGAACTTTGTGGAAAGGTAAAAACACAGAGAGATCTGGACTTCTGAAAACTGTGATTTTGGAATTTCTTTGCTCTGACAATTTGAGTTTTTAGTCTGAAAAAGAAGGTTTTCTACATTCTCTCAGTGGAAAAATTCCTGTCTCTAGACAATAACACCTGCAAATGAATGTTTACAACTTTAGTTTCCCATTTCCTAGGCTGTGTCCACAGGGCTTCTTAAACCCTACCTCTTTCAAACATGGAAATACGGGTTCTCAGACACACAGCAGCAGTGACCAAAAGAAAATGCTAAGACAGCAGCATGGTATGAACTAGCCAAATAGAAATCCCACACTGCAGCTACACCACTTTATGAAAGGAGACTAAGAATGCATGCATTAGTAGATGCTGTTCTCAGGAATTTTGGGGTACATACAGACCCCTGTCCCACTCCCTCCAGCTCTAGGTTGCTGCATTTAAGACTTGCAGTTTCACCTCATTTTATTTGCCTTTGAACAAAGCACAAACAGAGCATCTGCTCTGCTCCCCTGAATAGTGACTCTAAAGATCTAGGGTCAGAAGCTGTGAAATAACTACTTTCAATTCCCTGAACAAGCTTGGTATTGAACTGACTCCTTTGTTCTTACCCAGCGAGAGTACTCATCTCTCTAATTTTCTTGGCAGCCAAACCACAACCTCCTACTATTCAACATACTCTGAAACTATAAAGCATTGCTTTGAATAGTGTTTTATAGTGAGGAGTTACATAAAAGAAGAGAGACACTGACAAAGGCAACCTAAGTACTTGTCTACATAATTACACTAGTATAATTATGCTGCTAAGATAATACTTGTATAACTCACCCAGGACAAGTGTCTTTTTTTTTTTCCCCCCTGCAGTTCTATACTTCTTTAAAGCAACATAATGATGTGAGTCTTGGCTAGATTACAGTATTGTGTTTGCTAGGACTTGAAACTTTCAGTATTTAGGTACTCTGATCAGTAAAGAATAAAAGTTTCATTGATACAGGATGGATCAGTGCCTCGTCTCAGACTTGTCCTCCTGTCTCTACAAGCACATTCCATAGTGTTCAGCCCAGTCTTCTGTCTCGGTGTCTATATTCAAGATGCTTCAGAACTTGGCCCTAGTTTACCTAAAACACCCTATAAAGTGCCAGGAGGAAGACTGCAGTGGGTAACCTCAGGAGAGGAGCAACAAGTATGAGAAGGGAGCTGCTCACTTTCATGAGGCTGCTGGCCATTGGCTTACTCTAATCTCATATTGCTTCCCCAGTCACCCCACAGTCATATTGAAAAACTTGCCATGGTTATCAGCCATTCCTTGAAGTATGCTGGGAAATAACATAAGAATTTTCATTCATGATTGGCCAAAATATGCTGGTTGGCAAACTGGGAAGGAATGTGAGAAAAGTGCATGTGAAGTACTGTAGTTCCCAGTACAGGCTCCTGGCTTCTGATAATCTGAAATTTATTAATTTCTAAAGACAGAGTTTGTATGGTATTGGTGTTTAAAATGAGCAGTATTCCTATCTTTTTATCAACCTAGAAGCCTGTTTGGAGAAGCGGAAGCGTATATAGGGGTTCTTCACTTTTGGTCTATATTTTGCTGCTTTAATAGGAATCAAATTTTCCATAGTCCATGTCAGGCCGTGAGGTTCTTCTCTCAACAAGGATTTGGGAAAGCACTTATTCAGGATATATCTTATGGTCCTTAAAGGTTAATTATATATGGAATTTAATACTGGCATAGCAGGAGCTAGAATGAACCCCTTTAAAGTTCAAAGGTGAGTTTTAGATTTTATAACTTCCCTTTCTATCTTTCTAGTAATTAAATGATTTATTTTCATACTGCCCACAATATTCTTACATCTGTGTAAGTGTTGTTACTACTGGGCTGTTACAGTTGAAATATTGTCAGTCATATTCAAATTTGTGTTTAAATTTGGGATAATGGAACCACATATTTCTGCATTTTCCTCAGTAGTGACTCCCAAATTATAAAACAGTTGGACATATCTTACTATTTTAGTATCACCTACATTCCCTTTTCTATCCTTGAATGCAAATATGATTTTTAAAGAAAGCCAATGCTGTGAATGTCATGTAACAATACGTGAACTTTGCACTGGAGCTAAATCTAATGTGGTGGCATTTCCATAGCTGCGGGAGAATCATCTGAAAAGGTTAGGCAGAACTACCTTTTTTTTTGTTTGAATACATAAAATTCATCAGTTTACAGTCAGTGGATGTCACCCATTTTGGGCTTGGACTCACTGGACCAAATCCAAAAATAACTGCTGTACTTTCCTCCATGTATTTGTAGATGCCTGCAGGGACAGAAAAGTCTGGTCACTGAGTACAGAAGCCAAGCAGCATTAGCTTAAAGCTGGAATTTAAAACAGATGGTGGCCATGTTGACACTGACCTTCAGCACACTCTCATTACTTTTCTTGTCACCCTTATGCGGTGGTTGTGATATGACCCAATGTAAAGAACTGTTGCATTTCTCTGTTTCGTGCTGTCCCCCCTGCCCGTACATGTCGCCTCTGATTTTATACTGAATTCTGCATCTCCCTGGCTAGGGCCACCGCTGTCGGTCAGCATGGAGGAACAGGAAGGGAGACGTCGCACATGGCGCTTAGCAGCCTCATCAGCAAACTCCAGGTGTGAATGGAAATAACATGATTAACATTTTGCCAAAATGTTAGTACTTCAGATACACTCTTTGCTCTCTAGCTGTTTATTATTTTTGGCATAAAGTCTTGCTTTTATCTGATTAAGAGGTTCAAAGCCATGCCACACAGTTTAAGTGAGTGACAGCACCTGAGGTGCCCGGCCTGCAACCCACCAGCCAGAGGCTGCCTGTGTTTCCAGCGTACAAAAACCCAAACTGGACCACAGTGTGTGTGTGGGGGGAAATCGCAAATATTAAACTGGAGAGTTAATCTAGCTCTAAGTCAATTTTGAAAGGTCCCCGCCTCTGCGTGAACGCCGCTTTCAGACTGGCATTTTGGCGCGGCGTCGGCAGGGCTTGGGTTGGGGTAGGGAGGACATCTTGCGGTCAGCCTTGAAAACTCGCCCTCTCCCAGCAGGCTGGCGGCCCCCAGCGTCCTCCGGGCAGACAGACACCCGCCGGGGCCCCGCCTGGCAATTTTGAACTCCCTAAATGCTCTCAGCTGCATTTGACAGAGAGGAGCGGCCTCCCGCGACATGGCGCTGGTGTCCGTGTGGCGAAGCAAGTGCGGCGGGGGGGAAGTGAGCTGGGAATCCCAGTTCCCAGCTGAGGTGGGGGAGCTGCCGGCTCCCAGGGCTTCTGAAAATCATGTTTCTGCGATCGGCGTTTGTTGCTGGGGATTTATTTTCTCCTTGGTGCACAACTAGGAGCCACAGCCATCAGCCTGAACAAAGTCTCTCTGTGCAGGGGGTGTTCTGGGTCAGCAGGGAAGCAGACAGTCTTGTGGCTGGCAGCGGGACATGGGGATAAAAACCTGTCTTGAAAATGCAACCGAGGCAGGGAAGTGGGACAAAGCCTCCGAAGCTGGATGCTGTTAGCATTAATTAATCAGAGCCTGATTAGTGGGATTATGACTGTGAACCAAGAACCAGGCCTGCAGTATGGTCCTGCAGGTCTCCTTCCAGGCCAGCCTTGCCAGGCATCGAGCTGAACAGGGGCCAGGCCGAACGGGCGCCAGTCTGAACGGGCCCATTCACGTGCCGTAGGAGTAACGGGGCAGGCGGCTGCTGGGACGCACTGAAAGCCGTAACGTTTGGTGGCTGTTGTGGTTTAACCGCAGCCAGCAGCCAAGCACCATGTGGCTGCTCCCTCCCTCCCTCCCTCCCTTCCTCCTGGTGAGATGGGGGAGAGAACTGGAAGAGTAAAAGTGAGAAAACTTGTGGGTTGAGGTAAGGACAGTCTAATAGGTAAAGCAAAAGCCGCACGCACAAGCAAAGCAAAACAAGGAGTTCATTCACCACTTCCCATCGGCAGGCAGGTGTTCAGCCATCTCCAGGAAAGCGGGGTTCTGTCACGTGTAATGGTTACTTGGGAAGACAAACGCCATAACTCCAAATGTCCCTCCCTTCCTTCTTCTTCCCTTAACTTTATATGCTGAGCATGATGTCATATGGTATGGAATATCCGTTTGGCCAGTTGGGGTCAGCTGTCCCAGCTGTGCCCCCTCCCAGCTTCCTGTGCACCTCCAGCCTTCTCGCTGGTGGGGCGGTGTGAGGAGCAGAAAAGGCCTTGACCCTGTGTAAGCACTGCTCAGCAATACCAAAAACATCCCTGCATTATCAACACTGTTTTCAGCACAAATCCAAAACATAGCCCCATGCTAGCTGTTAGGAAGAAAATTAACTCTATCCCAGCCAAAACCAGCACAGTGGCTTAGCCAGGGAGCACTGTAGTGGAGCATGCCTGAGGGGCTGAGCAGCGAGGCCCCAGGGCTGCCTGCCTGCAAAGTGGGAGTGGAGCTAATGGTGTCAGCAGTCTTCTGCGCTCATCCTGCTGTCCTCACACTGACCTGCATCAAGCACTTGGCAGCATCAGGACTAGGGAGAAAAAAACAGAAATTTATCAGGTATGGGACTGTCGTGTGTCTACTTGGGATGTCCTCTGCAGAAAGAGGTTTGCAGGTGCTGTTGGTACTCGTCAGACACACTGAACATGTGCTGCATGAACATTAATTGCACAGGGACTGCCACAATTCACTCATACTATGGGAAATCACCAATGTTTCCACTCTCAGCTTTCCTTTTTGACCGTGTGCAACAGTGTGCCACCAATTCTGTCTACCCAGACACATGCAAATCACAAAAAAATACAGTAGATCCTCAAAATCCGCTGGGTAAACATGTCCAGATGGAACAGGAGAATCTGGGAAAACACAGGTGCCTGTCAGTCTTTATCACAGCTACTGAAGGATGGAGGAAAAGAGCAAAACGGAGGGACAGCAGTGAAAAGCATGCTGGGCTTTTCTGGGGGCAGGTAGTAGAAAGCCCTGCTCGAAAGGTATTAGCTAAACCTGCACTTAATTGTCTGTATGCTTTCTCCCCATTCTTCATATGCCCTTTTGGGTCAAGGAGTTATCTGCATTGTGTTTATACAAAGTCTACCACAATGAGGCTGATTTTTATCTATTTTATATCTGTTTGTAAAAATAGATTAAGAATGATCAGCTGCCATATTTTGACACTCTAGTGTAGAACAGTGAGATCAGCCAAGTGAAGGACATGCTGACTGAACTTGGTAAATCCTGCTTTTTACGCATCTGACAAAAACAAACATGGAAAAATTTAGACCCTTGCGTTTTATCTCAGTTAAATTCTGTGTATGGTGTAAGCAGATGCACACTTGACTGTTTTAATCACTGCACTCAAATATTTATTTTGATACTTCAGCTCACTATAATAGAGGTAAATCTGTTGGGATGATGATACATTAGGTCACTGGTTGTCCAAAAGTATTTTCTTTAAACTTCTACCCCCCAATCCTGTCTTAACTTCTTTGCTGCAAACCCCAAGATTTGGCAGAGATCCACTGCACTGTGCACACTTTCCATTTCAGTGAATACTACCATTAAACCGTTTTCTTGCACTCCCCTATGCCACTGCCTGTATTAACGTGATGTAAACACCTGGCCATCTAATTTTTGTGTTCTTACACAATACCTAATGCAATGAGGTCCTAAGGCTACAGTCACTACTGCAATAGGGCAGAAGTAACGCCGGTAACTCCAGTAATATACTTAGTGGCTATGAATTTTGCTGACATGATATACCCTTAGCAGCATGTCCAGCTCCTGCTGCATTGTGCAGCTGAGAATTGCGGACAGAAATTGGAAGCCAGTCTTCTGATGGATATTTCTGCTGCCTAAGAGACCAACTTGAAATCTTCATCCTTGCAGCTTAAAATAACATGAACTTTCTTTAGACTTCTGTACAGATGTAACTCAGCTGCTGAAGAAGTAGGAGCTGTTATTAATCTATCTGGAAAAATATGCACAATGAAAAGAATATTTCTGCTCAGCCTACTTCCATCCAGGATTCAGTTTCAGTAAATAGAACTAGCTTAAGGGAGACAAATAAGGTTTGCCTCTGATACTGGTATGCATACAGGAACATGGGCAATTTTGTTTTATGACTGCAGTTTCTTCTATTTCCTGTTTCAATTCTTTTTTGTATTATATCTATTTTCTGCTGTTAGAACTCCTCATATGACACTGAAATGTAACATTTTCTTGTTTTGTCTTTGATCTTTAATTGTTAAGTTTTGAGTTGGGTTTTTAAAATTAGAATATTTTTGCTTATTTTGCAGGTGGAAAGACTATCCCATTAACAAGCCGTTTGGCCTTATTTCCGTTCTAGTCCTCTGTGTTTATCATTCAGTAGGCTCCCCAAAACCATGTGTGTTTTTCTCCATGATCAGAAACAATTTAAATTCCAGGACTGTTTTTAGTTTCTCCTTCCAGCGTCTGTATTTTAAACTGTTTTGTTTCAGTTGGCACAGTTTTCTTCTAGAGCAGGTTGTATACATTTCTCTCCTCAGAATGAGATATTGTATATTTCATTATGAGACAAAATAAGAGTACGCCGCAGATGATCTTTTGCCAAGGAAAGAGGGGCAAGCCATAGGAGCTAGAAAAGGAAATGTGAAAACAGACCAAACTGCAATGAAATAAAACATTCTTCCAGCTGCAGAGAACAGTAGTTTCTCTGATAGTCTGTTATTGCCTGACTTATTAGCATACAGAGCATATAAATCAATATCCACATATTTAACACACATCTAATGACATTTGCAACAGAAAATAGACTTATTTTGCACAGTCATGGCCCAAATGTATCTTTAGGTACATCTGATATCCCACTGAGTTCGGGAAGGGCTTTCTTTGTGTCTTGCACATTTGCACTAAAAGGAAGAATGCGTGAAATTTGACAGTTCCGTCGCAAGTATTGTATAACAGATTCTGTGTATTTTGTAGTATATTTGGCCTATGAAGCAAAACTAGACAGCATTCAAATGTCTGCAGTGTACAGTTGTATGTAGTTTGAGTCTATGTGCTTTCACAGGAAAAATGGTGTTTCACGCTATACTGGTAATCCCCCCCAGGTAGGGAAATAACTACATTGACTTAGCTCGCCTTTAATCTGACTTCTGTTACATTCATCCTGTAGCTTTTGCTACCCCTTACCACCATAAAAACACAGGAGTCTAAAGCTTAAAGTGATATCTATGCCATGGCAGGTGTAGCTGCAGCAGTTGTTTCAGAAGCATTGCCTGGGTCTGTCTGCCTTGCCCACCCGACGTGGGAGCTGCTGTACGCATAGCACAAGTGGGCGCAGTATAGCTCAGGATATGGTATGTTATGGCTTCCCAGCTGACATGGTTCATAGCCTAATACATCAGTTTGCACAGTTGTAGTGAAATGGTAAGAACAGTTTAAGCTGCTATACCAGAGTCTGAAGTGCAGTGGCTGACAGCCAGCACACAGCTGCTGCTGCTGCCTCACCTGTGGACAAGAATCTCCCACAAGGTTATGGGACAGAGATCTATGAGAGTGAAACTCCCCATATATTGTATCAGAGCCCTTTGGTATATTTGAACCTGCACAGTGATTTTCTGGAAAATGTTTGTCACTGCTGCTGGTCCTCGAGTAGTGCCTGCATGGGTACTGACGGCTGGAGCAGACCATTGGCTCTTCTCATCCACTGGTAGCATTAGTGATGCGTCATCAGAACTCTCTGAGACTGTTTTGTAACAATCTACTGCACTTTAATACATTTGTTTTATTTGTCTGTATAAAAAGATTGATTTTTTAAATCAAAGCTTGCAGCCTATTCCCCCATAATGTAAATGAATCACTTCGGTGTTCCTTTTTAGATGAATTGAGCAGCTGTGATAATGACATTTTTGAAAGTGGCTGCTGCCTAATGCTGTGTAATTATTTTTAATAATGATTGATCCATAAAACAAAATTCATACCATTCTTAATATACATTCTAACTAGAAGCAGTGATGGTGTGTGTGCAGAGCATGCATATCAAGAAGTGTCCTGAGTCCTTGTTTTATGGGGCATATCGAGCCCCTGGCTGGTGCAAAAGTAGGTATTCTCCTTTGGCTGCACTGGAATTTCAGTTGCTATCAGCTGTGGAGAATTCAGTCTATGATGCAAACAAGGGTCAGAGTCCAAAACATGCTATAGAAAATTAAAAGTAGAACAGTATTATGTGTGGATGCTTTACTGTCCATCCTAGACAGTGAATGACAGGAAGTCACAAGGAACAGAGATACTGTTGGAAATCCCTTGCTTATACCAGGGATGTTCTCCATGATAAAGTAAAATGCAGGATAGTTTTTCACTTATAGGATCTTAGGCCAGTGTAACACAGCCCAAAAATACTTATTTGTGGCAAACTTTATAAATGAAAGGAAACATATGCATAACTTTTTATTTATAAATTGTCTTCATAAAATGAATACTCTGCCCACTTGGTCAAACACAGTTGTCCCAAGTGTTTATGTACAGGACATGCCTAAAGGTAGCTATTATTAAAGGTGATACGAGGAGGTTAGGATGACTCAGAACAGGAAAAAGGCTTCTCTTTAGTCTTGAGTGAGCATAGTTCAAATGTAATAAGTACCTAAGTAAGCAGTATCTTTTTTTGCTGTGTGGTGGAGAAAGAGAACATTCCTTTTGGCACTGTGAAATATTCATGTCATCTGCTATGATGTGGTATCTATGCAGGCATTTTATTAAGCAGCATCAGTTGGCCACTTGGACTGGATGATTCCTGCCTATTACTGTAATATTATTCAATTTGTGTCTTTTCACAAAGTCCAAGAATATCTTTTCTCTGTTGTTGCTCTTTGATGGAAACTCCATTCTCCTAGAATCCAAAGATCTGCTGAATACAGGCATCAGTATTATTTTCAATTTATGCATCTGCTGGTTTATACCCTTTTAAAAGGCATTGTACATTAACTCTAATTTGGTATCTACAGGCCTTAACAACAGTCACAACCCATTCTACTCATGAGTACAATAAAGTGTGCTTTCAAGAGCTAATAGGTGCATCGAGTTACAAAGACTTTCCTGGACTATGACATTCTCTTGCATTAGCGTGTGAAGTGCTTTCAAAAGGCTGCCAGTTAAAAGGGATCAGTTCAGCTGTGACCTACTGAGCATGCATGGGACTCAGCCCTTTGCAGGCAGATGCTGATATCTGGAAGACCAAAGCACCTGAGGGGCATTACCAGCAGAACAAAGAAGGTGGGGTTTGTGTTTGTTGGGGTTTTTTTTCTCTTTTTTTTTTTGCTGTTAGAGGTACAACAAAAGGAAACAAATACAGTGATAGAAGGTGTTACATCTCTAACATTACTGCTATTTCTCCTCTGCATACTTCTGGGGGACCCTCCTTAATGAGGGACCCTTATCCTAGAGAGCTCCACTCCAGCTTTGGTCCTGCTTTGCTGGGACACTTGCTGACCATCAAGTCTCTGCAGGTAAAAACAGTGCCTGCAACTGTAATCGGTGTCTTTGTACCGACTGGAGAACCAGCCTGAATGGAGAAACTAAGGATCTAAAGTCAACAAAGTGAAGTTTAGTAGAAGGAAATGCAGAAGATGATAATAAGGTGAATTCATGTACAAAATAGCCAATGCCCGGCAAGATGGCAGAGCTGCAGAAGAGGGTCTGGGGCTTATACTGGATTACAAACTGGAAAAAAAAAAGTCAGTCAGTGAGATACTGTTGCACAGAAAATCAATTTCCCTCTGGGATTATTAGCAAGAGTGTCACTGAACTGAGCAGAACTTACTCTTTGCAGTGCTGATGTGACATCGTTTGGAGAGGTCAAAGCACCACACATTAAAATGAAGACATTCCCAAAAAGAGCAATGAGAATAGTCAGAGGCACTCAAAAAACATTATCTGTGAGGAAATGAAAGAGGAAAGGATTTGTTGCTTTCAGAAAATAGATAACTCTGATTGGGGAGAGGTAATGCTGATAACCTTTCAACTCTGTAAAGTTTGAAAGATTATTATAAAGAGGACAGTGATCAATCGTTCTCTCTGCTCATCGGCACAGACCAAGGAAAATAGCAGCTGAAGTTCCAGCAAACACTACTTTGGCTAAATATTAGGAAAAAAATGCAGATATAAAAGTGTTAATGTTCTAGAACAGGCTATCAAGGGATCTTATGTCTTCTACCAAAACTTTGCAGAGTAGGCTATATAAATGCATGCCTTTTCATAACAGGAGCCTGTACTGAATGTCATCAGGTCCTTTCCAAGACTACGGCAGGAATGCCAGTAAGAACTGCAGGGTTACCTCTGCGACAAAAGCCTCTTCAAACTAAAACTGCACCAGTGCATGGTGTTCTTAGGTCCTCATCTTGATATGGGCCACTGCACTCTGTGCAGGAATACCTTCATGTTATGAAGTTTTAATATCCTTGGTGGTTGTGAAGGTGTTTCAAACTACCTGGTCAGTTCCCATGATAAGCACAACCTACAAAGAGCTGCTTGTGTGACACTCCACTTCTCTCTGAGACATAGCGATACTGCCTTGTATCCTCTCTCATAGGATCAGCACATGGACTTGCAGGATCTGGAACAAACCTGTGACAGCTGGGACTGCCAGTGAATGTAACCATTGTTTCCCCAGTTTGTCTGCGGCCTGACTCCATTTTGAAAGCCTGCATCTATTTTCCTACCTCCTGGGCTGTGTCTGAAGTAAACAGCGATGAGCTGAAGGACTTAATGCTGGCAGCCTGGAAGGCAAATAATTCTGTGCCTGGGACTGTGACCAGGCAGCTAGCCAATATCAACTTTAGTAAATCAGTAACACTCACTGCTCTCAGCAAAAATCACTTCTTTCTCTAAAAGAGCACATTCTTGGAAATCTACACTCAAAAAGCCACTTAGAAACTTTCCAGACAATTAATTTACATCTCTCTGGCTTTTAACCTCCCCCCCGCACCAACCGGTTACAAAATTTGGGCTGCTCAAAAGGCTGCTGTAGCAATCTCAGCAGGAAAACTCAACACCACTGGAAATCTGTGCATAGCTCTTTTTGAATTAGTACACTCTTTCTTTTTCTTTTTTGAGCTTGGGACAGAAGAATATACAGTACTGTTTTGATGGGACATAATATATACAGGAATAATTTCTATGTAATGACAAACAGGCTCTCAAATCTATCATTACTCCTGTTTCTTTGGCAGGCATAGAAGCATGGGGGGTGCTGTACAAGCAAGGAAGAGGTTCAGATGCATATTCTAACTGGTGTGTTGGTAATAGCAGGAAAGTCTTGGTGCTGCAGGGCTCTGTGCAGGTGAAAGATGACTTTTTAGAAGTCATTGTCCACACTTCTGCTGTCACCTGGGGATCACAGGGCAAATAAACTCCATAACATTCGACTGACTCTTTAAAAGATATTGCTAGAAACTGAAACACACTATTTCATGCAAGAAAGGTTTCCTACATTTTGGATTTAGAGAGTCTGATTGCTGAAATGCTGCTTTCATACAGCCTTCTCTTCTAAAAATTGGTTTTCCCAAAATGATCCCAAACTTTCTGAAATAACCTGACAAATCCTAATTCCTGTAGAACTTTTTTCTCATTTTTGGTGTTATCATTGGTAAACATACCTCTAGGCTGGTATAAAGTGGCAAACTTTTGACATACTTCTAATAACTTTAACACCTGCCTTTTTTTCACAGCAGAGTAAATCCAGCTGAAAAATATTTATAGTGATCATCATTTCAGATGCCTTTACAATAAGTCCAGGAGGACTTAAGAAAAAGTGTTGATCTTTTCTGTGGGCCTCAATAACTGCATCGAGTCTGACTGCAATAAGTCACAGCTCCCAAAGGGGCTTTGATTATATAGATTCAAATGCAGAGAGCGCAAAGATAAGCTCAGGAGCTAAAAAGCACTGAATCCTGCCTTAAAATTAACAATCACAAAAGCTGTATCTATTTAGAGCTTTGATTTGACTAAGTCTCTCAAAGCACAGATCAATCATAGGCATGGTAATGAAGCCAATCACCATAATGTCCAAGTGAGGATGGTTATCCCAGTCTCATTGTTCCCTGCATTAGTCTAGAGATATGGTAGGATCAAGCTCTCTTGTTAGACTCTCAGCCATTCCTCCCTTTGTACCTACAAATGACAGACAAGGGACAGAAACAGATACGTCTTGCAGTCCACAACAGCATATCAATATCCCAATCTGCATAGCACACAACAGGGGTCACCTTGCAGATGGATTAGTGTGCCAGGTCCCTGTTGCAGCTAGGTAATACAATGAGTTACATAAACGTTAATTAGCAAAGCAAAGAAAGCAGAGAGCCTAGAAAGGCTCTGGTGATTTGTTTAAATACTATAATCCTCTGATGCTCTGCAGATTTACAGCAAGGCTCATGGATTCCACTTCTTTATGGCAGAATGCAGGGGATGGGTTACTGCTTGGTGAATTTGACTCTTTAGATGCATAGATGAATAATCTATAAGGCATACTTATAAGACAGGGTAATGCTTCACGAATCAGTCCCAGAGCTACATGTTACTTAGTGTCCTTTTGATTTATTCCATGAAGATAACATTTAATAGTACTGTCGGACTGCTCCTGAGTTTGGCTAGCCAAGGCAGATCTCCAAAGGAAAAACTTGAAACAGTTTGGGAGTACAGGCCTGTTTCAAAGCTTTTAATTTCTTTGCTTTACTTGCCTGAGTATTGCAATCCGATAGTTACTCTTATTTTTTGACAAGGTAAACTGCATTTTTGTACTAACCCTTTTATCTTTAGCAATAAGTGTGACCTTTAACTTAGCTGCCATATACAGTCCAGCCTGCTATCACAGACAGAGTAAATACCTACCCTCAAAGGTCTTGTGTCCTTTGGGATGTGTACCATCCAGTCCAAATGCTGCAACTCTATAGAGCTGAGGAACAAGCTTTAATCTTATGCTACAAGGACTGCTTTGCAGCTTGATGAGATGATGGCTGTACTTGTGGGCATCAGTTTCCCTTGATGGGGATCAGGACTTCATTGTCATGGGATTGCAGACATAACAACATAGCAACATGATGACTGTCTGTGTAGGATGAGAAAACAGATGTACACAACCTGGTGGAGATCAGATGGCTGTGGTGATAATAAGAAAGTATAACCAGGTGGTTTACGGACCTGGGAGAGGAGCAGAGCTTCTTAATTTCAATCCAATGTGGGCCATGACTCAAAGGAACTGAGTCATAGTAATAACTAAGACAGCTATTCTCAATCTCATTTCCTATGGATTAGCACTTCCATTGCAAAGATGTCACAACTGCTGCTGCTGCTTTTATTAACGACCAGCAGCGTTCTCCACAGAAATTAAGCCCTTGGTTGAATTTCTGCAGCTGTGCCTCTAACTCCCTCTGGCCATCTGAAAAT
Source organism: Phaethon aethereus (assembly GCF_964289735.1). Classification (NCBI taxonomy): domain Eukaryota; kingdom Metazoa; phylum Chordata; class Aves; order Phaethontiformes; family Phaethontidae; genus Phaethon; species Phaethon aethereus. Next base: position 53,863,853 of record NC_138575.1, on the reverse strand, counting down.
CCCAGGATAGCTCCACAGAGTGACAAAGACCAAATGTAATCCCTCCAGATCAGTGCTGAATGTGGGTGACAAGGTGGCAGAAGGAAAGTCACTTACCTGCCCATGCTCTGGATGTCCATTGGTAAAACAGAAGAGTTAGTTCCCAGGGGCAGCATGTGGAGCTTCCAAAAGTTTCAATCCCCTATAAGAGGGAAAAATCAGTGGTGGAGCTTTCAGGAAGGAGGAAACTCCAGGAGACCCAAGGTACGAGACTGGGAGGATGGGGTAAAGGGGAGTAAGCAATGACACTCAGTGAGAAAAATGATGTTTCATTGTGATTTCAGGATCTGAGATGCATGGCCTTTGGCTGGCCACTTCAATCCTTTGGGCTTTCACCCCTCGTTGTGAACTCCTCTTTTGAGAGATACACCATAGATGAAGAAGTGCATTTTTTTTCTGAGACCTCAATATCAGTAGAATGCATTGCTATAAGAAACGAATGTTTACATAAAAAATGCACAATTTGAAAGAATTGCAGACATTTTGTATTTGAACTTTCTGTGTAGAATTGTGGTGCTAATGCAGGGACCACTGTGGTTTCATAAAAGAGAAAAGGAGGAATGCCATAACGTTTTTCTCCTCCACAAATGTTTTTGTGTTAGGGTTGGAAATTGTACAAGCAGCCACTGGATGGCAATGTTTCACACACAATTTCAGCCTCAACAGTAATAAGACTTGTAGAGTGCAGGTGCTCATCTGATTAAAACTTTCATCCAAATCCTAGTCTAACACTTATTTCAATTCCATGTTTATATCGCTGACAAAAATTGAACTGACAGTTGTATTATGGAGAGGCTACTGGCTCTGCATAGCTAAGGTAGAAACTTGTTTTCCATTACAAAATCAATCTTGGCCTCACCTCTGAAATTCGCAGTAAAGACCATTCCTCTTTCACATATTGGGCCCACAATGAGTAGCAAAGAGTAATGTTTTGTTCACATTTCAGAAAAGTTAGGCAAGGTACCCATTTCGTTCAGGTCTATGGATACCCGGGTGTTAAAATATGTTTTAACTTCTTTTTGCCACACTTTGCAGTGTCTCCTCTGTGACTTCTTATAAAATTCAAGACCCCAAGGATATCGTATGCTGGGGCTGAAAGGCTCACAGGGTAAAATGGGACGTGAAGTTTCTCCAGCTGAATTCACCCTTCTTTCCTTACGTTTGTCTGCAGTGGAAATTCACATAACATTTCTGAACATTTTCAGAAGATTAAAACCTAGTGACAAGCAACACAGTGACAGGTGCAGGTATTCTCAGGAAGCAATTTTTTACACTCATCTGTCAGTATTCATGCTGGGAGCACTCACACCTGGATTCAGCTAGAAAACAAGCACAGCGCAAATTGGGTGACTTGGCTGGCAAATTACAGCTGACCAACATGGCTCAAAAAGAAAATGCTGAATGCTTAGAGGGCTATGGTGACATATCCATCCACTTATTTTTTTCTATTAAAAAAAAAAAAAATTAACACTTTGGGAGACAGTATGAAATAAGAAAGTTGAAGAATCCTGATCATGAGAAGTATTTGTTGTCAAAAAGCAAAACACTAAAAATCACTGATGATATTATTTACTTTGCTTCACTTACCATCTGACAAAAGCCTCCTTTCTCTCTGTAAACCTGCTCTTGTTATCTGTTGCTGACCAACACATACCTGACAGATATGCCATATGCCAGTCAAGAAAACAGAAAATCACTTTCAAAGGAAATTATTCGCAAATCTTTGTTTCTTGTTTCAATGCAGGTTTCAGTAGTAATTGTGGGAATCATGTTTACACTACATTCCTTCCTGTCTGGGCCCATTTAATATGGTGTTTAGTGGGTCTGAGGAAACTGTCTCCTTTGGAGGAGGATTGTGTCTTGAGATATTTCTTGATGCTGCAGTTATCCAGGATTGCATATACTTTCCGCTGTGCCACTGGTTTTGAGCAACAAGCTTTTCATACCTGCCCTCAGAGAATTCAGAATTGCTCTATATAGGAAAAATCCAATCTCATTCCTATATTGGCACAGCCTTCGAATCCTCTGCTTTACTTCTAAAGATAATAGAGAATGCTCCTAGCAGATTTTGTGTAACAGATAAAAAGGTACACAGAGAGGAGGACTGAAAGCCTGGAATTGCTGTGGAAGAGAGCTAAGGTTAGAACTACACCTGAAGATCATTTCCACTTTCAAGCATTGTCAGTTTAGTCTTACAATGTGTTCCCTAACTTTGTAATGGCTCTCTTAGAGAATTAAAGTGCTCTTATATTTTACCTCTCTGATACTGACAGGCACTCTCATGCTATACACAAGCTTGTATCTGGGAAGTACATCGCTTCTTTTTCTTTGCTGCTGTGTAGAGCTAAATTCAGAAGGTGAATCTGTACTTGATCAAGCCATTTCAAACTTGGCACTTCCACCTTTTTTGATCATGAACGATGGCATGCCACAGAAGTACATAAACTGTTATAACACAAAACTAATGTACAGCCAGGCAGTAAGGCAGAAAATAAATTAAACTTCCATTGCCTAGACCTTGCTGAGAAAACGATGTAACCTGTTCCTAGCAGTAGCATAGTGATACCATTTGAGTCACTGAAATTCATTAATAAAGTCACCATTTCTCTAAGGAAATATTGCTTCAGGTGTTAGTAATCTGAGTGTGAGTATTTGTTTTGACAGAACTTTCATCAGTTTGCATATATTTAAGTCAATTATTTAAAAAGGGAAATATTTAAAATATAATTATAAGTGTTCATGCAATTAAAGCAGATTATTAAAACCCTGAACACTTTACCCAACTATGTTTTACAGGGTATATCATAAGGAAGTTTTTGTTAACAAGCCTCTGTTGACGGCCTAGGAGCTCAGGTTCTTGGCTGATGCAGTAGGTCAGTCATACAGAAAGGGTAAGTCTCAACAGCACTCAACAGCCGTTTGCATAACCTGCTCAAAATACCCAGGGCGTGACCTTTTTAAGCGTATGATTTTATTGAAATGAGTGAGTTCAAGCCATAGGTCTAACATACAGCTGCAGCTATGCATGCAGATGTGGCCCCAGGAATTCACATTACACATTCTGTATATGTGGAATATGCAAATAGTGATCACCTATTAACATTTTAGTCTAAATGCCCTCCCCAAAATCAGATAGGACCTCTTTAGCAGGGACAAGGGAATACTCTGTGCTACTGAAATAACAAAAAAATTTAAGTAACTTTTTTTCTCTTTCAAAAACATCAAAATTTTCCTCTCTGGATCAAAATGGATTATTTTATTTTGGGACCTTAAATCAGGACAGACTGCATATTGACACACGTGGGTACAAATCACAATGAGAGTTGTCCTGGTGTATCCCTTCAAGTATTGAATAGTTCCTGAATTAACTATGCATATGCTTGAAGCTAATCATGCATATTTAAGTCTTCAGCATCAAGCTTGTATGTCACCACTGGAGTTCTTTCAGTATGTTGTGGTGGGCTCAGATTAGGCAGTCTTCCAAAATATGGTACCTTCAATTTTGCATTTTAGCAAACCTCTTACTGAAGTCATCAGGACTTATCCTAAATAGAGTGTAAGATTTTCCCCACTATTTGTGGTAAGGCAAACAAACTAGTAATTTTCTCCTGTCATCAAAGAATACATTTCTAAACTACCCTCCCTGCAGAAGCACATAATCAGCTTTCAGCAAGAAAATAAAATTAAGGAAACACAGAGAACAATGAAGAAAAACACTTCCACAAGTAAAACTTGGGGGTGACTTTAGGACAGAAAGGAGGAGGGCACTTAAAATAACATATCTGGAAAACATTTCTCACTTATGAGAAGCTTCTGGACATGAGCACTGTATTTCCTATAGAATTACAAAAATTAAAACAACTTTGGGAAAATGATGTCCCAGTGTAAATAATTCTAAGAGGCAGTAGTCATTTTTAGTAGAGTTTTTTAGAGGGAAACCTTCTGTAGTACATCATGGCCAAACACAGAAGTGGTCCAGAGATACTGAAACAGTATGTAAAATGAGACTGGAATTTTTCAGTGTAGTAACTTTTATTGTGCTATGAAGTCAACTAGATGTGAGGGAGATAGACTGATTTGAACGTGCAGTGAAATCATCATATAAATTGTCACTATTAACATTTTTGCCAATATTAATGATATCAAAGTGACATGATGCTGTGCGATTGCATTTATTTCCTATTGAATATGACAATATCCTGATACTTTCTCCACATCGGATTTGTTAATTTTCTGTGTACTGACATCTCCTTAGGGATAATAGTTGTCAAATCCAAGAGCTCATCAAATAATGGGAAAAGGAGAAGGAAGATCAGGACTGCATGGGAGGACACATAAGACCTAGGATATTATTTAGTACTGCATGCTTGTAGAGCTTGGTGGACAGAAGGACTGCCAGGATGGAGACTCAACTATTCCAGGACGTGACAGCTACTCCATGCCTGAGGCTTTGAGGTAAACTTCAAGAAATGTGATAATCAGGGAATGATTATGTCTTATGAACAGATGTCTTCCTTTGCTTCATCAGCTGTTGGCTCCTCAGCTCTGCACAAAGATTGAGATCAGAAGACAGTTACCCTGTAATGCAGGCCTGGTGTTTCCTCTCCAGGCTGCTTTAGGAAAATGGTGCTTCTCTCCTCAAAATGTGACACCTCTGGGTGTCAGGGATATTGACACCAGTATCTTCTACAAAGATCTTTTAATGGAAGGGCTGGCTGAAGGGAAGTGTCACTAACAAATGCCAGCCCAGCGCCCTTTCTCTGAGCCTGAGCAATAGCTGGAAGGACTTGGCAGGACTCCATGCCTATGGTCCTTCAAAGCTGCGCAGTAGCGGCTCCTCCACTGGCCCCACTGGCCTGCTCCACACCTGCATCCCATGTGTGATGCCACCACCACAAGGCACTCTGTCCCATCCACCAGTCAGTGTCAAACCGATGCAGACAGAGAAGTATTTCTGCAGTTTTTCTTCTCTTTGACCAGAAAGAGAAGCTGTGGGCAACGAGGGCATGGCAGAAACATGTCCCTTCCCTGGCTTGTGACAGCTGTGAGAGGAAGAAGAATACCACCTTGCAACAAGATGGGAAGGACAAAAATCCTTGTGAACAGAGGAGCAAAAGAAGTGGAATGTGAAACCTTGTGCCCACTGAGGTCAGAGGCAAATTCCTCAGGAAATCCCCTAAGGCCAGTCCTGCACCAAGAGCAGGAGACAGAGCGAGCCAGAAGCTTGAAAGTGTTCACAAGGACGCTGGCTTTTTATTTTCTTAGTTGCACTGCAAATTAAACGTGGGAAATAGCAAACATTTAATGCCTTGGCAGAAGCTTGTTTTTCCCTATGGGAAAGAAGAAAGAGGAGGGTTCCTTAGAAAACTTTTAAAACATAGAGGATGTTTTTGGGTTTTGTAGGCCAAAGACCAAGTGTCTTGAAGGCTGAAAGAATATTTTTGGTTTTGGGTATTTTGTCAGCAGCAACCATGTGTTTTACTAGAAAACAAAAGCCTTCACAGCTATTTCATGCACCTTCATTTCCTAGCAAAATGTTTTCATCCATTTCTTTTCACATCCTTGCAACAGTCTCCATTAAACTCTGCTTTATTTTGCCATTTCCTGCTTTCATTATTTTGGTCCACACACAATTTTGCAAAATGGACCTACATAAATGTTTTTTTGGCAGACAACCTCTGTCAGGTTTAGAAAGAGAAGTTGGCTCAAGCAGTTTCTCTCTAAAGTCTAAATTCTCTAAAGAGAATTGAATGCTAAATGGTAGTGTCTCCTCTCTCACTGCTGGTCTCCTGCTTATACCTGTGATTTTGGATTCACATCCAGTTTTCAGAGTAGACAAGTTTTCTGGTTACTGTCTTATTTTGCTATAGTATGTCTCCAGCAGTGGCATAATCTCTAGCTGTGCTACTGCTTAGCAGTTCATATTTTTTTAAACAATCCCTTAAATTTTAATCCAATAAATGGTTTCTCTTAAACACCCGATAGGATTGTACTGTTTCCTAGCTTTGTTTGGCAACATGTTGAAAAACCTTTAGCTGTAAATCTATAAAGAAAGCCTAATTTCCTAAATTCCAGACTCAACAGAATAAAAAGAAGACTATACCTGTTTTACTGATATATGGGAGAGACTTGAAGAAGGTAACCATTGCAGAGATTGATTCTGCAGACTCAGCAACTTTGAAAGTAAGCAGGAGGTTTAAAATCACCAGCTTCAGCATTTTCAGAATCTAAAAAATTGTTGTGAAAGGGAAAAACATCTTTGTCTGGAGCTACAGGAAACAGCATCTGTTACATTATGACTTATGAATGATGATAAGAGAAGAAAGAACAAACAAAGAGGTTCATATATTTAGGAAGGCTTTATTTTGCATCTGAGGAACTATTTCTCATATGAAAGAAGGGAAAATTACTATATCATGTCCAAGAAATGTGTTTGTTATAATACGCCTGGTTATTTTCATAACAGAATAATCAGTAATTTTTTTTTCTTAAACCAAATAGGATACACTCTTTGGAGAACCTAGTGTTAGATATACCCAGTGTACACAATCACAGCCTAGTTTTGGATGCTTAAGTGGCAACAGAATTTTAACTGATGCCCTGGGAGAGCCAGAGGATAGTGCTCCAGTGATTCCTGAAAGGTCTATCAGCAGACATCTCGATCTTTTGATTCTATTTTTCTTTTCTGTGAGATGCCACATGCTTGTCATGCCACATAAGCAAACAAAATGCCTTCACTGATCAGGACAATGAGAGGTAAAAATGCATGTTGTTAACATTGAGATGCTAGAATGAGTTTTCTTTTTCATTACCAGCATTAGCCTGTCTGTCTGAGGAGTGGTCTGAGGCCCCACTAAATATCAGCTTGTCTGGTGTTTGGTGGGTCTGGGGAAGGTTGATAATCTCGCATTTGCACTTCTTGTTAGCAGTTCTTTAAGAACCTCAAAGGAGAGAGAAATGGTTTTAAGGTATTTCTCATGAGAAAATGAACAGATCACTGTGACTATAGTCAGAGCTAAGGCACTCCAAAGACAGTTCGCTCCTCCGACCAGCATGTGGTCCATGCTGGATTTGCAGGACAACCCTTTGATGGCAGTAGTTAAGAGCTCTATTTTCCAGCAAAAGGTTGGAGTGAAGTTCACCTGCCAATACTGGAGAGAGGATAAGTGAAAACTACTTACACTCAGCACCTTATCCTTTCAGCAACTTTTTTTTCATTCAAAGCTACCAGCTGAAATACAGCCCTACACTTTGGAGCCTGTTGGATTGCTTTGCCAAGGGACAGTCTTGTTTGCATAATGGGACCAGCTGGTCATGGCAGGTTATGTGACGCCAGCAGCTGCCTCTTTTCAAACAGCTTTAGTGGCTCCTAGACCCTGCCAATTGCAAGGTTGAGCCACAGAGTCCTTTGGGAACTCACTCTTTATTAAGCAACATGGAGAAACCCTGTTGTTTAAAAAATTCGAAGCAAATTAGAAGGGTGTTTGACTAGTTCATGGCTAGCTCTACTAGCATTTCTGTTAATCCAGAGAAAGATCAGTGAACAAAAGGGAGTAAGTGGGGTCTACTTTTCATATGTTTTTAATAGTTAAAAATTTCTTCCCAAATTCTTTTTTGCGTTGGACCAGATCACAAAGAGGTGTTGCAAACATTTACTACTTTCCAGCTTGGTGTTAATTATGTAAGTCGCATGCAGTTTTTCTGCTCTCTAATTGAGTGACTTAGGTAATAAACCATGTCAATGAAAACTATAACAATCAAACCTAAATGTTTTTGGGTTTTGTTTGTTTTCTTAATATCTCAGAATTCAAAAGTGAAAATCAATGCTTTGAACATCAGTGGAATTGAAGCTTGCCTGCATGAATATTTACTGACAGCAAAGATGTCAGATTGGCAAATCATACATAAGAAATTTGGGTTTGCTTGTTATTATTGTTAATAATAACTGGTTGTGTGACAGTATTACTTAATATTGTTTCAGTGTTCAAAATACAGTGAAAGCATACAAATAAGTGATAGTCTGAACTTCAAAGAAGTTACAATATAAGCATAAAACACAGGGGGTTTACTGGCTTTGGAACAAATGTTTGCAGAATTTCCCTCTTTTCTCCCTGTCTCCTGTCTCTCTCACACACAAATACACTCTTTTACCAATTATAAGAACCACTATAAAAAAATTGATTTAAAGTTACCACTATATATTCCCCAAGATAGGGCTGCATAAAGCTTTTAGTTTCTCTAACTTCTACAAGTGCTTTGTTTTCGACAGAAGAGAAGAATCAAATCACGCTGATCACATTTCTGTGATGTCAAAAGATTAGTTATGTTTCTGATATGCTTCTATAATTAATTCTGCAGAGGGATCTGCTGCAAAAAATGTCCTCTCTCTTAGAGCCAGCCTGGAAATCTATCATCTCTAATAGTGGTTTTGATACCTTATATAGCTAAGAGAGTTCGATAAATACCCCTAAAACTTTTCTATGTATATTAACAACCTTACTGTCCGACTCTTTACACTCTGTTTAAAACCTTCCAGCCAGAATATTAATTCAAAATTGAAACTTTAGCCACTGAACTTTCTGACAAGATTGATTATTTAAAGCTCATATTTTAAGTCAATTTCCATAAATGGACTAATAAATTCATAAGTGAAAAGACCCCCTGGATTTAAACGTGTGAGCTTTTAAAGTAGAAAGAGTAGTCTAAAAGTTATAATATGTAATCAGGGCATAAAAACACACCAAGAAAACTATATGCTCAATCCAGAGTTAGAACATGGCAGTTCAAACAGTGAATCCCTTCTATGGATTCCTCAAGCATAAACTGCAGACAGGGATTTATTTCTGAGGAAGTATTTAATATAGTGTTTGAAATAATGCATACATTCAAGAACTCCATAGTCAAATAATAACAAGACAAAAATTGTATATAACTTCTCCACTTGCAAGAATAGGTTTTTGGCACTCAGAGGCAGGATCAACCTCAGTATTACCAGCAAAGTGAAAGAAAGCTTCAACAGCCTTCACTAGCAGTGGCGAGGAAAATGCACACTCCTACATTACCTGATGTTGCAGTACGCTCCATTTAAGCCTGGGTTGTTTTCATCCATGCAAGGATCATTTTTAAAATTTTTTTTAACCTTGTAGTTGAAGACTCTCATGACACAGGCATGCATTAAATGCAGTGTTAGAAAGGAGTGAAGTTCATAACCCCTAGCAAGATCACAGTAGTGAACCATGTGAAATCAGAGTGAGAAGAGACAGATGGTACAGAGCTTGGTCAAAAGCCAAAGGAAGTCAATGGCAGATCATCTGCAGGCTTCAGTGGGGTGGGATTGAAACCAAGGCATCTAATCTCAGGTCTGATCCTCACTTTGTAAATTTGGGCAAGTTATTTCTACTTTATAGCCTTCGTTTCTTTCTGGAATAGTTGTGAGGCTTCAGTTACTGTTTCAGAAGAGTGTCAAAACCTTAAATGAAAAGATGAACAATTCCAGAAATATGAACCAATACCAACAACACAAAAATATGGGATTTTTTTTTTAATTGAAAGCAAGTAGCAGCAAGATGATGTTATGTATAAAGTGTAATACAAGTGCTCTTAAAATTCCGACTTATAGATGCAGTTAGAAAGAAAGATATTGCAGGAGTATAGACAAAATATGTAAGAGTACCGAAGAAAAGCAATAAAACATCCAAACCTCCCAAATGCCTGCCATATGAAAACTTTCCCCCACATACACAGAAAACCCACAGGTACTGAATATATTGGCAAAACAAAGGGAGACGCATATTTCAAAGCAAGCAGGTACTTGCAAAAATAAAACCATTCAGGGAACCTCAATGAATAATAATATGACTACTTATCACTTATATAATGAAGGAAACATTTTTGCCAAGGGCTCAGTACTAGTGCAACTTAGCAAAATTGTGACTGAAGAAAAAGGAGCATTGTCAACAAGCATATCAAAAGGTTATTGGATTTCATACTAGGATATTAAAAACTTCCCTTTCTGAGCCTGAATCATCCATATTTCTGGTGCCACAAGAGTGCTCTACTAACAGCTAATTAATCCTTTTGGTTGTTCATATATATGGATATATATAGATATATATAACTGCACCTTTTGCATAATTTTAGCCTTACTATTTTTGCAAATGAGGAATCATTTACTCAGATGGATTAAGCCAAAAGGACATTTTAATTACATTGAGATGATCCTTAAAACTATGTTTTACAATCGTACTGATATTGGGCAAAGTACTGCTCTGCATTTAGAGAAAATTCTGTGTTATCCAGTACTGATCTCATATCCTGAAATGACAGTTTTCTTTACATTTTTCTATGTGCCTGAAACATCTCTTTTCAGGCATGTTTTTAGGTGGTCTCACTCTCTTTTGTTTGCTATACGCAAAATATTCTTGGGCCAGTATGTGCATTTTTCACAAGTATTTCCATGCAGGCAAAAGTACATGTCCTTTTGTCTAACACTAACTGCAGTACTGTAAAAGTTCAACGCTATTTTCATACAGAGCAATTATACTTATATATTAATAACTGATATTAAAAAATTAATTAAAATAAATTTAAATTTACAATTTTTATATATAAGAAAGGTATAATGTGATACAGGTCTGCAAAGCTACTCTGACGTGAGCTAAAGCCACTGTGGTACTTTACTAACATTCTCTGACAGCTACATAATGAAAAGTGTGTACAGCAATAACATTTAATTTTTTAAAAGGGTGAAGTTCTTTATATGTTAATGGATTCCTGAAAAATGTAACTAATTTATTTGAATTTCACATGAAGAGAGTCTGGTTTACCCGTGATAATGTTGTATAACACAAAAGGATCCTATATGACAGCTGTAGAATAGCATATGTAAAAGATAGGATGTGGGAGCAATCAAGTTCATTATGCCCTATATTGATGCCCCCCCTTTGGCAATTTTACTATAGAAATCAAAAGTTAGTGTGCCTGAAAATAATTACCTTCTCCTCACTAGAGATAGTCCTTCTGTACTGGCATAATGTGGACAATGGCTGCGGGACTGCTTTTGTCATGCTCCTCATGCAATCTGGATTTGACTGACAAACAAAGAATTTCAAGGGCAAAAGTTCAGGTTTTTAAAAGTGCTAGTTGTAAACCCACAAGGTAAAATCCTCTTCTCATATGTGTCAAGATACTCTGTTCTCCCTCATGTATGAGCCATCTCAGAAGGTGGGTAGCAGAGAATAATGACTACGAGAGCAGTGATGTGGCTTTGAGACGAGACTTTTGCTGTGAGAACACTCAGTTCATTTAAACAGAAAAGGACTCATTATCCTGCTATCTGTGACAAAACTTTAAAGGCTAATTTCATTTCAGTCCTTTTGTCTGCCTGTGGAAAACTAACTGTTCTAATTCCTGTTTGCTCAGGGTACTTTCAGGCTCTCTGTTTCCTGAATTTAACAACAATTAGACCTTTGGGCATTGCTGAAGCGACTTGGATTTTTACAGCTAAACCTTCATACCTGAAGGGCTGCAGAAGCCTACAAAAATAAAAACTATCCAGCATCTTTCCCCATGTGGGGAATTGCTTAGCTTACTGCTGTTACAACACTCCCTGCTCTGATGCATGTATTCTAGATCTGCTTTTCTCCTTCTGAAAGGACAGGGTGTGAGAGGGAGTTTGTAAGGAAAACGTAGGACTCAAAAGCCCAGTTCGGGATTGGAAGTCGCCTGCAGGCACACGCAACCTGGGCTCTTTGTCTCCCCTATGCTCCATAAACCTTCTATAATACTCTATAGCAAATGTCAGTAGAAAGAGCAGAAGCCTCAGAAGCCACTCTTTGCCCGAGGAAGGGAGTGGGCTCATCACCACTGCCTTGCATTTTTCCAAAACCAAGGAGTTTGTCAGGTGAGAATGTCTCAATGGTCCTGAAAGAGGTCTGTTTCCAGCAGTACCAAGGGAAGTAAAAAAAAAAAAAAAAGTCGTCATGTTTTATCTCCATGCCACGTTGTGTCACTCTGATTTCAGACTGGCACACTCTCCTGATCTTTTCAAATGCTGAAATATTTTAGTAATGTCATCTGGCTCCCAATAGACACAAGAACTGCACATCTTATAAGGCAGACTCACGACTGAGCAACCAAAGACGGTCAACAGAGATCTCGCTGGGGAGAGGTGCGGGTGTTGGAGCTGATGTCATATTCCTGCTGGGCTGTTGGAATGAGATCAGGTACAAGTTATGCTAGCTTAGACTCTCTCTGGCCTTAGGTCATATTCACTAGGGTCATATTTTCATAAATGCTTAGCATCTGTCACTGGCACGTGGTTTTTAGATGTGCTTCCAGTTGAGCACTGAAATAAGCAGGTAGATTTCAAAAAAGCTCAAACTCTTGGGCTGAATTCTTTTGAAATTCTGGCTGCATTTGTGGGTGGTGAGTTTTTGCAGATCTTGCTCTGAGAGCTTTTGAAAAATGACTCTGATTCTTAGTGTAGAATAAGAATTTCAGCTGAGTTTCAGTTTTGCACATCTAAGGAACAGTACAGGCAGGTGCTGCCTGAAATCTTCCCTTTCTCATCCTATCAATGTCTTGACTCAAAAGTAATATGACAGTTGGTCTACCTGTGGCTTATTTCATCCCTTAAAGCAAGCCAGATCTAAGATGATCTGCTCAGATAGGGTCTGAGCCATTAGCTCAAAGCCTCTTGGGAACTTACGTGCCATTTTTATTCTGTTCTGTAAACACATGCATGAGAAAGCTCCTGGAGGAGTAACTTGTTAGCAACACATGAATTGTCATTTTGGTCTTGTCTAGGTCAATAAAAAACTTCTGAGAGATCTGCTGATACACTGCAAAACCTGTTAGTTGAAGATAGTAATTCTGGAGTGTCCCCTCTGGGTGCTCTTCTGGTTTCTGGAAAGAAGGGAATCATTCACACAGGAAGATATTAACAAAAATGAGAGACCAATAAATGCACCTGTCAGTGTTCAGCAACAGCTAAAATTAATTCACAAATCCAAACAATCTGCAGAAAACTGAACACAATTATATAAGAAATTAAGTTATACAGTTGCCATGACCTTTAATCAATCATTCCAGCTGTTAATGTTAATTTTGTGATCTGAAAATCATAGTTCTATTTGCATTTTAATGGCTGTTAAATGAGAGTCATCAGGAAGAAATAGTGGCAGCTTGGCCTTTTGATACCAAGTTCTTCCTTCCTAATGTGATTTGGAAGATTTGAAATTCCTGTTCAGAAGGGGTTTTGTTTCAAGCTGCAGCAGGCATGGGGAGCCAATTTTGCGGAAGGAAAACAGGCAATTCAAAGGAAAATCCTTTTTTAATCCAACTGTAGCTACAAACAGATCATAAAAAAAAAACAGGTAAAAAAGCTATAATGGAAACTTCATTACCCTCCTACTAACAAAAACTCTAATGTCTTTTAAAACCCTTTTCAGAGATACATGCTATTTTAATATTTTTTTCCATCAGCAGGGTCTTTGTACTTAACTAACAGAATTTCTTTTTATCAAATGGAAAATGAAATAAAACCCTGTAAATGCAATAAAACCACTAAATAACCAGGAATTTTAGGTTTAGTTGAATTAGTTTATTTTGTATTTACCTGGCCAAAGTGTTGTATACAGGACTGTCCTATAACATAAACACTACCCATTGGCTTATATTGCAGATAATGATGTTAGTGGTATCACATTAGATCAAAACTCTGTTTAAATCAGTTCCCCACTATGGAATAATTGTGAACTTGTTGATTGCTTTAATTTTTAATAAGATCTAAATGTCTGCCATCCTCTTGTGCTAGTATTTTCCATTTTAACATTAATACATTTTCTTATTAATAGAAAGACCTTCATTGTTACATGACAATTTATTTGTATGCGAAGTGCACAAATCTGATTAAAATGTGATGTTCTGCTTAAATCGTCATCTAAATCTCCTAGGAGACAGTCCCCAGGTGAATCTTCTTTGGTTAAAAAAGGAGGTCTTGGAACTACATGTTCAGAAAGGAAAGCAGTGAGCTGCAGACAGATTTCAGCAATTGGAAAGCAAAGTCAGTATTAACAATGAAAGAAGAAAATGGCTTAGCTCTATCCAAAGTCCTTTTTATTTAAAACAGGTAAATTGTAAGAGGAAGAAAGTTTCAGCAGATGTTTTCAGGCTGAGTTTCATAAAGGATTGAATAGCAATAGGAAAGAGGAACGTTGGTAAATGCCCTGCCTTCTATCACACAAGTAGGACTTCTGTTCATAAAGGCAGTCTAATTTGAATGTATTGAACAGCACACCCTGTTCTTTCCCCAAACAGAGAACCTATGCATTTTCTGCTTCTACATTACTTCTACAAATAAAAGGTGTACCGGTGGTATGCATGCTAATGGGGCTGATCCCTGAAGTCAGAGCACCAACTGACGTGGGAAATTGTCGCAGGGCAGAAGGACTCCCATCCTTACTGTGACAAGCCCTGCCCCGGCTTCTTATGCAGACATACTGTTGCCCTTCAAGCTTCTCATTTTAAAACCTAACCAAGAAACAAGGCAGCTCCTAGCTTTGGCTGAAACACAAATCAAAAGCAACAGTTTCAGGGTGCCAATATTTTGGTTTTGCTGGACTTCAGGAAATTTGCTGCCTTAGGAACCCAAGGATTTTTCTGTCTGGCCAGTAATGTTCCAATTGTGGCTCCACAGAAGTCTGTGAGAGCTTTGCCACCAGTTTCGGTGGAACCAGGCAGTCACCCCGCAGTCTGAAGTCCTTTAGTTCAGACTAAGAATGGCTGAAGTGCAGGGGTCTGAGGGCTTCTCCACACTGGACAGACTTAAGAATGCTTGGTGTGAAAAGTTAATTTATTCTCCAAGATTAGTCAGAGTCTCATGAATCTGCTCAGATAACTAAACGTGATGTTAATTAGTATTAATCATGGCCTTTTTTTTTCCTTGATGTATGTCTTTCCATGCAGGTCTTGTCATATTTAAATAGGAATAGACAAATCTCCAAAGGTTTGGAGGTTGATTTGGCCAGATGTTCAGAAGGTCTATGGCTAATTCTAATTCTTTTCTCCGGACCTCTTCAGGTAAGACATCTGTCCACAGATCTGAGTACAAGCTCTTTCATAGCATTCCTGGTAATTCCAATTCTGATCTACTTAGAAATAAGAACCCCACAGGGTTTTTTTTCCCCACAGGTACTTTAGGATTTCTGTGCACATCAAGTAAATGGATATTAAACATTCTTCAAGAATAACGGCATGTGGAAAGGATTCACCTAGATTTTTTGCTAAAGAATCAGGCTTCTCCTTTTCTACCCAACCATACACATCTGTCCTGAATTTTCATTGCTGGATTAAAGGCATTAAAGAAATCCAAGCAGAGTGATATCTTAACTTATTATTTTCCACCTGTTGATAATCCTTGGCATTTAAAATGTCACTATTTTATTTTTGAGACAGAGCTTTCTCAGGAAACCCTCTGTGTGGTGTTTATCATGCAATACATATCATGTGCCTCAACAAACTTCAGGAGTCAAGCCAGCAGATTAGCTCCAGGAGAACAGACAAATCTCAAAGGTATCTTTATAGCTATATTGCAGGTCAGAAGCTCAATGCAAATGAGACCTATTTTGTTGCTCACAAATTGCTGAAGTGCAGGAAATGTCTACATTAATATCCTAAACAAATACATTCTTCCTGATATTCTTGATCATATCTTATTTTTGTTGCCTTTTAAAAATCTAGATAATTTAACATTAAACTGAAATGGTTTTAACAAATGAGATCCTGGGGTACTCTAGTTTTTTTTTTTTCCAGGTAGTCATGGCTTTAATTCACATTTTTCCTCTGATTTCATAATTTTTTCTGCACCCATCAGAATTGCTACCTGCCGCTTTCAGACATATTAAAGCTTAGGAAAACCAAATATTTTTCAGGATATTTTTATCCCAATTTAAGACATTTGTAATGCTTGATAGTCAGGTTTTTTGATGATGAACTACCGTAGGGACTAATGCATGATGTTGGCTGAAAAATCTTTATGCAAAAGTAAGACCATTTTCAATATCCTTTCTGAAAGCGTACCAGCTAATGATAGATAGTGCAGTCTGGGTGTCATGTACCTTCCTCCTCTTCATGAACATGCTCTTTTTTTCTTCAGAAAAATCTGACCAGCCTTGTTCCATCTGATTGTAGATGTTTTTTAGAAGCTTTACATCATTAAAATGCATTGATAGAAATTGTGAAAAGGAGTTTCATTTCTGTCCCGTTCCCCAGATTGTTGGCAGTAGTGCTCAAATACACACAAAGGCCATCTGGCCCATGGAAGATAGTTTCCATACAAATAGATTTATGCTACAAGATTTATGTATACAAAGATAAATAAGAAGATTGTTGAGACTGAAGGAGAAGACTCTTCTTGGTAACATACGACTACTCGAGGCTTTATTGTGACAGCAGAATTGAGTTTCTTCATATGCCCTTTGGGGAGACAGGCATGGTTGTAGTCTTGATTCATTGGTGTTGTCCTAGAGGGAAAAGAGGAGAGATTTGGGGATGTGCATCTTCCTGGTCAGGCAGGTGCTGGAGAATGGTGATGGGAGAGAGTGAACAGAGCCTCCCACTTGGACCCTTGCAGTGAAGGGTGGAATCACGGTCAAACCCTGGGGGCACCATTGCTGAGACAGCTGACTCTGCAGCCAGAAGTGAGACAAGAACTGGCCTTTTGGCTGATGGGCAGCTACCTCCAAAACTGGTACAGGAAGGCTCTCTTGCACAATCCTTGCTGGATTCATTAGCCCTCAGCCTCTCACCCTTCGCACTTTGCCCAAGAAGTCGTCTTGGCCTCCCAGCAGTGATTATTAAAAAAGTTAGTAACCTCACCTGTTATGTCAATTATGAAAAACGGCTAAATGGTCGATGTTTAACTTGGACCATGCTACCAGATCCCCCAAAGTGGAGATAACCATTTCCTTAGCCACTTGGTGGAAGAGTTTATCACATCCTGTTCAAGTGGTAAGTTTGAAATGGCTCTTGGTGTCCTGATCAAATCACTTTCCAGACCGTAAGATTTCTCATTTGCCTCAGGAATGAGTCTTTGAAGATGGGTTTGGAGTGCGAGGCTTTGCAGACTTAATGGTAATGGAAAAAACTGGAAAACAGTGTAATAAAGTGAATGAACAACAAAGTAAATGACAGTCAAATAAGTGAAATAAATCTCCGAAGAGAAATGATGTCTCAGCAGAGAACCAGATTTAATGGAGAAAAGAAATTTATTTGGAACTTAAACAGAATCTGCAGGAAGGAAGGTTAAAGTGAACTAATCAATAAACGTTTAGAAACTTGCCATTTCCCCAAGTCTCCTAACACTCACAGTCCTAATCCCACCTTCTTAAACTATATAGCAGAGCTGAGGTTGCAGGACAAGATAGTATATCTGGGCTTGTGCTGGCAGACTTAAACAAAATTCCCTATATTTTCTTCATCCCTGGGACCTACAAGTAGGCCAAACTGATTTACCAGAGTTGAACTTCTGACAGAATAACCCCAGAGGCTATAAAACAAGCTTGGACTTAGCATTGTTATTCAGAAAACTGCATGTAATAATTCAGGATGCAGATGATTTCAGCTAGAGATATATTTTAAATAGCTTTCCTGATTTTACTTTTAGACTAATGGATAGGAGCGTATCACAAAATTGTAATAAATATAACTCTGCATTAGGTGAAGCACTATTAATAAGTTGCTTCTAGTGACAATGTTATTGCTCCTTATATGTGAGAACAAACTGCAGGTGTCACAGGTAATTTCCGGAAAAAATGTTCAGCTTATTTACTGATAAGCTTGATAAGATTATTGTTTTGGATGGGAAAAATCAGGAATAGTCTATCTTATGAATCTTTATGAGTGATCATAAAGTGGTTAACAGAAATTCTCTATCGCGGCAGAAATATTTACAGCGAGGTGCAGTTTTATCAGCACAAGAATAAGTAAAATCCATTTTAAACAAGGCTAACATACTGCACTGTGTTATGTGAGTATTTCTGCTTTGGAAACTTTTGCAGTATGATTACTCTCCTGTTACACAATCTGGAACGTAAATTGACAGCATTAGGAGGAGCTTTTCATTCATTGGCATAATGTTTTAACGCGTTATGGAAATAACTTAGATTCATTTATATTCAAGGGCTTTGGAAGGACTTTTATGTAGAATGGTGCTCAAATGCAAATTTCCAACATATCCAAATTCACTTGACATATTTTTCTCTTAAAATGAATTATCAAATGCTAGGATAATATTATGGGGAAAAATGCATGTTTTAACCAGCAGCAGTCATCTTATTGTGGAGTGGTATTCACATATGTCCTATTACCATGAAAATGTAAGATATTTTCTGTATTTATTTTGCATATACCCAAGGATATGTGTGTGTTTTGTTGTATATTCATTATTTAAAGCTTTAGTCCTGCAGCAGGGCAGTAACAAACACCTCCACACTTAAGTCTGAGAGCAGCCTGTTAATAGCCAATTTCTGAAAGTGATCTGAAATCCAAAATGCTTACATGGACCATCCTGAGAGCTGCTGTATCTCATGACCATGTGGGGCAGAATTCGGCATCCAAAGCAGAAGTCTTAAGAGGTTGCTTTGGTGGAAGATGAGTAGGTGCTAATTAACATGTCCTCTGAAGTGTCTTTATTATTGCCCTGATTATCTGGGGTGATGCCCAGAAAGGGAAGGTGACCAGCTACAAAGTCACTCAGATCAACAGTTTGAGACTGTTTTTGGATGTAAAAATAAAGCGTAATGCTGACCTGTTCAACCTCTGTGCTTCACCTCCATCAGGAAGCAGTGGAGCCCAGGAGTCCCAGCTCTTGGTCTCTATTGATACAAATCCATGCTTCCATCATTCAGAAATCTTAGGAGACATTAACTGCTGAAGTCCTCTCAGCTCTTCCAAGTCAGAGACCACAGAAAACAACAGCTGAATAAATAAAACTGGCTGTAGAGAAGCCTTCATTTGCTTCACTGGGAAGCTTTCAAGAAGTATAGACACCTGCACCAAATGCAGGTATCTTATTTTCATAATAAGCTTCTGGTCACCCAGAATGCCAGAAACTAAAAGCATCATAGGATACATAACAATTTGATGGTAGGCTGGAGAATTTACTACACCACCAACGGTAGTGCGTTCATCCATCATGGCCTTAAATCCACAGTCTGGATTACCCAAATTGGCCTCTCTGCTCATTTCTCTTCAAGATTTCTGAGGGGTTACTAGATATTGTTGCTTGTGTATATCCACAGAAGACTTCAGTGTTTCCATGAAGCTAATTAAAGGCAAGCGGAGGTCTGTTTAAGTAAATGAAAAATGTAAATGTGAAGTTGGGGAGCTGCTTCAGTCAAGTGACCACAGAGAAAAGGGGAGGGAAACATAGTAAGGCTCTGAAAATCCCACCGCAAAAGAGCTGACTTACAGCCAGGACAGGGAAAAATGTATGAATTCTGAATTTCTTTTTCCTGCATGCTGAAATATTTTCAAAGTGAGTCTAAACTAAACCTTTAAACTAAACTTTAAAATACTGCTGAATAGTTCAAGGAAGTTTCTGTGAATATAATAGACCATACTGAGGATCCAAAGTGTCAAATTCAATCCGAGAATCTGTGCTACCACCACTGCAGCTCAAACAGTAATGTCCCTCAGGCACTAGCTGTGTCTTGGTCATACCCTATCTCCAGGGTACCAGCTACTAAAAGCTGATATATAGACGGCCAGGGAAACAGACATGGGTATCACTTTGAAAAATTGCCTTTTTGAGGGCACAATAGCCTACCCAGGAACCTCCAAAACACCATTTTCTGGGGATCTCAGAAGGACTCAGGTTCCTAGGAAGCCAAATAGACCCTGTTTACCCCAGCAGCACAGAAACTGTGTGTAGAGACACCGAGTTGTCCTCTGCCATGTTTAATTTTGCTCTGCTTGTGCTGCTCAGGCTAAATGTCACTCACCCTTTGGGATCTGCCAACTGGGAGATCTAATTGCCATAGGTTTGATGTGCCTCCACTGAGGAGGCAGCCTTTCTGCTCTCTTTTGCGCAGGGAGCGACAGAGGTGGTAAGGAAGGGAGGAAAGTCCTTTTCTCCCTAAAAGGGGCTAGTGGACTGAATCCCATGGTCTTCCCCACAGGTCTGTCCCGCTGTCTTTCCCGTCTCATGATTAGTCCCTGATCCCTCTCTACACAGCTGCCTGGAGGCTCCCTACAAGCTCCCCCATCGCCTGCTTATGCAGGATGGAAGGCATTACATTTTCCACAGTTTCTCAGGGGACCCCTCTAACCACAAGTGGTTTATAGTTGAATGTATATTTGAAAATTGATAATTTTGCATCATGTTGCAAGAGGCTGCTTAGCCCTGGGCAGTGCTGTATTAAGAATGGCATTAATTCCCCCATGGGCTCCTGAGCAGAAACTACAAAGACTGGAAGTAGAGCAGAGAGTTGGTGTCGGCAGCCTCGGAGGGAGCTGCTGACGGCCCGGAGCGGCAGGGCAGGACTCGGGGTTCTGGGGCACAATGGACGAGCTGCTGCAGCCGACTGAGAGACGTTCTCTTTCTTCTCATGCCGTGCCTAATGAAAGGAAGAGTCTGACCTCTGGGACGGGAGCCTCTCCCGAGGATACAGGTAACCACACTGCACTCTCACAGCTTTACTCTCAGTGGACTGGCCCAGCATACCATGTGTGCCACACACAACATTCAGCCTCGGCAGGAAAGCACAGCTATTAGCTTTGCCCTGCACTGATGAATAGAATATTCACTAGCTTTGCTGTCGGGTAACCTCCCAAAACCTGCAAGCGGGGACATGGGCAACTCTTCCCCGACAGCTATAGACCTGCTTTCCCACAGCAGCTATCATGAGTCAGGGCTGCAGTGCTACTTTTCCCCTCAACAAGAAAATATAGCAAGAAAGGGGAAGGGTGTAGTCTAATCAGGCAAGAAACTAGGAGGGAGTGAAAGATGAAGGGTACTAGGAAGGAAAATGTAGTTCAGTCTCAGGAAGTCACGTTTGTATTGAACAGTGCTGGAGCTGGCTGGGAAGGGAAGAAATTGAATAGTTCATTCATTAATCCTAGCTGGAAAGTTATTGTGCAAAAGGACTTGGAAATTCTCATTGATGAGAGGAATTCTGATGTAACTGTCATTGCAGTGCGTTAACAGGGTGATTCATGTGAGTGAAATCTTCGAATCTCAGGGCATAGTTCTTGTAGGTAGGACTTGAGGGGAAGGGATGGCACCCTGCACTACCCCTTTTAAAGTGATCAGTAGCTGGAGGAGTGTGAAAATATGCAAATGATAAACTCCAGAAGGGATGTTGGGGGAGTGATGTGGAATGAAGAGATGATGTCTGCTACAAAACACTGAATCAAACCAGAAAGTAGGATGAATTACTCCTAAAGCATCTGTCTGCACTGTAGAGTGAAAATTGCATTATTATAGGGAACTTAAGTTTGGAAGATCTCATGCAGCTGGTAGTAAAACATTACCAGTTTCAGAGACTGAAATAGGTTTTTTCCCCCCCTTTTTTTTTTCTCTCCACAAAAGGAGATTGCACTTGACAGCCATCTATTTGGAGACTCATTCTAACAGATAATAATAGATTAATTCTAGGACTACAAGTTGTTGACTGCCTAAGGCTTATGGGGTCTAGTTATATTCATTATGAAGAAACAAAGGACAGTCCTAACTAGTAATATTTATATTTGGAGCTTCACAGAACTGAACTTCTCATCATTAAGGAATATTAAGAGAATTTGACCAGAGGGTGGATAGAAGGCAGAAAAAATACCTGAAAATCAGGAGCTGTTTAAGAAGTTTGCTAGGTGGGCAAAAAGCCATGGCCTAGAATCAAGAACAAGGACAACTTTGGCAGAAAGCTCAGGATGGTTGAGAGAGGAAGCCAATGACAACAGATTTCTTAAGCACAAAGGGCTATGAAGGGGCAGTGAACTGTTGCATGGAGACAACCACAGCATATAGATTCTAGCACAGCACATGGATGTCCTTGGATATCGCCAATTTTTCTACAGCCCATCAGGCCTTTTGGAGGGATCTGCTGCAGAAGTCCATCCTCTAAGAGGATGACCCTGGCTGAATGACAAGGGTAAACCTTGCAGCAGCAGTGTCAGGCTGGCTTCAAAAATCTAACAGTTGCCTTCAGCCTGACATCCAACCGCTGACACTGTGAAAAACAAGTATCTTCTTTGGTGTCTCTTGAGAAACTACACTTTCCCCTTTGCAAACAATGAGCCTGTGTTTGAAACAAGAACAATTTTAACAGAAGGATGAAAGAAATATTAATTTAGGGGGAAAAAAACAACAGCAGCAGCAAATCAATGGTTCAGCTGTACAAATAACATGTGAAACATCTGCCTACAAAGTAACCTCCAGCAGTCCTTCTTCTCCCTCTTCTCAGCTGCTTGGTTGACCAACAAATGACTGCCCTTTCACAGCCCGCTTTTCTCACAGACTTTGCTTTTTGATGCCCCACTCTCAGTCTAGCATCATTAGCTGATGAAGTCCAGCATCTGGACTCAGGCATGCTCATCTCCAGCCCTGAGGAGAAAGGTTGTTGTGTTTCTGTGACAGGGTCCTGTGCCATTTGTCCCTGAATGATGGTTTTCCAGGTGACTGTCACTACAGAAGCTGCCTTCTGCCTGTCTGGTCCAGTCTTGTGCACCAGCTGCTGCCTGTAGCAATGGGGATTGCAATGCTATGCACAGAGGGTAAAAAAGGGGGAGATGCAACATTTCTGCAGGGCTGTGCTGCCTTCTGCATCTTCACGGCCCTCATCAGCCCTGACTCTGTTTCCATCCCAGCTCCAGAGGTGGGGTGAGCTGCTCACGATTCAGTATGATTCGGTTATTAGGCTGCATGACAGGACCACAGTTTCCCAAAACCATCTCCATTCTGCTTGTAAAGATTGTATTTAAAATTACCTTCTAGTCTGGCAAACGTGCAAACCAGGTTAGTTATTAAATCACCTTTTGGAGTTAAGTTTATGATGGCCATATAAGGCTCTCATTCAGAAAAGATCGGTGAGGGGCTGTGCACAGCTGGCAGTTAAAACCCCATTCATTACCACAAACTGAAACCAGCAATGCAAGCAAAACTACAAAGCCTAAAAAAAGCTGAAACAATTTGTTTCGCTGTGGTACCCCCCACCGCAAAAAAAGCCCAGAAGAGCTGAGAAACCTCGGCTGAATCTGTCGGAGACCAGCCCGACTCACCTAGTTCTTTTTTTGTAAGGAAAAAGGGAATCGGCTGTGACGCGACCCTAACCTGTGCCGTGATCGCGGGGCCGGGGAGGGAGCGCGGCTGCTGCAGCCGAGCGCGGCGGGGGCACTAGAGGGCGCTGCTCGCCCAGCGCCGCGCCCGGCCCCTCTGGCCACAGCAGCGCGGGCGGAGCGGCGCCTTTGTGATACCTTTGGCGGGGGGGAGGCAATAAAGTGAAGCAAAACCTCCGCAAAACTGAGCCAGCGTGCTGACGTAATGCGGCAGCCCTCACCGCCGTAAAGGCCAACTCCCTTCCTGATCCTGAGCGGGGAGCCTAGAACATCCGCGGTTTTCTGCCTCCGAAGCTGGGGCGATGTACAGGGAGGAAACTCGGATGTGATCCGCGTGGGGTTTCGGGATGGGTGTCTTAACAGTATTCCATTGCAAGGTGTTTCGCTTTGCGCCAGCTTGCGCTTGCATCAGTTGCTCTCATGCAATTACTGCCAAGTTGGACTAAAACTTCACGAACATGCATGTTCCCTGGGGTTTCAGCTCTGTCTCGACCAGAGCCGCAGTTCTCTCCCCCTCCTACTTCAGGGCTTAATCAGGCATTTAAGATACCAGGGCCCTTCACTTCTCGCTGCTTGGCCTTTTGGCTAAGATAAGTGTAGTATCTGTTCTTATCAGTTTAATATCTGATACATCCTTGATGAGAGGGCTTTATATTAAACGGATTTTTGGTGTTGGGAGTTGGACCCAGAGCTTGAACTGTATGAGGTTTAATAAGGCCAAGTGCTGGGTCCTGCACTTGGGTCACAACAACCCCATGCAACGCTACAGGCTTGGGGAGGAGTGGCTGGAGAGCTGCCTGGCAGAAAAGGACCTGGGGGTGCTGGCTGACAGCCAACAACTTGAGCCAGCAGTGTGCCCAGGTGGCCAAGAAGGCCAATAGCACCCTGGCCTATATCAGAAATAGTGTGGCCAGCAGGAGTAGGGAAGTGATTGTGCCCCTGTACTTGGCACTGGTGAGGCCGCAGCTTGAATACTGTGTTCAGTTTTGCGCCCCTCACTACAAGAAGGATGTTGAGATGCTCGAGCGTGTCCAGAGAAGGGCAACGAAGCTGGTGAGGGGTCTGGAGCACAAGTCTTCTGAGGAGCGGCTGAGGGAACTGGGGTTGTTCAGTCTGGAGGAGGCTGAGAGGAGACCTTGTTGCTCTCTACAACTACCTGAAAGGGGGTTGTGGTGAGGTGGGTGTTGGTCTCTTCTCCCAAGTAACTAGCAATAAGACAAGAGGAAATGGCCTCAAGTTGCGCCAGGGGAGGTTTAGATTGGATATTATGAAAAATTTCTTTACTGAGAGGGTGATCAAATGTTGGAACAGGCTGCCCAGGGAGGTCGTGGAGTCACTATCTCTGGAAGTGTTCAAAAAACGTGTGGATGTGGCACTTCAGGATATGGTTTAGTGGGCATGGTGGTGTTGGTTTGATGGTTGGACTTGATGATCTTAAAGGTCTTTCCCAACCTTAATGATTCTGTAATTCATACCTGACTCTCTGCCCTCTTCGGTGAAAGCTACTAAGTCTGGCTTCTATGAACTTCTTTATGCTTATGAATAATTCCCCTTGTAAATACTCCTTTCTTAAAGAGTTAAAGAGGAAATTGTTCTTGTCTATATAGGGATTTTTTTGAGACTTATTAAATCCAGATTTCTGAAACCTTATGAGTGAGGTTTCAGAACCTTTCCAATGATGGAAATAAGATTAGGGGTTTTTTGGTAGAGGTGAAAAATTCAGCAAATTCCATTAGCATGCATTTGTTTCGGATGTGCTTGCTCCCTTTTTATTTTCCGTGTTTGAATACTCCATCATACATATTAGCTAGCAAGAGTGATAGGTGAAACAAGTGACATTTTGAATGATTACAGGAGAATTCTCATTGAAAGTAATTTTGGAATTAAAAAGCATTAGAGTTGTCATTGGAAAACTCTTACTATAAGAATGTCATCTAAGCAGGGAACAGAAAACTATCATCTGATATGCACTATCAATCAATATTAACCAATACAGTTCAACAAAGAATGTTGAATGCTGCTCTAAATTTCTCTTGAACAAACTATAAATCAAGAGTATATGCTTAAATTATATGACAAATAAATTCCAACAGAGAATTACATTGAAGTGAAAAATTTTTATATTGTTTTCCAACAATTCGCAAAACAAGAGCGCAAGTCATGTAGTCATTGTGAAAAATAAACCCAGTTCTAATTTTTTGGTAAATAGTTTTGCAATTGCAATTACATTTTCTGAAACATAGTATCCATTTTTATAGATAAGTAATTCTGATTCAATGAGATTCAAGCTAAAAGCCCTCTATTTTAAAAATGATTGCTGTGTGCATGGTAGTGTTGCAGAGCTCAGATAACTGCCTTGTTGGATGCATATTGCATGAATATTAATCTAACAATATATACTGATGGTCACGTGAGTCTAGAAATTATCATCTTCTCATATAGACAGGAAAAATGAAATGTAAAAATGTCATCCAGCATTTTTTTCCCAACTTCAGTTGGGAAAACTGTGAAAATTGATATAACATTGACAAGCTTTCAGAATGCTCTAAGAAGTACTTCTGCTGCCAGGAGGCATGCTTTGGGATCACAGCCTTGTTCCTAATTACCTTGTAGCATCCTCAATTGCTGTGTTAGACCCCCTGTAGAGCACATGCATAGAAGTGCTTGCCTTGAGATAGAGTCCAAGGAGCTGCTCTACTGTGAGAAGATGAAGGTAGGCAACAGCAAACACTAACAAATAGTGCGCTTGTCGAAAGCCTGTTCCTCCCTTGGACTTGAGCATTCAGGAAGACTCTTCTTTTCTAGAGGTAGGCTGTTGAGTCTCCCTTGTTTGTGAAAGCCATGTTCAAGCTTCTGAATAGCAGGATGCTCTGGGTAGCTGGCTCCCAAGCTCTTCTTGGGTACTGACTATTAAATACTTTATGACTAATTGGGGCTTCGGGCCACTTCTTTTCTTCTGTCAAAGGAGAACTGAAGCACATCTTCATCTAGTGCTGCCTTTCCCATTTCCAACAAGTATTTGATTATTCTGTACAGAGCAGAACTTGCCCAGAGCAGAGCTAGTCCAAACCCAGACTGGGAGTCAGTCCAAATTGCCTGTGGTGAGGGCAACCTCAGGGCTGTTGGGCAGTGCAATGGCTTAATTCCTTCTGATACAAGTGAGTGATAGCAACAACCCAACTGAATCCCTGCGACAGGGTGCTGGTGCTGGTAGAAAAAGCACCCCGGGGAACCTCCACTGCAGCAAGTCCTGCAGAAAAGCACAGCCCCTAGTTTGGGGGTCCTAACTGTGCCCCTATCTGAGATGGAGTTGAGCCACTCACCGGGGCTGGGAGAGAGGCTTCTCCAGGATGAGGCAGAGTCAGATATCGGACAAGAAAAAGGTGATGTTCAAACCATAAAAGCTACAGCCTTCAGGTGCTTCGGGTGCTAAAGGGAACAGGGCTCACAAAGACTTGAGCTTTGGCAGCAGCATTTCAATGCTTGTGTGGATCTAGCCCTCTGCTTTCTGCAAAATAAAAGGATTTTTTTGTTTGAATGCAGGGGTAACTTCTTAATGGAAAGATGACCTTGACCTTACAACTAAAAACAAAGGGAAGAAGAAAGGTTTTTATGGTTAGGGGTCTCATTTATACTCAGGGCAGATGTTGCCAGACCTCAGGCAAGATGAGAAAAGTGCATAGAGAACAGCCTAAACTCTTCTTACAGCCACTGAGTAGGTGAAAAGTTTTAACAGACGGAGCCAGTCTGAATATGTTAAGCTCCTTGTGCAGTCAAGGTGTCCTAGTTTTATTCCCACAAAAAAATTCTACATATCAGTAAGACATGACTTGTCATCCCCACCCCACTTTGGCTGAACTAAATTGCTTTAGGGTATATCAATACTGTTGTTCATTATAGCTCTGCTACAGGTACGGGTTCTTGCCATTAAGAAATACAGTAATAAATACATGAAGCTCTAAGGTTTCCTTAGCTAAACAATTTTTTTCGCAGAAAAAAGCTTCTCAAAAGGTTATCATCTTCATGATGCTAGAACAGACCCTATTTAAAAGTGTTTCAAAAACAGAACCAGTAATTTAAAAGTGGTTTTGAGATACCATGTTAATGTTTTTCCTGCACAAGTGCTTTAATGGGCACACAAGTAGTGATGGGACAGGCCCTTAATATTTTATACAATAAAAATTCATATTGCAATTCATAGAAATTTTGGCCTGAGCAGTCTTAGGAAAAAAAAACCAGAAGAAATTTTAGCTTATACCGGGAAAGAAATAGGGTATCACTTCCTCTGTTGTGTGGGCCCCTCATTATCAGGGTTTCTCTTCCTCTGTGGGTTCCTCATATCACTGGCTGGAGGAGAGAGGCAGGGCAGCTCGCTCATCAGGGCTTTGCACAGGGGCTGGGAAGAGAAAGGAATTCTCTCCAAATTGCTGCTACATGGCAGCTATCTCTGCTGCTCTGGCATGGGAAATCCTCTTCACTGCTTCCAGGACCGGCCCAAGGTCTCTCTGCTTGAAGGGAAAGACAAAGAGGGAACTGATCTGAGGTTTTCCAAGTCACAGCCCCATGGCTATTCCACATACCTGAGTTAGGACTTCAGTGCCCTCAGAAGTAAAGGGTGAGGTAAATCCTCACCCTACAAGCTTCAGAGAATTTAGATATATCCAAAATTGTGTAAATTATTCAAAATATAAATGTAGCAGCTAAAATACAGCAGATAAAATGGAACCATAGCTATCTGGCTGGGTGAATCTGTTTTTCTGGACACACATATGGCAAATGCAGAGTTTTTAAACATACATGTGGTTAAAATGAGTGTTTTCAATGTATTTTAACTAGATTTGTACAAGAAGACATTTGCTGTTAAGACAACACAGGAAAGCTTGGTTGCTAGACACTGGCCCTTGCTTAACGAAGATACTATGACAGTTTCAATTCTGAAGCAAAATTCTACCAATTTTAAAGTAGCTTTTTAAAAAAGCAATAAAGCCCTAACAGTAAGCAGCTGTTAGCTCCTGAGACAAGGGCTTCAATACTGTCAACGTTTTATCTTTGCAACTGAAAATGACATGGACAAGCACCAAGGGTGTGTTGGTATGCACATCCTTTTCTCCTTCGCCTTCTCCACACCTACTAAGGGAAGGAGCAGTGAAGTTTTCAAGAGCCTCGCAGTGTCCACCACAGCATCTTAGTGAACCCAGACAGTGCTGATTATTTATTTTAGGCATGTCAGCTTTCCTTGTGGGAGTCACCACTATGGTCATTCACGGCTCTTCTGTCGTTAGACAGTGTCATCAGGATGGGAGAGTCTCCTGCACAACTGCTGCTGGGTTTGCATTAGACTTGTACAGGTCCCCCTTGTCATTATTCAGTTGAGCAATGAGGTGATTCATTTCCCGTTTTAAGCATCTAGATATGGAGCAGAGCATCCAGACTATTGCTGTTATTTGTATTTGCAGCTGCTTGTAATGGTCTCACTCATTACTGCTCATGCAGTGCCATTAGTGGGTAGAGTGTATTACTGACACAAAGAGACACTTGCCCAGAGGAGCCTACAGTCAGAAGCAGACACCAGGATAGTGAAGGCTACAAATACTCAAAAAGCATAGGAATGAGAGAATGAAGGCTAGAACACTGAAAGATTATGAGATATGCTTGTTATGTTCACCTCTTCCTAGTGCCTTGTTTTTTCGGTCTATGCTGACACCTAACCTGAACGATCTTGTGAAAGAATCATGTTCTGAATTCATATAGCTTCTTGTGAAAAGCTGTTGATGTGCTAGTGGTATTTTTAAGACACAGAGGAGACATGTCAGAGAAACAAGAGCCCAACTGCGCTGCAGATAGAATATTCTAATCAGCGAGCAGCTTATCAGCACACTTACGGGCAGCAAATGCTCTCACAAATCCTGGGGAGCACCAGCTGAAAATCTCCATCATTACTGACATAACTTTCTCGATAAGCCTCCTCAGCAATATGAGCTATTGTTTATTCTGAGAAGCACTGCTGAGATTCAGTGGAAAGGTGTGTGGAGCTTTTTCCCTCAAACAAATGAAGTGCTGGAATCATGTGTGAGAAGCAGACCTGCTGGCATTCACAGCTCTTATTCTATTCAATGGTCACAGCAAATGACACCCTTTCATTTTCCCTTCCTGCACTTCATAGTACAAAAGAAAAACATAAACCTAAACCAGCTATTTTTATTTTTGATTAAATCTTTCTTTCCCCTCTCCAGATGGTACATGCAGGGGCACGACGTTAACCCGAGACAAAAATGAGCAAGCAGAAGCAAGTATGCCATTAGCTCAGCTCAGTGTCTGATGTGTTTATTTTCAGTGGATCTGTGAAGCAGGCTGACAAGCAGAATCTTTTGCTTCACATATCACTTGCGGAGCTCCAGTGAGCAGCCACCATATCAGCCAGTGAAAAAAGCTTCAGCAAGGCATGGCCATATTTTTTCTTTTTAGGCACAGATACAGTCGATCAAAACCTTGATCAATGAAAGAAACTCATCAGAGACAAAATTAAGATAATTGCATCGTAACTACAAATTGTCATAAGAGACGTTTTATGACACAATTTAACTGAATTAGATACCATTGACCTCAGAGTGGTTTATCAAGGCAGAGAAATAAATTAAAAGAGATACGAGTACTCTGAATACAAACGGTAAGCTGCGTTTTCCAACTTCTTTACAACTTCTTTGAGATCAGGTGGGATGCTTTGATTTACAGTCACCAAAATGAAAATTTCAGGCTTTCAAGCTACTGTCATGTATGAGCACAGCAGAACCAGAAGGTTCACAAAGTGACATTCTGTGGCTTTGTCTATGCCAGTGCACCAGGCCAGGGCATGGTTCTGTGTGTTGGCCTGGGATCATGCATACTGCAAGTTGCACAGCAAGGTCCCTGACACGGTTGTGTCCTGTGCTGGTTAGCATCCCTCCCAGGTTTCAGACACAGCCTGAGGGTTAGCACGGGCTAAGGACCTGCCTGACTGCAGGCCAGGTGTGGCCCCCTGTTTTGAAAGGGGGTTTAGCCATATGGATGAGAGCGGTGCTGTGCCAGTGGACCTCAGGGCCAGAGAATGATCTCTATTTACTAATATGGATGCGCCTTGCGATATAAGAGAAGGGGCAACAAACTGTCTTCGGTGCCAAAAACAACGTTCCAGTAAGCAGCGTCGGTGACTGGACTTTCTGGCTATTTCATGGTGCTACGTTAGAGCGCTCCACTCTGGTAAGGCATCTCGGCAGGCATGGCTAATTTGGATATACTGGCTTCCTTTGGGCTAGTTCCTGAACTGGACATGCAGAAGGATGCGATGTACAGAGGGATGCATGCTCGTCAGATGCGAGCTGGCCTGCACCCGGAGGTGATGTAGGTATGCCATGGTGCTGCAGCTCACGGGAACAACCTTAGCTGGTAAATACTGACAGCATCCCTGTGTGGAGGTTTTGGCTCAGGTCTCTGCTAACTGGGGGAAATGACCATGTGGTGCAGTGGCTCAGCAGCACGTCCTTTCCCAGGCTTTTTGTCTCAGCTGGTAGGTGACTATTCTTAGGCGTTTGCACATTGAAGAGCACTGGGGTGAGAGGAGGTTGACCAAAGGGTTTACCTGCTTTTGAAGCACAAGTAATAGTTAACAGGAGTCACTAACAATGAAAATTAACTGAGCATCAATGAATCAGTGCGAAAGTCCAACTCGTCTTCAGAAACAGTGCGTCAAACACAGACAAAACTGAGATGTCCACTGCCACCTATAACTTCATTAAACCAGTGAGGTTTTCCACTGAATGTGCTTGGCAAACACACCACAAACCTGTACTGAGTTCTCTGCTGCTTTCAAAAAGTGGCACCTCTTGGGACCTGGAATCTGCTGACACAGATGTTATAAAAGACTTTTTGTAGGATTGATGGCAAATAAAATATTCTGCTGCTTATTGCAAGGCTTTTGACGGCATAATTATGGGTATCCTTGCTCCAGGCTTCCTGACTGATTCCCACCTAGCAGACAGCCTCGCAGATTTTATGCATTCAACAAATGCATTGGCACTCTCCCCCATATTTCAGCATAAATGCAGG
Organism: Phaethon aethereus; assembly: GCF_964289735.1. Taxonomy (NCBI): domain Eukaryota; kingdom Metazoa; phylum Chordata; class Aves; order Phaethontiformes; family Phaethontidae; genus Phaethon; species Phaethon aethereus. The sequence continues at coordinate 53,832,398 of NC_138575.1, read as the reverse complement.
AATGGAACAGGCATCAGGTGACTGTCTATTTTGAATCTGATGTACAGCTTTTGACATTCCTGTCTTTTCTGTGTTGTTACAGAAAGTTTCGCTCTTGCCTCTCAGCCTTCTGAAACCAAAATAAAAGGCTGTATCACAAACATCAGAAAGAAAAGATAAGAATCATGGCTGAACCAGGGTGCTGTATGTATACATTAGTGTGAACAGTTCAACATTATGTTTTTATTAAAGATAGCTTAAAATGGAGTGGAGAGAAACTAGAAAACTAGAACCTCCTCTTCACAAGTGTTGAGCACCTGAAACTTCCATTGTCTTCCTAAAGGCCTCCATTTCTTTTAGGCTCAGGGTGCTCTGGGAACAAAAAGCACTTAAGAGAAACATGCTGCTTTTTAAGTAGCAGTGGCCAATGGCAGACAATAACAACTGGAGGAAGGAGAAGGAGCGCTTTTCTGTAAAAAGACAAGAGCACCTCTGAAAAAAACAGGACAACCTGTTTTTCTGTGCTTATTTTAGCAGAATGCTCTAAAGCAGGCCTATTAAAAATCTCCACTAAATCTTATGTCCATGGAGGAGTGATACCATTTATGATCATGAACATCATCTTTAGCTTTGACTTGAAGCACACTAAGATACTTTTGCCTTATCCTTTGTAACCTTAATTGTTGCAGTAAAGTATTCTTAGCCTCCTTATGTGGTACTATGCCACAAGTCAGCTTTCTACTTCTTTCTCTTATCACATCTTCAGCTTTTCTTTATCTTTCTATAGCTATTGCGTCTCAATACCACTCTCATTTGTTGTAACCTCTGGCATAGCTTTCAAAAATCCCTCTCTTTTCAAAATAAGTTTTAGCCTTGTCTAATCATCACTTCCCACAGGTTCATTTTGGAGCAACACATTTCAGTGTTAACGTGCAAAATGCAGCGCTCAGCTTCCTGTTACACTTGTGCAACCTGTTGAGATCCAAGGAGGTTGTACACATGTAACAAAGGCACGTTCAGCTCATTGTGTTGGCAGTCACAAACCCCTCCTTGCTAGTTCTCTGAAGTGTGTATCCTCAGACATCTTTCTTACTCCCACATGCCATGGAGCCCCAGGGAGCGATCCTTTAGCGTGGGTGCTGCTTACAGTCAGCAGCTGAAAATGCAATAAAGAGTAGAGACTTTTCTTCTTCTGATTTGGTGGTGTCCCTCAGGGGTCCATAGTGGGACCAGTACTATTTAGTGTCTTCATCAATGACATAGACAGTGGGATCAAAAAAAAGTTACCCTCAGTAACTTTGCAGACAACACCAAGCTGAGTGGTGCAGTTGACACTTCTGAAGGACAGGATGCCATCCAGAGGGACCTGGACAAGTTCAAGAAGTGGGCCTGTGTGAACCTCATGAGGTTCAACAAGACCAAGTGCAGGGTCCTGCACCTGGGTCTGGGCAACTTCCAGTATCAGTACAGGCTGCGGGGGTGAAGGGATTGAGAGCAGCCCTGATGAGAAGGACTTGGGGGTACTGGTGGATGAAAAGATGGACGTGAGCCGGCAATGTGCACTCACAGCCCAGAAGGCCAACCATAGCCTGGGCTGCATCCAAAGCAGTGTGGTCAGCAGGTTGAGGGAGGTGATTCTGCCCCTCTACTCCCCTCTGGTGAGACCCCACCTGGAGTCCTGCGTCCACCTCTGGAGCCCTCAGCACAGGAAAGACATGGCCCTGTTGGAGCGGGTCCAGAGGAGGCCACAAAAATGATCAGAGGGATGGAGCACCTCTCCTATGAGGACAGGCTGGAAGCCACCGAGGCGAAGGGCTCCGGAGCAAAGGATCGCACCGGGGGACCCTTCCTGAAGCGGCCAAACTGCGAAGGCGGCAGCACAGGGAGAGAGAGGGTGCCCCAGCTCCCCCCCCTCCATGCAGCAGCTCTGACTCAGCGCGGGCGGGGACAGAAGCGGCGGCAGCCAAAGCCCCTCGCCTACAAGAGCAGCCCCAGGGAGCGCGAGCGACCCGGAGCGCGGCAAACAGGGCGGGCAAACAGGACGTGGCGCGTCAGAACGATGTAGCGCATCAGTTGGCGCGTCAGTTGGCGTGGGCAGGGCGTGCAGGGAAGGTGTGCGGGCGGGATGCCGTTCCCTCCCCAACACTAGAGGTTCTCTGACAAGTGGCCATAGTCCTCCCAGAGGAGGTTCAGCCATGGTCGCCACTCGGCTGAAAACCAGGGCCAGAAAGACTGTGGCGACACAGACGGAGCTCCCGCTCAGGCACGCGGCTGTCCAAGTATCCGGCTGCAAAGAGTGCCTGAGCCTGTTGGTTGTTCCAGAGACCACCAGGGACACCCACCTGCGTGCGGTGCGACCAGGTGAGTGACCTGCTCAGCCTGGTGGCAGAGCTGAAGGAGGAAGTGGAGAGGCTGAAGAGCATTAGGGAGTGTGAAAGGGAGATAAATTGATGGAGCCACACCCTGCCAGCCCTGAAGCAGGGGCAGCTGGTGGAGGCTCCACAAGCAGCAGGGGGTCCCCTGTCCTCTTGCTGCTGGGCAGAAGAAGGGGATCTAAGAGATGAGGGGAAATGGAAGCAGGTCCCTGCTCAGAGAGGCCGACGAATCCCCTCCTGGCCTCCCTCACCATCCCAGCTGCCCTTACACAACAGGTATGGGGCTCTGGAACTTGAGGGACAGGAACATGAGGACCTTGACGAAGGTCTGTCCAAGGGGGTGCCTAGGGTGAGTCAGCCAGCCCCACGCATCAAGATGTCCTCTGTTAAGAAAAAAAGGAGGGTGATTGTTGTAGGCGACTCCCTTCTGAGGGGTACAGAGGGCCCAATATGTCGACCAGACCCAACTCACAGGGAAGTCTGCTGCCTCCCCGGGGCCTGGATGAGAGACATCACCAGGAAACTCCCTGGTCTGGTTCGGCCCACTGATTACTACCCGCTGTTGGTCATGCAGGTTGGCAACGATGAGGTTGCACTAAGAAGCCCAAAGGCAGTCAAAAAGGACTTGAGAGCACTGGGGCGACTGGTCAATGGAGCGGGAGCACAGGTAGTGTTTTCGTCAATCCCTTCAGTGATAGGGAAGAATGCTGAAAGGAACAGGAAAGCACATCTGATCAACACGTGGCTCAGGGGCTGGTGCCATTGTCAGAATTTTGGGTTTTTTGACCACGGGGCGGTGTACATGGCACCGGGCCTCCTCGCAGCAGATGGAGTGCAACTGACTCCAAGGGGCAAAAGGATTCTTGCTTATGAACTGGCAGGCCTCATCGAGAGGGCTTTAAACTAGATGTGAAGGGGGGATAAGGGGATAAAACCAGGCTCACTAGAGTTGAGCCTGGGGGTGGCATGCCGGAGTTGAAATCGATAGCCCAGCTCAGGTGCATCTACACCAATGCACACAGCATGGGCACCAAACAGGAGGAGCTGGAAGCCATTGTGCAGCGGGACAGCTATGACGTAGTTGCCATCGCAGAAACATGGTGGGATGCTTCTCATGACTGGAGTGCTGCAATGGATGGCTATGAGCTCTTCCGAAAGGATAGGCAAGGAAGGAGAGGTGGTGGGGTGTCTCTGTATGTTAGGGAGTGTTTTGATTGCATAGAAATCAATGATTGTGAAGACCAAGTCGAGTGCTTATGGGTAAGGATGAGGGGGAAGGCCAATGAGGTAGATATCTTGCTGGGAGTCTGTTACAGACCACCCAACCAGGACGAAGAGACAGATGAGACATTCTATAAGCAACTGACAGAAGTCTCGCATTCGCTGGCCCTTGTTCTTGTGGGGGACTTCAACCTACCGGACATCTGCCGGAAGTATAACACAGCAGAAAGGAAACAATCTGGGAGGTTCCTGGAGTGCGTGGAGGATAACTTCCTGACACAGCTGGTGAGTGAGCCCACCAGGGGAGGTGCCTTGCTGGACCTGCTGTTTACAGAGACGGACTGGTGGGAGATGTGGTGGTCGGAGGCTGTCTTGGGCTTAGCGACCACGACATGATAGAATTCTCAGTTGTGAGGGAAGTAAGGAGAGGGGTCAGCAAAACTGCTATCATGGACTTCCAGAGGGCAAACTTTGGCCTGTTCAGGTCACTGGTTGAGAGAGTCCCTTGGGAGACAGTCCTGAAGGACAAAGGGGTCCAGGAAGGCTGGACAGTCTTCAAGAAGGAAATCTTAAAGGCGCAGGAGCAGACGGTCCCCATGTGCCGTAAGAAGAGCTGGTGGGGAAGGCGACCGGCCTGTCTGAACAGGGAGATTTTGCTGGGACTCAGGGAAAAGAGGAGAGTTTATCACCTCTGGAAGAAGGGGCAGGCAACTCACGAAGAGTACAAGGATCTCGTTAGGTCAAGCAGGGGCAAAATTAGAAAGGCAAAAGCCTAGCTAGAGCTCAGTCTGGCCACAGTCGTAAAGGATAAAAAAAAATGCTTCTACAAATATATTAACAACAAAAAAAGAGGCAAGGAGAATCTCCATCCCCTACTGGATATGGCGGGGAACATTGTCTCCAAGGTCGAGGACAAGGTTGAGGTACTTAATGCCTTCTTTGCCTCAGTCTTTAATAGCCAGTCCAGGTATCCACAGGGTATTCAGCCCCCTGAACTAGAAGATGGGGATGGAGAGCACAATAACCCGCCCATAATCCAGGAGGAAGCAGTTAAGGACATGTTAAACCACCTGGACACCCACAAGTCTATGGGGCTTGATGGGATCCACCCGAGAGTACTGAGAGAGCTGGCCGAGGAGCTTGCCAAGCCACTCTCCATCATTTATCAGCAGTCCTGGTTAACAGGGGAGGTGCCGGATGACTGGAGGCTTGCCAATGTGACGCCCATCTACAAGAAAGGCCAGAAGAAGGATCCTGGGAACTACAGGCCTGTAAGCCTGACCTCCGTAGCAGGGAAGATCATGGAGCGGTTCGTCTTGAGAGTGCTCACAGGCCATGTGATCACCAAGGGATCAGGCCCAGCCAGCATGGGTTCATGAAAAGCAGGTCCTGCTTGACCAACCTGATTTCTTTCTATGACCAGGTGACCCGCCTAGTGGATGAGGGAAAGGCTGTGGATGTTGTCTACCTGGACCTTAGTAAAGCCTTTGACAGAGTCTCCCACAGCATTCTCCTGGAGAAACTGGCGGCTTGTGGCTTGGACAGGTATACTCTTTGCTGGGTGAGGAAATGGCTGGATGTCCGAGCCCAGAGAGTTGTGGTGAATGACGTTAAATCCGGCTGGCGGCCGGTCCCAAGCGGTGTTCCCCAGGGCTTGGTTCTGGGGCCGGTCTTATTCAATATCTTTATTGATGATCTGGATGAGGGGATTGAGTGCTCCCTCAGTAAGTTTGCAGATGACACCAAGCTGGGTGGGAGTGTTGATCTGCTGGAGGGTAGGAGGGCTCTGCAGAGGGATCTGGACAGGCTGGATCGATGGGCAGAGGTCAACTGTATGAGGTTTAATAAGGCCAAGTGCCGGGTCCTGCAGTTCGGCCACAACAACCCCATGCAACGCTGCAGGCTTGGGGAGGAGTGGCTGGAGAACTCCCCAGCGGAAAAGGACCTGGGGGTGCTGGTTGACAGCCAGCTGAACATGAGCCAGCAGTGTGCCCAGGTGGCCAAGAAGGCCAACAGTGTCCTGGCCTGTATCAGAAATAGTGTGGCCAGCAGGAGTAGGGAAGTGATTTTGCCCCTGTACTTGGCACTGGTGAAGCTGTACCTTGAATCCTGTATTCAGTTTTGGGCCCCTCACTACAAGAAGGATGCTGAGATGCTGGAGTGTGTCCAGAGAAGGGCAACGAAGTTGGTGAGGGGTCTGGAGAACAAGTCTTAAGAGGAGCGACTGAGGGAACTGGGGTTGTTCAGTCTGGAGAAAAGGAGGCTGAGGGGAGACCTTGTCGCTCTCTACAACTACCTAAGAGGGGGTTGTGGCGACGAGGGTGTTGGTCTCTTCTCCCAAGTAACCAGCGATAGGACGAGAAGACATGGCCTCAAGTTACACCAGGGGAGGTTTAGATTGGATATTATGAAAAATTTCTTCACCGAGAGGGTGGTCAAACATTGGAACAGGCTGCCCAGGTGGTGGAGTCGCCATCTCTGGAAGTGTTCAAAAAATGTGTGGATGTGGTGCTTCAGGACATGGTTTAGGGGTCACAATGGCGCTGGATTAATGATTGAACTTGATGATCTTGAAGGTCCTTTCCAACCTTAGTGATTCTGTGATTCTGTGATTCTGTGATTTGGGGTTGTTCAGCCTGGAGAAGAGAAGGCTCCAGGGAGACCTTATTGCAGCCTCCCAGTACTTGAAGGGGACTTATAAGGAAGATGGGGACAGACTTTTTAGCAGGGCCTGTAGCAATTGGACAAGGGGTAATGGTTTTAAACTAAGAGAGGGTAGATTCAGACTAGATCTAAGGAAGAAATTTTTCCCAGTGAGGATGGTGAAACACTGGCCCAGGTTGCCCAGAGAGGTGGTAGATGCCCCATCCCTGGAAAGATTAAAGGTGAAGGTTGGATGGGGCGCTGAGCGACCTGATCTAGTTGAAGATGTCCCTGCTCATTGCAGGGGGGATTTGTCTAGGTGGACTTAAGAGATCCCTTCGAACCCAAACTATTCTATGATTCTATGATTCTGTGATCTTGTCCCTAATACAACTCATACCTCTGCATTTGTGGTTACTTTCTTCTGGGTAATGTAAAAACCTGATAACTGAGTCTGTAGTCCTGAGACCTTCTAGCAGAAGGTTTCAAAAATAGTGCTGCCATTCCAATGTTACTTTTAATGTAATTGGCATATAAAAGACAAATTTTGCACCCTAAGCCTGCAGAGAGCAGGGCTAGATCCCATTAAATCACACCAAAATTTTTAATATTATTGTAAAGGGAGTGGAAAAATCCAACTTAATTTTGGCCTTTCAGAAGCCAATGGAAAGCTGAAGAACTGCCTGAATATGTGGCCTGGAGGTGACAAGTAACATGTAATTCCAGTTTCCAGTTTATTTCTTTCCACTGTGCTGTGTGGTAGTTGGTAATGTAGCTGACAACTCTCTTCCCATAAAGAACATAATTTAGGAGAGGTGCTGTCTAAGCGTGGTTCAGAAAGCCCTGGAGGAGGGCTTTACCCCATGCTATTCCACCTGTGTTCGTGCAAACAAGGGCAGTAACAATCCCTCACCTTCATCACAAGAAAACATCAATCCATGAGGATGAAAAGGGATGAACTATTATTTGAGATTTCTTCTGTTTTCCTTCATCTTCCACATTCTAATTTTTCGTCAGCATCCTAATTGTTAGAAAAGCTTTCTGTTTCATAAAGAAGGGAAATACACAGGTACAGTAGGAGGATATTTAAGAGAATTAAAGTGTTCCACCTGGTATAGTGCTACTGTAATTTTAATTTCCTATTCAGGACTTGGGCATAACAGTTCAGAGCTCTCAATACTCAGGACTGACACCTGCCTAATCGTAGTCATCCCAGTGCATTGCACTCCCTGTGAGACCTCTGCTTTCCCAGGAGCATGTTCCTGACTCTGAAAGATCCAAAATGAAATGCACATTTCTGCGTTTTAAAAAACACTGCAATACCCTCATGGAATTAACATTGCCGTGGAATAAGTAAAAGGTGGGGTGAAAGGATAATATCTTCGCTCCAAGGCTCTAAGATTTCTTTCAAGAGATGCAGTACGTCGAACACTTCATCCTATGTAAACATGTTAGGCTGAGGAGCACAACTGAGCATTGACTAAGGAACATGCTGGACTTTGTACAGTGAATGAAGGAAAGACCAAAAGAGCTGAATAAAAGTTAGTCACAGAGGAATAAGGTGCTTTACCAGGCTGTAGTTGCCACCAGTATGGCACTGAGTGGTAGTCCAGTAGGTAGAGTAAGCGATAGCAATTTTGCCAGCTATCACTGCCTGGTATAATGCAATGAGGAATGACCACAAACTATTATCTGAAAAGTGATACTGCTTCTTAAGACCAGCAGTGCATGTTTTTTCAGGGCATCAAAGCACATTTATACAGCAGGGCTACAATGCAACATGTGGGAAGAAGTGCCACCATAGGGGTTATCAGAAGCAGGCTCCCTCACAGAGGCAGTACCCAGGTGCTGCCGTGAGAAAACCCAAAACTAGTTACGTCATTTTCTCCATGGGAGTCCTAAGCCTTGAAAGACTCCACTGCACAGGACCTCTGATGTGATGTCCCAGTGCTGCTGGCTGCCACACCCAGCAAGTGTTTGCCACAGACGGGGGAGTCTTTTGGGTGGGGAGTGAGAATTAAAAGGCAAAAAAAAATCTGCGTGTGCAGCCTGCCAGAAACATTGGCACTTCTCAAAACAGATGAGACAAGGAGGCAGCAGGGAAAAAAAGTGTAAATGTAGTTCATTTTGGAGGGACGCGGCAATGGCCAGAACACAGTGGCTAGCCCTGAACTCTTTCTTCAAAAGCAGAAAGACATGCTGAAGAGCAAAATCAAAAATGTTCAATCCCGTTAAGTGAGCTCACAGTAGGAGTAATTTTTAAAATGAAAAGCATGCCTACTGTTCAGAGATACAAGAAGGAGAATGGCAGGGGAACCTACAAAAGAAGAGAGGTGATGAAGAGAGACAGCAGGAAATCAAACTCCACTCAGAACAGCAACCCGCAAAGTTCCAGTGCAGTCCAGCCTGCAAAATAACAAATAAACTCTCCCTGAGATGAATAAATCACTAAATGCACTGGTAGAAAAGAATTAATTGTACCTACAGGTAACTCATGGCCCTTTTAAATGATAACAGTTAGAAGTCTGGATGTGAATACAACCCTCCTTTTCTTTCTTTTATTCACATTATACATGCTTTTGTAATAACAACATATGGAATAAGGAGTTTGGCAACTCAGAAAAATCATTACATTTCAAACCACCTATATCACCAATAAAGTCTTTTCATTTTCTTCTGAGATATTAATCCTTCACTGGAGTGGGTATCAATAACTGTAAATCAGATATCCTCACATTACATTTATACTTGGGTATAGTAAGTGAAGCCAGAAACCGATGTAATCTCTACCTTAATCAGAAGACAGCTGCTTAAGAAAATATTCCTGATTTTTCAGTGTTCTCACTGCCCACTTGCATTACTCACGTCTAAAAATTGCTCCATTGTTTTAGCATGGAGTATGGGCTTTCTGAGAAGGAATCTTGCAATGAGTTGACTATATTTTACCTTTGAAATATCTGTGACATTCATGTTAGGAATATAAAGAATTGTTTCAGGCAGATAATCAGATTTATTTTAGATTTTCTTTTCAACTTTATTGGCTTCACCAAGTTCAGAGGTAGCTACTGTACCCTTTTTCAAAGTTTGAAATGGTCTAAATTCATTAGAGATAGGAACTTTGACTGGTCAGGCATGGTACATGGCCGTAAGGACTCAATTAGGAATTTAAAGCCACTGCTTAAAACAAGAAAGATGCGTTGATTTCATTAGTATTGCCAGGCAGGTCATTGAAAAGTTCTCCACAGGAAGAACTCATTTAGGTAATAAATCCTCACTGGTGTTTACAAGGTAAGCTTTAATTCCTGTCTGAAAGAAAAAGGAAGGATTTCCTCTTTTCCAATAATGAAGGCAGCTTTAGGATAAAACGCAAACATATTTGGATTATGGAGTGGTCATCAGTTTCATCGGGAAACTTTGGGCAAACCTACCTAGGCAGTAATTTTCGGTAAGTACAGCACAGCCATGTCACTTCTGCTTCAAGTGCTAGACATTTCAGTACTGGAGAGAACATCAGGATTGCAAGGCAGGTATGTGCTTGCTACAGGTATTTGTGAATTATTCCTGACCAAAAGGCTTGGCTTGATTCAATAGTAGAAAACTGCATTTAACTTACTGCCTCCAGTGAACTTATGCAAATTGCTTAGCAATCCTAAATCACTAAAATGTTCAAAATAATTACTTTGAATTTTTATTTTGGGCCATTTTCATTAATACCATTTAATTTACAGCCAGTTAGAGAGTTCTGGCAAGGAAAAAAATGTGTTGGGATAGTATTTTCTCAGTTCCCACAGGTGTGGTACTTAGGTTGGTGTATATCTGTAGGTGTCCTCTTCTACAAATACACTGTGGGCAGCAGACCAAGGATGTCCCCATAGTGTTTAGGTGGTCATGAGACCACTCTAATGAGATACTTAGCAGCATGTTAACCAGGGTTCTGCAGAGTTGACAGAAGCGGGGTCAAGTCAAGAATAAATCCCTCCTCTGCAACTTGTGAAACCCAGCAAAGCGGCTGTGGCAGGGACTGTGAGTAGCAAATGCTTTACTGATTTTTAGTCAGTGGAGCTCCCTATTTCAGGACCCCTGCAGGCACACTTGGACTCTTCCTTCAAACTGTCCCCCTTCATGTTACTGCTGCCTTAGCTACAATAGCTGGCAATTTTCTGATGCAGATGGCTAATCTGCCACTACTGCCCTTCAGCAAAACCCAGAGAAGAACTGAATTTCTCCCAAGACTGATTTTCCAATAGCTAAAATAAGCACCCTAATTTGGGGAATTTTGAGGAGGGTTGCAAACACAATCTACTGAGATGGTTTCAATTCCACAGGTGAACTGTCTCTACAGCCGAAAGTGATTGTCCCGGTGGTCTTCAGTGTACAGAAATTAAAGATATGCTGAACTTTGAAATTACTAGCATAAGCAACAGTGCACCCAAGGATATTCATTATGGTTGGACCAATTTAATGTGTGATCAAGATTTGGAGATTGCTATGATAATCAGGTTGGTAAGTATATGCCCAGGCACGTAATATGTCTGGCTTTGGAATTAGGCTGAACATGCAAATAAGCACTCCTGCTAATCCCTTACTTTGTTTAAAGCACTGGAGATCACTAGCTGTACTGTTCACTTTAATAGGTCGAGTAGTGCCCTCTACTCCTTCCTTCCTTCCTGCCTGCCTGCCTGCCTGCCTTCCTGTCTTCCTTCCTGCCTCCCTCCCTCCCCTTCTTTCTCTTTCTTTCCTTCCTTCTTTCCTGATAGGACTAAGTTGCAGGCAATATTTTTTTTCCAGAATGAGGTGAAAGCCAAATCAGGGAAGTAAGTGTGCGTACATATCTGTATTTGTACACACCACAATATATATATATATCTCTCATGTTCAAAAACACACATTGAAAGGATATTATTGTTTACACAGTCATGCTCTTAAAATTTTGGAAACGACAGATTCAGTTTGCGTGTTCTGTTTTTACATTTTGATGAGTGCTTGATCATACGGCTACATGTTTTTTACCCACAGGTGCCTACAATGGATTAGGATCACTTGCTGGGCAGCTTTTCAATATTCTGTTTTATCTTCATAGTTCAGCACATGGCCCCATGTCTCAGGTATTGCACTCTATTCAAGCTGTGTGCTGGATACATAATTATTAATTTCATCAGCAGCTTTTTGGTGGCAGTCACTGCTATTGTTTTCAAGTGGCTTGTGAATAGCGGTGAATTCTGTTTTCCCTCTCTGAGATGAGGGGGCATTGTTATCTCCATTTTTCAGGTGGAACGAAAAGACGCAGGAAGATTAAAGTCCAGAGGTTCCCCTAATTTCAGCCACCAAAGATCTCTGCTAATTACCCTTGTGGAAAGCTGATAGCGTTAGCAATAGCCTTTATGTGGCCCAGCGCTACCAAAGCAGCAGCCAGGCTGCCGTCACAGCTCTTTGCTGACGGGGGAGCCGCTGGAGCCCCGAGTGCCCCCCAGACTCTTTGAGGCAAATGTGCCATAGACAGACACACACATCTGCCCATCCCCTCCACAGCAAATGATCCGTGGGCAGCCAGCTCTCCCACTCCCCATCCTTGCCTCCGGCTGAAGAGGGCAGTTTCGTCCCCGTGCCACTGCGAGCGAGCCAAGCGGCTGCTTGGCTGCCAGCCCTGGTGACGGGGCAGCGGCTGCTGGGCGATGCCGAGGCACCCCGGCAGGGACCATGCCCAGAAAGCACAGACTCTTTGAGGAATTTAACTGCTTTCCTGTGCTAAGCCTGCTCGGACTGTGATCTTAGGAAGGCGTGTAACATGGCAAATTTGGGTTGATTTGCACAGATATAGCAAATGACCTGGTAACCTTTCAAGAAGACGAGGCCAGGGTACATATTTTTCCTTAAACTTGTTCTTAGAAAATAAAAAAGAACAGTCTGGACTTGGATATTTCCCTAAGTCTCTTACCTGCAGGAAAATCTGCCTAGAATACTTCAGCCTGACAGGTTAAAGTCTAGCAAAATTGCTAGCAGATGAAGCAGGGAAATCCTGAATGACTTTACTATTGAGTAGTTCTTGTAGTGGCCTTGCTGCTAATAAGAAGGCATAAACATGCACGTATGCACCCACACACAGACTACATGAGCATATACAAGTACAATAATTAGCAGGACGCTGGATGCCCTCTCATTTATTTCGCTTGTTCTTTTCTGTAGAGCTTAATCTTGCAGTCAGTCTGCTTTAATCCTGAGCGGATGGAAACGGCAGGAGTTTGTATAAAATTGGTGTAAGTTTTCAGCCATTGAGCGCAGAACCCATCAGAAGGCAATGCCGAATAAATCCAGAGGAATACTATGGCATTAATTGTGCACCGTGCTGAGCATACCTACTGCGGCAGAAGGTGACTCCCACCCCAGTGATGGATGGGATCCTGAACGAACTAGGACCTCCTCATATTTCACCAATGCAGAATTGCTTAAAGCTTCATGCCGTGGCCTAATTCAAATTAATTGAATTTAAATGGTAAACACAGAATCATGCAAACAACTGAAGTACAAAGTGAAGGAACCCACTGCAGTAATTCCTCTTTTGGAAATGTGGTGACACCTTCGGAAGAAAAATCACAAGACATGGAGGATTTAAAAAAATCATTTGCCTGTGGAAAAAAAAGGCATTAGGCCTTTCAAAAAAGTGACCTTCCAGATGTTTTGTATATTGATTGTATCTTTATACATGATCTAAGTGGGGGTAATGCATGTATCGGTAAGGGCTCAAAGTTACAAGGGGTGTGAAACAATAATTTAATCCTGAGATATGTTGTCAATGTCAGTCCCATGCTTTTTATACACGTGTAAAATTCAGTGGAAACCATCTTAACTGTTTTCCTTCTTATTAAGCAGTCTTCCAAAATCTATAATTCAGTTAGACATTAAGCAGTTGGCATTTGTTGCTATACAATCCCGTTCCACAAGCCCCACTGTGAATTCAGCGGGGCATTCAGCACTAGCCAGCTTTTGTTATCAGTAACTCTACATGAAAGAACTTGCATTTTCCTCCTAATGAAACAAGCCGAAGAATAATAAAGTTGTTCAGGATTTTAAAACCTTAGTTTGGATTGCAGCTCTGAGATTTCAATGCAGAGAACTGTTGAAACGCTTGCAAATCCAAGTGCCTCTCACCGCTAAGTGCCTGTATGCTTTTATCTCCTGCAGATGAACATACACAAGTTATAGCAACGTTTAGACATAGTAGGATAACATCACTAAATTCTGATAGGGAATCTCAAATATTCAATGAGCTGTATGTTTATTAGGGAATTACAAGTTGAAAAGGCAGACTAAACCCTTGGTTCTGAAGACAGTGGGCAATACAGGCTGCAAACACAAGGTTGAAAGCTCAGATCCTGACACAACACCTCCTCTTATCTTCCTATCATGATCATTACTTTCTAGGAGCCTTATTTTTGCAGAATGGTAACAGTTTCTGCCCCTTACACAGTTCATTGACTGATAAGCCTGTCGGCAGCACTCCGGTCACAGGCGTTGACCTCAGAAGCCTCTTTGGACTTAGAGTACAACTAAGGTCCTCACAGGTCCTTTACGGCCACCCATGAGTTTGCGCGGTACCTGCCACCACCTCCCCTGCGCGAGCCCAGCTGGGCTCCAGGAGCCAGATTTTGTTGAGCAAAGCAGCTGGTGTTGCTCCTGAGATGAGCCAAGTGTGATGGATGCAAGGGGTGAAGTGTCCTGGGCTGGAGACGGTGGTGTGGGGCCGCAGTGCTTCAGAGCTGCCGGTGTGGCGGGGATCATGCTGGGGTGTCACCAGAGCATCCTGGGCAAGTGCCTCTGACTTCTGGAAAGCTCAAAATGGGGATGATGAGAAGATGAGTCAAAGCTATTTTAAACTATATCCTCTGTCCTGTGCTTAACTCTGTCCTGTGCTTCTCAGGCCACCCTTGTACTCTCACTGTGCCCAAGGGGGATCTCTTCATCCCCTTTTTTCTTCTGGTTACTTGCCTGAAGAACAGGGTATTTACCCTCTGCTATGACGTGTAACACCCAGCTCATTTCTCGGATTATCATTAAGCAAATGGGTACAACATAGTATTTGGAAAACCACAGCCCTACCCCCCTTCCTTGAATTTCATTGTCCAGCTGCCTCCATCCTGCTCCACAGAAGAAGGGAATTAACTGGATTTATCAGCATCGTGGGAGTGACACACAATGTCATATTAAGCTGGAGAAATTCTTTCAAATGGGAGGAATTTCAATTTAGCACATAAAATACCATTTTGGGGAAGCAAGTGCTCTGGCCGTGGACTCTGACAGTGGAGGAGAGCCTGTATTCAGCAATCAGTAGTATCAGGGTGACTTTGCACTGCTGAAACCAGGACGAGTTTTGCTGCTTATCTACAGATGGGCAGGCCAGAAACTTTTGCTTTTCTGCGCTTGTATTTTTCAGCTTTTTTTGACTAGACGAATTATTGCCAGAAAAATATTGCTGAAATCATTGTCAAGAACGAACTGCAAATATCTGTCTTTTACAGGAAAATGCTCCATATCCCTCCCTTCTGCACCCACAAATATGAGATATCTCATTTGGTCTTCTTGTTGAGGGACATCACATCAGAGCTAGGAGTGCAGATTTGCAGGGGGAGGGAAGGGCCAGCCAGCAAAGTTACAGAAGCTGTTGCATGGGGTTTGTTTTGCCCAACTCAACATTGTGCCAGCAGAAGATTTCCAGGCTGTGCAAAAATATGCAACACATTAATGATCCTAATTTTTAATGAATTTTAAAATGAATTTGTGATGATGCAATCATTTTTGTTAACTGCTGAGCAACAGTATTTGTGTTCACAATTAGTTGTGGAAGTACAATGGCAGGCATGCAGATAGAAGCTGGATTTAAACCAGCACATTCCAATTAAATACCTGGCTGTTAGCTACTCACCTAGAGACTTGTAACAACAGTATTGTCAGGAAGGATCAGACAGGTGTTTGAAGACGCGGTGTGAAGGCAGCTTGAGGGTTGAAATTCTTCACTCTGTGATGTCTGTGAGGAAAGCTGGATCTTTTCACTGCAAAAGCCTGGACACTGAGGGTGAATGGTAAGCAGTGAAAAAGGCCATGGACTTCTGACAGTGGAGGGTTGCAAGGACTCCAAGTATGCTAGAAGAGCAAGGTCTCAGGGCCTCGGTTTCGTCCCTACGTCTAGAAAAAGAGGGTTTGTTCCCATTATGGAATACTGTGGAGACAGAGTGTCAGCCCCTGTATGCAATAATTGCAACTTTAAACTATCCTGTTTGGATAAGATTTCTTAGGAAGCAAGTTGTTAAGCTGGATTGCTCCAGCTGAGGGCAAAGAGCACTGTATTTTAGGAGATGTTGCTAAATGTTAGGGCATAGGAAAGCTGCATCCATTGCCGCAGAAAAGAACTCAGGATCACTGTGGCATTATTTGAATTGCCACCTTTTTTTTTTCTCCGCCTTTTTTTTTTTCTTCTTTGGGACATGCAAGGACGAGGAGTAGTTGCTTATTTTTAGACTTCTTCAGGGAAGAAGACCAGATTCTTCTTACTCTTTGAAATTGTCCTGTTGTATGGCAATTTCTGAGATTAAAAACATGGAGTAGAATTGTTCTTTTGATGATCTCTTTTTGTAGACCATTTGGCAATGCATGGATAAGATGTATGCAGTACATTCCATCAGTCTGCCTGCCATGGTGTAAGCTAATGTGCAATTGTCCATCATGAGCCCCATCTCTGTGGTATCCTTCAGGACTTTCAATAACCTCCAGCCGTGCTGTTGTTGGTGGTGTGTGCTGGAGAAGAGTTCCTGAGCTTCCTGAATTTGTGGATATGTGGGACAAGTGAAGTGTCTTTGTGAACTGTAGGCACCTCACAGAGATTCTCCTTTCCTTCATGCTCTTGACCACCAGCAGCTGTGCAGGAAGATGGATGAGGAGCCCCAAGTCACTTCCCAAGTGAATTCCCAAGTGACTTCCCAAGTTTCTGCCATTGCAGAAGGGGACTCGGAAAACCATTTGTAAGTCCCTGTTATTGAAAGCCAGTCCCTGGGTCACTGAGTTTGAGGACCTTGTGGTAGGTCATTCCCATGAGAATGATCTTATTTCCTAGCCAGTGAGGTAGAAGGAGTTTTCTAAGTTTATTATAAATCTTGGAGAAAAAATTTGGAGAGAGCTGTAGAGATGGAGGGAGAGTGAAGAGTCCTTCTGCCTCTCTATCCAGCCACAGCCTCCATACATCCAGCATGAACGTTGCAGGACACTGGGAGATACCCAAGACAGAGAAAACACTGGCCAAATTGTTTCTTGTCTGTCTATGTTTTCACCTGCATGTAGCCAGCTGAAGACACAGAAAGCAGCTAGTTTATTATTTCCTCAAAGAATTGGCTGTTTCTTGGCAGAGAAAATGCAAGCTGAGACACAGTAAGACACACACCATACGTGCCAGGAGCAGCAAGGAGATGGGCTTGGAGCAACCTCCACATCCAGCAGTGAACATCTGTCCTAGCCACTGGTGCTGCAGGGACGGGAGGGTAAGTAAGTGAAGAGGCTGCCTGTAGGCTTGGCCCTGGGCAGGGCACCCGCTGCCTGTCCGTAGCCAATGCCCAAGGCAACCCAGTCCCACTGCAGGGGTGCACATAGCTCCCAGTGCCAGGATGAGAGACCGCGAAGGTGTCTTGTCCTCTATTGTCCTTTGAAACAGGGATTATCAGTGTTAAAGGTGCACAGCCATTCTTCTGGACACCTTCACTATTCCTGTTTTATTTCCTCCCTCTGGAGAAGGCTGCCCAGCCCTGACACAGTTACTGGACCAACTGCAGTTGTCTGACTTGCTAATTTTGCCAAGTGCTAAAGGGAGGTTGATCAGATGATACAGACTGGATGGCATGGAAATGGCATGGCGTGAAGAGAGCAGAACAGAGCAGAACTGAACAGAATAGAACAGAGTATATTTTTAAAGCTGATAGCTGCTTCACCATCCTATTCCCTGGCCTCTTGATCTTGAGGCCGACTCTTCTGCTGTGACAGAAAGAGCAAGAGAGGTTAACTGTGGAATTAACCACTCCTCATACAACCAGCAGAGTTTCGGCACCAGAGAGACATAAAGAGCAAAATGAGTGATTTTCAAGGAAAAGTGCTAGTGTGGATTCCTGGGAGGGTGGGGGAAATAATGGGATTCTAGTCCCCTTAGACTTTGGGCTACAGTTAAGTGGTTTTGGGGCACTTAGTCTGTGCAAAAAGAAAGACTTGACACACAGAGCGGCAGGTCAGGAAGTACTATTTAAATTTCAGGATTACATGACAACTAAACAGTTAATTTGTTATTTAAAAAACCCACTTTGATTTTAAGAGCATCCCCTGTCTCAGGTGGTTAGCCAAAGGGCCCTCTTCTTACGAAGCTTGTGAAAACATCGTGGAGAATTATTTGTCAAACAATCACGCAACCAACAGCGGTATCACAAGAGCCAGCCTTCTGCAGCACTTCCAGGTCCTCCCCAAGGAGCCTGCAGCTGGGCAGAGGCGAAGTGGTTCGGGGAAGTCACCCATTCTTGCAAAATTTTCTGTGGTTTAAAAATTTTGCTGCTGAAGAAAAATGGACCAAGACAGAACTAAATCTGTTCTATATGAGCTATAAAAATCATCTCTGTATTCGCTTTGCATTGCCTGTCCCCCCGTCCCCCCCGCCTTTGTCATTCAAAGTATGCTCACAGGAAACTTCAAGAGAAGCTGCCAACAACATTATCAACATCAAGAGAGACAGACACACCAGTGACACAAGATGTAAGCGAAAGGATACCACTGAGAAAAGCTACACAGATGGTTTTATAGATTAAAAAAACTAGCATTTCTAAAGCTCAGGATTGTTAAAAACAGAGACAGATAGAGGGGGGGAGAGAGGAGTAACTTTACTTATTCACTCCTTCTGGTTTGATATTTCTGTAGGCCCCATCTGTACTTTGCAAGAATGGGTTTGTGCTTTTTGGTTGCACTCCCAGCTTGTTCTTCTTGGTGTTTATAGACTATCCCAGATGTCAAGTTTTTCTTTGCAAAGCAAGTTGATAGCTCCTCGCAGCAAGAATTGTTCTGTTCTGGGACTGTGCTGAGGCATTTTGCATTTATAAAGTGATTTACAGTCCAGAGAGGTCCGGCAAGGAATGTTCCTAGGGCAGAGGAGCACTCTCTCTCAGCCTGCCTTCCTTTTAACTAGAACAAGAAGTTCTTAGTTATAGCCATTGTTCATTCACTCCCTCTTTGCCTAAAATTAAATCACATATTCTATTACTTCCTAAACCACATTGTCTTGTACCACATCAAACAGTGCTTTCTAGGATGCTTTCCACTGAAGGTTTCAGGAAGGGAACGTGTTCCGAGAAGTTTTGGTAGTGCTATATTTGAACAAATTTTTTTTAAAACCAAACTGACTTTGTCTCTTCTGCAAGATTTCTGGTATTACCAGCAGTGAGATTTTGACAGGTGGACAAAAATGTTAAGAGGAACCTCACGAGCCTTGTAGAATATTTGCCCAAAATTGCAAGGTTTCAGGAATTCTGACTTCTGAACAAACTACCCCAAAAGAGCCATCTCCTTCCTGCTAAGTAATTTACGTTAAATGGGTGCTACTTCTGGATACCCAGTTCACACCTCCTGGCACCATCCCTGCCCCTGGCTCTCCTGCTGGGTGCTGCACCCAAGCATCCCCCAGATTTGCTGCACACACCTAGTGTCTTGTGTATGGTCCCAGCCAAAAAGAAGGCAATAAAAAGGTCCAGAAATATTTTTGTCTGTCCCAGTCCCCTGGCTAGCTTGGGTTGTGCTGAAGTTTCACTTTTCCTTCTATACAACATCCATGAAAGTAATAAAATTGCTGCTGACTCCGGAGGTCTCAGAGAGCCACTGCAGGCACAAACTGTCCTTGGGTCACCTGCAGCATCTTGCATGAAAGAAGGGCTATTCCAGGCAGCACTCCATTTCATAACCCAAGCCAAGGTAATCCTGCATCTCTGTCAGTCTCTCTGTTTAAATGTTTGCGATCATGGCAAGTGCTTGATGCAAAAAAATGAAGTGAACAAATGTTATTTTCTTTCTGAGGACTAGAATGAAATGAGCTTCTGAGAAGTAAACAGACAGTCAGAAATGTATAGACAGACAAATGGGCGGATGATAAAATTGGTCTTTTACTCTGATTTGTTTCCAACATATTTCAAAATAGCAGCTTTGGAAGATAGCAGTACCTTTTACAGTCCTTTTCAGAAATAATAAGTGTAGTTTGCTGGAATTCTGGTCTAACTATTTAATCACCGTATTACCTTTTAGCAAAGGTTTGCCTCCCATCATTAAGTAATTCACTCAAGGTAACAAGTGAGATAAAGCCTGAGCGATACAGTAGTCTCAGATGTAAGCCTTATTTTACAATAAAGAACAGTCTGGTTAGGCTTTCTCCAGAGGGTATTTTTTTGTGTTTTCTTGCTTTGTTACAGCTTGCAGAAAGCAGGGATTACAATATGTATCTGCTGATCAATATTAAACTAGTAGAGTAAAATGTCAAGGAGAAAAAAAATTGAAATCATACTACATTTCAACACCAACAGAGAAAATCCCAGCATTGTTAAATGGCAGCAATAAAACTAGCAATTGTTATTTAGTTTTAAGTAATGAACCAAATAAAAAATACAGAACTTGCTACATTGCCTCCCAAATGGAGCTTATTACACTGCTGCTTGAATGTTTGTACAATCTTTAATTTAAACATTTTCTCTTCAGGTCTTAATAATAGGCATGGGTAGTTGCAATTGACTCCCTCTTCAAAGGCAAAAAATGAAAGAGGAAAACAAAATGCTTTAACAACTCGCATGTGAACAGAAGTGGCTCATTCAGCCAGAGGAGGTTGGTAGGGCTGAAAGTCAGAGAATTTCACCCCACGATTTGTCTTTCAGGTAAGGGCAGGATTAGCATGTGGGCTCCCCAAAGCAGCTCCCCCAGTGAGAAGGAAGAGCCGTTCATCACTGTTTACTGGGCCTTTGTTCTGCTGCAAACCCTTGCAGAGAAGAAATATAAAGAGTAATTTGTGTTTCTCAAAAGGAGACCAACATGCAATCTCATAGATGCTTCAAGGATTTTTTTTATTATTATATTTTTAATATATAAGCAACTGAGGAAAGTGTTTAGAGGTGAATGTTAATATATTCCACTCCTTGTGGCCCACAGGATTCTCAATTCTCAGTTCAGTTTTTTCATTATGCATCTTTGTTTCTGGAATTACTGTGATAGTTTACCGTTTTGAAGGGTTTTAGAGTTGCAGTCATAAATAGGAGCAAATCTTAACCTTGAAACTTGAATGACAAAATAATCCTATTTGAAACAACTCCTGAGTGGCACATGGAGGAGAAAGAAAGAAATTAATTCCCTTTTTTCCTGTACATGACTACCTCGAGCTCAAGCTGCTGTTTAAAATTGATCATCTGATAAGATGCCGAATTTTAAAATGCCTGGCTCTGATTTTTTTATGAAGGAGCAGAGGTGGGCTGGGGTGTTTATTCCTGACCTTGGGACCTGTGGATGCATGATCCTCTGTTTCCTCCCCCGCTTTGGGGCACCGGTGCTTACAGCTCTACATGCAGGCAGAAATAATTTTGAAAAGCTTGGGTTCAAATGCTCACCTGCAAGCTAAAGAAGGAAATTTTCCTCTTGGGCCACATTTGATTCCTTTAAATATTTTTGTTCTTTGATTTCTGGTGTGCCTTCGCGGTGAAGCATGGCTCGTTGTTCACCCTGCCGTGCTGGAGGCAGGACCTGGATGGAGGGGCTGCTGCTTCGCAGGGGCGCGCAGCCTCGCCCCGGCCGCCCGCCTGCCCGCCTGGGTGGCTGCGACGGCTCGGTCAAGCCTGGGAAGGAGTTTTATGGGGAGGCTGGAGGAGCAGGGGACCTCCCCTTTACAGCCTGGGACTTGGCTCAACCATGGCTACGAGGGCTTTTCTCTGAATCCATCCTTGCTCTTGTCAGTCCTGGGTGGCTGGGAGATCTCAGCCACTTCCCTCTGTGACCCACAGCGTGGCTTTCTGTGGGATATATAAAGCTGGAGCCTATGAGCTTTTTACAAACCACTGGAATGTACTGCATTTCATAGGCCATAACGTACAGAAGGGCAGTTAAGAGATCCTTGTGCAGCATTTGGTGTTAATTTTTATTGAACTTATAACCTTCATCCTACTGTATAGGAAAATCTCCCTGCAGATAGTCACATCGGTACTAAAAATAGAAAAAAATGAGAATGTCCCTAGCCCAGTAAAGTAAATCAGATGATAGTAAAACACGATGCCATGAAAGAAGATGTTCCAGATAACCAGGCCCTGACTGGCAGCACCTCAGCAGCGTGCAGAGAAGCCAAGACCTGGCTCGCCCTTCTGCGGGGCAGCTGAGGACGCCCTGCACAAACCCGATGCCACTTGGTCTGAGATCCTGGTACACCCTCCCGAGTATTTACATCTGTGTTAAGTGGTCCTCTGGAGCATACTGGAATAATCCCCGTGCTTCAGAATAGTCATATGTACCTTTATAAGCTCGGGGGCCTCTGATATCCTTTTCCAGGTGTGCAGAAACCTTCAAGAACGAGTTCCCCCTTATCTGTGACAGCTGATAGAAGAAACCAGGAGCATATGACAATGACATCTGGAAAATGCATGCTGAAATTACGTCCAGAAGAATTTGTATTTGGCTTGCTTTTGCAAGGAAATTGGTAGAGAATATATGTTTAGTAATGAGATATTATGGCAAGGATAGTATTAGAGGTTTAGAGCAGCTATATAGTACCTGAGGTAAGAGAATTTTGCTGAAATGTTATCAGTACTTGCAACTGCATCCTGCTTTTCTAGGATCTGTTTCAGATAGACTCATACAAGCACTGTAAAACATATTGACATTGCACTTTTTTCCCAGGTTAATCTAGGAAGCAGCTGGGAACACAGTACTCATTTCTGTCTTCCTTATTCATTGCATTGACAATTTTTAACACATTCAAACTATTGGTCAACCACTAATCTGTAAACCACAAGAGGCTGTCCCTAAGAAATTAGGACAGGAAATTATTTTCCAAATTATTCTACAGACTTTTTCCTCAATCAAAGTTAAGTTAAAGGAAAAAAAGCGATTAGAAAGATATTATTTAAGCCTGAGTGTATACAAGGCAAAAAGACAGTTCTTGCTGCCAGCAACAAGACTCTTGGGATCTATCAAATATCCAGTGTTGAAGATAGGCTCTTTAAAATTGAGGGCAAATTAAAAATCAAGACAGACTACAATTTAAAGAAAAACTAGAATTTTCAATTGTGTATAGAAGGTTACCTATAGTTAGGAGGATGTAATTCATTGCTACTTATGCTGAGGGATGGAAATGTTGAAGAAACAGTGCCAGGCCTGTATGGCAGACAGTGAAAATTTAGAATCCTAAATCTAACTGGTTACCTAATGAAGTTCAACGGTATTACGTTATTGTAGATAGTCAGAAGAGAGTGTTGTAATAAAACTAAACCTCAAGCACTTGCTGTTCTGACAGACAATCTAGCTTAGGGAAAAAACACACACACACGTATGTATACATATGTATACAAAACACAGGAGGCATTAATGTTCATCCATCATCAACATTAATGGGGAAGACTTGCAGTTACATCAAGTAACAAGGAAAGCATGGGACGTGGCTGGAAGTCCTTTTAATCAAGGAATATTGTGTATCTGTATAAACCTGGGCACCAGCATAGTGTTTTTCTGGTCACCCAGGCCAACACCAGTACATAAGCCGGGGAATTTCAGGCAGTACTTCCTACCTCTTTGGATCATAGAATCATAGAATCATGGGGTAGTTTGGGTTGGAAGGGACCTAGTCCAACCCCCCTGCAATGAGCAGGGACATCTTCAACTAGATCAGGTTGCTCAGAGCCCCATTCAACCTCACCTTGAATCTTTCCAGGGGTGGGACATCTACCATCTCTCTGGGCAACCTGGGCCAGTGTTTCAACACCCTCACTGGGAAAATCTTCTAATCTAAATCTACCTCTTTTAGTTTAAAAACATTACTCCTTGTCATATTGCAACAGTCCCTGCCAAAAACTCTGTCCCCCATCTCCCTTATAAGACCCCTTTAAGTACTGGGAGGCTGCAATAGGGTCTCCCCGGAGCCTTCTCTTCTCCAGGCTGAACAACCCCAACTCTCTCAGCCTGTCCTCACAGGAGAGGGCCTCCATCCCTCTGATCATTTTTGTGGCCCTCCTCTGGACCCGCTCCAACAGGTCCATGTCTTTCCTGTGCTGAGGGCTCCAGAGGTGGACACAGGACTCCAGGTGGGGTCTCACAAGAGCAGAGTAGAGGGTCAAAATCACCTGCCTCGACCTGCTGACCACGCTGCTTTGGATGCAGCCCAGGGTACAGTTGGCTTTTTGGGCTGTGAGTGCACATTGCTGGCTCACGTCCAGCTTTTCATCCACCAGTACCCCCAAGTCCTTCTTGGCAGGGCTGCTCTTAATCCGTTCATCCTTCCTTCATCCTTGCCTTAGAGCAGGGCATGTCCTTGAGACTGCCAGCAAACTAAGTTTGCACTCAGCTATGCAATGATTTCACAATGATTTCAGGAGATGTTAGCACCTTCCCCTAAAGGGAAACAAAGTTAATCTATCTTATTAGTAACTACATAAGCAAAAAAAAAAGTTAAAAGATTTTCATTATAGCTGATAAAATTGAAGAGTCTTCTATCTTTTGGGAAGTGTTTTTGAGTTTGGCTCAGATTAACAGTGATCAAAATACATTTTTATCCTCAGAAGGCAAGAGAATGCTTTTGTCTCAGGCCTTTGCTCGATGACGAAGGTGAGTTTTTTGCATCTACAGATCTGACCTGAGGCTGCAGAAGGGCTCAGACAGGAGAATGAGGAAAGCAAGGAGGAATTATGTGCAGCTAAAAGGCAAGCCTCTCAACACAGGTTAAAGCTTTTTTGCTTTCAGCTGCTGTCTCTCATCTCATGTTGTCTGATCTAGCATCTAGCTGACAGTCGGAGACACCCTGCAAAATGAGGCATAACAAAGCCACGAGACAGAGGGGAATCGCTTCCCTCTGCATCGGCGTCTTATGCTCAGTGCCAGGGAGGAGGGAAGGCATGGGCGTGCGGTCTGAAGGCTTCATCCCTTGCTCGGTGAACGAGGAAGAGCCTGAAGGTGGGAGCCTTGAGAAAAAGGGGCCACAGAATAGGAAGGGAAATTATATATCATGAAGGAAGGGCCTCCCTGTCTGAGCCAGGAGAAAGGCAGAAACATCATCTTGAACGAAGGATTTCCTTGGAAGGAAAAAGCAGAAGAGGGTGGTATCCCTGCCTAGGAGATAAGACCAAAAGGAAAGACGGACCAAGAAAGAGTTGCTCATTTAGGGAGGGAAAAATAATCATAGTGGGAGGAAGTATGTCGTTTGCACCATAAAAACAAGCACTGAATATAGGTGAGTGGGACTCGGTGCTTGTTACAGCTAATGCCGAGCAATATTAATTTTCACCACCAAGTATTAGTGACTATTAGCATTATGTTGTTAGCAAGCTTTCAGTACCACTGGCAGTATGTTATGCCTTTTCTGGGTTGAAATGAAAGAGCTCAGTTTCAGCCCTACTAATTTTATATCTTTTATGAGCAAGGCATTCACTTTTAACAATAAAATACAGCAGGTAAAAGTAGTAATTTACAGCTAAAGCAACTATTTCCCAGATTTCTCACTAAGCCCATTTTATGCACCTGTCTTTTATACACTCTTTAAATTGTAGATCACAAATAAGCGTGCTAGCTGTGAGTAATAAGCCGTAATTATTGTTTCTTTGTAGTATTTTGGGATGTTGAGAAGGTTTCTTATGTGAGGATGTCCTTTGTGAGGAGGGAAGTATTCATAGTGATGCTGAAGCTTATGACTTGAACCTGTACATCGACAGCAGCTTGCAGTGAGAGGAGCAAGAAAGAATTAAAGGGGGTTGCTTGTGACAGCAGCTTTCACCAAGGGCAAATCCCAATATGGTTTAATCACTGCTCGGTTTTAAATAATTCTCATGAAATATTTGCATTTTTATGTCTGCTAAAGGCTTCTATAGTTACAAGCTCTTTGATTTCCCAAATTTGCTATAATGGTGTGTATGTTTAAATACATCTGTATGTATAATGATCTTTAACATCGCTGATCCTCCGTGTAATGAATTACACTTTTCACTGTTGTAAATGGGACTGATGCAAGATTAATAAACCAAGCCAAAGAGTATTGATACATGGAATTGATGTAAAGCAGGTTAGAGGAGAAGCTAATTAACATGCTTGGGTGATTTACAGTTTAATCCTATACAAAACATTGAAAACCAAACTTGTGAGCACTGAAACAACGAATCCCAGCTGAAGTATTAAAAGCAATGTTTCAAATTTTGCCATGGTTTGTCCCCTCAACAGTCCTTAATATTACACTAGGTGTGATTTTGCAGGCTAAATATAAGCATCGGTATTTATTTTAAAATTGGATTTAATGCGAAATCTGTTGTTCACAAGGATTTTTTTAAGAAATGAGTGGATTTCTCCATCAATTTGCAAATCTAAACTATTCAATTCAAACGGTAACTGCGACAGTGTGAAAAGCTATTTACAGGTCTGCAGCCATCTCTGGTTTCATCAATTTGTTTTTCAGTCTTTGTTGTTATTTCTTGTTTCTTATGGATCTCCTGGGACAGCTTCTTGCTTGAGGAGAGAATGTCAATAGCTCATTCGTCCTCCAGGATGTTTCCTTGCAACAATGAGAATACTCCCCAAATTTAATCTAGTTCTTTTGCTCTTTTCTGTAAAATGAAGGGGAAAAAAAATTATTTCAAGAAACATGAACACCATCTGATTTAAGGCTGCTGTGTAATTTTACTTGGCTTGTATAAAGGGATATTAAAATAGATTATAACTTTCAAAAATCCATTAGTGAAATTTCAGACCAGTTTAGGCAGTAAGTTCAGAGTAGTATAGATGCTAGACAAAGCTAATCTGAGAAGGGATTTTTGCTTTGTTTTGTTATTTGATTCACCAACATAATCATCAAACTTGCAATTAAACCCTGCGTACCTGTAGGCTAGTCTGCTAGACTATTTATTTAAGAACTAGTTTCTATTTTCCTGTGGCCATAAGATATTTCTTAGCTCATGCAATATGAGGATGTGCTGTGATGCTTGTAGTATTGTTTTAAAAACAACAGTAATGAAATATGAGCATGAATGCAGACAAGTATTTGTATTCTAGATGGGTTCTAGAGAGAAATAAACTTGAATTAGGTGGAGGGCTTATGTTTTCTGAAATATAATATATGGAAAAAGCACCTGTTCTTTGCCTTCTTACCTGCAATTTGTAAGAAAAAAGTAATTTCCTTGTTTGGGGCATGTCTACCAGGGGCAATTAACTGCAATAGATATTCTGGATTAATTCTCCACACAGATGCTGTGTTAATATCAAACAGAAAAAGGGCGTTCTCATTCCAGAATTAGAGTGTATACATAAGGGAAATAGTCTTGCAAACTTGTTCCACATTCTGTTCATGCCTGAATTTAATCCAGATTAATTCCCTTACAAGCATCCTGGAGAAAAATACTCTTTTTGTTTTTAGGAAAAAAGCTTCATAGAAGTTCCTCTAAACCCAGGTCTGAACTGTGAGAAAAGGAGAATTACCTGTGTACTGATTTAAACTTGTTTCCTTGTATTTATTATTTCAGTTCCTATCGGGTTATTCTTCTGGAGTTATTGAGCATCAGGATGCTTGGAGCTGCATACTACAGACATAAGCTCTGAGCTGAACCCATCTGAGAAAAAAAAAAAGTAGTAAGTGAAAACAATAAAATTGTGTTCCCTGGAACAGATCTATAATAAAAAATAATATTAAAATGAAGTTTGGTGTGATAGTAATTCATAGCAGCTGAGACTGTGACTTCCCTGTCCACATCTGTACATATCTGTAAAATCTGTGGAATTGCTGAGCCTTTTATCTTCTGAGACTCTGACAGGTTCTTTCCCTCTTTGTTAACATAAATGACTACTTGGTAGAGGGACCAGATTCTCATATTAGTTACATGATTATTGTCTAGCATATTGTAGCTTAACCCAACTTTCCCTCCCCCTTTCCTCTCAAACAAAAAGCCTCTAAAAACCTATGGGAAATCAGGTGAGAAACTGTATTAGAGAAAATCAGTTCATATATATACAGACCAACAACCTTTTGACCTTTCTTGCCGGAATACACACG
Source organism: Phaethon aethereus (assembly GCF_964289735.1). Classification (NCBI taxonomy): domain Eukaryota; kingdom Metazoa; phylum Chordata; class Aves; order Phaethontiformes; family Phaethontidae; genus Phaethon; species Phaethon aethereus. Next base: position 53,804,915 of record NC_138575.1, on the reverse strand, counting down.
ATAAGGGTAATTGCCAGCACTGTTATTTGTTCTCATTTTATTAAGTCTGTTTTTACAATAGGTGTTAGAGATAAGTACTCTGATGGCTATTTCTCCAGATGTCTGGTTTAAATGTACCATAAAACACACTAGATGGTGTATCCATTAACACCATATAGTGACGAGAATAGCAGATTGACATTAAACACTGTGTTAAAGGGGAAAATGTTTCTAAATTGCGTTTCCTTGGGTTAGTCACAACAACAGGAAATAAAATGGAAACAATTTAAATATTTCCTTCTACATGCAGTTTACCTTCTTTTCTTTTCTTCCTTTCCTTTTCTTAGTTCCAGGATGCCTTTGGAGTCAGAATGGTGAGGTTTGGTGCTTCTGGTGTTATGCAACAGAGCGAATATGTTTGTGCTTCCAGAGCTGGGAAGGAATCACAGATATTCTGTCTCTATGCCCTGCCCGCTCCCTCATTGTGCAGAGACACTCGCTGCCCTTGCACATTGGGTTATTTTATACACAAGGTAGATGCACAATGCCACGATGGGTGCACACAGTTGTTAAAAAATCAAGAGTTTTTTTGTGTTTTCAGTATTGCTGCTCCAAATTTTCGCCTTTGAAAGTCTCTTATGGATCCCAAACCTAACTCTTGGACCTACACTGCAGAGAAACCACTCAGCCTTTTAGCGCCTGGAAAGAGTCAATAGTCTTTAATTCTAAGAACCCACGATGCTTTTTATGAAGAACACTTTTACATGTTCTTCCAAACATTACCTCTCCTCTTTTGCCTCCCCAGCTAAACACTGAACACCTTATAATTTCTGTGTGCATTGCTTTGTTGCCATCACTGCCATCCTGATTATGCTTTTCAGCGTTGGTGTTCTGTGCTGCCTTTTTCTATAACTCTTAAATAATAGTCTCCAGCTACTTATTCCTTTCCTTTTTTTCTTTTTATCTCTTTCTTGGATAATTTCTCCTTTCTATCTCTTCCATCAAATATTTTGCAACAACAACAGTACCTGATTAGTCCCTGTGATTTCCTTTCCTAGTAACTTGTATAGAGAAAACATACTTTAACAGATACTTCAGGCAGATAATGAGGGTTTTGGAGATGGGTGGTCATGTGGTGCTTGAAATCCCTGCTGTAATGAGTAACAGCCTTTCCCCAACTGGATGTGTTCCATTTCACTTTGTTGAAATGTCTGTCTCAGCTTTGCAGACTATAGAGTAGGATTGAGTTCCTCTGAAAGGTTTTCAATTAGCACCATGTTCCCAAAATATCAAAGCAAAAATGTATCAGAAGGTGGCGGGGAGGGGGGGGAAGCAAACATTTAACAATTTTATTTCAAAAGCCTTAAACCACTTTGGTTGCCTAGCATAGCAAGAAACATAATTTGAATGGAGCCTAATGAACTAATTTTGACAGTCTTGTGCTTGTCAAGTGGGGTTTTTTTTCCCTTTAAATCAATACAACACATTGCTTTTCTTTCTAAGCAGTGAGCAGAAATAAGTGAAACATTTTAATTGAAAACTGAGCTTGTATATTCAGCATAAGAAAAAAAAAAAAAGACAGGGAGGAGAAAATGTTTCCTTTACATCAGCAGATGATGAAAAGTTTTCTCCTCTTCTGTAGGACAATGACTTGATTTTTGTTCCTTGGTGTCAGTGTATTACATCCACTCACAATACTCCAAAAACTATTTTTTTTCTCAACTGTGGATGTTTACCTTCTTTTTAAACGTCAGAGCATGGGATGGTGGCACAACACCTGCCGTGCAGGAGGCTGGCCCCTGGATTTAAACTACTTGATGCAGTGGGAGCTCCTGGCACGAGAATGTTAATTATATTGATTGAAACACAGCCCTGTGAAACTGGATGACTGATGACTGCCCAGCTGCGGCTTTAGGAGATGGCCTTCTGCAGTGTCCCATCAGGTGGGAGCAGGAGCGGGTGTTGCTTTACTGAAAGGGCGGACTCCAAGATATTAATGTCCTGGTACCTACATGAAGAGATTTGATAAAAAGCTCATCTTCTGAATTGGTAGATGTTTCCAGTCATATTGTATTGCTTCTCACTAGGGATGAAAACCCACACTGCTCATGCCCAAGTCAGCCAGCACCTTTTTTCACCCATGCTCTTTAGCAGGAATACAGGCATTTGGTGCATAAAAAAGGTCTCTTGAACTTTATGGACATGATCTGTTTTCTATCTTCTTGCGCCTTGTCCCAAAGCCAGGTCTGGGATACTGGCTCAGGCTAGTTTTCCGTGCAGAATGACCATTTGTCATCATCTTGAAAATGTTCCTGACAGACAGGAATTTGGAGACATCATCCAAATTTGACACTGTTTTCTTCTCTCTTGACAGCTCATCAGCCTACTCCATAATGTTTGTAAGAGGTTTCCAACACAGTGAAAAACTATGGTGTAAGATTTTCTTTAATGGATTTCACTGCTGTGATGAGTGTGGCTTATTTTCACTTGTGATAGCCCAGGCGTCTCCTGAAACTCCAGTGGTTTCTTGTCGGCTCAGACGTTAAGGTAGGTAACATCGGTGTCTTTTCCTCCTGAGCAACTGTCTTGGACCCAGCTAACCTTTTCAGCAAAGTTAGCTGGTTAAAAACCAGGATTATCACAGGTGACACGTGGGTCTGAGATTTGGGGAAGGCAAGCAGGGGTTGCTATCAGCTCACTCTTAAAATCAATGTCATGAAGTTGTTAATTCCTGTGTTTATGCGCTTCAGCTTCCCTCAATGTGTGGTGACCATTTGTGCCCTCAACGTTGCATGGACATGTGTCAAGAGACCAGAGGAGCCACAGAGGGCATGAGAGGAGCTGGAACACCCCAGGGCCCGTGGGATAATAAACAGAAAGTGAGTGAATGAAGGTGCACTCAGGTGAAGAGGAACAGGAGGAAGGGAAAAGAAAGAGAGAATGAAGGAATAGTTACAGTAGGACAAAGGGGAGGGGGTGAAATTATCATGCAACAAAGTGGGAGCTGGAGCTATAAAACCAGAGAATAGTATGGGAAAAGATGGAAATCCCTCCATCCTCTGCTGTGACTGCCAAGAACACCGCTGTGTCTGCAGTAACAGGGAAAGCTGCAGTTACACATCCAAACGGCGTTGTAAAGGCTGGAGGAGGAAGGCCATTTCTTGCCCTAATTATCCATTTAATATAGAAGGAAAACTTCTGCAGGATTTTAGAGGATGGTACTGTTTTGTTCAAGAACTTTTCTTTAAAATGTTCTTTTGAAGCGGTGCAGATTTTATATGGTAACGGGAATATAAAAATATAGTTAGGCATTTGATGCACTGAAAAATTAGAGGAGCAAATTGCTTCATGCAGAGTGATGAATATAATGCACTCCATTTATAGCAGTTATGTTTATAATAGATATGTCTTCAGAATAATAAAACAGGTTTATGAGATAAGGTTACATGATGTCCATTTTTTGCTGCTGATAAAAGTTGTTAAGGGTTTCCTGGTCTTTTTTAGTATTTCTTTGTGACTAGTACTTCTCACAAAATTCTTGCTACTGTGCAAATGCAATTAAGATAAGCATTTTGAAACAGGTGTGTTCCATCTTCTGGATGGACCAGTAGCAGGGACCAATGTTGGTGAATAAATACAGAAAACAGGCCAGACTTTGAATTTTCTAACACATAACCAAATAAATCTTTTCCATGTAAACCAATTCTGTAGAAGAAAAATTTCATGGTGTCACTGGACATGGCACTAATAGCTACCTCTTTCCTCTCTGTCTTGAAGTCTCAGCATCTGGCAGACTTACCTTGACTTGCAGCAATAAGCTTCTCTCAAATAAATATCACTTGCCCTGGGTACAAATGGATGCTCAGCAAACACAGACGCAAAATCAAAACCCAAACGCATGAACAAACAGTAGTTTCATGTTTCGCAAACGCTGTGTGTGTGTTTTAAAAGCATGTGACAACATAAATATTTTAGTCCTGGTTTGACAGTATTGGAAGCTTATAACAGGAACCGGGAAAGTTTTGAAGTACTAGCTCTAAATACAACTTTTTAGTGAAGAAACATATTGCTGCTTAGCAAGAAATTCATCTATTGAACTCCTCTGCTTGTAGTTCCCCAGACCAACAGGGAGCAGCTGGACCTAACGTGGGCCTTTCACATGCTGGAGAATATACCTGCTTTCCACCCAGCGTTAATGCTCTGCTGCAGCCAGGAAAACACGTGTGCGCTACCAATTAGGAAACCCTTCAAAGTGTGGTTCTGCAGCCCATCTGTGATCTGCAGACCTCAGCTTGGGAACCATTATTCTCTGCTAATGGCACCTGGGGAGTGGGAGGAATGGAAAACTGTGGGGTTTGAGGGAGCAGAGTCTGTTAAATGCTATGGCAACAGGTAGCAAAACAGTGTTCTCCCTTTCTCCCCTACTAATTAGTAGCTGTTAGCATCTGGAGTTGACTGTCTGTTGGTGGATATAATTTGCTGCACTCTGTCTTGTGATGGTGCAAGGAAACCGAAGGATAATGCAAGGAGTAGTCAAGCCAAGAAGCAAAAAAAATATTAGGAATGAGCTCCTGTACGCTTATTTTGCTATACCATGTTTAAAATAAAATAATGCTCCCAGAGGCCTGGGAGTAATGTGCCTAACATAGCAATATTTTCTACCCTGTCTGAATTGTTTTGCTTACATTCTCTGCATTCTTTTGGCAGAAAATAGTCCAATACTGATCTTATCACTTGTTTGAAATTTTCAGAAAATGATATTGCCAACTGAAAACTCCCATGGTAAGTCTGGGGAAAATCTTTCTCCTTAACTATTGGTGATCCAAACCCATTGGAAAGGAGAGGTTTCCAGGTAAGCTCTGGCCAGGTGGCATGTTAGTAGAGGACCAGGGAAGGAGCCACAGGCATGGGATTGCCTCTGTCCATAGAGAGAAGCAGGTTCATTGCAGTCCTTCCCCAGAGAGTCAATAATAAAGTCTTTCTTCTTAGCAAACCTGAATGTTTTGAGATCACTGTCTTTCTATTAGATATGATTATTACTAAATAAATTTGGCCTATGGGGTTCAACGTTGTTTGGAGAGAGAGGAGGAAGTGTGTCTGAAGATGTAGTGTATTTGCAGAAGCTTTGTTTCCTGAGGAAACCAAGCTAAAAAGAATTTCAGACTTAAATATTGCATATACTCGGTATGTTTGAAGGCAGGAGTGAAATTCGATTGCATTGATATTTTATGCTTGATTGTATTAATCTCTCTCATTCAGTGCTCGATTACTACCAAGCTCAACAGAGTTTCCTCATTGGCTGGAAAGGAAAAAGGAGCTGACACCAAGAGATGTCAAAGGAAAGACGTGTCAGCTGAAACTGTGCCCAGGACTTAACGCAATGTTTCAGGGATTCTATAGAAAATTAAGTGAGGTGGTTGCTATTCATTAGTTAAGTACCAGGGTTTGCCAGGTACCATCCTGACATGCTACAAAAAGAGCAATAATTGTTGTAAAGTGGTGGTCCAAAGCACATTCAACCTTCTGCCCACTTCAGTAGCCAAAAGACTGCAGTACAAGTTAGTTATGTCCCTTTTTGTAAGACTTTACAAAAACCTGTGCATTTTATATGATCCAAATCTGCACAAATTTGTTCATGGATTTGTTTCTATTGTTGTAAGAAGTTCCAGTTACACAAATACACATTTGCAGAACGTAGGCTCTTATCCTGGCTTCTCATGATATATGCCAAAGTGCAACCCTCCAGGTTACATCAGCTCTTTGTCATCAGCAGATAGACAATTTCTAGTGTTTTAATACGCACAATTCTTATTATGCACGCACTTATGTTTTCTTTTGCTGCTTTATGTGGGTTTTGAGTTTGGATGAACAATGCAGCAGCTCTGCAGGAAGTCAGATATTAGGAGAAACTGCAAGAAAACTGGAATTTCTTCTAAAACCAGAAGTTGCGGATTATTTATTAGGTAAACAATATGGCTTAATAGAAGTAGGGCATTTCCATTTTTAACCATGCCTAAATAGAAACTCCAAAGTCCAAATATCATCAGCTTTGCAGAAATGAATTTTAACTTCCCCCTTTGTTTTTAATTTGTGTACCAGCTTGACCTTGAAGGCCTGCCAAAGAAATAAAATTATCTTCTGAAAATGCAGAAGAAATTATAAAAGCTATGGGAGCTAGGTGATGATGAGCATTTGAAAATCCCACTAGATACCCATCTGCATTTTTAGACACCTAACATAAAAATATGTCTTCAAATCTGCAAAGCAATCAGTTGCTCATTGAGTCCCTGTGATGGCAGATTTAAAGATCTGCAGGTGCACTAATAAGAAATCAGCAGGACCTGAAGCAACATGAATAGCTGTGTTATACAAAAGAACTGAAATGGTAAACTGGGATAGACTGCGGGAATGACTCAAAGAAAAGGTCTCTGGTGAAGCTTGAGGAGCGGAAGATCCATAGGGACCATAAGCAAATATTTGATTTGGGGTGGTTTTGATGCTCTTTTTCTGTTACCATTATTGCTTGGTTCATATGTTTTACACCAGATAATCTTACAATTTTTTTCCAAGCCCAAATTCAGCAGTTCAATCGATGGCAGTGGATTAAACCCTATATGACAATGAAATACTGAAGTAGTTGTTGGTTTTGTTTTTTTAAAAACTATGCTATTGAGAGGAAAGGCTTGGGAATCAGGCATTGTCTGAGACATGCAGATTACAGAGGGGAGAAAAAATCTGTAGGAACCATACCAAAACAGTCTTAATTACTACACTGGTTTGTAGTGCTCAGGTCATTGAGAAGGAGAAGAATGGCAGAGAAAGTGCAAACGAATGAAGGTGAAGGAACACAAACTTAATTCTAATGCTTTACCTTATCTCCAAGTCCTGCCTGTGGTTTCTCTGCATTACAAAGATATTTTTGAAGTAACATTTCATTCAACAAATACATGATATGTATATCAAAGGTAGCCTAATTCTTCACAGGACTAAGTTAGATATTCCCACCTGCAGGATTTTTCTGGCTGTTATTACAGGAATTCATTTGTACTGCATTTTTAGCTCAGTGGCCCATGGTGCTTGCTCTAATTTTTTAGCCTGCAAGAACAAGGACAGTCATATTTATGAGAATAAGGTTGTAAATCACTTTTCAATTCAGTGTTTTCCCCCAGCGTTATTCTCTGAGAGCATCCGAGAGAGCTGGGCCCGGAGGACACTACTTCACCACGCAGTCCCTACAAGCGCCACTGGCATCTCGTTGGTTTCGTTGGTCTTATTGACAGGTCATCTGCATGTTTAGGGTAGTTTTTATGAACTTCCAGTCACTGTCACTTTGCAGCTCTCTTTAAAATATATGTAGAAAGCAATTATGTCTTGCCCAGGATGACATGCAAGCATGAGAAGCTATTTTAGATTTCTTTCATTAATGTATTCTGATATGGGTTTTAAAAACCCTATTTAAAAGAAACCAAATTAATGAAAACCAAGTAAAAGATGTTAAATCTGGCATGCGTTTACATTATCTGTGGGACAATTAAAAGGATTTTCCACGAGATACTGTTTTATCAATATCCAATGTGTCAGTCATGCCAAACAATGAAAGACAGTTAAAGTGGCCCAAGTTGGAGAAAATTGGGTAATTACACAACTATAAATGACTAACTTTATTATTCTTTTAACTGAGAGCTATTTAATTTTTTGTTTCTTTTTTGAAGGCAAACACACAGAATTTTAGCCAGGCTGTTAAATATGTTATTGCTTCTTATATGTACAAGGTCCTTAACAGAGAACATCATCCTACCTTCTGATTTGCCTTGTATATTAATTTATAAATGGAAATGAATCACAGAATCACTAAGGTTGGAAAGGACCTTCAAGATCATCAAGTTCAACCATTAATCCAGCGCCACCACGTCCCCTGAACCATGTCCTGAAGCGCCATATCCACACATTTTTTGAACACTTCCAGAGATGGTGACTCCACCACCTCCCTGGGCAGCCTGTTCCGGTGCTTGACCAACCTCTTGGTGAAGAAATTTTTCCTAATATCCAACCTAAACCTGGCGCAACTCGAGGCCATTTCGTCTCATCCTATCACTGGTTACTTGGGAGAAGAGACCAACACCCTCGTTGCCACAACCCCCTCTCAGGTAGTTGTAGAGAGCGACAAGGTCTCCCCTCAGCCTCCTCTTCTCCAGACTGAACAACCCCAGTTCCCTCAGCCGTTCCTCATAAGACTTGTTCTTCAGACCCCTCACCAGCTTCATTGCCCTTCTTTGGACACACTCCAGCATCTCAGCATCCTTCTTGTAGTGAGGGGCCCAAAACTGAACACAGTATTCAAGCTGCGGCCTCACTAGTGCCGAGTACAGGGGCACGATTGCTTCCCTACTCCTGCTGGCCACACTATTTCTGATACAGGCCAGGACGCTGTTGGCCTTCTTGGCCACCTGGGCACACTGCTGGCTCATGTTCAGCCGGCTGTCAACCAGCACCCCCAGGTCCCTTTCCGTCGGGCAGCTCTCCAGCCACTCCTCCCCAAGCCTGTAGCGTTGCATGGGGTTGTTGGTGACCCAAGTGCAGGACCCTGCACTTGGCCTTATTAAACCTCATACAGTTGACCTCTGCCCATCGATCCAGCCTGTCCAGATCCCTCTGCAGAGCCCTCCTACTCTCCAGCAGATCAACACTTCCACCCAGCTTGGTGTCACTTGCAAACTTACTGAGGGAGCACTCGATCCCCTCATCCAGATCATCAATAAAGATATTGAACAAGACCGGCCCCAGAACCGAGCCCTGGGGAACACCGCTTGGGACCGGCTGCCAGCCGGATTTAACGCCATTCACCACAACTCTCTGGGCTCGGACATCCAGCCAGTTCTTTACCCAGTGAAGAGTGAACCTGTCTAAGCCACGAGCGACCAGTTTCTCCAGGAGAATGCTGTGGGAGATGCTGTCAAAGGCTTTACTAAGGTCCAGGTAGACAACATCCACAGTCTTTCCCTCATCCACTAGGTGGGTCACCTGGTCATAGAAGGAGATCAGGTTGGTCAAGCAGGACCTGCCTTTCATGAACCCATGCTGGCTGGGCCTGATCCCTTGGTTGTCCTGCACATGCCCTGTGAGCACTCTCAAGACCAACCGCTCCATGATCTTCCCTGCTACGGAGGTCAGGCTTACAGACCTGTAGTTCCCAGGATCCTCCTTATGGCCTTTCTTGTAGATGGGTGTCACATTGGCAAGCCTCCAGTCTTCTGGGACCTCCCCTGTTAGCCAGGGCTGCTGATAAATGATGGAGAGTGGCTTGGCAAGCTCCTCGGCCAGCTCTCTCAGTACTCTCGGGTGGATCCCACCAGGCCCCATAGACTTGTGGGTGTCCAGGTGGTTTAGCATGTCCTTAACTGCTTCCTCTTGGATTATAAGGAGTATATTGTGCTCTCCATCTCGATCTTCCAGCTCAGGGGGCTGAATAACCTGTGGATACCTGGACTGGCTATTAAAGACTGAGGCAAAGAAGGCATTAAGTACTTCAGCCTTGTCCTTGTCCTTGGAGACAATGTTCCCCGCCATATCCATTATGGAGATTCTCCAGGGATGGAGATTCTCCTTGCCTCTCTTTTTGTTGTTAATATATTTGTAGAAGCATTTTTTTTTATCCTTTACAACTGTGGCCAGACTGAGCTCTAGCTGGACTTTTGCCTTTCTAATTTTGTCCCTGCTTGACCTAACGAGATCCTTGTACTCTTCGTGAGTTGCCTGCCCCTTCTTCCAGAGGTGATAAACTCTCCTCTTTTCCCTGAGTCCCAGCAAAATCTCCCTGTTCAGACAGGCCAGTCGCCTTCCCCACCAGCTCTTCTTACGGCACATGGGGACCATCTGCTCCTGCGCCTTTAAGATTTCCTTCTTGAAGACTGTCCAGCCTTCCTGGACCCCTTTGTCCTTCAGGACTGTCTCCCAAGGGACTCTCTCAACCAGTGAGAACCAACCTGAACAGGCCAGAGTCTGCCCTCCAGAAGTCCATGATAGCAGTTTTGCTGACCCCTGTCCTTACTTCGCTCACAACTGAGAATTCTATCATGTCGTGGTCGCTAAGCCCAAGACGGCCTCCAGCCACCACATCTCCCATCAGTCCTTCTCTGCCTGTAAACAGCAGGTCCAGCAAGGCACCTCCCCTGGTGGGCTCAGTCACAACTGTGTCAGGAAATTATCCTGCACACACTCCAGGAACCTCCCAGATTGTTTCCTCTCTGCCGTGTTATACTTCCAGCAGATGTCCGGTAGATTGAAGTCCCCCACAAGAACAAGGGCCAGCAAATGCGAGACCTCCGCCATTCGCTTATAGAATGTCTCATCTGTCTCTTCGTCCTGGTTGGGTGGTCTGTAACAGACTCCCAGCAAGATATCTACCTCATTGGCCTTGCCCCTCATCCTTACCCATAAGCACTCGACTTGGTCTTCACAATCATTGATTTCTATGCAATCAAAACATTCCCTAACATACAGAGCCACCCCACCACCTCTCCTTCCTTGCCTATCCCTTCGGAAGAGCTCATAGCCATCCATTGCAGCACTCCAGTCATGAGAAGCATCCCACCATGTTTCTGTGATGGCAACTACGTCATAGCTGTCCCGCTGCACAATGGCTTCCAGCTCCTCCTGTTTGGTGCCCATGCTGTGTGCATTGGTGTAGATGCACCTGAGCTGGGCTATCGATTTCAACTCCGGCATGCCACCCCCAGGCTCAACTCTAGTGAGCCTGGTTTTATCCCCTTCTCCCCCCTTCACATCTAGTTTAAAGCCCTCTCGATGAGGCCTGCCAGCTCATAAGCAAGAATCCTTTTGCCCCTTGGAGTCAGTTGCACTCCATCTGCTGCGAGGAGGCCCGGTGCCGTGTAAACTACCCCGTGGTCAAAAACCCCAAAATTCTGACAACGGCACCAGCCCCTGAGCCATGTGTTGATCAGGTGTGCTTTCCTGTTCCTTTCAGCGTTCTTCCTTGTCACTGAAGGGATTGATGAAAACACTACCTGTGCTCCCGCTCCATCGACCAGTCGCCCCAGTGCTCTCAAGTCCTTTTTGACTGCCTTTGGGCTTCTTAGTGCAACCTCATTGTTGCCAACCTGCATGACCAACGGGGGGTAGTAATCAGTGGGCCGAACCAGACCAGGGAGTTTCCTGGTGATGTCTCTCACCCAGGCCCCAGGGAGGCAGCAGACTTCCCTGTGAGTTGGGTCTGGTCGACATATTGGGCCCTCTGTACCCCTCAGAAGGGAGTTGCCTACAACAATTACCCTCCTTTTTTTCTTAACAGAGGACGCCTTGATGCGTGGGGCTGGCTGACTCACCCTAGGCACCCCCTCGGACGGACCTTCGTCAGGGTCCTCATGTTCCTGTCCCTCAAGTTCCAGAGCCCCATACCTGTTGTTTAAGGGCAGCTGGGATGGTGAGGGAGGCCGGGAGGGGATTCGCCAGCCTCTCTGAGCAGGGACCTGCTTCCATTTCCCCCATCTTTCTTTGCTTTAATTTAACCAGAAAGGCACAGCAGTCTGACTACAGATTGAATATGTGATAAATTTTTAGAGTGGAGCACACATGTTGTTAGAATTTAGGATTAAATGGTGTGGCAGTGGGACTGGTCATTTATTACCATTTTTTTATATACTGTACCGTTTTGATATGTTCTGTACCACAGCTGCAAGTAGATAAGCAATAACTTGGTGAACTGTGATACTCAAACGCATGGGCATTTCTTAAAATTTTAATAGATAAGTACTGTGGTTGTTACAATCTTAATGTATTTACTGAGTACTAGAAAAAGCAGGAATATTAGATCTGGAGCAGGACTCGGTCAATCTGGAAAATTAAATTCTGCCTTTTTGGAGAATGTAACTGCACAATCTCACACTGCAGGAACATTTTTTTTGCATTCCATTGGCTTCATTTTATTTATTTACTTTTTAAAACCAGAAGTGAGATGAGAGAGAATTCTCATTGCTTCATATTTTTGTATGGGTGTAAGCGTTAGCCTTCACCAAGGTTAGCTGTACGGAATAGCTAAGCTGTCCTGCAGGACCAGGGCCTGAAAATACCATCAGCCGCTGCAGCAAACACCAGCACGTGGCATCAGCCAGAACAAAAGCCTGTGCTTTGTGTGTAAGGCGGGAGGGACTCGCAGCCTCCCGTGCTGCAACGGTCTCTGCATGAGAAGCAGAGGAAGAAGAGAGAAGCAGTGATGGTTGGAAAAGGATGGGGAGAGAAGGAACACCAGACTGAACAAGTCTTGAGTGCAAAGCCCCGGGAGAAGCTATCAGAGAGAGCTTTTTGGCTGAATGGGAATAGAGGTGGGTCCCAACGTCCTCTGAAGAGAAACTCTCCAGAGGAGCAGTGCTCCTTCCTGGGAACTCTCCTGCACTCCAGATGGGGAGGTGCCCAGCACCAACCATTATTCCAAAAGTGGACACAGCTGTGAATTTAACTGAACTCACCACAGTCCAACTAAACCTGGAATGCTTAGACCACAGCTAAACAGCTGCAGCCTTCTTGAGGAACAAGGCCGAGTTATTTCAAAAATGCCATGGACCTGGAGTGGAGGTTTATTTCTCCTGACACATGATGGTTTTTAGTACATTTGTAAGTCTTTGCATAGGCACTCAGGTAACTCTGACTTAAAATGGAGGCACTGACAGTTTTTTGGCACACTTGGTCATGTGGTGGTGTTTCAGGCAGACATTTTGGTGTGTGGGTACCAAGGCACCTGTGAGAGTGCTTCTGATGGCCAACACAGCACACCGGAGATGATCATTCATGCTTTTCCTGCAGGCCCAGCAGAGCCTCGGGGGCACCTCATCTGCTGCCAGCCATCTGGGCTTTCAATAAGTCTGATATCTATCCCAGAAACACTTACACCACTGCTAGCAAGGACCTGTCTGTAAGTGGTCTGCAACACACTCGTAACATTCTTATGCAGCCTTGAATGAATGGTTGTGGTGCTGAATGAGGTCGTCAGCGAGCGCAATGACCTCCCTGCATCAGAGCAGATGAGCAGGCTGAGATTGCAAGACCAAAGGTGGATGGATGACATGGCAAACAGGACAATCCATAGCGCTCACAGCAAGGGAGTGACTATCCCATTGCCAGAGTCAAGCAGTTAGTTGATTCCAGGGACTTCTCAACCGGTGCCAGCCATATCTTGCAGCTAGCTGCTTGAAGACACTTTAATGGGACCAAGTCATCCTCCAGACTTGGGATGACGGACGCTGAGGTGCTAATTGCAGAATGCAAAGTGAAGCCAGATGGCTTCTGGTTCAGGAGATACATTGCCTTCATTTCAGGTTTCCATCAAGGTCTGGAACTGGGCATATGCCCTCTCTGCAAGGTAGCCATGTTAGACAATTAAGGCACAACTATTTGGCACCAGCTATGACCAGCATCATAGCAGAGGTCTGCAAGCCCGTATGCCATCTGGCTTGCCTCTTCAAAGTTTTTGGCTTTGTTATAATTTTGGCAGCCAACCCAAAGAGGAAATGATGATTGAAATCTGAGCTTAAATTTCTTGCCAGTGGGCCATCCCTTGCTTAACCTTGGAATAATCAATGAAAGGTTTCTACTATGTTCCTAAGCCATGTAGGTGCAACGGGAGGAAAGCAACTTTGTACTTTAACATGCAGTGAGAGGACATTAATTTTCCAGGTATTTTTAAATTTTTCACTCTTATTACTTAATTTGTAGGGGCTTCGCCATGCAAAACCAAGCCTTACATATAGTGGCATGAATATTATTTTAGATGTGAAACTAGAATATGTTTTCTATTATGATTGATCTATTTATGGCTTATCTTCACAAGCCACTGAGACTCAAAATGTAAAACTTATGTATAAACTTAAGGGAAAGAAAACTGCAAGGGCAAATAAACTGGGTCTCAGAAGACTTTTCAGAACCAGCTTGCCTAAGTAAGAGACCTTAGCATAGCTGTCTCTCCTACATAATGATTTTAAAGTTTTATAGAAGTAGTTTTTCAGCTTAAGATGTGTTAACTGAAAAATGTTCTTCTGGAGAGAATCACTTTTGGCTTCTTGGTTGATGATCAGTTCTATACTGCACCTTTTTATAGAAAGAGTTTCTTTTAGTAGAGACAATTAGTAATAATTTTATCAAAGGAAATGGAAAAGAAAGTTCCTAATATACAGCTTTTCTTGCTTGATGCCTGTGTTTCTCAGATTCAGAAGCCAAGAGAAAGGTTTCTTCCAAACACAAGTACTCTCTGACATTTTATCTCTTGACTCTAGCCCTACTGATTTAATTTCTTCCTTACTTTTGCATGCCAATCAACTGAAACGACAATAAAATAATTTAACTTGCTCTTATAAATCTACTAGCTGATCATAGTACTTCTTTGTCCCACAGAGCAGAGGAGCCCAGGACAGCTGGTTGATCTCCAAGGACAACCTCCGCAGAGCACAGGAACCACCTTTCTGATATGCAGGAAGTCAAGCAAATGAAGGAGGAGGCCAGCATGGATGAGCGGGGACCTCCTGATGGAGCTCAAATGTAGCAGATAAGGGCATGGAAGGAAGAACTGGGAACAGCTACCCAGGTGTAACATGGAGACATTGCCTGAACCTGCAGGGATGGAGTTAAGAAAGTTCAACTGGAGATGAAACTAGCAAGGGATGTGAAGGACAGCAAGATGTATATTGGTAGCAAAAAAATGGCAAAGGAAAATATGGGCCCCATGGCTCAGTGGGACAAGAAACCTAGTGACAGAGGACATGGTAAAGACTGAGGTGCTAAATTCCGTTTTTGCCTCATTTTTTATTGGAAGGATTTGCCCTGAGCTTACTAGCAGAGTCTTTGTGAACAAATGACTGCTCACAGTAGAAGATTGAATCAGGGACCATTTCAGCCAGCTGGACACATAAGTCCATGTGGCCGGATGGGATGCATGTGAAGGTACCAAGAGGTCTTGCCTGACATCTGACTCACCACCCTTAAAAAGCTTTGATCAGAGGAGGTTCTTAATGACTGGAAGAAGGCCAATGTCACACCTGTCTTCAAGAAGGGCAAGGAGGATTCATGTAACTAGAGGCCATGCAGCCTCACCTCAGTCCCTGGGAAGATTATGAAGCAAATTCTCCTGGAAGGATCATTTCTGAGCATGGGCACGACGAGAAAGTGACCAAGAACAGCATGGCTTTACTGGGGGAAAACTGTGCCTAACCAACCAGATTCTTTCTGTGAAGACATGAATAGATCTGTGGATAAGCTGAAAGCAGTAGAGGTTGTTTACATTGTCTCCCATAGTATGCCTACAGCCAAAATGGTGAAACAGAGTTGGGATAAGTGCACAATATGGTGAATAAAAAATTGACTGGACTGCTGGGCTTAGACGATTGTGATCAACAAAGTCTAGATGGTGGTCTCTTACTGGTGGGGTCCCACAGAGATATATACTGGTGCCAAGACGGTTTAATGTCTTCATTAACAACCTGATCTCTAGGATGGAGTGCATCCTCAGCAAGTTTATAGATGACAATAAATGGGGAGCAGGAATATGGTTCATATACCAGGAAGCAGGGCTGCCACTCAGAGACCTGGATAGGCTGGAGAAATGGTCTAAGTGGAACTTCATTAAATTCAACATAGGTAAGTGCAAAATCCTGCATCTGGGAGTGAATAATCCCTTGTGCAAGCCCAGTACTGGCTGGGGACCAAATGAATAGAAAGCAACTTTGCGGGAAAGGACTTGTGGGCTTTGGTGAACAAGTTGTTGAACATGAGTCAGCAGTGAGCCCTCAAACATAAACCACATACAGGCTGTACTAGCAAGGGTGTAGCTAGCAAGACTAGAAAGGGAAGCTATTGTCGCCCCATAGCAGTGAGTCTCTCTCAGTACCAGTGAGACCATAGCTGCAGTAGTGGATCCAGTTTTGGAGTCTCCAGTATGAGAAAGATACTGACAGAGAAGGATTGGTAAGATGATTGGGTACTACAGTACATGATGTATGTCAAGTCTGAAGACAAGAAAGCTACCTGGTGATCTTAGTGCAGCCTTCATCTACCTAGGGGAAGTCTGTAGAGAAGATGGACCAGATTTCTCAGAGGTGCTTAGTGGCAGGCAAGAAGCAATAGACATGAATTGCAATAATGCAAATTCTGGCTCAGTATTAGGTATTAGGGGAAGAAGATCTACAGTGAGAGTAATAAAACATGGGACAGGTTACTCAGAAAGTTGTGGAACATGGAGAAAATTGGAGATACTTAAAACAAGTGGACAAGGTCTTTAGCTAAACTGAGTTAGATCTGCTTTGACTAATTGATTGGAATAGATAAACTCAAGAAATCCCCCAATCTAAATTATGCTGCAATTCTGTGATTTTTATTATTCTTGCCCTTCAAGTGGCTAAATGAGAGGAGAAACAAAAGAAGGAGCACATTTGAGCAGCTATTCAAATCCATTCCACTATGTTCTTTGAGTCAGAGGAAGAAGAAGATTGTAGAGAAAAGTAATGTATTTTACTATGTCAACTGATATAGCTGGAAGAAAAAAACAGATATATCTCTTTTGCAGTTTGAAAGAGAAGCAGTGCTCTTCAAAACTGAAAACAAGTAGAGAACAATTGCTTTTAAATGTTTATATTTAGCAGTGGAAAAAGGTAGTAGGTACTTTCAGAGCAAAGAAGAATCCTAGGCTAGAATAGAGAAGCATCTGCAGAATAGAAAGAGCACTTCAACAGCAAGGCCAGCTCATACATTTTACCCTTAGACTTCCAAACTTTGCCCTCAATAACAAACACTTTCTTTAGACATTTTCCTTTCAACATGCCCCCACAATATGCTGTAGGAGTCACCATGAAAAAGAGATTCTAAATAGCTACCAACAAACCTAAGAAAGGTTCATCATCTCGACTGAAAACCTAGAATTCCTATCGATTTCCACCACAGCTTAATTAATCACTTTCTGTACAAACACTAATTTCCGAGTCACAACCAGCAACATAAAAAAATAGATAGAAGCCATCCAGAACCATGTCCAGTGCCCCTAACTCTGCAATCATTTAATCACCAATCAGTCATTTAAACCAAAACAAAATAGTAGAGATATACACTCAGATCTTGAAACACTGTTGTATGAGCTTTGAGGAAATCTCATAACATCTACCCAAATCCACCCAGAGCTACCAAAACAGGGTCATCACGTGTGAGGCAATTCTGTGAAAATAGACCCCCATCTTTAACCAAACCACCACACTACCATATACAAACTCTATTCATTTAAAAAGTCACACCAATTGTACGCAGCTTCCTGAGTAACACCCCAGCCTTGAAAATAATTCCGTATTATCATCCATAATGGAAGAAAGTTGGAATTTATTTTCTTCCTTGGAAAATAAGTTGGCAACACATTTCCTCCCATACCTCCACCCCTCTCCAGCCTCACTAAGTTCATTGCCCAAAGTAAGTTTCCTGGAGACCAACATGCACCACTTGTTCAGGCCATTGCTCAGGAAGATGGGGACTTTTGGCAGGAGTCTCTCTTGACTAAGCAATGAGTTTCTTAATGAGCTAAAATGCAAAGCACATAAGAAGTGAAAACAAGGGCAGACAACAAAGGAAAAGTATAACAGTACTGCTCAGACATGTTGGGACAAAACCAGAAAGACCAAAGCCCATCTGGAGCTAAAACTGGAGAGGTGCATAAAAGGTAACAAGATGCAATTTTATGGCTTGACAGAAGTGAAAGGAAACTCAGAGGAAATGTGCATCCATTTCTGAATGGGAAAAAACCTAGTGATGGAATGTATGGAAAAGGCTGAAGTACTCAATGACTTTTTCTCTCAGAGGAAACCTGCTCCCAGATCTCTGCACACATGGGTGCTATAGGGGAAGGAGGACAGCCTACAGTTTAGTGAAATCCATAGAGCTGGATGGAACTCCTCAGCAGGTGCTGAAAGATGTGGCTGATACGCTTGTGAGGCTGCTGTCATTTGTGAAAAATCATGGTGTTTGGGGGAGGTCCCTGATGGCCGGGGTGATGTTACACTCAACTTTAAGACCAGAATGAGGATCTAGGGAACTACAGGCTAATCAGCCCCAGTTCAATCCTTAGAAAAATAACAGAGCACATCCATTCCTGAACATGTGAAAGACAGGTGGTAAATAGGAGCTGTCAACAGATTTATCAAAGCAAACCGCATTTATGGAGGCGAAGTTGGACTGACTACTGGGCTGCATTAAAAGATCACAGCCAGCAGGTTGAGATGGGCTGGTGATTATTTCCCTCTATTTGACACTTTGACACTATTTGACACTCCACAACTGGAACACCAGTTTGACCACACCATTTCTCCCCTATGTCCTCAGTATAAAGAAAATACTGACATATTAAAGTGAGTCTTGGGGCAGGTCAGAGAATGACTGTGAGGAGCATGACTAGTTCAACCTGGAGAAGAGAAAGCTATAGGGAGGTCTGATTACTGATTTCTACTGTGTAATGGGAAAGTATAGAGAAGGCAGAGACAGACATGTAGCAAAATTACATGCTATAGCAAAGGCAATTTTGGTCACTGGAATGCCCAGAAATATTCAAAGCTCAGTTGGACAAGTCCCTGACCAATCTGACTTCAATTTTGAAGTTAGCCCTGCTTTGAGCCAGGGTTTGGACTATGTGACCTTGTGTTCACTTCCAACTGAAACCCTCCGATGTTGTCATCATTCTGCGTTCAGAAAACCTGATTCCTTTCTGTGGTGAAAGGACTGGTGGCATGGATGTGGGGACCATGGAAAATGTGGGCTTGTATCATTCTTGTCTGGAAACTGAAGTATGGGCTGGACAAATGGACTCCTCGGTGAACTGAAAATTGGCTGGGCCACCAAGCTGAGAAGATAGTAATCAATGGCATAGGGTCAAAGCAGAAGCTAGCAGGAAACAGAGTGCCCAAGGGTTTGCTAACAAGGCCAATATTGTCCAATATCTTAATCAGCAACATGGGTGATGACACAGAATGCACCCTCAAAAAGCTGTGGAAGGTTTGGTGGAGTGCACCATGACAGTCTTGAGCTTGGAGTATATGGGCAGTGAAGACGGATAGAAGGAGATGCGTTTGTTTAGTCTCATAAAGACTATCTATAAGGGGAGAATCTAAGAGCAGTCTACAACAGCTTGAAGGGGAGTTACAAAGCCAACAGAGTCAAAGTCTTGTAGTAGATATCAGATGGTATAAAAATGTGCAATGGCTGCAAATCACAGCTTTGAAGGTTCAGAGTGGACATCAGGAATGACTTATTCACTAGGAGCATAGGGCAACAGTGGAACAGGCTTCCCAGAGAGGTGGTGAATCTCTGCCTTTGCAAGTTTTCCATACATGCTTGGCTAGACAGAGCCACAAAGTCTGATTCAGTGTTTGCAATAGACCTGCTTAAGCAGGACTCTGGACTAAGTGAGCACTCTTCCAATCAAAATTTCAAAGGCTTTGCGAACCATACTGCCTCTGAGCAGCACGTGCAAGACTTGCCAACAATCCCCATCACCACCATGGTAAATGCACCGCTACAGAAACATCAAAACCTCTGGCTCCAGCACAAGCACATCCCAGAACACACCATGCACTGTCCAGTGAGACAGATACGCGGTTTCCATGGCAGTAAAATAACAATAACCACACACTGGAAAAACTCACAGAGATCGTCAGTAAATGTCAGAAGGACCCAGTTAGCAGGAGGACTTTTTTCACAAAATAGCCACTCCATCTGTGACTGCTCAGGCCTAACCCTCCAGGGAGATGTACAAAGCACCTTCAGAAGAGGAGTGTGGGAAGTAAAATGCACACCCCTGCTGGACACTAAAAATTACAGACTAAATAGAGAGATTGGCTTTATGGCACATTGTAATTCCCTCCCCAAGCCCCTCCATCTTTCACAGACAAGGAATTACCTGTCTTTTTCTCTTTTTGCCCGATAGGAGCTAATGACCTTATCAACTTTCCCCTTGCTCACACCACTCTCATGCTCCACAGGTACCAACCACTTTCTTGCCCAGATAGTCAAGCTATTTAATGTAATCAAGTTAAACTCAGACCAGATGTTCAGTTGCCTTTAACACTGAAGATGCTGCTTTTATTTCAGCCTTGAAAAATGGCTCTTGTAGCTGAAAAGCTGTTTTGTTCCAACAATCTGCTGGGTCTAATAAAAGTTATTATCTCCCCTACAAACTTTGCCTCATTTATATCTGTAGATTATCATACTATAACAACAATGCCTCTTTTCTGAATTACATCATTTCAAAGAACCATGTTTTCAAAGAAAAATGTATAATCCTCTCTTCCACTACCACCTATTTCCCTGTATGGAGGTGCATGCCCAGATTGTCTGTAAATGGAGTTTTCAAGTGGAGCCAGATGATATAGTTTAATTTACTCTAATTTGTAAATTTATGCTGCAGGTCTTAATCCTGATATAGGTCAAAATTTACTTCTTACAGTCTGCTTAAGGCTGATGTAAGTCAGCCACTGAAAGTTAGCTGTTCGTCTTTATGAACTGCATCAATCTCGGACTCGTCAGTACAAACACAAACAAGACTATGTTGTAGCAGACTTCTGTGCTCCTGAAAATTACAGAGATGAGCAATTTATAATACTCAGATGGTCCGTCAAGCCTGTATTCTTCAGGGCTAGTGATCTTGGTTGACAAGGAAACTTTTCAAACATTTAATACTTAATTTTTTACTGATCTTAAATGAGCCCATTAGCTAGTTGCTGGAAATACAAGGGAACTTCTGAGGGCAAAAAAGAATCACAGCCCTCTCTGTATGGACTGTATCCCATGTCATAGATATGTCATTTCAATGTAAGATGTAGGCTTGTGTAAAATTCAAATATTGCATTAAAGAAAGACTGCAGCAAACAATAGCTAAAGTACACTAAATTCTGTAACTTTTGTAGTTGTTTATAAACCAATTATACTCTTGCTGGAAGCCAGCACCATCATTGGAATTATTCCAGATTTTCACTTTCAACAGTTTCACTATAGGTCAGAGTTCACTATAAACTGCTCTAACTTGTATAATGAACTAAGCCAGAGGGGTTGGCTTAGTAGTCTAAGTATCAACTTTGAAATATCCAGACACCCTGGAAACAAAGCTTTAAATCCCAGCAGGGTTGACTCAACCCTTCCACTTTTTGAGATAGATAAATGGTGTGCAGTGTGCTAGACTATCTATGGACTTCTCTGATAAGGTGAGACCTGAAAAAAGAGATGTGATCAGTAGATCACTCTGCACACATTAAAGGGCTTATTGCCTTTTTCTTAAGGGTAAGTTTGTTTCAAATTCTTGGCCAAATTTTTTCAGCTCCAAGAGTTGTGCAGTACAATCTGTATCACTTGTCTGAGTGCCTATTGCTTCTTGTTCTAGAGACAGAAAAGCTCCGCTCAGACTGCCTGCACTTCAGCCTGATCCAAAGCCTGTCAAAATTAAGGTTGTTTTCATAACCTTTATATTGGCTTTTTTTTGGTGCAGCACCTTCCAAAAAACTCTAGGTGTGTGTCCCCCAAACCCAAATAATATTAATGCCAATCCCTGTAGTACGGTACATCAGAAGCACAAATGCATGTGTAATACCATATATTTATGTCCTCCTACATACACACCTGTGCACACATCCAATACGAAAATGAAATCAAACAAATGTGACTCAGTTCTTCTAGCCGCCTCAGCCCGCTTGTCCCAGTTGAGCAGCATATTAGCATTCATCTCACAGTGATTTGCCTACAGAAATTTTGCAAGATGAAAGTTTGATGCGTAAGAAGAATCTCAGGACAGAGTGGTTCCCTTAGCAACCTTGCAGCCGGCTCTAGCAGCCCTGACCCAGCTACAAAGCCCTTCACAAGCCAAGGAGACACACTTAATGACAGCTGGCTGAACTTTGGGAGTACTGATAAACTGCCTGCTTATCTGGAGATCATCTTTGAGGAATATTATCTTTATTGACTTGCTTTAAAAAAAGGGCCCACAAACTGCTGCTACAAATTAGTACATAATAATGAGCAGCAATACCAATTTATTAGTGTGCCCTCCCTCTCCACCAGTAAAGCACCTGGGGCACTGAGTAACAGAGTAAAAATAAACACAGAGTAATTAATTAACAGTGATTACACTCCCTCCCCTCTGGACCATCTCAAATGTAGCTGTTTAGTCCTGTCTGGCTCACCCATGCCTCTCCCCACGCCACCTCCGCCGGCAAGACCCTTGCCACATCCCCTCTGCAAACTCTGGCCTTTCCTCGTGTCTCAGAGTTGGCGTACAACTTTGTCCTTTCTCTTTTTTTGTTAGTTATGTCCCTGCCTTCCATTACTTGCTCCCATTTTGTGAAAAAAGGTCAGTTTTGTCTTTTGTTAGAGAGGGCAGTAAATCACGGGTACGACTGTATTGTGGTAGCGAGGAAATATTTAGTGAATAACATGTTGCTATGATTTCCCAGGTCTTTCTATCTGCAATGCTAAAAACAAATATTATCAAAAGTTTGGCTTTTAAAGACACATTCCCATGGTATCTCTGGGCCAGCCCTGAGCCTCCTGATTGACTACCGTGTTGTCCAAGAAAAATCAAACATCTCTCTCCACAGAGAGGTTGCTGGCATTGGCCCCTCTGCTCAGTTACAAGGTGTTATCTTCTAGCCAAGTTTCAACCTGACTTTTGTAAATCTGCTCTACTTCATTCTAGAGCTGACTCATGGACAAAAACAACATTTAGCTGGTAGGGATTGCAACAGAAAATTTTTAATGTGTTTGTGGGTGTGCATGTTGAACACAAGGGAGGTTCAAGAAAGCTTTGTCACAGAACGCAGGAAAAGCCACAGGTTACTCATCATCGAGATAACACTAACAAGATGAGAATATTAAATTGTTCTATGTCAGAAAAAAAAAAAAAGGCCTTTAGCATCTTAACTTTCTCCAATGTGCTCCTTTTCATGCTCAGCCCTGGTCACCACATGTTGATCTCTGCAAGGATTAACCAGCAAAATCTCCACTGAAGACTACTGTCCCAGTGCACAAACTCAGGAGAATTTGGTAAGGCTTTCCAGACTCTTAAAAATGAAAAGATAAAAGAAAAACGGTGGCAGTTTTGTTATATGATATAATAGTTATTACATGCTGTAAACTGTTACATGTTGCTACAAGTTTGAATGAAGCTTGTAGTTACAAGCATTGCATTATTCATATTACTATTAAGACAGAACAGTAGTGAAAATAATTTTAGCAAAATCTATAAAATTCCGATGGTGATGAAACCCTGGTCTCCAAGATAGAAGTTACCTCTGTAAATACAAAATCTGCATGTCAAAGGAAGATATTCCCTTTCACAGCTTGTGCTAGGCAGGAAATTGTAAAGGTTGTGGCTGAAAAATGAGCATTGTGTACCCGTGCAAGACTGTGGCTGGAGATGTGACAGTGTGTGTGACAGCAGCTTCAGCATTTGTTCATGCTGGGGTGAGCATGAACCTTCTTTCCACAGATTTGCATTTGGAAGGGGTTATTTGTGGGGAAGATGAGCTGTTTTAGGACAAACACACTCAGCCTAAACCACCACTCATTCTAAGCCTCAATTCTGCATCTGTAGCTATTCAGAAATAGATATAAGTAGGTTTAGATTAAATGCCGATAAATAGATAAAATATGCTTCCACATCTCATGTTATTTAAAGTGATTTTCCTCAGCTCACTCGCTGGTCTCCCAAGCTAAAAGATATCCCTTATTATGAGTAGACACACATACACAGTTTATCATTTTGAACCATCCTTTCACCTTGAGATGAGCCAGGGCAAACTTCAGGCACAGGCAGAGCAGGTAGCTGCCGTGGACAGCTGACTGTCAGCGGCTGTAAAATTATGATCAGCCCTGGCTGCTGCTGCTTCGGCTCTTTTGCCTGCTTTTGCCTGTCCTTTCTCCTAGAAGGGATGGGACCAGCTGTCCGGGCCACCCGAACTTCCCCCAGAGTGGACGTCTCTCTCTCCATACACAGCTGGATGTGCCACTGCCCTGTGGTCACTGGGGGGAAATTCCTCCGGGGTGGGAAGAGAGGGGCAGGCTCATTGCACTGCTGATCTCCGTGTCTTTACCTTTCCCACACCGTTTGTGCGAGGGCACAGATTCACGGGGAGAGGGAGGAGGAGGGAGCAGAACTCACTGTCACCCAGCACCACGGAAAGTCTTCTTTAGTCTCCCAACCCGCTGAAGCTTTCCAGCCCTCTGCACCGCTCAGCCCTCTTCCTTCTCTCCCTTCCCTCCAGGCGCTTCACGTTCTCCGTCACCGATACCTCTCTTCCCCAAATGACACGTGCCTTTCCCCACAATCCCTACGCTGAACCCGGTTTGCCCCTTTTCATTCCGGGTTTGCATGTCCCTACCTGTGCACTTGACATCAACATTCCTGACCTCTGCGCGAAGTGCTCCTTGTTTTTTTCCCACGCCCGATGCCTTAGCTCTGCCCCTGGGCTGGCACGGCTGCTGCCAGCCCGAACTCTGGCTGCGAGGCCGCGGGGAGGGAACCGGAGCTGCTGGCTGTGCGCCAGCCCCACGGCACCCCGATGCCAGCCGTGCGACGCTGACAAGGGCTCTGGCCACGAAAGCCACTGCGACGATGAATTTACGGTCTCAGCGATGAGCGGAGGCTTGTGCGAAGGGAAACAGGAAAGCAGAGAGAAGAAATGTGACAGCCCAACACAGAGGTCGTCGGTAACGTCTTCAGGGCTAGATGTGCTAAGACGGAGCTGCATCTCAAAAAGAACAGGTTATGGTTAGGGGACCATCACGCACAGAAAGCAGGGGTACCAAGATTTTATGATCGACCATGTGATCCTCAAAAAGATTTAATTTAACCCTCTAAACATCTAGCTCAAATGAAAAATAATTTAAGACATTGCACTCTGAATAAAACATTAAGACATATTAAATATCCACAGTGGTCCCCTCTGAGTTTATTAGCCATGGCTATTGAAAATTTTAGACTTTCAAAACAAAGACAGATGGATTAACTTCTGGGATGTGTGACCTCTGAAGTAGACCAAAATAATTACAGAATAGGTGGTGAAATATATAGGGTAGGAGAGAGGACGTTCTTTTTAGTACACTGCTCTAAATTCAGTGTGATTGAAAAGATTTCAGAAAGATATTGGTAATTTTTCATGGATTGGCAATCGAAAGAAAAAAAGAAATGCATCTGCCTCAAATACCCCGTTTTTTTGTTGTTTTGCTGATTAGAAACAGCCCGATTTGTTTTATGGTATCGTTACTGAACCACAAGGTTCCAATAAACACTTTAATAAACATCGCAACCCAAGAACTCATCATCCCTGCTTATATCTCCATAAAAATTTATAAAAGCATCATTCTGCCAGGGCTTCTGACTGAAGAATTTAACTTAAGTCGTTATTTATAACTTTGGGGACACACACACATATTTGTAGAACAATTGGATGCAGCTGGCTGATCACATCAGCCCCATGTGTCCATAGAGGCAGACATTTAGCCTTTTTTTTGGACATTTTGTGCTTCCTGCCTCCCACGATGGCCTGGTGCAAAAAGGGATGAGCTCTAGCTCAAGCCTGTGGATGGGACACTGGCTCTACCTCGACATTGCCTTGCTGGCTGCAGGTGCTGGTACTGGGGCTGGTGAGTGAGTCTTTCTAGACACTGGAAGCTGAATTCCAGTCCAGGCCCCTGCCTCTTGCTTTAGATATATCTAGAACTTGACTGGCCTTTATGGTTGAAACACTGAAGACAAAACGCTTGAACAGACTTTACCCCACAGCCCAGTTCTGTTTTTTCCTCCCAGTTCATAGTTTCAACTAATAGTTTTGCACCAAATCATATTGAAACAGTGAGATTATTTTCATGTGTATTTTAACAATACTTAATGCTGTAAAATACTTAAAAATAAGCTCTGGTACAAAGCCCTTCACAGAGTACAGGAGTAAAGGGGTAGCTCTGCCAAGGGGAGTGGAGGCTGGACCTGCTCACGGCTGCACCAAGAGCACCAGTGGAGCAATTTGTAAGGAGGGGCACAAAAACAATAAGCAAGAAAGAAAATAAGGTCTTTCTGTTAGCCCTGGTGAGGAGATCAGAGCTAGGGAGAGCCTGATCCCAGTGTTTTGGGCAGTCGCTGGGTGTCCTCTGCTCCCCTTCACATCTGTACGGTGGGCGAGGGTGGGAGCCTGCATGAACACTTAGTACCGCACAGAACTCGTCCCTGGGAGCTGCTGCTCCGAGCCTGCCCTTTTTGACTTCCATTTTTCTTCCGTCTTAGTTGCAGCACGGAAAAGTAAAATAGGAGGAAGGGATTTGATGCACGCAGAGATAGTTCAGTTTAATGTTGTCAACAATCTGTCAAATTCCCAATATTAATTGGCCATGTTTATCTCCTCAGTTGAAAAGAGACTTTATCAGGAATGTGATTTATATATAAGATAGCTGGTTTTATACCTCTTTATACAAAGCAGGCGATCTTGGCATAAATCAGCATTAAAGCATTTAAACAATAAGTTGTTAACTCATAAAACAGTTAAGTCAGTTTCCAGCACAAGCCTAAATCAGTCACTGTCAAGTTCTGCTCACTTGGTAGGAGTCTCCAGGCAAATTCTTTCACATCTGTGCCTTAAAAATGGTTTTATTTCTATGCGTTGGGGATTTAGCTCAGATTCTCATTGCAAAGAGGTCCATTTCTAGGCCATTTTTATAGCAAAGTCATAGAGGCACACAGGTGTGGGATTTTTAGTTGTTTATTGGCTTGCCTTTTTTGTTTTTTTTAAGGGAAATGTCACTGTTTTATTTTTCATGGGTATTGCACAACAGAGACGAAAAATACATGGGCTTCACCATTGTGCCTTCATTTGTAAGTTCTCCTATGTCTCAGTATATGACTGCTCTTGACTACATTGGCTTATGCAGCTTTTCCTTTTCATTTTTCCTACTGTACAGCTCAAAACTAAAAATAAAGGATAAAATGACAATAAAGGTTCCCAGGGAAAAACAAAAGGGAGGAAACATGAAAAGGACTTGAGAAGAAAAAGGTACAAAAGCACAAAGTACAAAGGAGCCTAGAGTTGAAAAGATTATAGAATTAAGGGGAAAAACGTGCTAATGTAATCTTAAAAAAAAAAAGAGAGAAATAATTCAAATGAAAATCCATCAAAAGGAAGATAAAAAGGAGGAACATTAAAAAAAAAGGAGATATTTTTAGACAGCCTGTTTAACCTGAGGGGACAGCCCTCAGGAAACCAGATGTAGTTTACTGAAATTATTATCCTAATAAAATGTGTAACAGAACAGAGAGCACCGTAACAAGAATTTTAATGGAGAACACAAACCCATGTTCTTCCTCTCCTTTCATAACACCTTTATTTTGAGTAGATCGTGAGCACAACTTTCGCAATGGGTGCTGGCATTCCCAGCTTGTTAATTCTCTGCCTGTGTGGCTCATCCTTATTTTCCTGTGATGATAAACACTGAAAACTCAGTTTTCCCTACCTATAAAATGTGGATATTATTTCTGGACTTAAGGAGGTGAATTAAGGGCTGATGGGGAGTGGTCCCCAAGTCTTCCGCATCTGGAGAGAGCAATGGGGATGCAGCATTGCTGGGCAGGAGCAGTGTCCCCAGCCCTGCCTGCCCATTGCCCTTTCCTCAGGCTCATCCCAACAGGTAGCTTTAATTATTTATGCGATGCTCTTAGTAGGTTTAAAATCAAATGGCCACTCTGAGGGCAGAAGGTGAGAGTCAGTTCAGCCTGGTAAAATTTAAAGCTAAGAAGTCTTTTTTTCCCTCTTGTTCCAAGCCCTTATTTACAGCAACATCCATCTTTCCTAAAACACTCCATTTTAGGCTGGGAATTGTTATGTTTCTCTTAATTTCAGAAATAAGCTATTCTGAAAGATTTTAGCAAAATGTTACACCTGTGTTTAAATTATATACATATGAAAAAATAAGTGAGTGAGGATTCTCATTAGTAAAGACAGTCTTCATTTCCCATTTCATTTCACTGGGGCCCAAGTATAAAGCAGCTGAAAAAACAGTTAGATAAGTTAACAAACGAAACATCCATCAAGAACTATTAATCACTAAGGTGCAAACTCAGTTTTTGGCTTTGGACACCACTAAGCTAAGTCATTAAGACTGTTGGAGGCTGAAATATCACTTGGTTCTTGCCTTGATTTAATCTTGCTTTAGACCAGACAGAACTGGTCTATAGATGCACCATTGGATGCAACTTGGCATTTTTGTGTTATAAAACCAGAGCACAGAGAACCAAAAATACCTTTTTTAAGTATTTGTCATGGGGATTTTGTTGGCGTTTATATTGCATCAGAAGAGCCAGGCTATTGCTGCTAGACACACCATTACAGGCAGGTATGAAGTCCATGTTTCACATTGCAACACACAGCTGTGTCAAGGTTAGAGAAGAAGATGGGCACTGGAGAAACTTCTCATTAGGTCTGCACACATGCAGGGAAAGGCCTGACAAGTTATTTAGAAGGCCACAGAAATACTCAGAAGTGGTGACTGCAGTTCCCAGGCAGACTGGGTAGTTGTTTCTGACGTTCATTAAAACTTTCTCATCATGGGTTACACACAGAAAAATCCTATCAATGACTGACCTAATCATTGCTGGGATGGGGATTAGGGAGGGGGAGTGTCCTGGTTTCAGCCAGGATAGAGTTAATTTTCTTCACAAAAGCTAGTGTGAAGCTGTGTTTTGGATTTGGGATGAGAAAATGTTGATAACGTGCTGAAGTTTTGAGTTGTTGCTAAGTAGTCAAGGACAGTCGAGCTTCTTGTGTTGGCCTGCCAGCAAGAAGGATGGGGGTGCTCGGGGAGCTGGGAGGGGACACAGCCAGGACAGCTGACCCAGGCTGGCCAAAGGGATATTCCATACCATATGACTTCATGCTCAGTATATGAAGCTGGGACAAAGAAGAAGGAAGGGGTGGAGGGACGTTCGGAGTTATGGCATCTGTCTTCCCAAGAAACCATTCCATGTGATGGAGCCCTGCTTCCCTGGAGATGGCTGAACACCTGTCTGCCCATGGGAAGTGGTGAATGAATTCCTTGTTTTGCTTTGCTTGCGTGTGCGGCTTTTGCTTTACCTATTAAACCGTCTTTATCTCAACCCATGAGTTTCCTCACTTTTACTCTTCCGATTCTCTTCCCCATCCCACCGTTGGAGAGTGAGTGAGCGGCTGCCTGGGGCTTAGTTGCCAGCTGGGGTTAAACCACAACAGGGAGCAAGGCTGAAATCAAGGGGAGCCTAGACAGCAGGGAAATGAAAGGTAAAAAATAGACCACTGCCAAGCTGTATTTGACATTTACCACATGCAAACCCCTGGTGGTTTAGAACAGATCTGCACAGTCAGGAGCAGATATAAAACCTCATTTCTGCCCATGGTCTGATGTGGAAGGCGGGTTATCTCTGTGATGAACACAAGCTAAGTCCTGGGAATGCCATCAGCCTCTTAGAGATGGCCCCAAATGCCTGACCCTGTCTTGGTTCCCTTGTATTGCTCCCAGTGAAGAAATCAACACTTAGACTGGCATTCGGTAAGCCCAGAGGGATCTCCCAGTGGTAGGAAATCCTTCATCTGTAGCTATCTTTTTACTACATTTTTCACACTTTTATATTCATAGCACAAATGTTGAGGAAATGGAAGTGATAAGAAAGCAGAGCTAGCACAGGTGCAGTACTAACCAATCTTCCACTGGCAGAACAGCCCTCATCACCATTTCATTTGCGTATGGAGCTTCCCTGGATTATCACATTTTGGCTCACCTTACCAAGAAGAAAACGGTCATGTGTGGCGCCACGTAACCAAGACGTACAGTCAAACTGGAACAGTAATGAAGACGAATCACAAAACCACACTCTGCATAGCCCGTGAGCTGATGTATATTTGAGTAACATCGCTTATCAACTACACTTGAGAAAATGAGGGGTGGTTTATGAAATTCTCAGGAATAGAAAAATAGTCTGCTGGAAAACCTCATTGCTGATCGCAGATGGATCTTGGTGAACTATTTGGCAATAGAAAAATGGGACCAAATGGGACGGAGCAGCCCATTTCTCCCAGAAGGAGGTGCCTTTCCAGAGCAGCGCAGTGAAGTATCATGGAGTAGATGCAATCAGAAGGTATTGGCTGGTTTACCAGTTCAGGTCCCCAAGCCTGGGACTCCACCTGAGCATGTGAATCTATTAATGCAGGACTGTGGCTCCCTCAGTTAAAAAATGTAGTCCTGCCTACTGGCATTAGTATAATGAATCTGCGGAAATGAAAATACATGAAGCATTTCCCAAATGGTCATGCATATGGTTATGCTTGACTTCAAAGCTGAGTGCATTCCTATGACCTCTCTCCTCCCACACTCCCTTTTCCCAAAGGAAGAAATTCATTTCTCCATTACTTTTGCACCTTCCTTTGAACACACCTTGATGTTCTTAATGTTAATTCCATTCTTCTTTAACAACATATTCTCCTTTATATAAGAAGTCTGAAAGCAAACTCGCATGTGAAGGATGGTGTCAGTATTCCCCTCCACAACCTCCTTGTCTTTAAACAGTAAAATTATTGACACATGGCTCAGAATATGAATATTTGATCAAAATGAACCTTCAGTGATTCCAGAAATTTCACATCCCCAAGCGTCTTTTTGGCAGATGGCCAGTAATCATCTACATTTTTTTCCATTTGGATCCACCTTGTTTCAGGTTTAATGCCCTTAGAATAGAACAACCATTATGGAAATTAGTTAGCAGCTGCTGTACATCAATGTTTAGAAAATTAATATTACCCACATTACACAGCACAGAAGCTGAATTTTAATGAAGCATGGAAACTATAAGCAAATTGACCTTTCACCTCATCAGAGAAATAGTCAAACACAACTTTATCTGAGAAAACTTATAATTTCCACCAGAATTCTCTGGACATGATAACAGAAATATAGTATTTTCATAATAACAAAGGGAATTAAATGCTTCAGCAGATTAAAGACAACAATAGAATCTAAACTATTATGTGTTCTTACTGCTAAGCTTTAGAAATATTTTCTCTTAGTCGTACGACAGTGGAAATTACAATGCTTTATAATAATAGATCTGACACATGAACAGAAATGATGAGATATATGCTGGGAAGAAAACTGATCTAAGCAGTCAGCTGAGGTTTCCCTTGGCTTAGGAGCTGTTACCAGTGTGTACCAAGAAGGCAGCAGCACCAGTTCCTTGCTGTCTTTTTGGTTGCTGGCTTCTTTGGGTTCGCTGTTTTGCATGACCGTTTTCTTTTCGTTTTTATTGAACTATCCAAAATGTTAATTTCTGACCTCTTTAATTTAAATCATGTATCTTCTGTTATATTCTAAGACAGTTATAACTAGATCACAGGAAAAACAGAAGGGGTAAATTTATTATCCTCCAACAATGTACCATGGACATTTTAATTTCAGCTAGAAGCATTTGGCTAATGTATTTTTCTCTCATTTAAAAAAAAAAATAATTTGCAAAACCCACTTAGGAAAACTTGCAGGGTGTCTTTCTGCAGAGACTTTCTAAAATAATTTTGTAGCCTTATTAAAACACCCTCTTAGTGTGTGTTTCTGTGTATGTGCTTGTGTGGTGTTGTGCATTTTGTAAACATGCGTCAAGACTGCCAGTATAAATTTACCTTGAGGGTACATTCATTGTATAACTGGAAGCTAGCACATGAAAGTCTTCCGACGGAAAATTATGCACAGTTTCTAGCAGAGCTATTTACTGGTGTTCAAAGTTAAAGGAACAGGTCTGAATGCTGTAGTGGCCACATTTCGGTTTTATTCACATTTAGTTAGCAATAAAACAGCTCTGAAACTCTCAAAAGTTAATAAATGTAAAAAAAAAAAGTAATCAGGAGGACATTACAAGACTCAAATAACTGTAAAATAAACTGACTCACCTGGCTGCAGCAGGAATCTCGCTCCGTGCATAAGGATTAACATTAACAGAGGTGGAGGAAGGAGAAAGTCTGCTTATCATTTCCTTCAGACACAACGCTGATTAGAAGATTGCAACAAAACCATAAAGTGCTATAAAATTACTTAAAGGTCATCGCATGTTGTAATAAACTGTAACCTAATTTATTTTTTTTAATGCTGACATGAATCTGCTGAAACTAGAAAAGCAGGTAACTTTTTCAATTAATGTCAAAATCTTCCATTTTATTTTATAGGTTGTTTTACCCATTCTAAGTTAAAATGATGCTTTATTATGGCATCATTTTATGAGCCCAAAGAGGCATTTTGACATTTAGCATAATCTTCCAGAAAGTCAAAAGAGAAATGGTTACGAAAGATGTACTGAATAAAAGACCCTGAAACAAAATGTAAGAAAGATTATGTTATAAATAGGAGTGGTGATTAAAGTATTGTTTTTTTCCCCACCTCAAATGTGCGGGCTCTATTTCCCCCCGCCTTCTTAGCACCGTCTTTGAAATAAAAGGCAAGCATCTTGCAAGAAAGACCTTTTAAAAGCAATAAAAATCCTTCTCTAGCCTTCACTTCTGTCTCGTTATTTTACCTGTAACCATTTGATGACAGTTTAGTGCAGGGGTATTATGGATTTAAACTGCAATTTATGGGCAGTCTCTGCTCCTTACTGGGGCACTGCGGGTGAAGAGACAAGACATAAAGGCTTGAATAGTCTCACTTAAAGACCCTCTTTCTCCCAGCCCTCCCTGCGGCTGAGCAGCCCCGTTCGCAGGACACCAAAGGAGGATGCCGGCGGCCCCTCTCCCGCCGCCGGCCTTTGTCCCCCGCTCGCCTGCCACTCGGCTAGAATTCATCGCCGGGGCTCACGGGCGGAGGGAGACGATCTCCTCCGCTTTGGCTTCCCTGAGGAGGTGGCCGCCCGGTGCCCCAGCGCCGGCCCCCTCCCCGGGTCCTGGCCGCGGCCGCCAGTGTGCCAGCCACGCACCCCACGCTTCTCTGAAGCCAAGGGTTATTGAAACCTGACGTAGAGAGAGGCAGAGAATCAGTCCCTTCTAACTAGGTCTGACTTACTTTCGAGCCACCCCTTGGGTCCCTGGAGCAGCCCTGGTTTCCTCTGTGTGTCCTCAGAAGGGCGTTTCCCTCTTTTCCGTCCCCATCAGAGACCCGAGAGATGGGCAGCCACTCTGGGAAGGCACCTTCTCCCACAGACCCAAGTTGGAGGAGCAGATGAAAGGCAGCAGCAGTGGCCTGGAAGGAAAGATCCCCGGGAGCCAGGGCTAAGCCCAGCAGGGCCTCGCTGTCCGTGGAGCTTCATCTTTCCTCACCAGCAAGGAGAAGGGAGGTCATACTTCATTAAGTATTAATTGCTAAATGCTGACATGGCATCTGGGGTGTCTCTGTTTTTACAGCAGCTGCTTACAGAGACCTGGTGGCAGCTCACAGTTGCCTGAGAGCAAACTTTGACTCTTGGCTGCTGGTGGAGATGAAGCTTTTCAACACATGGGATGCTTGTGTGGAGGCAGCAGTCCAGAAGGACGAGGGGAGAGGTGTGAGGAAAGGCCAGCACCAGTCCTGCCCAGGGGACCACGAACATCTGCTCAGGGCCAGAGATGCCCTGTGCCACCTCTGGGAATGGGAAGAGGTGGGAAGAGCAAGCCACGGAGGGCTGAACACACCCGGAGACACCACGGACACAGCATGCAACCCCTACACAGCCGGCATGGTGTCTGGGATCCCCCACAAACCATTCTTTGTGGAGTGTTAGGAATAGGACCAGCAAGGCCCACAGTCTGCGTGGCGAGATGCCGAAGCAGAAACCAGAAACGTCACAGGCAGAGGGGTGGCGCAGAGCTCGCACCTGGGACAACGCCGCTGTTTTCCTGCACGAGGAAGAAGCAAGCGGAGGGCATACCATGGCACTCCTGCACACGCCTTGGAGATCTGGGGCTTGAACTCAAATCAGTCAGGCAGGGGAAAATGTCTGAACGAGTCTTGAGCACCACAGCAGGGGTGTTTGGCCACCCGGCGGTGGGAGCGGGGTGAGGTGGATCACCAGCATCTCCCCCCGCCAACTGCATTTCACGTGGGGCTCGGCAGGGTGAGAGCGCCCGGCCCCAGCGTGCTGCGGGGCCCGGGTGGGAGGCCAATACGGAGCAGCTTGTCAAGCTGTCGGCAGCCATTTTCTTTGGGAATTTAAACACCGCCAAGTGATAGAGAGGGCAGCAAAACTTTCATTTTGGACAAAGAAACTTTCAGCTGCTGAAACTGTGGCTTCCTTATAAACGTCGGGTATTTTCTGCTCTGGTGGTGCTTACTGGAAAGGCATGAAAATACACTGCTGGAAGAAAAGGAAAAAGGAAAAAAAAAGAGAAAAGAGGAAAAAAAGAAGAAGGTGTGGGCATTGCACAGCAAAAGGTGAATGTTAGAAGAGACGGCATATAATTTGAGGTATCAGGCTGGAATACCTATTGATCGAACGAGCCTCACAAGCTGCTTTCTCCCTGTGCGTTAAACCACCAAGTTCCTTTCCTAGTACACCTTGTAAGACGCAGCCAGCCGGTTTTCATCCTGAGTGATAGGCTTGCAAAATCTCCAGTAGGCCTCATTAGCAAGGAGTTGGTAGCGTTTGCAGACGTGTTGGATTTAACTTGTATCTTACAGGCAGGTTTTTAATGTCCTTGTTA
Organism: Phaethon aethereus; assembly: GCF_964289735.1. NCBI lineage: Eukaryota > Metazoa > Chordata > Aves > Phaethontiformes > Phaethontidae > Phaethon > Phaethon aethereus. The sequence continues at coordinate 53,770,257 of NC_138575.1, read as the reverse complement.
TGACTGCAGCTGCAATTTTGAAACGTTATACCAACTCGAAATGACTGCAACTTTCTGCCTGCCCCCAGGAAGAGGACAGCAGTCACACCATTTGAGGTCAGTGAGGAGACGGGGATTTTCTGCTCTGCTGTGTTAATCAGAAGGCAGAATATGAAGTGCCAATTTTGTAAAGAACTCTGTGTCCAGTTTTCCTCCAGCCCTGATGCTGAACTGTCTGATCAATACTAAATCTAGTTTATAATGATGGCCCCTGTGAAGCTTGCAAATGTTATGTCAACATATCTTAATAGCTTTGGCTTCCTGAGTAGCCTTGTTAGCTGCAACCTTGTCTGCTTCTGCTACTCTCTTAACTACTTCCACCTATGGAGCCCCATCTGTAATGGTGTTGACCACATCTCCCATCCTTCTTGCTCTCTTCTACCGGCGGAGGCTTCCATGCTGTCGGTTCCCATCGTGTGAGAGCTCTCCGACAAGACATGGAAGAAATAGAGAAGAAGAGGGAAGAAAACAAAATTAATTCCCCTGCCGATTCTCCCCCTCCCTGCAACTGATGAACCAAAGAAGGAAATAATTGCTACTCTCTTTTAATAACGGCACGTTTACAGAAATTTCCATAAAGATGATTCAGAAAGGAATGCATGGATTTCTTCTCTGTGGGGTGTCCAAAATGGTTTGCATTGTTCTGTAATGTAATGTTATTAGTGCTCCATCTAATTTATATTTGCATTTCCTTGTCTCCAGGGCAAATTTTTACAACTCACTTGCAAAGTACTAAATGAAGAAGTGCTGCAGTGCTAAAGAACCACATTTTCTAGCAAGCTTTCAAGTCATCCATTAATTCCCAAGGGGCCAAACCTGAAAGTTGAAGGACTCCAAAGGAACGTTGAGTTTTGTCCATCCTCATGTGGAGCGGAGAGCACACAGCACAGTAGGAGGTCAGGAGGAGTGGTTGTTCATTACAGTTGTTGTAGCATGGAAACTCGGAATGTATGCACTCTGTGCCTATAGCCTACACTTGCTACAAATGGGAGGGATTGTCTCCCTACTTACCACTGGAAGAGAAGTCGAAAGTGGAACAGAGGCAGAAGCATGATGGGTGACAACTGGAGAATGACTGTCTTTCGAGGTGCCTCATTGCCAGAACATGTGCCACATCCACGTGTGTGGCAGGATAGTTTAGGCAATCCAGCTTTCACTAATTAGATACTTACAAACACTTCAAGTGCCCCGATGATAATGGTTTCTCCTGCCAGTTACTGTGTAGGTACAGAGTCTCTATCCCCATGGAACAATACAGGTGAAGATAGGAAATAATATTAGTGTTATTAATGAATTATTCTGAAGTGGCTGTAAAATCTCCTTTCTGTGCACTGGGAAACTGATGCAAAGTGATGTAAATGACTTGCTCAAAAGTCAGATGAGAAATGAGTGGCAGTGGGGAGGAGGGGGAGGACACAGGTCCCCTGTGTCTCAGTCACATTCTTTGCACTCAAACCATTTCTTGCCTTTCAGATATCGTCAGTATAAAAAAGTATAAATATCTGTACATAAGAAACCTGACATAAATTAAACACCACCAGTAGATTCTTAATTCAGAGAATTAGTGTATGGTATTTCAAGAATTTGCCCAGCATCTCAGGTCAAGTTGATTTGGTTATAGCAACACAAGCTGCAGACATGCCTGAATAGTCACCAAGGGACAATGGTTACTTTTTTTTTCCAGAAAAGAGCTCAGGCTTCACAGCCCATGGAAAAAAAATGTATTAAAAATTACCATGTCTGGGAGAACATAATGTGAGCTTTCTGTTCTAAATATCTGATCAAAAGACAAGAAAAGAAAAAAGCTGCAGATTCCTAACCTTTCTGGGCAGCAGAAAGTGATTTCTCTGTGTGTGATGCCAAGGTGGCTGCTTTGTTTTCTAATGAGAGAATATTATAGTCCAATTAAAACAGGATAAACTTATTCCACCTGCTTTTTAATGTCAATGACTCTAGGCTGCAGTTTATGGCAAACTCTATCCACACAATGGGAAAGCTGCACCTGCTTAAACATCAGGTCTTAATTTGGCCAAAAATCTTTAAGGATGCACATCAGACTTTGTTTTCATAAGATGATTCTGCATACTTCACTGGGTGCTAACTTTTCAGATATACTTGCAAAGCAGAAAAGTGTAGTATTTCAAGTCTTAACCATGTGTCTTAGTTAGCAACTCAAGCCTTATGTTCCAACATTTTTAAAAACTCTTAATTAATTCAAGGTAAGGAATCAGAATCATGTAAGTTTTTTTCTCAGCAGGGATTCAAAGAAACTGTCCACCTGTTCAAAGCAGAGGATGAGCCAAAATCGCATGTTGGAATGACAATTATCTCTGTCAGAGAAACAAAGTTTCCCCCTCACCCTTTCTTTTGTTTGGCCCATCCTTTCCATTCTGGAGTAAAGGTGTGATCCACAGAACCAGTCTTCTGCACCTCAGCAAATCCAGCAAGTATCATTTGCAAACGTTATGCCAGGTTAAAAACAGCAATGAGAACAAAACCTAATTTCCACTTCAGCAGCTTGAAGATTGGGTCAGAGGGGAAACAATGCAGACACTTGTGTTTCTGAATATTGTATGAGCTCTAACGCATAATGGAAGTTGTATTTTAAAAATTGAGGTAAATGCTGGTCAAGAGAATGTCCCACCATGTAACTGTCTGGACTCAAAAAATAGTGAGTGTGGCCTTCACAATGGGAAAGAACGACATCTCTCAGGGCTGGCCTCTCCCTCTGCCTTTTTTCCTCCATAGACCAACTCTCTCTGTTCCTCCAGCTTTGGTAGTCAGCAAGCAATTTTCTCTTTGGCAGGAGGGTTTCTGCATGGCAATGATAAATATCTCCCCGCTCATATCAGTGAGATTCTTCATAAGGAAGAAATACCTTATATACCATCCTCACAAAGCCCGTTTCTATATACTGGGATCCTAAGGGCAATGGTAGTAGATGGAGACTATAAACACCCTCTAACGTTTAGGAACAAGTACCTGTGATAAGAATTTAATAACTAGGCCATGTTTTCAAGAAAAAGACCAGAAACTCAGAGTAAAACATGGAAACTGACCTTCAGCTCAGCATTTACAGTTTCTACAAGCTGCGTACCTGCAGGCTTTGAATACGACTTTTGGGAAACCCAAAGTCTGGCTCTGTGTGAAGGGCGCCTAAACGAATCCCTGAGGATCGTGCTTATCACAAGACAGTGACAAGAGAGTGCATCATGTGCACTTCTGAATCTCTTCCCTGACTGCACATGTATGCGCCCATGTTCTCTGAGGGCTCTCCTTTCCCAAATATTTGGTTCAGGTATAGTCCTGCAGTTCTTCCTCAGACTAAACCCTTGCTGAAATCTATGGATTTTTCTAGATTAATCAAACAGCCACCACACAAAGACTTTTCGCTGGTTGAGTCATGTGTAGTGGATGCCTGTGCCCCTCGTCTGCCTCAGTGCAATACCTGCTGGCTTAGTTTGAACATCATTTAGCAGTACCTTGAGCTGATGCTGCACTCGGAGGGAGAAAAATCCACTGGCGTGATGCTTTCAGCAGCACAGGAGCAAGCAGTGCCACACAGTAAAGCCTGATGCCCTCACAGCCACTGCTTCAGCGGCTGGCCGTGGCCACGGACATCTGGGAAGCTTTAGATAGGTCAGATCAGTATTTGTTAAAGGCATTCTGCCTTAAAAGTGCCTAAATTTTCACACAGGTTAGAAAGGGTTAACAAACATTTGTGAACGAACCCCCTACAGATCCTAGTCTAGACAAAGCCAGTGAGAGGGAAGGGGTGTTTAAGTTGGATCTGGAGGACTTGGCAAGCAGCCAAACCACTTCTCTATTTGTAGCAAACTCTGTTAAAAATAGGATAAGGTTCATAAGGCTCAGATCTGCCCTTCAAAAAAATCCAGATAATTGAAGAGTTTCTCTCACTGACATGTTTCTATTTCTGTTGTCAAAAGGAAAGAAAAACTAATAATGTTGGGGTTTAATAACAGAATATCCCCCACATACAGAAGGTCCTTTGATTTTGATTGGGAGTATACAAGGTAGGTTGCTGTTACTTGTGCTTAGTAAATCGTGCACAGTAAAATCATAACTGAAAGGCTGAGGTACAGGTCAGATATGCCACAAATAAAAAAAAAAGGGAAGACCTATGACATCTTTCATTTCTCTTTCACCCTGCAGGGATTTAAGAACAGTAATAAGTAAATAGGTTTACAGCTGTCCACAGGTGAGGGTTTTTTCATCACCAATATGGCTACATATTACAGACCTGATATGTTTAGAACCAGGGGTTTTTAATGACCAGAACTGGTCCAAATTTCAGCCTTAGTATCTCAACAGAAGTTCAAGATTACCTTCTAAACCACCGACAAGAATGGAAGTGGTAAAATACTCATTATGGGATCTGATTTGCTGCCTGGAATCCTTATTATTGGTGGCAGTCAAAAAACAAAAAAAATGTACCCATCTTAAAATGGCAGCTCGGTGCTATAAATAACCATTCCCTGTGAGGCTTTTGAGAGATATGCATTCAGTTTACCAAAAAAAACCGTATTTTTCTTTCTGTCACTAGCGTAGAGGCAATATAGCTACACATGCACATACTGCATTCTGTCTCAGACACTTCCCTGGAGAATTTCCAGTTAAGTTCTTATTTGACAATTTTTATAGTCAGCGATGATACAGAAAGCACAGAAATAACACAGTTTAACTTGAAGCTACCAGGCTGAATCTCCACTCCTGATCAAAGAATCTTGAATTGACTTTAAAGTCAAATGAATTTCATATGGAATTTATGGTGCAGAAATATGTAGGTAATGTTTGTATGTCATTTTTATAAGGACACTTCTTATGGTAACTGAAGCTGCTATAAATTGAATTATGGAATATGAAAGTCCTCAAGGTTTATGGTAGAGTTTGAGACTGCTGAAATGAAGACAAAGAACTTGAGATAACAGGTGTGTCAGCAACACAGATGCTAAATATGATCCATTTTGATGTAAAATTCAAATATAGTATTTTCTGCAAATATTTGGATTCCATTTTATGTAAGTAAATACTGGTTTTGTATTAATTTGTAAAGGTACTTGCCTCTTTGATGTTGAATAGACTATTTTGCACTATGAAATTTTATCACCGTTATTTCTTTTGTCACATATATTTGTAGCATTTCATAGAAATTACACCGACAAACTCCTTGGACTTGAAAATATGTTCTGTGCCCTGATCCTGTAGAATCTGTTTATGCATTTCACTCTCCTGAGTTTGTTCATTAGACCAGTAATTACTTACAGGAGTGGAGCCTGCTTTTTTAGTTCCTAAAACATGCTACTCTAGTCTAATTAGGTTCTTTGAAGCTAACACGTTCTGTAAATAATTCAAACGTATCTGATTCATGAAAAAATGTCCAAATGCCCCATAGAAGTCATTTCATACAAAACAGAGACTGGGACACCAATTCCTAGATTCCTGCCTCCTCTGAAGCACTGGGGCTACAACAGGGACTGCTGCTTCACTGCAAACTTTCAGTGCCAAGAACTGTCTTGGTGGCCCAGGTACCTCTGTGCCAGCTGCAGCCTTGGCTTCAGCAGCAATACAGCAACTCAATATTTGTATGGTTCAAACAATCTTCCAGTTTCAATGCAAAGTTCATAGCTGTATCTAACCACTACTGAAGGGAAAAAGATGCGTTTGTCAAGCAAGAAGCTTAGATGAGGTTTTGCAAAAGACGAAAAAGAGATGCACGGTGGGTATGAAGGAGATGAACGAACCTTGAACGCTTGGGAGAGGTGAGGCCAAGGCAAGCATCCGCCAAATGCTAAGTATGAAGACGGGTATTGCATTTAGTTACCACAGGAACAGGTACTTTTGAAATAAAATTGAGAGATATTTAATGTTGGTGAACACAGTGCTTTTGAAAGACATTGCAGTCTTCTCCACTGACATTTTTTCCCCCCCACAGAACAAATGCACCAAAGGTACCAGCCAAATACAGCAAAGGTAGCAACCAGGACAACTCAGCAGCGTGCTGACAGCTGACTTGGAGCAACTTCGAAGGCATAAAGGTTGCTCATTTCTATGGCCCATTTAATCTTTGAGTTTTCTACTAAAAAAGGCACTAACTAATGGAGATTGTAGTAGTGGGATTTTTTTTGCAAGCCAGTTCCTGCGATGGTATGAAGCAAGCAATCCCATTTCTGACATGGCACTAAAATATTCACAGAAAAAATAACAATTTGTTGTTGAAAACAACTTAGGCTACAGCTGAAACCCCAAACACAAACACCATGTACTTCTGAACAAGCAAAGCTTCAAACTAAGTTTTAAGTATAGACATACTCTATTTGGTGTTAATGAGACTGTTCATGTGCTTCCCACTATATGTGTTTAAGTGTCTCAGTAGATAAGGACTTCACTGATATCTCTACCTTAAGGTTTTCCTACTTTTTTGTTTTTATGTTCTACAGAACCTCCTTGAGAAGGTAAAAAAGCCCACACAGGGATAATGTCTAAATATTAAAAGTGAGTATAGAAAAGTAGCAAAATATACATATATAGTAAAGCAGGAGTTTAAAAATTTCTGTAACATTGTTCATAATGAAAAGAGAAATGTGGTAGCTTAAGATACCTTATGAAAATCTTTTAAAAGCTGGATGGAAGTACTTGCATTAAAAGTAGAACTCCATTTTTAATTCCCTTGACACATTTTCATTACTTAGATATTTCTAAGCCTTTACCTCAGAAATATTTTATGAACTTCTGAGACCATGCTTATCCACCACAGTGCTGGTGCTGATACCTTTTAGCTGGTGGTGATCTCAGCAGTAGGAGATGTGTGTGAGTGTGTGCATATGCTTTATGCAATCAAGGTTTAAGGGAGTAAGATTGTACAGAACAACAGTAGAGTTTTTCATTAGAAAGATAACCCTAACAAGACAAAAATATCTAGTGCTTAGACTTTGGAAAACAGACAAAATGTTCCTTTACATTCTGTAAAGACCCTTCCAACTCTCCTCTGTGACTTCTTTTTAAACTCCAGCCAAGTTGCCGCAGACTCCTCTCTCTCAGCTTGGGGACAGCCAAGAAAATCCCCACTAAGGGCTACTTACCACACAGGCACACAAATGCACAAGAGATCTGCAATGCACAAATTGCAATGCAACTTGTTTTCCAGCACAAAGCTAATCTACTTCGTTCAGCTTCACTGTGAAAAGGACAACTGAAGCACTCAGTTATACAAGAAATTCTTATCACTTACCACAAAATCACAGGACAGATGGGGGTTTGGGACCTTCTGATTATATCCTGAAAGCCTCCTTTCACTCAGGCCAAGCTTCACATGCCCACATTCTTGGTGATAGCCGGGGAATTTGCCACTGTGGCTATGCTGCCACGTCTGCTGTGTTGTGGGCTGGATGTTGGCATGGGCACCAGCCATACTCATCACAATTCAGGAATAAGAAATGTTTTACAAAGGGTCATAAAGTTATTGTGGAGATTTATCCCATAATCTCAAAGGTAAGAGCTGCCCCTGCTCCGCTGCCAGAAAGATATCGATTTGCACAATTGGTAGTCACCTACAGAAAGAAAAGGTTGCAGTAGAAATAAGCAGTCTAAACATGAGGTCTTAGAAACTCTGAAGTTATCTGTTTAAAATCAATTATGTTTTAAGAATCAATGAAATACAACATCCTTTTAAAATGAAGCCGACCTATAACTGCACTATAACACTTGGCCATTTTCTCCTAAACAAAGAAAACACAAGTACATAATGTTGTAAATAGTGGGCTTTCAGAGCCTGTTAAATTATTAAAATTAGCTAAACAGACAATAAAAAGCAATACATGAATGATCTACATTTCAAAAGCTGAAACACAGCCATGCTGTACTTCATACAGTTAGTTTTGCTGCAATGCTCATCCTGTGAACTTGAGATCCACTTTAACAGTGAACTTTCCAAGTATGTACTTTACAAAAGGCCATCTCATTACGCAGCCAATTAAAAGGATTTGTTTGTTCATGATGGAATCTAATGTAGAGATTTGTTTTCTTCCAATAGATACCTTCTGCTAAGAAGCTAAATTGGCACAACTTTATAATTGCACTAGTTCCACTGGGAGCTACAAAGAAGTTTGTGAAGCTGATAATTCTTTAGTGCAAATGAACTAACAATAAAGACAAACCACTTATAAAATTTTCTGCTGTGAAAATTCAGAAACATTGTAGCATCCAAAGAAAATATAGAAGATTAAAACACCCAGAATTGTATTATATTACCATCTTTATTGTATTACTTATGTTATAACATTTATTATATTATTATATTACCATCTTTATTATATTATCAGCTTTATAGTTGATGCATTGATGAAGTCTGTCATGAGGATTTTAAGACCAACAACATGATATTGCAAAACTTTGTTGTTTCCCAAGCAAGATACCAAAGATGCTGTGAAAGTTGTCACAGTGACAAAGTTTTGGCCTCTGTTGCCCAAATAAACCCATTGACAATAAAAGCCAACACGGGCATAAAACTCAATAACTCATATGAACATGTTTTAAAATTGCTAGAAAAACCTATAGAGCCTTATGGCCTTTGCTTGCAATGAATGTGAACAGAAATTTGCTATGAAGCATGCAGAGCAATATGTGCCCTGCACCATGTAGCCTGTTCATCAAAACTGCAGCATGTACAAACACAAGAATTTAAGCACAAGACATAGAGGGAACAGGAGGAATGCAGATGGAGTTCTTAAAAAATTAAAGGTAAAACTGAAACCTAATGAATGTGGCCACAGTTTCCAAGGAAAAAATAAGGATTTCTCTAGCTCACAGTGGAGTTGACTTGGCATGGAAGATTAACTGGTGTCATTGCTGCAATAAAGGTATTTTTTGGCTGTGAAGTTTGTTTTTCGTTTTTTATTTGGAGGGGGAAGCAGCAGAATAAGTACTGTCAATATGGTCAGAGACAGACTTGATCTCCCAAAGCTGGTGGAGAGATTGATGGTCCTTATTGCAGACAAGAAGTATTTATGGGTGACCAGAACAGCAGGCTGTTCTCTCCAGGACAGTTAACATTTCAGGAGAGTCAAAAAATAAATAAATATTAGTACTGCAGAGAGAGAAAGCCATGCTTCTCCTTACCCCTGGCAATCTTCCTTGAAGTGAAGGAGGTGAAGGAGGTCTCTGAGGGCTCTGGGGAAGGTCTGCTGCACACCTGGAAGCTAAGCGGAGTTCCAGGGATGAGACATAGCTTTTGTCACAGGAACGCAAGTGATCCGGTGGCCCAGACCTGGGGATTTTGTCCGCACTCTGGTATTAATCAGAGAATTGTGTTCGCTTTTCATGGAGGTAAAACTTTGTTTTATACCATTTGCTTCAGAATATTAAAATTAGGAGTCAAAATGTGGTGTATGCTCAGACACTTCCAAAGGTAGGAATTTCCCTCAGGGCATCTAAATTGCCTCAAACAGACCTCCTTTTATAGGCATAAGTGTGTGGAACTAGCATCTCCCTTTACCTTGTGACTTTATCATCTTTCAAGTTAGTGCAAAGTAGCAGTCAAGTACCACCAAGCTGGAAGTGTGTATTATTGCATTTTGGCTTCGTAACTCTCCAAAGTGCAGAAGAAAAGATGGTTTGTTACAGTATTTGAGCTATTTTCCTTTAGACTATAAATGCCAGTTTGAAACATCATTATTATTCTTATTGTGGATAAAATTAGAATTTAAACTTGTAAAATATATGTCAGTGGCTGATGATATAATAAAATGAAGTTTTGGAGTTGATGAATAGTTTATGCTGTGGATGCTCAAACAAGATAACGAATGGACTTAATGCTGAAAAAAATGAGCTGGATACATCTCATTAAGGGCTTACTGCTGTATTTGCATTTTTGTTTAATACTCAAATCCTGAAGCACTGCAAATGAGCTGTAACTTTGCAGTCTTTAAAAAATAAATAAAGATTAGATAAATGCAGATGCTATGCAAATAGTCGATCAGCAGCAGGCTACTGAGCCGCCATCAACGAGTGCTGGGAAGTTACACAGGTGATCATGAAAGACCTTTCCAATAAGACTAAATGCCACGGTGATGTGTGAGTTCCTTCTGATTCTTCCCTTGAATTTGTCATACAGGCTGCAAGAGGTAATCTGAAGTTATGCCTTGTTAGTTGGGGAAAGATGATGTATCTGTAGGTGGGGAAATACATGTAGAATTGCAATCATGTAAAGAAGAGACAAATAGTATAATTGCACAATGCCTGAGTTATTGCAAGGGAAAAGAAATAACCTTCTCTATTATTTCTAGTTCTTCTTCATTATCAAGTAACATATGAATATCTCCCGCATTCAGGATCATACTTAGATCTTCTAAAAATGACTCATCCTAGATCAGATGAGACAGTTGCTCATTTATACCAAAGATTACAAAAGCATTTTAAAAATCATTCTTTCACTATCCATTTATTTGTCTGCCCCACACTTTCCTATTGGTTATTCGTTATGAAAGAGATTTATAGTTTAAAACTCCGTCTTATTTCTCCCCTTCCTTTTAATGAGTAACTATAAAATAAGCATAATTTTCCTAATGTGCATTTTGAGTGTCAGAAATAGGCAATTTAAATGTGAAGCTTCAAAACACTATTAATGCTGCAATTTCATGACAAAATATCTCTCAGTTTTCAGTGCCTCTTGCCACATTTCTTCATTTCAGTGATTTATTGTATTATTTCTCTGCCTGTAATAGTTAGTGCCCTAAGTAGCCAGCTTATTTTTGTATTTCTCCACAAATTAATACATTTCGGTAATGGCTGGCTCTACCTTTGTTTGACAATCAGCCGAAAGGAACGCGACGTAAGCCCCCCCATTGTGCCAGGCCCTTCTCAACACCTTTTTGAGATAGTCTCTCCATTCACCGACTGTGTATGACTCCGGAATACTAACTTGGAAAAGCTCAGCCTGCTGTAAATGGCTCTGGTCTCGCCAGAGAGCACCAACCACTGCTTTCTCCTCCTGATGACAAGGGGGAAAAGCTGTCACAATGAAAACCTAAGTAATGATAGAGATCAGAGGGTTTCTTGATGATTAGCTCAGCTTCATCTGCTCCAAAACCTTTAGAGAGGATGAACTCTGTCTCGAGAAAAGTGCTGTTGCTGGGTGAGTTTACTAGTCTCTCCTCTCCTCCCAAACATACCACGAGCACAAGTAACTTCTTAGTACTCGGTGTGCGGCACGCACAGCTTCTGGGTGCTGGATTATATGCCTGCCTGCATAGGCACAGTGTAAATTATCCAGCATCCTGCTGCTATTTGAAGATATCGAAAAGCCATTTCAATTTTAAACATGCATTCAAAATCCGGAGACTATACCACCATGCCTGCGTTAGATACACACTTGTCCTGAAAATGTTTTCAGGCAGCTTTATACAAAATTGGTCATTTGTGAAAATATATACTGTGGTGCTCTGAAAGCTGTAATAGAACAAATGGTGCAGGACAAAGCCCTCCCACAATCTTCTCTTCTCCTCCCAGTCTTCAAAGCCCCTAAAAACAGTATAGATACCCTCATTGTACACATACTCTGTATGATGCAGGGATGGTTTAGCATCAGTATTGCCGTTTAGGGCTGAGGAAATAAACCCCAGAGATATGAGGTACCTATCCTAGTGTTGTACAGCATATCTATAAAAAATTTCCTTGCTCTGTGCCCTGATCGAATATTCCTAAATGGCTGACACAAATGCATTCCAGTGACGATGTCTACACAGACAGATAGATCAAGTTAACAGCAACATTTGGCACTGGACAAATACCCGTTGTCACAAGTTTAATACTGAATACAGGACTCCTGTGCCCCTGCAGATCGCAAGCCTCTTTTTGTTGAGATTTTGGAATCCTTACAGAAATGCAAGACTCCAGTTCTGGGGATGAGCATAGGGAAACCATAACCCCCTCCTCTGTCTGAGCATTCAAAGAGCCTAAAGGGTTTTTTCTGGAAGAGGAGAAAGCTGTTAACTTGCCAATGTAAACACAAATGATGGTCTTGTCTTATAGTGAAACTGCATGATTTATTGTGATCAACAGCTCATTTTGGTGTCAAAAGAGCAAAACACTTGAAACTTCCTTGCAGCATAGTGTATCTTTTCCTTTGTGGAAGGATAATGTCCCACTGACTTAGCAGAGGATCTGATGGACATGTATCTCATGAGTGGTGGGGGAGGTCATTGCTGAAGTAAGTTCCCCCAAAGGAAAACCAATGTTGAGGCACCCAGAAAAAACAGGTACCATTATATTTGGTAAAACTTGCCCAGGCTTGCCATGTTGTTCAGGAGGGGCCCAAACAAGTATTTTAATTATATGTTTCTATCTTTATTTTTACTTAGATGTACGTTTGTACAGTATTTAGCACTGGAACACGATTTTTTTTTAACCCCAAACTACATTTCTGCAAGGAGAAGGAAGCCCATCACTTTAGCAGGAACATCCCCAAAGCCAAACCACTCTGAGGTTCAGTGGAGATTGTCTGGATAGGAAGATTGTTCGTGTAGCTCCTAGACTATAGGCTGGGCAACCCTGTGGAGTGGGCTTTGTGTGAATCCCCCAAGATTTCAATTTCCTGTGCAAAACTTGGGGCACCCAGGATTTGGAACACCCTTGCCCTCGGGTCACTGTAGAGGTGACCAATTTTATAAGAACACATTTGTCTGAAGTTCTGCCATTATAAGCCCAGATTATATCCCCTTGCTATTCAGTCTCACCCTGAGTTTTACTATGAGAAGACTTAAGTTTGCATAGAGCCTGAAACAATAGCTTGAAAGACATAAATTCTTCCCCTGCAATAAAATAAAAAAATACTGACATATTCTAAGACAAGTATGAAATGTCATTTTAACTGAATGAGTTCACCTGAAAGAACACATCAACCAGAAAATTGTTCTCTACATGCACCTGAATGCTCTTTGATTGCTGCAGTCAGTCACAGAACATCACGTCAGTCTCTGAAAGAAGAAACTGCAGACTAACTGCAGAGACCTGAGGACATTAGGCCAGCAGGGCTTGGAGACTCTCTGAAAGTTTCTCTCCCTGCTCATATGGTGCAGCACTGCTGAGCATTTTGCGGTTTAGCTGACCACAGAGGAGACTGTCAACTATTTTTCCAAGTGCTAATCATGATGCTTTTGTGGAGAATAAAAGAGGGACGTAATAGGAATGAGCAGTGCCCTGGAACAAGAGGATGAAGCTGTCCCATCTGAGAGCACCATTTCAGGCACACATGCAAAGTCTATGAGCCCAGGCTGCCCAGTCCTTCAGGCTGGTCTGTCAGCACAGCAGCACTAGCTCTTTTTGCTTCTCATCTGAAACAGTGATTTATCTTCTACTCATTTTAATTATTGGCTAAATTGTTCATTTTCTTATTCTGGCATTTTAAATTTCTTTGAAGAGATAGATTTATTAAAGAAAAAGCTACCCAAATCATCAACTTGTATCAGTGCCCCTCAAGGGTAAAGAACTGGCTGGATGGCTGAGCCCAGAGAGTCGTGGTGAATGGTGTTAAATCCGGCTGGCAGCCGGTCCCAAGCGGTGTTCCCCAGGGCTCGGTTCTGGGGCCGGTCTTATTCAATATCTTTATTGATGATCTGGATGAGGGGATCGAGTCCTCCCCCAGTAAGTTTGCAGATGAAACCAAGCTGGGTGGAAGTGTTGATCTGCTGGGGGGTAGGAAGGCTCTGCAGAGGGATCTGGACAGGCTGGATCGATGGGCAGAGGTCAACTGTGTGAGGTTTAATAAGGCCAAGTGCAGGGTCCTGCACTTGGGTCACAACAACCCCATGCAACGCCACAGGCTTGGGGAGGAGTGGCTGGAGAACTCCCCAGCGGAAAAGGACCTGGGGGTGCTGGCTGACAGCCGGCTGAACATGAGCTGGCAGTGTGCCCAGGTGGCCAAGAAGGCCAACAGCATCCTGGCCTGTATCAGGAATAGTGTGGCCAGCAGGAGTAGGGAAGTGATTGTGCCCCTGTACTCGGCACTGGTGAGGCCGCACCTTGAATCCTGTGTTCAGTTTTGGGCCCCTCACTACAAGAAGGATGTTGAGGTGCTGGAGTGTGTCCAGAGAAGGGCAACGAAGCTGGTGAGGGGTCTGGAGCACAAGTCTTATGAGGAGCAGCTGAGGGAACTGGGGTTGTTCAGTCTGGAGAAGAGGAGGCTGAGGGGAGACCTTATCGCTCTCTACAACTACCTGAAAAGGGGTTGTGGCGACGAGGGTGTTGGCCTCTTCTCCCGAGTAACTAGCGATAGGATGAAAGGAAATGGCCTCAAGTTGTGCCAGGGGAAGTTTAGGTTGGATATTAGGAAAAATTTCTTCATCGAGAGGGTGGTCAAGCATTGGAACAGGCTGCCCAGGGAGGTGGTGGAGTCGCCATCTCTGGAAGTGTTCAAAAAACATGTGGATGTGGTGCTTCAGGACATGGTTTAGGGGGCATGGTGGTGTTGGGTTAACGGTCGGACTTGATGATCTTGAAGGACCTTTCCAACCTTAGTGATTCTGTGATTCTTTGAAGAGAGGTGCAGACTTTTTCCCTTTGAGCAAAGTTTGCACAATGTTCTGAAAAGAGAAAGGTCTGAATAACTCACTCAATCTATTGTATCCAAAAGGTACATGGGCTGTACAAAAAACATTTCACATTTTTTACCACATTTTCCAGTAGAAAAAAAAAATCTGGAAATAAATGTGGAATGATGCAGTTCAGGTTTATTAAGTCTACTTGACCCTGATGTCATATACTGACATTTTAATTTTACTGCCTGACATTTAACAAATCCTTAGCAGTCCTGAAAAAGTTAATGATTAAAAAAAAATTTAAAAAATTCTCTGCATAGTTAACTTAAATATATGCAAATAAAATAAAATCATTAGCAGCAACTTTTGTTTTATCTTATGAAGTTGTTCACTATGGTGATTTTTAATTGCATATTCATCATGTATTTATCCACAGCCTTTTGACTAACAGCTTGCCCTATTTATTTAAGTAGTGGTTGTTTCTTTAAATAGCCATATTTTAAAATTATTAGGCAACAAGAAGGATAGACTGCTATAATATTAATTTATAATATTCCTAATATTTGTCAGACTTCTCCCTCCTTCACACAACTGACCTGGGGAGCCACTATTACTGGAATGAAAGTACTACGATGCCTTTGCATATTTCCTACAATAGGATCATGTCCCTCCCAGCTATTTGCAAGCAGTCCTATAGGAACAATTATGAAATGCTCTCATTCATTTGGCACAATGGCATATGGAAATTTCCTGCAACACTAATTACTATGGTTGCAATTTTTAGCCAAAAATGTCAGTGTCTAGGATTTAATTAGTTTGCAGCAGGATTTTAAAACTGACCTTCTAGTTTAGTTAATTAATTTGCCAGTTCTTTTCTTTTCTCTTTTTTTTTTCTTTCAGCTAACCCTGTCATATCAGTTTTTAGGAGATTTTAATTAAAAAGAAAACACTATTTCCAATGCTAGCAGGGTATCTAAAAGCAGTTGTTAAACATTTTTAGCAAATAAAAGCACTCATGTCAAGTTCCTATTGCTTCAGAGTGCCCCCCTAGCCATTGCCCGCAAGTAGTAAGATTGCTACCCAGGTATTTGTGAAAGGTAGTTTGCAATATATAAAAGTGTAATGAAGTTTTTCCCCAATTAACTATTCTTCTCTACACTTGCATCAGTGCTCTCTGCTGATAGTGGTTTCTTTACAGGAACTTTTTACAGTATTAATTAGAGATCTGTTTGAACCAAAACACTAGAAACCAATACACTGAAAGTCTTGGAAAGTTTGAATCGTCTCAATGTCTCCAATGAGTATCTGAGGCCAATTTCTCATTCGAACCAGAAATCTTGATATAAATTCAGTTTTGGAGTTATAAAGACAGAACTGTGAGAAAGATTTTTTGTGTGTGTGTGTGTGTGTTCAGTTTTATCTTGACATGAGCCAAAATACGCCTTTTATTCTACCCTCTTTCTTTGTGACAGTTACTCTGCTGAGAAGTTACACATTACTCTTTCCTGTGGAGAAAATTAAAAACAAGCTATCTAGCAGTCCCAGCTCTGCGGCACATTCCAGCTACTGAACTGTGTCATACTGTTTTAAAAGAAGAACTATAGTACATCTCCTGAAATGGAAGCAGCTGTGACTTTTTAGGTGCAAAGGAATCAATAAAAGGATGAAAAGTACATGGACATGCCTGAGACTGCTCTTGACACACGCACCCGGATGCAATTACGAGCGACAAAGTACTGTAATGGTAGGGGTTTTACAGATAAGATTTAATCACCAGGAGCATGAATGTTGCCAGCTAACCCGTGCAAATGAACCTTACACTTGTGAATTCCACTGCACTTAAGTGTGCAAAACGGGAAAACTTTGGCTGGAGCCATTCATTTGCTTCTAAAAAATGGAGTGTATTAAGTTGGGTGACATACCTTAATAAAAGAATGCAACTTCCAGTAGTTCCCCTTGCCATTTTGCCATGATGACAGGAGGAAAGACGACTAGGTCTGTAATAAACATTCAGTAGTAATTACATTTCTTCCCCACCAGTGGTGTTTCCCTGCAAAGACCATGTGCACTGTCAGCCCTTTCTTCTCTGCTGGTATAGAGAGACAGGCCCTTCTGGCTCCCCTTGACCGGTTTTGTATCCAGCTTCAGCTCTGGTGTGTTCTTATTTCTTTTTCCATACTTCTACACTATCTTAGAAACATTTTATTTGGGGTTTTCAGAATACTTGTCTTCTCTTTTTTTAAAATTTTAAAAATAATTTTTTCCCAGGAAAGAGAAGAAAAGCAGGTGAATTCATCTGAGCCATTGAATCTGAGATATTCTCTTGGAGGTAGTCATCACATCCTGAGCGTTTTTCAAAGACCATTTCGAAGGTCTAGCTAGTACACTCCAAAGAAAAGGATGGGAAGCTCCGTGTGAGACAAGGCATATCTGCCTGTGGACAGATAAGATTGACTTGGCTTTTCAGTAGCCCTTCAAAAGCTGAAGACTCCCTGCTAGGTCCTACTGCATGCCTTACCACATTCGCGCTATGTGACTTCACTAAATGAGCTGAGTTGTCCTCCTAGTTCAATGGTTGCATGGGTGACTGAGCGTATTCCAGTAGGTCTCAAGAATCCAGCGATGGACTCCCAGGGAATTTCACTGTCACTACTACCCAGCCATCAAGTTCAGAACACAGCTAAATCTACAAGGGACTGTCTCTTCGCAAAATGGTGGTAACCTTTAATTTCTATGGCAATACTTGTGGTCCATCTCTAGTCATAGGTCCGCCCTCTTTCCCCCATATCCTGGATGATAAAAAGGACTTCAAACACAAGTAGAAGAATGGCATTGTTGTGATAAAGTCATCATCTTGCCAAAAAGCCCCAGCAATACATCATCCCAGAGCTGTGACCTGGGATAGCTCATCAAGCCACTAGGATGAGCAACAGCTGTATCTGTGTATATCTGCAGCTCAGTCTGCCCGTATTTGTCAACTTTCCATTGCAGGGAAATGCTTCCCTTACAACCACAAAATGCTGCTACACCTTAGAAGCAGAAGAAATGAGACCCTGTTCTTTAAAGGAGACCAGGTCATTGGAGAGGTGGTGAATGGAGAGGAAAAAACAGAGGTAGAAAAGAAGCAAGATTTAAAACAGGGGAGAAAAAAGTATCAGAGAAAATAATTTCAGGGAATATTCCCATTTAATATTCAGAAAAAAGAATCATAACTTCACAACACCTTCTCCATTGTTAATGTTGCTGGTACGAGCCAGCAACGTGCGCTTGCAGCCCAGAAAGCCAACTGTACCTGGGCTGCACAAAAAGGAATGTTGCCAGCAGGTCAAGGGACGTGATTCTCCCCCTCTACTCTTCTCTCATGAGACCCAAGTTGGAGTATGGTGTCCAGCTCTGGGGTCCCCAGCACAAGAAAGACATGGACCTGTTGGAGCAGGTCCAGAGGAGGGCCATTAAAATAATCAGAGGACTGGAGCATCTGTCCTGCAAAGAAAGGCTGAGAGCGCTGGGGTTGTTCAGCCTGGAGAAGAGAAGACTCTGGGGAGACCTTAATGCTGCCTTTCAATATATATAGGGGGTTTATAGAAAACATGGAGAAAGGTTTTGACCAGGGCCTGTAGAGACAGGACAAGGGGCAACGGTTTTAAACTGAAAGAGGGTAGATTTACATTGGATACAAGGAAGACATTTTTTATGATGACCGTGGTGAGACACTGCAACAGATTGCCCAGAGAAGTTGTGGATGCACCATTCCTGGAAGTGTTCAAAGCCAGGCTGGATGGGGCTTTGAGCAACCTGATTTAGTGTATGATGTCCCTGCCCATGGCAGGGGGGTTGGACTAGGTCATCTTTGAAGGTCCCTTCCAACCCAAACCATTCCATAATTCTATGATCTGCCAGTGAGAAAATTTGATGGCAAGATGAGGGCCTGCTAGCTTCAATGTGTTTGGTCAGTAGAACATATCTATCTCATCACTGGTGAGTTATGAATATGGTGTCAACTCACTTTTCTTACAGAATCTCTCCTGAATATAATGAAATCCTCAAAATGCAGGAAGTGGCATCAGGTGTTCCATAATTTCCAGGAATCTGCTTTTGATGTTGCCCCATTATTTGTTCATCCAAAGCACCGCTCTGGACCTTTACAGACTGCAAATGCTTGCTTTCATTTCTTGTCAGTGAGCTTGCCTGAAGGCACGAATTCTCTTCAGATATATTTTTTCTCACGTTGCTGGTCTCTTCTTGCATCATTGTATGATGCTAAGTTCCACTGCAAGGACTACCAAAAATGAGATGAACTGTCTCGCCTGTTTTAACCTGTTTTGAACACTGAACACATCCTCTTGACAGAGCCAGAGAGGCTTTACTTCACATGTGACTGAAGAGGCTGCATGGTTGTTGTGTTTGTTGGTTCTTCGTCCTCAGCAGGGGGGGGAATTTCATAGCTCACACCTTTAGCTGAATGTTTCGCAAGCAGTATCACTAAGTTAAAACCAAAGAATTTCTCTCCCTTTAAAACAAGAATCACAGGGAAGTTATTGCCTTTCAGTTGCATGGTAACTGTTGACCATTTAACAGTTGAAAGCAAGTTCTGAATAACATCAAATATAGACTTTGCTTATTATTATAAGCTAAATGAATGCGTGATTATTTCTGTCTCAGAAACCAGAGAGCAGACGAGCAGTAATCACTTGTGAAATGAAAGTAAGCTTACAGGCCGCTAGACTAACACCTCATTTCTACACTACCATTAGCAATTTTGACTTTGCATTGTACAATGTATGTTCCAAGGGCAGAATTTCATTAACCTGAACATATTTTGGGCTCATCAAGGTAAAAATCAAGCAAACAAAAGAAAGAAGAGACAGTGCATCTTTCATAATATTTCTACTGTTAGAAGCTCCAAGACTTTCAAGAGTTGCCTGAAATCATTAGCTGTTTTTCTCGTTACCTTCACAGTCTGGAAGGAAATTTTGCTCTCTACCAGCTTTGACTGTCTACAACTTTATCACAAATGACCCAATAGACTCCTGTACCCATAGTTGCATTAATTTTCATGTTCCTTCAGTAGCTTGAGATACTTGTTCTGCCTTCAATAAAATCACCCCTTAGCAATCAATAAAAAAAACAGAGAATATGAATCTTTCAAAATCGATAATATGTACAATAATTACAGAAGTATGCTAGTGACAGCCAGAGTGTCAAAAAAAATCCCAAGACCCATGATCTCAAAACCTCCAGAAACTAGCAGAAAATGATGCAGTTTTATTCACTTGTACTTTTGTATGAGCCAGTGTCAAGATTAGATGATGAGTGGGTGTATTAACTCCTCAGCCTATTCCCTCAGTTTTCACAAAACAGGCTCCACTTAGATACAAGGATTTTCGGTTTGATCAGAAACTTTCTACTGCTGGCTGCCCATTGAAACGGCAGAGTTCAGATGAGGTGGCAAAGAACAAAACAGTGTATGTGAGTTTTAACCCCTCACACTAGCCATTTATGTGGTACAAAGAAGATTCATGAAGCAGCCTTACAAAAGGAAAAATCACGAGGCTAGTCTTGTTCAATATCTTTATAGATGATCTGGATGAGGGAATCGAGTGCTCCCTCAGTAAGTTTGCAGATGACACCAAGCTGAGTGGGAGTGTTGATCTGCTGGAGGGTAGGAGGGCTCTGCAGAGGGATCTGGACAGGCTGGATCGATGGGCAGAGGCCAACTGTATGAGGTTTAATAAGGCCAAGTGCAGGGTCCTGCACTTTGGCCACAACAACCCCATGCAATGCTACAGGCTTGGGGAGGAGTGGCTGGAGAGCAGCCTGGCGGAAAGGGACCTGGGGGTGCTGGTTGACAGCCGGCTGAATATGAGCCGGCAGTGTGCCCAGGTGGCCAAGAAGGCCAACAGCGTCCTGGCCTGTATCAGGAATAGTGTGGCCAGCAGGAGCAGGGAAGTGATTGTGCCCCTGTACTCGGCACTGGTGAGGCCGCACCTTGAATCCTGTGTTCAGTTTTGGGCCCCTCACTACAAGAAGGATGTTGAGGTGCTGGAGCGTGTCCAGAGAAGGGCAACGAAGCTGGTGAGGGGTCTGGAGCACATGTCTTATGAGGAGCGGCTGAGGGAACTGGGGTTGTTTAGTCTGGAGAAGAGGAGGCTGAGGGGAGACCTTATCGCTCTCTACAACTACCTGAAAGGGGGTTGTGGCGATGAGGGTGTTGGTCTCTTCTCCCAAGTAACTAGTGATAGGACAAGAGGAAATGGCCTCAAGTTGCGCCAGGGGAGGTTTAGATTGGATATTAGGAAAAATTTCTTCACTGAGAGGGTGGTCAGGCATTGGAACAGGCTGCCCAGGGAGGTGGTGGAGTCGCCATCTCTGGAAGTGTTCAAAAAACGTGTGGATGTGGTTTTAGGGGACATGGTGGTTCTGGATTAATGGTTGGACTTGATGATCTTAAAGGTCCTTTCCAACCTAGTGATTCTGTGTGATTCTGTGTGATATGATTGCAACAGTGCAAGTCAAAAGCAGCTTGGGAAGTCCATGTTCGGCAAGGAGCTAGTCCCTTGGGTGAAGGGCTGGGACACTTTTCTTCACAACATTTTTCTGTCATATGAGGCAATTAGCTGGTGGGTGCTCTGGGGAATGCATTGCTTCCTAAATAATACATCGATGTCATGTTGTTTTTAAGAAGTCTGCAGTCTTCAAATTCCAAGATATCAAATAATTTCCATGTAACTATACAACCTTTTCAAATACAGAGGCTTTTCTGAACCTGAGATGTTTGCAGGCTATGACTGGATTTCCTAAAGTCTTAGCACACATTCTAAGCTCCACACTCGCACGTGTTCGCTTTCCTACAAAGAAAGTACTAAGAGTTTGGCAGTAGGAAATGATGGTAGATAGAGGTGGCTGGTAAAAAAGTATGTGTTTTCACATTTGCCCACACTGCAGCAGCAGTGCTTGTTCAAGTCTAGCCTCAGATTCTGATGTTCTTACTTTCTACTGGGTTGGTGCATGAAACTGAGAGACCAGGTACACACCTTGACCTTCCTTGCATTTGACCATCTCCTAAGTACAGCGTAATGGAGTAGACACCCTCAACAACCCCATCCTCCATGTGCTGGTGAAATATAACTTAAAATGGACCTCTGAACTGCTCTGCAGTTTCATCCCTTCAAGTATCTTCAGATCCAGGAATATAAAAAGCACCTTACAAACAACTTCCACCCACCAATCCTTCTTTTATTTTTACATCATATTTTCACATTTAGCTATTTCAAACTGAACATGCTACCCAGAAAGTATGCTGAAAAATCCCTTCTGGGAAAGGTGTAAGAAAATTTACATAAACAGCAGCCACAGCAGGGTCATTCGTGTATGTTGTTGACCAAAACTATTGTGGAATAGAGGTAAGGTGAGAAATGGAATAAGAGAAGACTTTAAGAACAAAATAAAATAAAAATTTGAAAGTACACCTATATTGACGTTTCAGAGCACCACATTAGAGTACAGGTTTATCTGCAGGAAACTGGATACACTGATATCAAACAGCAGCTCTAGCCTGTCAGTCAAGAGTTCAGCCAAATCCTGTTTATGAGTGTGTGCGGTTCTTAGAAATCCTTTGCTGATAAAATGAGCTTGGACTTAGCCTGCATTTCCTGTGTCCTTGGCATCCAAGGAGAGCGATAAACTTGTGTGAAAGGAAACTTTCTGGAGTTATAAACATCTGCCCTTTGATCACATTTCTAGATAATCAAACCAGAGAAGCTATAAGTTGGATCAGACAACAGGACTAAACATGGATGTAATCAAAACACAAGAGAAAGGGAATCAATTTGAAGAAGTAAATGATAAAAGGAAAAAAAATTAACGTGATGACTACTTTTTTTTTTTATTTATCCATGGCTTTCTCTGACATTTTCATTGCTCTTAGGTGTTGGTTCCCACATTACCGAAGCCTCAGTTTGCATCTTCCCCATTTCGCCTTCTCATTTTATGTTTTCCAGGTATTTTTAAGGGCTCTTACCTGCCTTTTCAGCCAGGAAAGACTGGAAAAGATACACTAGAAAAGCCAGAGATATAAGCCTTTTATCAGCAGGAGGGAAGGTTTTTCTGAAAGACTGAAAACCCAAATAAAACCTAACTTTTCCTCAGGGTTGGCCATTTACAGTTGTCTTATTATCTCAGGGCCTTATTCTCCTACTCAGGTTATTTTGTACAGTGGCCTGTACCACAAAAAAAGCCAAGCAAGCAGAGATGAGTGTCCGCAGGGCTCTTTTGACATAAGCACATTTCTCTCCCTGCAGTGTTGGGGCTCCTCTGTGAAAAGTTTCCTTATTCATTTCCACAGTAGGATTCAGGACCAGAGAAATTGCCTTGTTAAAAGTTCTCGATTTCATGCAACCACAGTTCTTAGGAGATATATATACACACATATATGTATGTATGTACATATATATTTAAGTACAGATTTGATGTATTGAATTTCTTCTTTAGACCTATGGAAAGAATAAACCTGAGTTTAAAGATGCAGGCAAGTAAACTCTGAACATGAAAAAATATTGTGGGAGGTCAAATCTTTGAGTACAACTCCCTGTCAAAACAATGTCAGAGACCTGTTTTAGAAGAAAAAAAACAAAGAAGCATGCAAAACTTTATTTAGCTGGTTTTGGTTTTCCAGCTCACAGTAGCAGTGTACTTCCATATTACCATGTAGACAGAAAGTGGCAGCTCTGTGGATGGGATAAATAAGATTTGCAATTAAGTCTTCATTGAAAAAAAAATGCCAGAATTCACCAGCAGGACTCTTTGCAAAGAATTTAATCTTTTTTTAACCAGTTCTAATAAATGAGGTGACAGATGGCCCCAGATTCAATACAAGGTTTCACTGGCTCAGGGGGCTCTGCTTTTTGATGGGTAACAGCTGAACCCCAGGTCTGGGCTGCACCCTGGGAGGTGCCTTTTGTTTTAATGGATAATACTTCATATTTTTGTTCCCCCACCGCCTTTTTGGGGGGTCAAATTCTCACAATGGCTTGAAACTGATCCCTCCCCAGGTTTCATCTTTGTACCATTGGCAACCGTTTTGTCCTCCTCCAGTTCTTAAGGGAAAAGGCTTGCATAGCTTTTCTGTAATGACCTCCTTATCTGTACAGCCAGCAGCAACATTGGCAGTGCTGGAAATTGGGTTTGCTAATTAAACCAGTGCTCCCTCTGTTGGCTGGATGTCAGTGCCCCAAAACAAGGACTTGCACAGCCAGGGATTGCTCTGAATATTGGAAAAAAAAAAGATCCTCTGGCAGAGTTAGAGCCCAGATGATAGCCCAAAGTACAGTGGTACAGTTGTCTTGCAAATGGAAATTAGGTCCTGAATAAGCACCTTCACGGAGTGCAGCCTGGGAACATTACAAAAAAATGAGTTATATCTCTTCTCAAAATATGATTTCTTCTTTTTGAGTGTGCGTGACAAAACTGCTTTCCCTTCCTTTATATTCACATCAGTCAGAAATAATTTAGAGAGTTTGAAGTTTACATGGCAAAGAAAAGAAATAATTCAGACCTGTTATGTCCCAATGTTGTTGAATACTGAATGAAGGCAGAGAACTGGATTTATTCTATGTCACTTTGGGCTGTGTCCAAATTCAGCTCAGGAAGGTTTCAGAGACAAAACTCAGCACCTGTGTTCTAGCTGGAGTATCATCTTCCAAGTAGATGCACAACTGCAGGAGAATGTGGATGAATACATGCAAATAAGGTTAAAGAGGAAAAAAAAATGCATCTCTCTTTAAGACTTGCACTTCAAAGCTGCAGAGCACTTTGTGAAAAATTATGTACAGCGCAGTTTTCTCAGGTTTGATGGTTATACTGTCTCAGTGGTTTCCCCCTCACTTGCTGAAGAAGAATGAAGAACTTTCCACCAAAGACCTAAATTACACATCCAGAAAATGGTGGAGTATTTTGTGTCCCTGTGTTTATCTCGCTTACATTGATGGAAGGCAAGTCAAAAAGAGTGTAATGAAGTTTTGCCCTCCTTGCTCCATTATGACACAGTGACAGAGAGCCTCATTATTACTCTGTTCTGTTTACGAGGATGGGACTAGACTTTTGAAAAACGCTGAATATCTTCACTAAATTACAAATCTTATGTTTCAGAACTAATGCTGTTCTGCCTTTCAAGAAAACTGTATGCATCAATGTTTAATTAATTACTTACTGGTGCTCTGTTGCAAAAGAAATGCATTTGGAGCTGTATTATTAGCAACCAACATTACCTTGTACGCAGCCCATTGGGTTGTCAAGCACCACTTGCATTAGAGGAGAGTGTCTCTGCTTGTTTGGCACAATGGAGTTTAGGATAATTTGAACTTCATAAACTGAAGGGGATGTAACACAAACTAAACAAAAATCCCAAGTCGTATGTGCTTCAACTAAGCTTGGGAATTCGTTTAATCCTACCTCTTTGTAGGACACTGACACCTGCAGAGGCGTTTCTTGGCAGGGTTCTGGCACTGGCTGCTTTCCTGAGGCTCTGACCTGTCAACAGGGAGTTGTCACACCTCGTCTGATCTTGCTGGACATGAACTACATTCCCAACTAAATCCATTCCTGAAGTTTGTCCACCCACATAGCTCACTGAAAAGGAGTCCTTCCTCTTCAGTCTCTTAAAGTTTTTTCCTTACTCCATATTTTATTCCATTTTTCTTCGATTAGAGGTATTTATCATCTCAGGTTCAGACTGTTTCATACTTGCTCCCCTTGTACAAAGAATTTTCTTTATTTGCTGCTGAAGCCATACATTCTGCCAGCCCCTACCCCTCCCCGCCACCTTCTTTGGTGTCAGTCTTCCTCTCCATTTCCCATTTGTGTTAGCTCAAATCTCGCTGAAATAATTTCTAGCATTTCAGGTACCACAGGGAAGATCAATACCAATTAGGAGAGTGTATTGTAATAGAGATGTATTAAAGTTTTTCATTCTTATAGGCCAATTTTATTCCTACTGAAGGGTAAAATAAGGCAACAATTTAGTGACAATTCCCTTTTCCTGAACAGGGCTATATATCAAGTTATCTAAGAGCTTAGTAGGGCATGCTGCGTTTGCCTACAGTGAAAGTCTTATCCTTTCCTATTAAAACACTTGCTCTTAGTTACTTTTGGATATAGAATAGTGCATTAAACAGACCTTGGTTCTGACCTAAATGTAGGAAATAGCTAATACATGACGTACAGCCCTGAAAACCATTGAGAAATTATTTTAATGAATGCATTTAAGAGCTTTTTGTTATCTTTATTGGAAAAAAAAAGTATAATCATAGCACTGTTTTCTTCCTTCTAGGCAAACGCAGAAGTCCCGTTCGCTTCCTTGGGGTGCAAATCCTTGGCACAGGATTTGGCTCATAATTGCTGTCAGTACAGGCAGGTAAGGCAAGATACATGGTTACTAAGCTTTTAGGCTTGGATATGATTTCAGAAAAGCATCAAACTCTGCATCAAAATGCTCAATCAGCTCCTCATGGAAAGAGATTTGTCCCGTTTTCGTTAGGGAAGGCGTCTGTGGAGATTACATCAAAAAACGACAGGTAGACCGAGGAGCCTCTGTATGTCTTCCACCACCAGGAGGGGCCATAGCTGCAACCAAGAGCATGTCCTTGACTTGTACCACACCCCTGTCTTCCTACATCAAAACCAAAAATGACTTAATTTTTTTCATGTCGTTGCCAAACCCCCAAACCCAATGAATTTGCCTGCTTCTCCCTCCACAAACTCTCTTTAATGGATAGCGTAAAGCACCCCTCACTACCCCTCCGCTATTAAGTGCACCT
The DNA here is from genome assembly GCF_964289735.1 of Phaethon aethereus. Taxonomy (NCBI): domain Eukaryota; kingdom Metazoa; phylum Chordata; class Aves; order Phaethontiformes; family Phaethontidae; genus Phaethon; species Phaethon aethereus. The sequence goes on along the minus strand of NC_138575.1, from coordinate 53,743,856 downwards.
CAGAACGCAGAATAGAGCCGCAGCACAAAGTAAGGACAGGTTATGCTGTTTACTGCAAATGAAAGCGGGGGGGGCTGGGCTGGGGGGGGGTGAGCTTTTCACAGCCTGGTATTAAAAGGTAACTGCCTGCATCTCCACTGCTGTCAGGAAGAGCTATTCTCCAAAGCAAAGGGATGCCTGACAGTGTTTATTCTAGCAGTTTGAGTTTAAAATAATGACCTCAGACTTTAGCATTTAACAAACAGCAAATTAAGATTTGCGTTCTCAGAGAAATTACTGGAACAGGCCTAATCCCTGGTCTGCCAATCAGGCAGAGGAAAAACATTAAAGGAATAAATTGCTGTCTCCAGTCCTCCTGCTTGCCTCCAGACAGGCAGACCCACCACCCCAGGGAAAAGTGCTTCACCCAGGTTTGTCCTCCGGGGTGGGCACTCTTCCCCAAAAAAGGCCATTCCTTTGACAGCCCGCACATGCAACATTTCCGCAGCGTTTGCGCCGGCGCGGCAGTGCCCTTTCCCTCTGCTCGCGCGCTGGAGCTGGCTCCTTCCTCGGGAACTTGGCTTCGGTGCCGTCGCCGTCGCCGTCGCCCGCAGCTACACCCGACTCACAGAGCAGATACTTAGCTCCTGGTTTACTAATAATTCTCAGGCTCCCTCTTGAAAATCAATACTTCTCCCTTGCTTTTGTTTCGCTTGTTTCTTTTATTTTGTTTAAACAGACTTGGTAGTAATTCTGTCAGCTCGCTGCCTCTTTCCTCTCCATTTGTCCAGTGCACCTTTTCTTTTTTTTGCCCCTTCTCCCCACTGCCAAAGTAGCAATGTGTTACTCATCTCAAGTCATGGAAATGTGTCCATGTCCAGATCTCAAACTCCATTTTCCAAAAAGCTGCTGCTAAACTTCAACTGAAAACGTGCAGTGGGCAAGGAAAGAGCCTGGACAGCAGCGCCAGAAGGCTTGAAAGCCTCATCACATTTTGACCCCTGTTCAGAAAACTACTACCCAAGGTGGTGGGATGTGGGGCAGAAGAGGATGATGCCCGAGCCTTAGACAAGTGCAGCGTGACTGGTGCTGGATCTGGGGGTTCAGCTTCTTTATGGCTTGCTGTAAGACAATCGCACGGCTCCGTTCACGCATGAAAAAAAGCAGAAGACGGAGGGTCGCTGCTGTGACCTGAAACGCCACTGACCGTCTGAGTGTCACCCCAACCTACCGGGGCAAGAGGCAGCGAGCAGCGAGAGAGGGACAGCAAAACCGAATGGGAGTGAGAAAGCAATGTCATTTTCCTCACTGACACACAAGGTTCCCAACTGTCAGTGTTTGCCGGACAACTATTCTTCCCTTGAAAATGACTACGAACAGCTGGAGAGAATTTACAAATAAAATGAATGGAAATGTTGATTCCTGCTTTGACTGTGCTTGGCAGCTCCCTGTCTTCTGGATCCTTGTCAGGATTCCTCTGCACAGGCTCCCTTTTGCCCCTCACAGAGGTAGGGACCTGGGGTGCGACTGCCATGCTCTCAGGGCTACTGATAGCCTCTTCACTGCTTAACCCAAGATTTTACCAGTGTTCAAGCCTCCCAGGCTCTTTGATTTGCCATTTAATTCTCCACAAATGTGCAATAAACAAAAAGTCCAACAGGTTTTGCAGAGGCTTCTAACCCCACTGCTCTTATACATCAAGACTGCACAAGAAATAAATACATGCAAACCAGTCAAACTATTACCTGCTTTTCCCCGAACCAGTTTCCTTACCAATCTAAAGTGTCACGCTCTTTTAAAGTGTTCAGGAGGCACCACCTCATCCATCCTTGGGGCTCCTCCTGCCTCCTTTTCTTGGGCTTTGAAATAAACCTGTCCCACATAGACTCCCATCAGGCTCCTTCGTCCCTAGGAAAGCCTGTTCAAAACGCCCATCATGTTATGAGGCCGTAAATGGACTGGCTTTTTAAAGCTGGCTACCCTCTGACCAAGAATGTTTCATTTCAACAGAAAATTATCAAAGTGCAACCTTTCTCCATAGTCAGTCCCCTTCTTTGTCTCAGAACTTTTCCCAAGCTGAAGATGAAAACACACTGCAGAAGGCAAACAAGGCCCTGACTCAAAGTATGAGTTGCGTGATGGGGTAGAGGCTGTATATATAATTATACTGACGAGTTCAGGAGTTTACTTCTAACTGAGAAATAAAACAGGAGGTATTACTAGAACAATAACAGAGCAAGTGAATATAGAATATTTTGTTTTTTAAAAAAAAGAACAAAATCTAATAATATAATAACAATCTAATAATATAAGACAAAGCCAAATAATATTAGTTATGTTTCAGAATTTTCAATAAAAAAGGTTTATTAAAAATTTTCCAGCTATTCATTTTGGTGAATTCTATTGTTTATCAGGATTGGTTTTAATTTCTTTTTAAAAGTCCTTATTTCCTGAGAAAACCACCTTAATTTCTTGGCAAGAACTTTTTTTGCTGTTAGAAATGTCTGACACTGATGGTCTTATGCAGTGAGTAATAGAACTAAAATAATTGTGATAGGGCCAAAGATATGGGCTTGTTTGCGTATCTCAATTTTCTGCTAAATGCATATGCTCTTTTCCAAGAGCACTGATGAAAGAAGCAGAAATAACAACACTCCCAGAGTGTTAGACTAACACTTCTGAAACCATCATTTCAGAAACAATAATTCTGGATTTTATACACAACTTTTAAACTCTGTTCATTCATCAGTGACCTCTAGGAGTCTGCGTTTTCAAACTGTGGAGTGACAATAAGATACAGTGGGAAACAACTATCATTTAAGGAGTGGTGGGTATAATATGTGATGGAAACTGAAGAATTTGAGAGTAAGAGACGGAGAGGGAGCAATATAGCTAGGATCCTTGACTAGGCTCCATGGAAAGTTTTGCATTGAGTGTGCAAAGGACCAAGGCGCCCTTTGGCGGCTGCATTTGAGAGGAAGAGACAGTCGGTATCTGCCTGGTGGCTATCTATCTGAAGAATCAACCAGGACAGCACATAGAGTGCTATCTTGCATCGTGTAAGGAAGCATTTGTGTGGATAAGGCCACTGAGAAGAGGGGCAGAAGAAAAACATGCAGCTAAATCTGATACTGTCTATATAAGCTCTATCATGATAGGCAGGGGTGGACAAGTACATTCAAACCTCCTGTAAATCACCAGTTAAGGAATCCACAGAGATGCGTCTGTTTTGCTTATACAGTTCTGTCTCAGAGCTGTTCTCTGTGATGATCAAGAGAAAGAAAGGGGTTTCTAAGCTGACTCTTGTCCCCCCTTTTTGTCCTTTGCACAGTTTGAACCAGCTTTCTAAGGAGGAGATTGCGATCAACAGAAGAATGGTGTGCTCTCTTCCCGCCCGCCCTTCTAAAATAACGTGTTAGATGATGGGGGACTAAAAGGATTAAAGCTCTGAAAGTTTTCTACATAAATACTCTCCAAAATCTAGAATCCAAGAAAGGACTGAAACATATTTTTCTTTTCTTATTTTGTGCCTGCCAAGTGAGTTCAGTCATTAATAGATCAAGTATAAATAACCCACAGAGTTGGCTCTGGTAATTTTCAAAATATGATATACATAAATTTAACTTTATAATCTCATGATAAGTATGACTGTATGAAGAAATAATAAATGGATACAGTCTGTAATGCATCTTCAGATGCTGCTGGAATATTTTATTGCTGTAGCAAGATTCATACCATCTATCACATGAGTAGTATGGGGAAGATGTTTTCTCTTCTCCTTCTGTACCCTACAGAGATTCCAAATCATTTGCAACAGTCCTTTTGCAGGTAGCTCAACTAATTTGCTCTGTCCACATTGGCGATTTAACACTTTCGGCTGAGTTCAGCCTGGAGAAGGTAGGGACAATTGCCAGGGACCAAATGTTGTTGGTTTCACATGTCTATGACTTCTCAGAACCACCTGAGATAGAAAAGTATGAAATATTATACCTAAAATTGAAAAGGTGTGACTCAGGAGGGTCATTTTTAAAAAACAGAGGTTGGAAAGGAAACAATGGGGAAAATTGGCAGCGTAGGAACAGAGGAGTAATAGGTATAGAGACAGGATGTAGCAGGTGAAAAGTTGCAGAGAAGTCAGCCAACCTCCACCCAAGTTTTTCACGTTTCATGACCTTTTTTGATCATTAGCAGAACTGAAACCCCAAACCTCAGATGTGTTCATCCTTAGGATTGCTCTGCTCCACAGACACTACTGTGACTATGGTCTCCAGAGACATGTTTGAACCCGTATTAAATGAGTTAGCTTGGGTAACGCTATTTAACTGGCACAGCACAAGCAGCACAGACAACAAATTGGCACAGACAATGGAGCATTTGCACAGATTTTCAGGCAGGATTTGCAACTCGTGCAAAACCCATGCAAAGCCCTGTGTTGCCCTAAGTGCCCTTCCAGTAGCTTCAAGCTACTTCAAGTGAGCATCAGTGGGGCCAGCCCAGGCAGTCAGCCCTTAGGCTTAGCCCTGACAGCAGTGCAGAGTAGCACTTACCTGAATCTTCAGAGTACAGTTGCACAGGTCCCTAATGCAAACTCTAATGCTCTAGATGTCTTGCCCTCATCCAGCATGGCTGGTGAATTAGGATTTTTCCATCCCTTACCAAAATGAACAGCCTGCAGCAATACCTGGGTTAGACTCTGCTGCAGTCTTTAGAGTTCAAACAGCCAAAGTCGAGATCCTTGAGTGATGGGCATGGAGGACGCAGAGACTTTTCCTAATGAGATAAATGAAAGAAAATATACTGATTTCATGAACAGTTGCCATGATAAAAATCCCTACATGATGGACTGCTTCCCTGCTTTGTATATATCTACAAAAAATGGCATAAAGATCCACAGATCTACTTGCTATCTGTATGATATTATATTAACTATATTTATATGTATTCATACATACATACATATGCATACACATACTGAGGTAGATAGATAGACAGACAGACAGATACCTGCATGTGTCTTTCTTCTTAAAGTAGTTAAAAGCAAGTAGTGGACAGATGAAGCAGCTGGTTCTTGATTAATTGAGAAAACGTGTGTGATATTTACAGGAATAGAAAATACTACACAAAATGTGCCAGAATCCTGACCTTTGTCAAACATGTAATATCTTCTGGGTCTTATGAGATACCTGGATGGAAGAAGAGTGGTGAGGAAAGCCTTCTGTCATCTTTGCCTGGCTGACATATTTTCATTTGTTCATTCCTAAATGTCCATCCATTTGCCTGCCCTGGGAGGGAGCACAGATTTTTACTTTACCTGGAGCTGAACACAACTATCTCAGATGGGTTGAGTCAAGCAGTTCAGTAATTCAACCACCTGTGTGATCTACAAAGGGCCAAGTGAATACATCTCGGCTTTCAATATAAAATTCTCCAATTACACATTCCTTCACGCCAAGTTGAAAGGCCAAGTAATGCTTAATGAAAAAACTTCCAAAATAAGGACTGATCCATCTAAGAAACACATCCACTAAGTTTCTCATCGATCACTGTAACTGAACCACTGAAAAGCCATCGTTTTAAAGCTATGGAAATTGAGGACACAAGACTGTCTGGTGAAGCACTGGCTGTAGGACCTGCTTCTGAAAGAAATCAGGCTGAGCTGAACTGCATTTCAAATTAACCTTTTTAATACAGTGTTTCCTCAGGGAAAGTATTCGTAAATAAAAGAATCAATGCGCGTGTGTGGGGAGGAAGACAAGGGAGAGAAGAAAAGAGAGAAAGAGAAATTCACACAAGTGATAATTCTTTCTTTTTTTTCCTAGCATCAGGAAATAACAGTGTTGTATCATCATGGGAAAAGCTACCTGCCTCACGGTATGTATCTTAAGGCAGGATTTGTTCCTTTTTATTGCTACACGTCCCCTCCATTTCTCCAGTCCTAGTACAGTTAAGCTTTCTGCTTCATGTTGAGCCCATCCTTATTTTGCCACCTCAGAGCCATTTTGTAACATATGGTCTATTAGGTGTAGACGTGCAACCGCTTACATAACTTAAGGCTTGCTGGAGTACAAAGACCTAAGTATACAACAGATGCACAAATGAACATGGGGACGAATGTGCTGTGGATACAAAATGATGATGATACTGCTCAGAATCAGATTTATCCTGCTTCTCCTGTGGAGTACACCTGTCTTCTGCTGGCGATACGTGCGGCTCCAGCCAGCGAGGCTTCCTCATCCAAAACTAAGCTTAGATCTTCATTCCCTCATTAGTGTACTTGTGACTCGCCCTCCTACATCTCATTTGCACAGGGTATCTACATGTTCATCAAAGCATTTCTTTAGTGTATTCAAGACGTACACCCAGTGGACCTGAATGTGATACACACAGATGCAAACAAATAAACCTAGATAAGCAAACATAAGTATACCTTGTGGGTTCGCAATGGGTTTTAAGCAAATTCCCAGGAAGGAGATTAAAAGTCATAACAGCTTTAGTTGTAAGAAAGTGAGTCTTGTTTATTACTTCCTTCTGGCAGTTCACAATCCCCTTTAAAGGGTGCCGTGTTCCTCATGTCATGAAGGGAGCTTCACCAAAGGACCCTCAACTGTGGTTTTCTGCAGATGGAGCTATTCCAGAGGCCAGATACTACCTCCTAGCTCCTGCTCCTTAACTCTGCTCGAGTAGGTCAAAGGTGATGGAGCTGCTCACATCCAGGTGGGAATTCTTTGAGGAGCCTTCCTGTGGAGTAATTCTGGTATGAATGAGTTTACACTGACTGCTTTTCTCTCCAACACAGGTATCTGGGCATGTTCAACATAGTCTGAGTGCACAACTTGGTGTGTTGGGCTCCAGCAGTCTGGAGGGGGATCTTTAGGGGACCGAAATTTAGAGAAGGCCTTAGACCAGTAGAGAAATGAAAATATACCATGAAGCATATTGCCCAGCCAAGTGGTTGCAAAGCTCTCTTGATTATTTATTATTAAAAAGAACTTGTTTCATGGACTGGGAAACCAAGGGAGCTTTCTTCCCTTCATGCAGCACTACAGCTTCAGGTTCCCTAGCATGTCCTCCACAGCCTTCCCAACCCAATACCCCAGAGCACACTACATGTTGGGCCTGCTCCTGCACCATTCCTATCCTTCTCTGTCTGGGGTCACACCTCGTGTGTTTGGGATGCTTTTACATCTCCAAGACTGCAATAGCTGTGTCAAAATTGATTCACAAGTTGTCAGGGAGCAGGGGCTGACAGACAACGCAAACGCAGGAGCACCATTTCCTTGGGACTCCTTAGCTGTGTGAAATCGGGAACCTTTTTCATTGTCTGCAGTAACCACGCAGATAGTGTGACAGAAAGCAGGCTCTGAGGCAGTAGTGGGTCTTTTACTAGCAAATCTTTCCTCTTTAGCATCCTCAATAGCCTTGCCGCCAACAGTTTAATCACCTTAGAAAGCCATGGGTCCCTCTGACAGTAAAGGATACTACCTAGAATTACCTCAGCTGCTTCTTCCTGTGGCTATATTGTCAGACATTATCAGCAAATATTTGCTTGTTATAGACTGTCATTGGGGGAAAAAACATGCCAGTCTTCTTGCCTTCCAGGTAACTAATGCTTTGTTGTTTATCCAGTGAAGACTGTCTTCCTCGAATTGTTCTTTCTGTGTATATTGCTCATCCAGACAGGCTGACAAGTGACAAGCTGCACCCACAAGCAGAAGTAATCCTGAGTATATGAAGGAGCAAAACCTTTGTATTTAAAATGGCAGGAGTTTGTTTTCTCATTGTTCCCACCTGCTTCTTCCCGACCTCCATCTCATGGTTTATACAGAGGGTAGGGTAGTATTAACATTTCTCACAATGAAAAACCTTATTGTTTCTAAAAGGAAAGAAACTCTGCTGTATTTGTTAGAAAATGAGGGATTTTGGAGCAGGAAAACTACATGCATTTCAATCCCTGTTTCCCAAATTCAGTATAAAATTATAAAAAATTCTACCCAATGCTTTAAGCTTCCAGTGCAATTTCACTTTGAAAATATTAAGAAATATTCTATAGCTTTGAGAAAACATAAGACTTGAAAACACCCACATTTCTCCTCTTTTATTTCCTTACTCTTTTGTATTGTACTCCAAAACATCTGAAGCCATTATTTTATTTGGTTAAGGGTAAAGAGAAAGGTAGGAGTTCCAATTGAAATGCAGACACTACCTGCCAACTTTCATGCCTCTCTTGAAAAGCACAGAGGGAACATAGGCTGCGACTGCCATGTAAAGTTGTAATACAATGTTAAACACGTATTACTAGAAAACAACATCTTTAGTACAGTAATATGGGTAATGACTGGTTTAAGCATAATTGTGAACCATAATAATAATAAATCATATAATAAGTACCAGTTCTTAATTAATGGCCCATTCTTTTGGTAAAAGTGCAGCTGCTTTATACCTTAGGTGTATATAATTAAGTGTATCATAAAGTATGGTTACATTTGTCTAATAATCGAGCACTGTAATGGAGCCTCCATGGCTAGGTGCTGTTTTCTTATAATCTAGGTTTTCTTAAAGCTGCAGATTAGCGAGGCGTACTCTCAAACAACAGAAACTTCTTTTAAATCCAGACAGATGAGACATAGACAAAGGGGAATTTGAAGTCTTTCTAACAAACAGCATTAACATGAATCGTGCAGAAAAGTGCCTGAGTCTATCACACACTCCTCCTCTAAACACTGACTGCATGTTAGAAAAGCATCTTCAACTGCATTTTAACCTCAAAGTCATTCACTGAAAGACAAATTTTGGTTTAGTCCTTAACAACCAAGAACTAAAAATTTATTTGAAACTCTTTTGTGCTGGCTTAAATACTGGTGATATTTTCTCAAAAACATGAAAATGCTTGTTGTGCTTCTCTCCTATATAGCTTGCCTTTCTCATGCTGTAATTCACTGCAACATATAAGCCTTTATTCCTTTTCCTATACAGGGAGTCATGTAACTCAGAATGTTTTCTTGTTGTGACTGAGAAGATGAGGAATTATAAAAGACTAACACTACAATTTAACGCTTCAGAGAAACATTGTATATCATTACTCCTCTGTAGCCAAGCACACTAATTAATATTTATTGCACCTGTCAAACCAGTAGCCATGGTCAATCCATTGCTGCAGCAGTTCAATGGGAGGCTGGGCACCATATTTCTCCTTGGCAGGCATGTTTAGGTCATCAGCAAAGACAAAAGCCCTTTTCCCCAGTGGAGCGCTGTAAACGCTCTTCTTTCTCCCGCAAAATTAAACCATTACTTTTATTCATGTTAATTTTCATCTTACTTTGAAAAAGCAGAGAAAAAAGAGAGAGAGGGGAAGAGAAGAGAAGAAAAGAAGAGAAGAAAGAAGGAAGGGAAATCACACACTTTCAGGGGAGCCTGCCTGACATTATTATTAGAACCAGTTCCTTTGGAATCCATGACCTTTTATTTTTATCAGATGTGCCGTAAAGGTCACAGAAACATGGGGAGGACATAGTTATAAATCCACATGGAGTTTAATCAAAGGTGGCACGTTGTTCTGAAGTAAACAAGCTAATAAAACTGTTCCAGTTTAAACAAAAAAAAAAAGGGAAAAGAAAAAATCTATGTTAAAGACTATCAACAACACTCTGATGAACATGAATGTATCAATAGAATTAATTAGGCAAGAGGGATTATAATAAGTGAATTTCGGTGTTGCACCTACAGTAGGCACTTTGGCACCCTGAGCGAAAGACTTTTATTTCCAACCCTGCGCCTCGTTCCAAAGCATGTCATGGTGCGCAGCGTGCTGCTGGGGAGCCACATTCACTCCAGCTAATTACAGGACAATGAGAACTTGAACTAAAGGCAACTACAGAGCAGATTGCTTCAGTTCTGCCAGTCTGTATCCTGATTACACCATGAACACTTGTGACACTGAAATAACAGCATAAATGGAAGAGAGCTGAGATGTGACGCCCTGCATTTCAGCATGTAGTATGACAACAAATTTTAATTATAATCCTGGCAAGAATTTCTCCTTTTTTTTCCCCCTCAAAAGTACCTGGTTGGGTTGTCAGCAAAAGAGTACTGTGCTCCAGTGTGGGTACTAGGTAAGCTAAGTAGTCAAAAATAAGACATTGGTTCTACTTCTACTCAAGCTGGACTCGTTGCGCTGGGTCCCTGGGAAATTTTGTCTAACGTACCCAAGAGACAGAAGGGTCAGGCAATGCAAGAACAGGAAGCAGTGCTGAAATACCAGCTACCAAGAGTGAAAGTGGTGAGACAACCTGAAAACTTGCTGGCTGGAGAAGGAGTAAATCATTTGGAGAAGACACAGATCATCTTAGTGAAGCCCAGTCCTGCAGGAGTCCTTGTGAGCACTGAATCAGATGTCAAGGCTTATAGAATATATTATAAAATGGTCAGTGAATGGGTATTTTAATGTTATAAATGCATATGCATCTTCTCCCTGCAGAAGACCATGGGCTGGGTTTTCAGTAGATGTACAATACTCAGAGAAATAGATAAACATTTTGAAAACCTTGCTGGCTGTCTAAATAACCCTTTGAAATAAGAACTGGCTGTCAAATCTACTAAGGTACATTTGAAAATCACTCTAGCAGTTACATGACTCAACAGATGTCTAAATACCTTAGGAAATACAACCCTTTACGGTTAGATATGGACAGATGTATACATATTTCATTTCTCACACTAAGGCTTATTACTCAGGTGGGTCTAGATCCACAGAGAGGATTTAGGTCATGCAGCACACAGCTTTTAGGCACTCTGACTTCTTAAGGAAACCACAGTCCCAAGCTGGAAGCTCGAGATTTCTCCATACAGTGGGGAGAACAAGTTCGGAGCTACCTCCCGCCAATGCTACCATCCAAGGACCTTATCCACCAGGTGGCTGCAAGAATCAGCAAGGCAAAACCCCACATTTTTTAGGAGAGTTAGGCACCCCTCTGCTCCCGTTTCTCATCAGCCCGTGTAATAGCTTGTTGCTTGGTACAAGAAACAGGAACGGTGCCAACCGTAGGAAAATGCCCTGGGTAGGGCAGCTCTCCTGAGAAATGGCATCAGTCCCTGCCCAGGTGGAGGGATGCCCTGCGCCGGTGCCTGTCTGGTGACTCCAACCTGTATTTCCTGGCTCTTTAATTCCTCCACAGGGTTTGTTACGTGAGGCCGATGAAATGTGTCAAGAACTACACTGTGGGCTGAATGTGGAAAGAAGCTGTTTTCCCTGTGCAAATAATTATAGAACTAATTCTTGTGTCTTTTGTCAGCTGTCTTGCCTTTCCCTTAAATGCTGTCGGATGGTTGTAGTGCCATAAAACAGGTTCAAAATAATACTTGAAATTAATACAGCTTGATTTAGATGACCGTTTATTTTATAGCCCTAGTTAAAATGTTGGTGAGATTTAACAGAAGATAAACTTTGTATTTGGCCCTTCATGCTAGAATAATTCTAGCAGCTCAATGCCTTGTTTTGAGGGCCTGGTGTTAACAGTATTTTTCCTTCTCCCTGGCAAATGAGCTGTTAGCTAGCCATCAGTTAATTGCTGACAGAAAGAGGTAATATATCAGATAATATTTTGTATCAGAGATTCACAGGAATTAGATGCGGAAAAGGCTTCTTTTGTCATTCACGTCCTTACCAATGCAGAGCTGTTTTGTATTCTATATTTCTGTACAGTTCGTTTTACATGGCCTAAGAAATGATGCTTTCACTGTTTCTCCCCCAGCCTCTTCATTAACAGGAGTTTTTTTTCTAATATGCAGCTTAAACGTTCATTACCTTATTACGCTTCACAATGAACTGAATTCAGTGCTTCCAGCATATAGTCATAATTTTTACCTATCAGCTGGAAGTGTACTCTACTGTATGAAAATGTCAGAATTATCATAGAGCTACTGCCTGATAAAACATTACTCAAAACCTGTAATGTTTTCAAATCTTGAGCTATTAATAATTTAACATAATTAATTCAAAACACTTCACTCAATGTGAAACAGAGAGAGACGATGGGCAAATTATGCATATTCCATCTTTCAAGGGTGGAATTAAATATGGAAAACAAGGAAAAGATAAAGAGCTGCCAACACTTACTTGGAGTGTAATTCACCTGTTTTGAACTTGCTATAAATTTCATGTTTCTAAGACTTTCAACTAACTTCACAGGCATAAATAAAAAAACCTTTTCCCCTATCACAAGCAAACAATTTAACATGGTTAGAGCTGTTAGTCAGGCATAAGAAGAAAAGAAACAAATTAACAAATGGGGGAGATTTTTCTACAAAGGGTAGTAACAATTAAGCAAACGAACGGTCTTGTAGAAAATCCTTTAAAATGCAATACAGTGAGATTCCTTCCTCTTTTTGTTAATGCTTATCAGCAAAGAGCATTGTATCACTAGCGCTTTTGCTTGATTAGACCTCTAAAAGCAGCTTCTTGTTGCTCTTTTCATGACGGGGTTTCTTTTTTAAATTTTATTTATTTAAATCAAGGCTGGACCCAACCTTTATTTTCCTGCTTGGAAATTCTTGCTGTTAGAAAGAACTGCAGGTGCTAAATTATGGCACAATACATCGCAGCTGCAAAAGTGCACCTGGAAAAAATTAGGCTAGTAATGAAAATTTCACCTGAAAAGTGCCAAATTGGAAGTCTCAGAGATTGAATGCTTCCATTAAGCCACCACTCAGGAGCAAACCAAGTAATAAATATTGAAACTTTCTCTCTTCTTTACTTTGACCATGAGGACTTATTTCAGATGTGTTATGCTCGGTATTTGGGGAAAGAAGGGAAGAACACAGGGAGAGCATGTTCATCTCTCATCTCCATTAAATCCCTAGCCAACCTCTGCTGCCAATAGAGGTACCAATTAGTGCTAATTGTAGTAGACACTAATAGTGTAGACACCTGTCACTATCTATTGAGCTGGGACCATCAGTAAATTCACAAAGGACACCAAAAAAGCATCTGGAATAATAATGATCATCATTTTGGTACCGACCCAGTCTGAAATTAAACTGTTGATTCTGAGGTAAAAAGCTGAGCAATGCTTTCTGAAGGTACAATAATCTAATACAACTTAAATACATATATATATATATATTGTTTTTTATTACAGAAACACACAAAAAATGATACAGGACTGGTTACCATAGCAACAGTGCTTCCTGCACTGCATGGACCAACAATCCTCACTATTTTGGAGCATTACAATAGATTCATGCTTTATAAAAAGAAGCTGAGTGGCGAAACCTAAATATCCCCCCCTCAGGCAGTGGCAGGACCTGAGTGGGGTGAGTGATAAACCCCAGCCAGTCCTGATTCCCTGAGCAGCTGACGTGCATCACTCATACCCACATAGGCAATGTTCAGGTTCTACTATTTCATGTGTAATAGTGTCATAATTCCATATGCAATATGTCACAATGCAAGGAAAGGTAGCCACCTTTCGTTTGGACAAAAAGCATGCAGGGTCTGTCAGCTTCAGCACGACAAGGGCAGTTCAAGGACCGAGCCTGAGTCTGTTTCCAGGCCACCTACCGATTGTGTGATATAAGTCATTCGATTAAATGCTTCCTTCCCTCAAAGTGGTTGTGGGAAAGACAAAAGCGCTTATGATGTGAGTCATGCTAAATCAGCCATCTAGACACGGGACATGTGCTGCTTGGCTGGGAAATGGGAACCAGCACCTGTTGGTCTTGGGGGAGCTTGTATTTCCCACAGTTATTCTGCACGCACTCCAGGCACAATCTGCAAGCACTACTAGAGTGATAACAAGTCCATAAAACACTGAATGTTAAAGATTACATGTAAGCATGATAGAGAAAAATTAAATCCATTAAAAATCCCTGCCAGGCCACGATTAGCTATTATTGTTTTTTAATTCATTGTAATATACACTGTGCATAAGAGAAAAGCTAACAAACATAAATGAGAGGAAAGTTAGCAAACACATTAATTTCCATTTTAACTCAGGCCTCTTGCCTGGAATAAATGGAAGTGGTAACTCATACAGATGAGTAAGATCTGTTCTGAAATCTTCTGGATAAGGGAGCCTTGCAGAAATACCAACAGGATTCCATTTGTGAGGGGCTTCTCTCTGTCATTGGAGGGAGCTGCCTGCAGTACTCAGAGCAGGTCATTTTTCTCCGTGTGGAACAGCTGGACAGCCATGGAAGCCTTGCATCGAAGAAAAAGGGGGTTTGGGAGTTCGGAGGGCTCCTACAAGCTGTTTCTTGCTTGAAGCTGAGCACAAAACAAATCCACAGGAATATGTTCAGATAAACAAAGCCTTTTCCAAAATACAGACATGTTTCACTTTTGGTTCACAAAGTCCCTTTTTAGATTTCTGCATGTTGGGAAATCTGCCATGAAGCTTCTCTCTATATTCTAATCTCTCATAAGGCTGCATCTCAGGGTCAGCAGCACACATCAGGTCCAGCAGTGCCTGATGGGCTTAGCGATGCTGGTAAGGACAGTCTCTTTTCTTCAGCCCTCTCCTGGAGGAAGCACAGGAAAGGTTTGCATTAATCACTAACTCTCTGCGGAGAACTTGGATCTGGAGTTCCCTTCGCTCACCAGAGGGCTGTGCAGACAAGCATGGAGAAGTGCTCGTTCCCTCCTTGCCTTTCAGAACAGCACTTCACATTCCCCAAGCAGGCGTGAAGTGATGTGCTTAACAGTGCAACCTGCCTATATGCCCTGATGGAAAATATTGCTGCAAGCAGCTAGGTTTCCACTCAGGGGTCTAAGTGTATATCCTGAAAAGACCTTGTCTGTGAGAGAAGTTACTTGGCAAAGATCTTTTTCTAAAGAATTAATTAAATGTAGTCACCAAGGAATGGTGAAACAGCTCAGACAAAGAACTTCAAAACAGAAGCTGTAATCAAATTACAAAACCCACTCAACCCACATTTGCTCCAGCAGGTGGGTAAATGCAATCAGCTCTGAGAGAGGTGGCACAAGAAAAGCTCCATGGAAGAGGAAGAAGTTGCTTCTCCAGCCCCTGAAGAGCATCTTTCTCCATCTGAAGTGCCAGGCCAGAGTTTTTTGACGGACACAGAAGATTCTACACTGCAGCCCTCACCTCCCCCTCACTGCCCTTCAGCAGACGGTTTGGACAAGTTACAAACCAAGCAGACATGGGCAAAGAAATACAGGTGTCCTTCCTCCCCCACCAGTTCAAAGAAGGGCAGTCCAATCTTTGTCATCAGGGGATGAAAGAAATCTCATTTTTGAGAGAACACTGTGCACTAACTGTTAGTCCCATTATTTATTTGACTGCTTAATTCAGTACGTGACTTCAGGCATGTAGTCAGACGCCTGGTGTTCATTTTCAGTCAGTTGACAAAATGCCTGGAAGTTTGAGTCATTTGATCAAATACTCCACTGAAATAATCACTGACTGAATCACTCTGACAGATCTGGGATGGGTTCTCCTTTAGCTGACTTCTTTATAGACCAGAAAGTTGCTTTGTGCCATCTGTAACTTAAGCGCCTCTTTGATCAGGCAGTTTGGCAGTGTTTGTTACGCTGAAGGCACACCGTGCACCGCTGTCACAGCCTCCCACTGCCTCCACTCTGCTTGAAAACCATGTATGATCGACTCCCTCCTTCTCCTTCCTCTGGGGCCACCACCTCCCTCCTTCCCTCCTACCTGGTCTCAGCTGATGACTGTCCGGATGGACCTGTATTCATTTGGCTTCCTTCATCTTACTCCAGTACTTCTGTGACCACAGGAGAGTCCTGCACCCAGCCCGGGCTCCCCTTGATCTTGATCCTCACCCATAAACATCTGCACTGGAGATGCTTTGTGGAGATTTCCCTGACACCACGACCAGTCACAGCCTTCTCTTAATAGCTAGGCTGCATCTTCCAAATTGCTACCTGTGTTTCCACACATCTAACTTTCACAGCATCCACCTCAAGGTGACAGCCACCTATACCACGTGGACCAAGTTGGGTGCTGTGTCATTCCATCACTGACTTTTACTACACTAGATAGTGTTGATTTGTACATAAAATGCAACATGCTTTGTGCTGAGGCTTCTAATTCGGTGGCAGATGTTTTGCAATTAAAAAGTTAGTAAAATACAAACAGTGACCTTTCTTACACAGTAGTTTCTCTGTTCTTTGCTTTTACAAGTCTCTGTGATCAACTGGAAATCTTAAAATGAAGCTCTGCAACATCTGGACTACAGTTTGATTTCATTCCCAGGAAGTGCTTGTAGACGCATACATTAAAGATGCATTCACTCTGAATAAATATTCCTGAAATGCTCGCTATCTGCTTCAGTTGAGGGGGCCGAAGTAACTCTGGGAAACTATGCTACAAATTCTACCACTATGATCCTGGCCTCTAACAAATAACCCCAAGTGATTCTGGCCAGGCTTAATCAGGGAAGAAACCCCATCTAGTCCATAAAACTATCTAAGCTGGGTAGTTGGAGTTTCTCATTCCAGAAAAGTACATTTCTTTCATACAGTTTTGGAACACCACATTTCAGGTTCTTCAGCAGCTTTTGGCTCAGAAGAAGGTATAAAAAGAGCATGAAAGGCACTTCATGTATTTAACAGTTTTTCCAAACATTTATTACATTTTTCAGAATCTGCATGTTCTCACTCATTTCATAGCTAGTCCACTGCAATCCTTCACCCAATTTTTCAAATAGCTTGTATGAACTGGAAAATCAAAATGTGAGTAATCAAAACTTGGCAATCTTTGACCATCTTCGTGCTGAACTAGCACTTCGCTAGAGTCTGCTCAAGGGCTGTATTTATAACCAGACCCTCAGGGGTAGCTTATCCAGAGCCCTGTAAGGCAGCTCTTTAGCATCCTCACTAGGATGCTGGGGCATGAACAAGACAGTCAGTGTGTGTGTGTTTGTGTGTGTGTGATGGGAAGGATGAGGACAGGGTCCAAGGGAAGAGGTACCAGAAGGGAGGAAAATGTATTTTAGCATATCCATACTAAGTTTTTTTTTTTTTTTTTTAATCTCAAGGTTTGTCAATCTTTCTTTGCATACTGTTAGTTTAAGACAAACTCTAGCTGGATTGGCTTTTTTGTGACATTGCAGATATACTTTATATAAGTTGAAAAGTGTTCCCTCTTGAGAACTTTCATCATTTCAGAAAAAAATTCTATTTTAGTGTGGGCTAAAACAGTGCTGCTGTCTATCTCAGAGAGCACAAGCTTATGGTGACCTTGCCAGGAATGGGACTGATCATTTTTGGGTGTCTGATTATTCCAAATAGTTATTCCAAATCCTAGACTACCTTAATATTCTCTTTGATGACAGAATTTTGTAAACACAGCTTAAAGAAAAATGTAAGTGTAAAACAAAAATACATTCAGCAAGTGGTTTTATCTTGACTATCCAGAGATGAAAATGATGATGACTTGTAAGCCTCTCAGCAAATACCCTCATGGCATTTTCTAGCCCTTTGTACTCTTCATAGGATAAGTTTCTCCATTCACTAGAGTCTGTAATTTTTCATAATAACACTTATCAAACTCCAGTGTGCATAAAGTGCATTCTTTATGTAGTTGAAATATTTATGTTATGGCTCAGTCAAATCCTTAATTTTGTTTACTATGGGAAGCTGCAATTATTACAGTAAGTTTCAAAACAAAAAATATAATCCATATCGTTCTTAACAACTCATGCCCACACTGAGCACTGCCAGCACATTTATTTATTTATTTATCTATTTATTTATTTCTGCATTAGCTGATGCGCGATGTTGCCCACAGATCTCATTTCTGGTGCTTGCAAATGCAAAGTTCCAAGTTTTGTCTAGGCTGGCTGTCAAGCGAGGCTCTCCGTATTGAAAGGTGCAGAATACGGTATGAGCTCCTTTTTATCATGCCAATTAATGTTTGACTTGTTTGTCTGCCATGTGATGAATTAAAAATGCATGATTTAGATGCTGGAGAGCTAACCATTTTCTAGATATAATCCCCTGGATGCTGCCATTCTTCCAGTTGATCTTTTTGCCCTCCGTGTGTTGGCGAGTACCATGTATAGCCTACTGCTCAGATCTTTCCCTAACAGATGGCTCTCTTTACTAGTTGGGACCCAATCTGGTGATTCCCTTTAATATGCTTTAGACTGAAGAATATCCAGAGACAGGCAGCCGAATCATTCTCCTACAGCAAAAACGTCTAAGAAGATAAAGTTAAGTAGACATGCTTTCTGGACTATGTGCTGTTCTATATACCCCATAAATCAGAGTATTTGTCAACATCAATTAAAGTGTAGTTTCCCCGGTAATAAACATTACATGGAGAAACAAATCAGCTTTCATTTATTCTGTCGGAAATGGAAGGAGAGCATTTCATATTATTTTGTGGATAATCTCTGTGGAGTAAGCTAAGCACAATTACATATTTGATTTTAATTAAAACTCTGGGTACCTTTCGAGTTTCGTTAGGAAGATGTCCTGGGTATGATTAGCTGAGGCCTGTGCTGAGAAGTTAATTTGACATACAACATATTTTTCATGAGGTAACTGTCGCAGGAAGTTGTTTGTCATAGCTATCTTTCCCAGGCCTGTGGGGGCAACAAAAAGTAACGGCTTATCCTGAAACAGCAACTTCTCCAGTATGCAGTACATCTGCGTAACAGTCCCAGTGGTGCTTACAGTAATGTCATTAAGCTGGGAGAATAAAAGAAAGAACCAAAAGATGCAGATCAAGGTGTTTCATTACCCACTGTACACAGAACAACAATAGAACTCGGTCGTAAAATAGTTTCAAGTCACAATAAAAGCAAAAACCACAGAAAATACCTGGGAATGACAAAGGAGTTACAGTTTATGAGCAACGGGCCGGGTGGAATTGCCAAGTTAGAGACTTAAGCACAAAAGAGCACTAAGAAATCCTGTTTGGTATTGAGGGAGGGAGGCTATTATACCCAAAGCTGGTAATGAGAATGCAGTGTCGTTAACTGTTTTCTTTTACAATATTTGACACCAGGATGGCTTAATGCTATGTTGTTTTCTCTTCAAGCTACAGTTTTCCTTTGCAAGAGTGTGAGAGCAGAATTCTAATGCGAGTATACACTGGAAAAAAGGGCCTCAGTACTCTGCTTTGTCTTTTCCAATCTCTTACACTTTAACTGGAAGGTCATTTCATTTATTACACACAGAAAAGAGCAGGAGCCAGGCTTAAATCTTGGTATGTACTCGTATATCAAACTGGCACTTATTTTGTTCTCCCTTATCCGGGTTAGCCTCCTGCCCTCGTTGCTGCTATAGGTGCATACATCTGGCTAGAGAGAGGTCAAAGTGACCTCATTGCATGCACTCTTCCTTCGCACCCTTCCAAGGGAGTTACCTTAACTTGGAGTATTTGCAGCAGAATTGCTCTGCTGATCCACGGGGCATTGGGGCATTTTCTAACCTCAGCAGCTATTCCTCTGCATGAGAAAGCTACAAGGAACCTGTGCTTCATGCAGCAGGTTCAGAAAGCAATTTCATCTATTCACAGCTGGCTTATTAAGGGAATCTAGCAAATGGCAGTATCATTGAAGCATTATGTTTCCTGCCCTTTTCCTTTTGAACATAGCTTTGAAAATGTAACCAATATAAGCTGATAGAAACCAATTGCTGGGGTTGATAGCTTGTCACTTATGTTTCCTGAAAACCAGAAACTATTCACAGTCCCCTCTACTGGGGTCCAAATTGTGCTTTGAGCAACCATGGCTGCGAGTACCTCATTTTCTGTGGCTGTCCAAGGCTGCATGCAGTGTTGGGGCTGCAGTGCCTGCTCCAGTGTGTGGGCTGGCATCTCTCCTCCCAGCTCCCAGCACCTCCGAACAGCCAGTGTGGGCTCTGGTACAGTAACCTAGGTCAAGATGTGGAAATGCAGAGGACTGAAGAAAGAAAACTCATGTAATGCTGTATTTTTTCACAGGAACTCTCTCTTTGATCAAGGTTGAACCACTCAGGCTTCCTCCCTTGTTTGTCCTGGATTAGCACTGACAGCGCTTTTGCACCACACCAACTATATTACGTGCAGCCACGTTTTGCTAGGCAGCACGCAGACACACAGGTAAAAGTAACCCACCTCCTGCAAGAGCCTATGCTATGAACTGACAAGTCAGATAAAAGCTGTGAGGGAAAGTCAGAGAGGTGGTGCCATGTCCCAAGGTCAAAATAGCAATTCTGGGGCAAAGAAGTTAATGGAGTCCCTGGCTGTTTTGACTCACTCCAGGATCCCTTCCATCAGGATGCTGTGGTGAACAGCAGAGGTGGGTAAGACTCACTATCCTCTAGTGAGGATGTCTGTAACATTTATAGAAAGCCATGGCCAAATATACAAAATACATCAGTGGGTAGGGATCTAACAACATCCTTTTTATTTTAACGAGAAGCCTTTGAAGCCTTTTAAAGCTGCAGATTGAAGATGAAGCAGTTGGCCAATGCTCCTGCAGTAGAATACAGCCTCTCCTCTGGGATTCCCACCCGTTTTTGTAAAAAATGAATTAATTCTCTTTGGAGTGTGTCCTGAAGTACTGCCTCTCTAATCAGCCCCTTCCCTGACCAGAAGCTGGCCCTGGGCCTGGCTGTACATTATCAATGGGCTGGAATTAGACGTCGTTGCAGATGGGCAAACATTTTCAGTATTGCCTCAACCCTGCAGAAATCATATAGCAGGGGCCCTTGTTATGCCCTTTAGATGCAGAGCTTGAGGCTGCCATAGAAAAGGGGAAAGAGAAGAATCAAGGAAGAACAGAGAACTCCAAAGACTGTTTGTTTACCACAGACGTTTTGTGGCTCCAGAGATGTGCACTGTATACACCTGAGTGTATACAATTAAGCTGTGAATTAGCCACAGTTTGACCTGTACAATATTGGTAGCTATCCTTACAGATTGGTTTCACTCCAGCCAAAATTCTCAGCCTAAAAGGTTAAATATATAATACTCCATACTGTCGATAATCCATTTTTCCTGCTTTCAGCAGTAGGAAGAAGGTGAACATACAGCTAATTAAAATACATTTGTTGAAAAGGTCATGCAGTAAGCTGCAGTTCAGCTGAATAGAAGGATTATGATCCTATTCACCCAATCTGGTGACAAACATACTGAAAATGGAGCCTGAGATACAATTAATCTGTTTTGCTGTCACAGAATGGGAAACGGCTCAAACTTAATGGTATTCAGGTTCTGAAAAAAATCCCAATCCTTAGTGTTCCCAACATGCTCTGGTACAGTGGTAATAGGCTATGCCCATGCTTTTCACAAGAGATTTAAGGAGTCAGCTGCTCCAATTCTATTTAAATGCAGTTTGAGGTCTCATTCACGTTCCTGTAAAAATACCAGTTTACTTTACAGAAGTAATTTGTACAGTGCAGTCACATATTAGTGACTACTACCTCCTGGCAAATAACTAAGCAATTAAAAGCTATGCTCAGTTTGAAACCACTGATCATCTCCATTTTCCTGGGAGAAAACTCATAACAAATGAAATTTTGTGTGCCTACATCTAAATGTTCTGCTGCAGAGTCTGATGTCAGTTCAGGAGTCTGATATTTGACTTTATCAAAGATGGGAACTGGTTTATGTTTTTATTTCACTAGCGGCCAGAGGAATCTAAAGGTACCTCCTCTGCATGAATGCGTAAAGAAAGAAGTTGTGAACACCGCATTTTTCATGCTATTCACTGTTCTGTCAGGTGCTTCCATGATGCCATAGGCCTGAGAAGATTTTTATGCCAAGGATAGTTGAACATTAAAGAGAAAGAGATTACATTCATCAGCCTCTCACATTATCCTGAAGAGGTTGGAAAAGCCACATACTTGTGCTTCTTGTGATCGTTATTTACCCTGGGGCTCTCTGTTGAATTGCCAGCTCCCCATCCTAGTCAAATTTTAACACCAGGGCTCCTGCAAGGACTAAAGGAGTTCAGCAGCTTGCAGAGCTTCCCTGCGTGTGTGACCTATGTGGTGATGCTGTAGGGCTGTATGACCTATGCATTCCTGAATAGCCAGCAGTGTGCCAGGGAAGAAGATGCAATGTTATCATTTGTACTAGAGCAAAGACTTCTCCCTGCATGGGAATGCAGAAACGATAAGGGAGTGAGAACATGGTACCTACTTGATTAAATTCAGAGGTAAAAATGCAAATAGGCAGTCAGCAATCAGTTAGCCACAGATACTGGGCTTGCTGAAGATGAAAGGCAGCCGAAAGCAAAATCTATTTATAGTTCTTCAGGTTGAGTTACAGGAAGTTTAAATTCATTATACAAAGACTGACAGAATATGGACTTTCAGAACACCCCCAAAAATTAATGAAAAGCCAGCTGGTCAATGACCAAAACTAAAAGTTAGGTTCAAATTAAAATGGACTAAAAGCTAGATCCCACAGTGCTGAACAATTAGCTGCCTTCTCCTGCTGAGATTCCAGATTCCCCATGCAACCTGGCATAGGTGATCTTGTATGTCATCATCATGCAGGACAACACCATGCAAAGTTTCACCCAGCTATCTCCAGAATTTGAAGCAGCCTTGAGAAAGAGGGCAAATTGGCATGAGCTACAGCCCTCTGTGCTGCAGTATGTAAACAACAGATCCAGATCCAACACAGCACAGCAGAGATTCAGATGGCCATGGAGTGCCCTGTGCAGTAACTACATCTTAACTCTTAACTGCATGACACACAACACCATTTCCCCAGTTGACAGTGCATCCAGCCTGGTCTCCAATGGCACCACAAAACCAGGCATTGCACAGGCATTCTCATATCCAACATGGGCTCAGAAATAATCAGCATGCTGGGCAGGAATCTGTTGGGATCACCCTGCAAGGGCTCGATCTTAAGGAGAAGGAGCTGTGGCATTGAGAAGCTGGTAAACAGCTGGACATCTGCACGGCTCGGCCTTGAGGAGAAGGAGCTGTGGTAAACAACTAAGAGGAAGCAAAGGAGCGCATGGACACCTGCAGGCAGCGAATCCTGACTGTGTGAGAGGCGCGTGGACAGCGCGTGATATTTGGTAGATAGCCAATTGCAATAATGTGTGTAACAAGCTGTAACCAATCATGAGTGTGTGCGCGGTGACTAAACAAAAATTATGATATATATTGGAGTCAGACAAGACAATAAACGGCTTTGGAGTATAAATCACATAGAGTTGTGAAGTCCATCCTTCTCGCGCAGGAATCTGCCTAAAGCTAATTGAAACATGCAGCTAATGACAACAATAAGTCTTAAGTCTTGTACCTCAGGTAGAAGTCACCACCAGAACTCTCTCTTGAAGACTGACATCTGTACACTTTCTTTCTTTCTTCCTGAGCAGGATCTCAGTTCTTGATGTCAATTCCAGTGCCGAGGTTATTCTTATTATTCTCCTTAATCCTTACACAAAGACAAAACCAGGAAGCTGTAGACTGGCTTGAGTAAGGATGCTAATCAGCCCCTATGTTGAAGGTGTGCCACTATATAAAAATAATGCAAGATAGGTACAGGAACCGGGAAGAAAGGGACGATGAGTGATATTTAAAGAGCAAACTTGAAGATAATATATACCCCATAGCTGACGGAAAGGATGCTCCCCTGTGAGAAGTGAGACCTGGATTCCAGCACTGTTGAATCCAACAACCCCAGAACAAGGACCAAAGCATAGCGTTTATCATCCCAAGTGAGTCTCTGAACCAGCGGTCTATGGCATCAGACAGAGTCTACTGCATTATCTCTGAACTTGTTCAGTGCACACAAGCACAGCCTGAGAGGCATCTCTACCCTTGCCCCAGAGCAGTCCTGGGCCTGAAGGTTAGAGGATTTGTGAGGGTCCTTTAGGCAAAGTGGGACTGAGCAGTGGTCAGTTGCACACTTGGCAGATGAGCACAGTAACCACAAGCCATAGCTGTACGCTAAGGGAAAGAGAAGGCAGGTGCTCTCAGAGCTGTTCTGAAGGAGGACCCAGGTTGGTCTCCCCAGGGAGCCTGGTCTCGCTGCCCCTGGCCTCCAAAGGTTGGTCAGGCTAGCCCACAGATGACTCTTCAGAGGGAATCATAGAATCATAGAATAGTTTGGGTTGGAAGGCACCTCTAAAGGTCACTGAGTCCAACCCCCCTGCAATGAGCCGGGACATCGTCAACTAGATCAGGTTGCTCAGAGTCCTGTCCAACCTCACCTTGAATGTTTCCAGGGATGAGGGTGGGGTTTGATCTCACGTTGGGGCTGGGCTGCTCAGCTCTTTCAAAACTGGGGGAAGTTGATAGGGATCAAACAGAGTCTTTAGGCATTTTCAGAGTCAAATTAATAAAATAATTAACTAAAGTAATAATTGAGTAAAAGGAGAAATTCTGCAACAAATGCATCCAAAAGCTGGTTTCTTTCTTGGATTATCTACTCCCTGACAGAATATGAGTTGTGACTGGAGATTTCTGAGACCGCAGCTGGGATTTGTTATTCCCTCCTTCTCTCTCTCAGAGTCTTCAGTGTCTAATAAGGATTAAGCTCATGCTGCAGGCTTTCTCATAGTGGGCACCCTAATTAAAATCTTACTCCTCTACACAGCTGTTTATTTTCATCAAACATGTGGAATTTAATATATTTAAGATTGTCGTTCCACTTTCAAATCTGGTTGAAACTAAATAATGAGTTCAAAATGTACTTGAAGAGAATCTGTAGGTAAAACAAATGTATACTGGATGATCACATCAGTCTTATTTCCTTAAGAGACTAGGCAAAAATCCGCAGTGTACCTATGAAGCTTAGGTACTTCCAGAGGTAGGTCGCAGCAGAGGGTTTTTTTCAAAAGTGTCTTTTGGAATCAGATGCTCAAATTTGATTAAGTCTCACCAGAAGATCTATTTCTGGGTGATTTTTCTTCATTAAAAACAAAACTAACAAGCACTCTAGAGGAAAAGACTCATTTGTTTTCTTACTATGTTGAATAGAAATTCTCTTCTTTCGACCCACATGACCCTGCATAACGTTAGCTGTACTAATTGTAAACAAAAGTCTCACTGTCAAAATAAAAGGGAGATGAATTAGCAACAATAGAGTTCATTAAAGCTTGTTAATCTTTAAGAGGATGGGTGCAATGTAATTGGAAGAAAGGCTAAGAGCTATGTGGATAAAATATTTCAAGGGAATACATTTCACTTCAAATGACAAAATATAATTATAAGGGAGCAGATAAATCAATTGTCAAAAGCACAGTTACAGCTGTCTTT
This sequence comes from Phaethon aethereus, assembly GCF_964289735.1. NCBI lineage: Eukaryota > Metazoa > Chordata > Aves > Phaethontiformes > Phaethontidae > Phaethon > Phaethon aethereus. Next base: position 53,718,679 of record NC_138575.1, on the reverse strand, counting down.
TTTTTTTTTTTTTTTTAATTTTAAATGCAGTGGTGTTCTTTGCCAGCTTTCCCAGCCTGTCTGCTCTGGTTTTAGCTGCAGGCCCCACCAGGCTGGTTCTTATTGCTCCAAGGGAGACTGTGCCCCTCATGTATTTTCCTCTCTTTTCCTCCTTTGTGTCCCACCCCAGGTACTTAGCTACCAGGTCATCCTCACAACAATATCAACTTTCCTTTTTCTCACTGACCCCTACTTCCCTTCCTCAGTAAAACTGATACTCACTTTGACAGCCGACCACAAAATCTACCATTTGCAAGTGACTCTCTCCTGTCTGTAAGCCAGACATCCAGGGACCAGCAGTCTTCTGCTTCAGTCTCTGAGAGATCCCTCTATGACAGGTGCCTCAGCCTTCTCTTCTGGAGCCTCTATTCTTATCCTCTGCCCATAGCCTTCATCTCCTTCTCTGCAACTTCACAGTCATAATACTTTATCAACTATCAGTTCATATTCCCCTTCTTCTTCGAGATGCCTGAACTTCTTCTAACAGCTCTTTTTCTGGTCTGAATACCTTCTCTCTTCCGCCGGGCGCAGTGGTCTCGTGGTTACGGTCCAGGTCCTCTCAGCCATTGCAGTGTTCCATTCCCTGGAAAACCTCTGCTATCACTGCAGTGCCAGACTCATTTATCACCCCGTACGTAAGAAACCTGGGAAGCGTAAGCTTAACGCCACAACTTCTGCACCCACCGCATACACTTGCCAAGAGGATATTGTTCGTCTCCCTTTGCATTATTGCATGCTATCTCATCTCAGTTTAATGCTGCTTCTTCTGGTACTGCCTATCTCAGCTAGACAGTCAGCTCCTTGAATCACAGGCTTTTATGTATAAGCTATCTAAACAGCACATGCACACTCAAGGTGTTCCTTCCTTCAAACATAAGCACGTACGTTACTCTCACAGTCAAAATAGGTGCTTTCCAGGGAGGAGAGGCAGGACTAAATAGCAACGTATGGTGATTTTCCCACCATACCATTACTTCTAAGGGCTCACGGTCGTACTTCTGGGGTCTGGTTTGTAACCAGACTTGGCTTGCACACACACCTGCATTCGTCTGAATATACACAGAGCGAGCTGCGAGTGGCTATTGCCATGGCCTTGAGGGCACCCCTAGCACCGACTGTCCCTGTCCTGGACCCTGGGGTTCCCCCATCCCTGCTCAGGTTCCAGGACCTCATTTCAGCCCTCCGGGGCCATCAGTCCCTGCCTCAGCAGGGCCAGTCTCCAGCTCCCCACAGCCCTGCTCTACCTGGCCATGGGACCCCTGAGCTGGGCCCATCTGCAGGCCCACACCTCAGCCTGGCCTTGGCCCTTCCCCACAGACCTGTGTGTCCATCCTGGGGCTGTGTCTGAGCCCAGATCCTGACCCCCACCCACAGGCTGATGTCCTGACCCGGCCTCGCCCTGTCCACCAGGGCTGGGTTTGCCCTGGTGCCCCACGGCTGCCCAGCTCCTGGCTGGGGCAGTAGGACGGGTCCTGGCTCCCCCATGGAGAGCCCCTGCGCCCCCACAGGGCCCTGGCAGTTGCACCCCAGGGTCTGGAATTTTCTGCAAGCTTTCACAGAGAAAATATTGGGAATGGTTGGATCTCTGCTGCAAGAGCTGCACATGTGTCACCTCCGTGCCTGTGCCCGCAGCGAAATTACCACAATCTGTTGTATTTTCATATAATATGCAGAGCTTTGGTACTTAGATTTGTGGAGGGCTTTTTGTAGTGGACTGGTGCAAAAAAACCCAACCCACCCTACATCTTTTGGCATCTAATATTTGCCTTCTCGTCAGGCCCACCACACTGCCTCCTGGTCAAGGCTGCATCAGCCTGATGCTCCTGAAATGTCAGATTCTCCCCTCCTCACACCAATATCGCACGACACCTCCCGTGTTTGGCTACATGCTGAATGCTGATTTCCTTGACTGTAAATAATAATCACAGAGGAATCACTTGATAAGCAATGTATTGTGAAACCGCTCTTCTATTACAAACCTCTGTTCCCACAGCTGTCAGTGAAGAAGTTTTCCGTCATTTTTTACAGGAGTCACCTATTACAAAGCACCTCCAGGTCTACAGGCAGCATTTGAAGTGTGCCTCTGACCAGTGGCAGCAAAAAATTGTCTCTGCAAATAAAACAATGTCAATTGCCCTACTAGCATAGAGTTTCTGGGAGAGGCACAAGCGTAATTTTTCACCCTACCAAAGTAACAAGCTTTTTGTTCTCCTTCTCTTGGCCCAGAGTAACCAGCTCCCACCTAAGTACCTCAGGTCCTCAGGGCTGTGAACCTGAGCATCAGCCCATCCCTTTTTCATGCCAGTGGCATTGCTTCATCTCATCTGCTCACAGGACCTGCTTGTAGCAGACTTCAGCCTCAGCTCATGCTGGTGTGGTTGACATGTAGAGGAAGGCTCACACCAGCACTTATGTGAGCTGGATGCTGTGGTAGGCCCTCCATAAAGATGTACTTCTAGACTCTGCTGCGGGATCCAGAGTTGGAAATGAGGGGTGGAGATCGTGGAACCCCTAGGCACAGTCTTAGCTCCTGCCTTAAACACAACGATGATCTAGCTCAGCATCTCCAGAGCAAAAATATGACATTTGTTAAAAACTTATCATCCCATGGAACACTACAGAACAACCTCAGTGCCTCGACAGCATTCTAAAGAGCTGGGACCAGCAGTGCACTGCTATGGTATCTGCTGGCTTCTGTCACTGAGTATGGGGGCAGTTGGGGGCACAGCTGGCTGTGAAATTATCTGGGATGGGGAAATGAGAGAGAATCATGAAAAAGGCAAAAGGAAAAAGACTACAGAATTTTCAGTCATGGTTTGTGTGCTTGTATCCTGTCCCAGCCTCCTCTTACTTATTAGCAATATCTCCTCAGTAACAACTCCTGACTTTAGGAATGGGGAGTTGTCTGATTACGTGCATGTAAAATATCTAGCACTCTGTGCATGTTATATAAATAATTCATAATGTTCCTAATGACATGACAATACTATTCACAATTTTCACAATTGTCATTTTCATCCTGGCCAATTAGGCAGATAGAAGCCTCCTCCATACTAAATGAAAAACACGATAAAAAAATATAAACAGAAAGCAAAAGAAGCAAAAGTATGCTTCTTTCTAACCTATCTGAATCTCTGACCCGTGAGCTGTAAGCAATTCTGTTTCAGACTCAGGGTTACAGTGTGAAATGTGTGGGACCAAAACTCTGCCTAAACATGAAGAGTTCAAGGGTCCCCAAAAGTTGCCTGTTCAATTTACAGGGAAGAAATAGTGTACCAGGTGAGGTAAAACCATTAGTTCAGCGATATTTATACTGTCAGCTTAGGCCATCTTCCAGATGAGGTATGTATAATAGCAGTAACGACGATTATTACTGCAGGTTAATTGCATAACTACAAGTGTATACAGTTGTTTAAATAACACTGCTGTGAACACAGATCTACTTGCCCACTGTCACTGCATTTTAATATGCTTTTTTGCAGGATGAATTATGATTAATGAATTTCTAGGTGAATGGATTACAATATTGTGATTAAATGTAATACATTGAAATGTCTCTGCTGTCATCTCTCTAGTAGAAAGGAATTAGGGTGATTCTTTAGTCTTTGCTTGTGTGAGGGTTTCTAAAACATATTTTAGCAACTATATATGTGATTGTCTTGGAAAATTGGAAGGGGTTTCTTCATTATCGTTAAAACATGTAAATAATTAATAGGGAAGAAACAGTACCATCCTTTCAGAGCTTCTGAATTGTGACTTTTGGAATGGGTACATTCTATCTTTGGGGACTTAATAAAGAATTTTTTCATTTGCTTTCTTTTAAGTCATACCTTGGTGTATTAAAACAAACCCACCTTATAACACTATTTCAACTAACTACTTGAGTATCATGTATTGTCCCTGCTGTCATATACGTAAATTTTTGTATAGGCTTATTTTTCTCACAAGAGCAGGGAGTTTATGATCATTTCTGGCACACTAAGAAAATACCTCGTGTTAAGAGGCTCATCATTAAGTCTGGCAACAAATCTAACTTAACTCAGTCAAAATTAAAAATGGAACTATTGACTACAAAAATAAATAAAGATTTCAATTCTTTTAAATACTTAGTAGTTTTATAAAGAAGAGAGTTGAATTTTGCCTGAAGCCTTGAAGTTTTCTTTGCACCACTGTTTTAATGAAAAGATTATCATTCACCCTATTTTCTGATTAGAAGTATGTAAAAGAGACATACACATCCTGATTTTTTAATGTGTTTTCTTTCTGATAGTAAGAACATGAATGGAATTTTCCCTTTGGCTTTTTGGTTTGTTTGTGTTTACTTTGGTGCACATATGCCACATAAAAACAAAAGCCCAAATAACTATTCCAGCCCAAGGATACAGACTGAAGACTAGCAAATAAATTATTCTAGTTTTGAAAGGTTTATATTTCAAAAGATGTTGTGCTATGTTGCAAGTCCATCTGATGGAGTATATTCTCCTTAAACATTGCATTCTAGTCTTAAAAGACAAAAAGGTGCAAAATATTGACAAAAAACTCCACTAAATTGTTTGTGCCACCTTCAATTCCCTGAACAGTGGCCCTTTAATATTTTTTCTAATAGGAATCATAGAACCAGGCTGCAGCATACTAATGAATCTAAGCCTACCAATTACATTTTGCTCTCAATTTCGGATTAAATGACTGTCAGTCTGCGCACTCATGCAGCCCACCCCCTCCCCACACCACGATGTCCTGGTTTTCAAAAATAGAAATAATAACAATAATAATGTACTGTATCTTTCCAGTTAGCTACAACTCTATATGCTTTGTTAGGCTAATGATAAAGAAAATGCCTGAATCTCAATGTTATGGTAGCTGCTTCATGAGGATAATCAACTTGCCATGCATCCCTGATGCTTTGCACAGCAGAACAGAGAGATAGGCTTTAAGGACTCAGAAATAGCAAAGTGTGTATAGAAAAGAAAAATAACCCACAGATGAAACAGCAGAAGAAAGTTGATGGGTAAAAACAGTAGAACTGCTCGGAATTTTCCCTTCATTTTTTTCCTCTAGAAAATGCTTTTTTCAATGAAGTGTTCTTTACATTATTTTCCTTTTGAAGAAGGTCCCTTCCAGCTTTCTGGCATCCCTCCTTTTCTGCACAGCCATGGTCCATAAGATAACTGGGGTAGCTGTTGTCTGTACTCCATTCACCCTAGCTGCCAGAAGAGCAGTGGTTTGGGGTGCTCAGCTTCCAGCACCACATGGGAAGATTGCTCCCAGTCTCACCACTTGCTTGCCAGATACAGGTGGACACCCAACCATGCAAAAACATTACACCTCCTTTGAGCTCACACCCTGTACATCTGCAAAAGCAAGGAGGTTGAACCAGACCCATGCCTCTCATGGTCTGCCCTCCACTTCTGTATGTCTGGCCCCCATCTTGGTCATCAACACCGTACTTGATATTTTATTAGTTGTGCCAAAACCATAACTGCACCGACTTGGGACTTCCAAAATGGTAACATAGGCTCTGCTGTCACGAGAAAAATGCTCCCCAGTCCAAGTCTTAGGCTTGGGCTTCACAACAGATGGGGAAATAAGGAAAGGAGGGTGAGGCTGCAACTATATGCTACTTTTACAAGAGCCAAACTTGGGTTTATGTAGAGTAGCTTTAGGAAATGTTTGACAGAGACTTGTAGGAGATGGTTATAATATTCCAGAACTTGAAATTCACATCCATTCAGGAGTAGCATGGGAAGGGTTAGGGCAGGACTGCAAATAGACAGGTTGCATAAGACTGGAGACAAGCCAAGGCCTCTCAGCACGCCTGTCTTCACACAGACCAGTGCCTTCACACACCTTCAGTCCCTGATCTACAGGAAATGGAAAGCATGCTTCCCAGGGATATTTCTCACAGCTCTTGCCCATAGGCAGTTTGGAGTTTCTCAATCCAGAACAGAGTTCATTCCCTCCATACTGGGAGGATGTTTTGTGCCAGGAGAATGAGTATTTAGTCCTATGGTCCTGCAGCAGCCTGCATGGCTCTGGAACTTTAGAGGATGCAGAGCAGTTTTGGGGGCTTTGGTGCACTCATCTTCATGGAGGACAGGGTCAGTATTGCCCTCTGGAGCCTCCCAACCCACACCTTACATGTGGTAGCAGGAAACTAGTTTTAGGTTGACAGCTTCACCACTGTCCTGGGTAGTTGAGGTCTGTGTTGACATTTTGCTGATGGAGATCTTGTTCAGATGAGGACTGGCGGAACACACTGAGCAATGAAATATCCCCATTGCTTGGTGAGACCCTGATCTACTGCTGTGCATAACACTAAGACAAGAATGGGGCGGGGCCATTCTGGAAACTTCTACTTGCTTCTAAATAAGTGCCATGGTCTTGCATTGCCCTTGTCTCAGCTACGAAGCCCTGTTCATTGCTATTCAGTGCATTTGTCCTGAGCATAACATGCATTTCCTTTCCTTCCTTTTTCTTCCGTCTCACCACAGGTAGACTCCTGCCCCATGCCGAACTCTTTTGCTCTGCTTTCAAAGCAAGAAGAAAACCAGCTCTCTCCAGCCTAATAGGTTGTGTATGAAGAGAAAATGGGATACTGACAACAGGTTGGCGTGGTGCCTGAAGAGTGGATGCAGCAGCCCTCAAATTGGCTGAAATTAATGAAGGGGGATGGCTGACCTATACTGTAGAGCCATTCCTTGATTGCTTAATGATGAGGAGGAAAGGTAATAAACTTGCTGCCTAAACCGTGTATCTCTCATCTTGTCCTGAGCCTCTAAAACATTGAAAGACTAGAGGGGAAGAATGATTCTGTTTCTCAGTTCCCTTCCAAGGGTGATAATATGTTCTCAAACTCCTTGCTGCTTGTTGTACAAATGTGCTGTCTTGGGCAGAAAGGGCCAGGTACTCAATTTCACCCCCATCTAATTCTCATATGGCCAGTCCATTTAGAGGGTTCTTGGGCCATCTTCTGTCATACATCCCCATGATGACTCTGATTACCTTCTCTGCACAGACTCCAGAATGAGAGCAGAATTCACCCAGCTGACACACAGGAGGGTGCATGATTACCCTACTGAAATTAGTGGCAAAACTCCACATGTGGGAGCCATAGGTAAGTTTTCAAGAAATCACTGTTAGGTTACAAGTCACTTAATGAGCCCCACTGGTTTTGAATCAAGCACATACACTGTAAGAGAACTAAGTGAGTTAACTTACACTGGGGTTGTTAATTTTGCCTGGTAGGCACAAATGAAAAAAAATCCCACCACAAAACACAAAAAATACAGGTATTCTGTGTGTCCCTTTGGAGTTCAACCACATAAACTGCTGAAACGGCACAGATATAGGAGGGAGCAGAAAGACCTCACAGGGGAGGGAAAGGGATGAAGACTTGTGGTTTGCATTGGATTTTTCTAGGGCAGATCGGCAGCTGCTGAAGAAAGACTCTGTTCCATCAGGGAAGACAGCCTTTGACAGTTCTACATCCACCCTGTTCCTCCTCCCCACCCCCAGGGTGCCAAATGCCAAATGAGGTCTTTGACACCTATGGAGAGGCAGGATCAGGAAACCTTTGAAAGAATGAACAACACAAAAAGGGGTTATTGTTTTTGAAAGTGATAAGTGGCAGGTAGGTGCCCACCTAAGAGCCCTAACTTGGACCTGATCGAACAAACTAGTTTAAAAAGAGAGTCCCCAGGGACAGCTCTGCTTTGATTACAAGTGCAGAGAGACATCATAGCCAGTTGCAGTTTGTCTTTGATTTCAGTGGGTTTAGGATTTCACCCAGTGAATTGACACTTTTTTTGACACTTTAATTGACATTTACCATATTCAGATACCTTTTACATTTCATTTCCTTCAGTTCTACTACTGTCAGCTTCCAGTCAGGAATACAGCACTGGCTACAGCCTTCAACATGGTTGACTCTACTGCAGAAACAATTTTAGTCTCAAGTAGAATTTTACTCAACTGTGTCAGTAACCTATCTGGAATAAGAGTCATTTGCCAAGAAAGGTTAATTGACAATCAGAGGGTCTGATTTATATGCAAAGGTGAGAAACCTAAATATGACTAGGTTGGCCAAGCACCAAGTATGAGTGGGAGGATACATGAGCCATCCAGAAATACCAGAAACACCTGAACGTTAAGGATGGAAAAGAGTTGATTAAAGTGGTATCACAGGAAAAAGCAGGAGCAGTAGTAGGATCATCTTTTCAGAAATGATACATGCACAGCTGAATATAAAACCAAGCTTTGATAATGAAACTTGCTACATAAAAGAAGAGTTTTTCACAGTAAGCTATTAAGCCCTGTCTCCTGAGACCTTAAACTAGACTCAGAAAGTACCTTATAAGGCAGGGACAAAACTGCCACAACCTCCAGTATGGAAAAGATGACCCAATATATCTTTTTCTTCCATAATTTCCGTAAGTCTATGATCTTTCATATTTTGAAAATAAAACCCATTTCTGTTTACCGAATGGTGCCACTTCCTGTTGCCTCATGAAAGCAGAAACCTCTCCCCAAAAAGTTTCAGCTGCCTTTTATTGCAGTCTTTCGTCACTGTCACATCATCGTCTTCAGGCTATCTGCACCAGAAAAAAATGTTTAGGAATGAAGACTAATAACAGGTTTATTGGAAGGAGTGAAAATGCAATAGGATGCATGATTTTTAGCCTCTAACTGTTAATGCAGCATCTTACATATGTTGGCACCCTTTGCCTGTGGAAAACAGGAATGCTGTTTCTGCTGATACTGGAAACACGGCACATTCACAACACTCTGCTCTGTGAAGACAAGTAATTGTTGACCAGTTGCTATTAATAAACAAAGAAACCCTGACTCGGAGTATAGTAATGCTTTCTGAGAAGGGCATTTTTTCCAGTTTATCTAAACTGCCATATATTTTTCAGCACTCCTGAAATGCAGTGTGTCATTTTTAAAATGAATTAAGGTTGAAATGGAGTAGAACAATAAAAGATACAGTGGTAATGGAAAGGAATTCTTTATTAAAATAGGAATGGCGGAAGCTAGATATACTAAAAAAGCTTGCTGTGGAAGAAAACTGCTCTGTCTGCAGCAAGTGACTTACCTTCCCGATGCACTTACTATGAACTACATTCTCGGAGAGAAATCAGAATTTCAACAGGACTCAGTAAAGCCAGAAAGGCAACACAAAGGCAAGCTGGACAAACAACTGTGAATAAATTCCCTGAATATTTTCTCCTGCTCCCTCTTCCCCCCTGGTGACAACAAATCTTCGTCCTACCTATTTACTCATTCTTGTGTATTGCGTGCTAAATAGTTAGTCCAAATTTCACAGGCTGAAATTTGTTCCATTGGGAAATAATTGCTCAGTTGGGGGTGAGGAAGGGGAATGTTTTATTACACATCTTGGAAAAGGAGACGTGTTCGGATCATTAAGCCATTCTTTTCTCTCTGGATAATACCAGATCAGAGGGCACTGGAGACATGACAGCAACAGGAGGAAAGATAGATGGACATATACACAGATAAGATGGATAGACAGATATGGCAGATGCTGATAATAGGGTATTAATATATGGGGTAGAAGAGATTACAAAACCTACAATCTTCATCTAGACAAATGTGGAAACTGTTTTCTGGAATGTTATATTCAGTGTTAAGAATTCTGTAAAAACATTAAAGTGATCTGATTTATATGATTTATAATAACTATAAAGCAGCTACCAGCCTGTAAATGGAAAAATGGAAAGGCTCTGAGGAGCAGAAAATCATGGGACAACAGAAATAATTTGAAAAATAGTATCCTCAAATAATATAGACACTTTCTCACAGGTATCTCCAGAGGAGAAACTTTTTACTGAAATACACAGCAATCTTCTATCTAGTCCCTGTAACTGATTACATCATCTGCTATATTTAGAATACCTCCAGTGTAACCATGGAAACTGCTTTTGCTTAAACTCACATTATTCTATTCCACATTAGTTGACACTATAGAAATACTTTCAGAAGCTCACAAAACAATTAATGTATCACTGTTGTTATATACCTGTATGTACAGCAACGTGGTTTTTGTCTTTTCTTGAAGTATGCATTACACATACCCGGAGATGTCAGATTTTTTACAAAGACTACAAAGAACCAGATGTATGGCAATGGAGTGAGCATACAAGACTACAGGAGAATTCAGAGTACATCCTCTGTACTTTGCTTTTAGCCCAGCTGCCTCGGGAAAGGGCTTATGCTGTCAGACTGCATGCACATGTCTGTGTGTCCGTCTTTCCCACATAACTTTTGAACCCAGTTTCAACCAAATTTGACAAAGACAAAAGGAGGAGGTTTTTAATCTACCACAAGATTTTCAAAGATAAACAGTTATGCAGAAGCAAGTCTTACCGGTGATCCCACTGAAAGACTAATAAGAGCAATCTACAGGAGGAGAATCTACAAAAAAGAGGCTGCATGATTTCTGCAATCATGTAACTACTTATAATAATGATAATTATATTAGAAACCCAATAAAAACTATACCTATACATTGCATCACAAAAGTGCAAAAATACTTTATTTTTTTTCTTTATAAAAATGCAGAATTGCAGAAATCATTAAGAAATCCCAAACAAGTATCAGAACTTCAAGCAAATACCGGAAAACCTAGAAAGGAATCCAGAAAAACACTTACAAGCAGAGGTCCCAGATTCAGCCTTCCAAACTGGAGGCAAGGAGCTAGAATCATGTCGATATAAAATGCCTTTAAATTTCTGCAGGTGATTACCTGAGATTAAAAGGTAAAGTTAGTACTAGGAACCAAAGTACTACAAGGTAAGTACAGATGCCCAGTTTTCACAGTGCAGGAATGTTACTCTGAGGTCCCAGATGCACCTGTGCTCTTCAGCATATTTAGAACTGAGCTACAAATGGGAACGAGGTGCCCACATTGGCAGACCACAGTTGATTGGGAATAATTGCAGAAGGATCTACTGATATCATGTGGCTGAGTGATAAAACGGCAAACGATATTCCGTGATCATAAATATGTAGTCGAGTATGTGTGTGGAAAACAACCTAAACTATACATGTACAGAGATGAGCTCTAACTTAACATTTATTAGTCAGAAAGAGATACTGGATTTGTAGGCACCTCAACACAATAATGGGTAAAAAAGGCAAATCAGATATTCAGAGTTATTGGAAAAATTATGAGAGCAAAACAGAAAAGGCCTTACGTTACTTATGATTTCAGGGTGCACACACATTTTTATGACTGCGATTTTAGTCACCTCAGAAGCGATGTGAATGAACTGGTTAACACGAGGAGGAAGGAGAAAACAGAAAGCCAGGCTATGGCATCCTTTCAAGAAGAGAAGAATAGAGGAGAATTCCTCAGCCTGGAAGAGTCGGCTGAGGTGTAGTAAGATTAAAGCCTACAGAGACATGAATTGTATGGAGAAGATGAAGGGGGAGTGACCTCCTTCACGCTGGGGAGAGGATGAAACAGGAAGAAGGGAAATGACCTTGACCTCAGCTTCCACTTCATGTGAGAGTCCTGCCAGTGGTGTGTCTTTTACATCTGTCCCAAGTCCTCTATCCTGTCTTTGAGTGGTGCTAGCCAAGAATGCACCATTGCATAAAGAGTCTGCAGGAAAGCAGAAGAATCATTACAGAAGCAGGGAAGAGAGGTTTCTAGTAACTAGATATTGAAACGAGCAAAACACCACCAAAGACATTGCTTTTAATCCGTTAGAGCTTTATGGATAGCGTGCTTTCACGAGCAATACTCCAGTTCTGCAGTAGCATCGTGGCAAGACAAGCTGGATACTTCAACTGAGTGGCACAGCACTTGCTTCAAAAAGATTACAATTTTTCAGCATTTTTACCCTTTTTCTCATTAACAGCAGCCAAAACTTGCTGTTGGCTACACCTAAAATTACCAAGTTGTGGCATAGGACCAGACCTGTAGAACAAAATGGGTGGTGCTGAAGATCTGACATCTTCAGTACATGGTTTGGGGAAGTGAAAGTGCTTCAGCTTAGCTCAGGTATCATGATCTGAAGGAAGGAGACCTCTGACTGCCCTCCCTCTGCTCCCAGAAGGGCAGACAACTCTCTCAGCCCTGCTCCAGGGCTGTCCTGGCACCTCTCTTTATGCAGCCAAGTTGTAAAACAGATTGCTGAAATTATCTAAACTAAAAATAACCAAGCAGAAAAATGTATGCAAAATATTGCTCTGCTCCAAATGATGACCAACAGCTTGTGAGCTGATGGGTGGGTTTTGTCCATGTGACTTCTGCAGGAAAAGAGCCAAATCAATTTTCAGTACGATAGCTGAGCAAAGGAGGACAAAATGAAATGATAGTGACAGTCAGTAGCTCCAGCAGCAGGATGTCCCCAAAGTGACCAGAAAGAGACAGTCCTGCAGTGTTGAGTGTTGGTGTTCCTTACATAGCATGGGTCAGGGAATGAGTCCTTTCTGCAGAGAGGACCTCTTGATGGTGGCAGATCACCAGTTACATTCTGCAAAAGCTTCCATATTGAACACACAAACTCCATAAGTATTTCATGTTGAAAGAAAATTATTACTCACATGAAGTAGATTGATTTTCAAACAAAATAACTCTGTCAACTTTTATGTTTTTAGCAAACTTTTCCCAAGGTACCAATCCATGTTCAATCTGAGGAGTCTCAAAGATGCTGGTTTGAAAAGCATAATCTCCAAAATGTTTTGCAAACATTTCCTGGTAGGTCCACTTGTACCCGTGGAATTCTTTAACAGAAAAATTAGATTGTTACCAACATCCAGAAACTAATTAGGAGGGAAAAGTACATTTCAAACTGCAAATACTCCTTTTTATACTCCCAGAGCATTACAAATTGAATGACAACTTGATTTTCAACCCCCACCCCCTTCTGCAATGTTAAAAATGTGACTGGAAAATAATATATCACCAACCTGAAACCTTGTTTTACAAATACAAGTTTTAGCCTAAGGCAATAGTTTCAAACAGTCAAGTTGGAAATCCTGAAAACAGGGGCTGGAACATCCTCTTGGAGTGGAGAGGCACCCTGAAATAATGTATTGTCTGCATGTTGATGTTTTGTAGCATCTTATTCCTTTTAATGGGGCAGACATGATTTCAGATCTACATTAATTTGCTAAGCAAAGTCATTAGACACCTCTAAGTCATTTGCATCTCATTTTAATCCTTCAGTGTAACGTAGACAGTTCCATAGTCCCACATAATATGAACCAGCTGAATGGATTCCAATTTATCAGGAAACTATAAATTGCAAAATATCAAGCTGAAACAGTAGTAACAAACCTGGTGATCACTGTCCCATACATTTTAGATTGTTATTTAAGGCCTTCTGGGAGATCAATGCTGAATAACCTATTTCTCAGGATTCATGTCAGCTATATGAACTCTTTGCAACTGCTTTCACTAATATATTATGACTTGTTTATGATACTGAAGAATAAGTGATGGGATCAGCATGGTCACGGTAGAATGGGAAATGATGTGGAAATTGTCTGGAAAAGGTATCATTTTTTTTCCTGTCTCGATATGCATATACTGAGGGACAGTGCTATTACTAACCTATCCCACAGGCTTCCCATTTAGGTCCTTCAGACATTATGTTTGAACCCAGATGTTCTCTCTTTGTGAAAAATACAGTATCTGGGATACTAGACTCACAAAAAATAATCACAGAATTCAGACTCAAGATTTAACTTTAAATTTAAATTTAGAAGTTTCCAAGAAGATCTGTCAGCAAAACTTTAAATCTGTGGAATTCTTCACAGATTATGTGGCTGCCAGGCAAGCAATACCTCACTTGACAGCAGTTGATATAACAGCTCATTTTGACCTCCACTGTGTCCCCGCCTGCTCCCGCTGGTGCACATGGCTTCCCGGAACCAGGAAACGGAATCCCTCCAGCAGAGATTTCCTGCTCCAGTGGCTGCAGACGAAATGGATCCAACAGGTTCTTTTGGGGAAGTAAACACACCAAGCTCCCACTGAGCAGGAAATTTGTAATTACACCTCCGTTACTATCCCACTTCCTCAGCCAGCACTTCTCAGTGAGTAAGACAAGCCTCACCAGCAAGGCACTGGAAAGAGCAAGCAAAAGGCAAAGCTGGTGGTCCTTCCTCCCTTCTCTGGGAGCAGCTTCTGATAAGGAGGCTTGGAAAGCAGTTGTGGCTAAAACTGTCAGGGAGGGCAGCTCTGGGACCACCCCTGGCAAAATTTTATACCCCTTCTTTCTGATCCTTCTTGAAGCCAAGCTCCCTTGCTCTGTCCTTGCTCTTACGTCATATGTGTTCGTATCGTCATGTGCAATCCACAATGTCGTCGGCATCTCAGGAGCATGTTTTTCACTCTGACAGCAAAGGGCATCGTGTCCCTTGGGAGGCTGCTGTATGCAAGCTGTTTTCAACATTATTTCACAGATTTCCTGAAAGGCTCATGCTATCAGTACAATTACTCCCATTTTACAGAAGACATAACTGCAGCTGAGAGTTTACTGGTTTTCTTCGGAGATTTTTCATGTGAATTATATTTTTAGCTCAGGAGTACATTTAAGTATATACTTAAGTCCATTTACATTGCTCTCTAAAACTACACTATTAAAGACTTATTTTAAAGCTCACTTTAAATCCTGTTGACTAAAGTCCATGCCTGTATGGCTTTCTGAGTAAGAAAACTTCACCAAATTGGAGTCTCGTGTATAACATGAATGACTAAAAAATAAAATGTTGTTCACTATAGGCACACAATAGAGTAAAGAAATATATCAAGGGCTTTCATACTTGGTGTCAGGCACGATCAAATTCATTTTGGGTCTGCCCTCTGAGCAGAGGAAGTACCAGCAGACTGAAACTGTTACACATAAAATAAGAGAAATAAACACGATGGTCTCATCTGATAATGAGAATACGATGGGTTTTCTGTTGACTTCCTTTCCCACCCTGACAAAAAAGTCTATTCATTTTCCACAAAGCATTAAAGAATAATAAAACCATTTGTCTAATAATGGAAAGCTTCATTTCCCATTGTTTGCAATGCCTTAGCGTATCCTGCATCATTCCTACAAGGTAGTGAGTTTTGTGATCAATATGGTCCTAACTGTGCTTCTGTGACAAGGTGTTTTAAAAGATTATGCTCTACCATCATTTCCCATGCAATTTGTCTGCTCCCTGTTTCTTCCCTCCCTGCACAATGATTTGCAGGACGCAGCCAGAATGAGATATTTGTAAAGCCATCACCTTATTTCATACACACAGGTATACGGATCTCTCACAGCAAAATATCGTACAGCGTATTGAAATAAAAGCCATAATAAGAAGAGTTAAATTGTAGGATGTGTTGCAGTCGTTAAATAGAAGCTATTAAAGCTTTTCTCTTTTCTATCATAAGACATGGTATGTATGTTCACAGTATTATGATTCAAATACCTATTGAATTACAGTAGTTAGCTTCAATTTCTGATTCTTAATCTAGTTATCTGGGTCACACTTTTATATTTCTACATATTAAAGGATGTTTTGGTGTTTGACCTGATGGAGAGAGACTAGTTTTTTGAACTTTTGCCCAACATTACGTTTATAACATGTTCACAGCTCTTCATCATAGGCATATGCACGCCCAGATGTGCATACACACATTGCCTAACTCAAGCTGTCAACAGAAAGTGCCCTGCCTACCGATAAAACATGACCTTTTGAGGGTGAAATCTTGCAACTATTTAATGGCATACAGTCATGCACGTTAATTTTGAGAAGTTAGGGGCTTGGCTACAGGGGCAGCTGCAAGTAACAAACTGGTCAGAAAACAAATTTGGCAAAGCCATCAGGATTAATAGTCAGAGGCTTAAAGACAAAGCTGTCTGCAGTGCACGAAGGTGGGGAGTCCCTCAGCTTCATGGCCCAGTTAAACCAAAGCATTTCCAGCAGCACAATTTTTGCAGTCGTTTGGACTTGGTACTGACTCAGCCTGGACCTACCAAATGCCCATCAGTGTTTTCTGCAGCATGGAGGTATTTCTTTTATATGCGTATGCAGCACAGGCTGGCAGTGCTCAGTGTACCCGAGCCAGCTCTGGCTGGGCTGGCTCGAGCACAAGAAACAGCCCAGGTGGACCATACGTTGTTCCTCCTCTGTCCTGCTAAGAAGCATGTGTATTGATATAGGCTTCCCACCTAAGCAATGATTTACTTTCTCCTTGCTTAACATATCAATTCAGATAGGATCAAAGTACTAGCTGACACAGCTGAAAACTAATCAGCTTATAATTTGCACAGGGTACCATGCTAGTATTGTACATCATTAATAAATATGACAAAAATCAGACAACTCTGCCTGCTGATCATTCATATTACATAGGAAATTGACTGAGAATGTCATTTAAAAAAATATCTGTATTCACTCAGAATCGGGAGCACTTTTTCCCATTTTTCTTTTCAGGAGTTGTCCAAATCTTTAAAAATATACCAGAACAGTTGCTTTGATTTTGTAAAATGTCAACTATCCCTAAGTGGCTTTTTTCTGGATTATGAAAAGTATTGACAGGCTTTCTCATTTGCAGCTCCAGGAAAGTTCCGCAATTCTTTTTTTTGGTATGACTTTAAGTCAATCAGGTTATATGCAGAGGAAATGGAATGAAAAGTGAAGCAGCTGAAGAGTCATCAAGTGAATTAGTTCTTTTCAAAGATCTACTAAATTAGAACAAAATTCCTGACACACTGGAAGTCGCTGGAAAAATCTTTGAAACAGCTCCACATCCCTTCAACAGTAAAAATATTTTGCAAAATGCTCTGAAGAGTTCATCTTTCTCCTCTGACTGTAGGTACGAGTAGCTTTGAAATATTTTAGCAGGGGGGAAAAGGCCCTCCTGGCAATCCTGTGAGTTTTCTGTGAAAACAGTCAGTAAATGAAAACCAACAGAAAATTTAGGATGCTGTCAAAGTGCAACCCAAGGGTGTAACGAGGACGCTGGGTTTCTGTGACCACTGAATGATGCCACCCACCTTCTACCTTTGTGGTGTGGTCCCAGCACAGTGGTGGGCCACAGGCTGGTCTCAGGGGGAATCTCTCCTGCTTTTCATTAAGCCTTTTGCCCCTCTGACTGCCACTAGTCCTGTGCCAGACTATTTGCTTCCTTTGCAAAATTGTTTTCCCTTCAGCTGCTGGCCAGACCCGCATCCCTGCGGTACCTGGAGCTTTGTAGCGCATCTCTCCTGGACGACTTGATGTGATCAAAGGCAGCAGCAATCTGACACATTCAGCAATTTCACTGCAGATGCAGGGAAACATGTCATAGTCAAAGTGAAATTTGGGCTTTCAGTGACCATGTCTGGCTAGTCTTTCTCATTAAATTAGCAAATAACAGCAAGGGGAAAATAACTCAGAGAAATTATAGGGGTTTTAAGGGCTAATATCACACATAATATAATTTTTGAAAATGTTTTGGCTGAGGAAGATCAATTAACAAAAAGAATAGACTAAAATAATCTCTAAGTGCAAGCATCATGGAAAGGACCAAATGCTTAATAATTTCAGGCCATGACCAATAATAATTGAGAATAATGCTTGTCTCAAGCATAATATTACTAAAGGATAGCAATGCCATTTTAGCTGGAAAAAGTGGAAGAAAGAGTTTGGTCTGCTTTGATATTTAGGATGCAGTCTTTGACTTTGTTAAGATAGAGTTGAAGAAGGAATGAATTATTCATGTAAATGTTGCCGTAGTAACAAACCAGCAAATAAAATAATGAAAGCAACTCCTTGTTTTTAAGGGGGAAGCTACAAATTTCAGCCTATTGGCTCTGAAAGTTCAACACTTTGTAGGCTCTGAGGCAACTCTAACTCATGCACCTGCAACTTATCAGTTCTGCATGATCCTGATTCCCCCCATATGATCATTTTTAGTGTTCAGAGGAATGCAGGAGCAATTGCCTCAGCGAGCCCCATGCTGCATGAGACAGGTATTTGAGCATCATCCAGAACCTAGTTTTGCAATGAATGGAGATGGTTTTTTTCTTTTCTTTTTCTAAAAACCTACATAACTCCATTCAAAATGCTTTGCTAAAAAAAAACTAAGACTAAAAAGCAAAGCACACCAAATCAGGAAATTTCAGTGTAAAAATTAGGAGAAAATTTTCAAGTAACGTGTTCTTGTGGAAATGGACACAGATACATAGCTTGGCATTTCCAGAGCAATTAAATCAATTAGGGTGAAACCAGCAAAAGGAATAGAGTAGGGGTAAAACTGTCGCAGCTGGCACGGTGAGACTGTGTTGCCTGAAAAAAGGTGGTGGACAAGAAAGGAGCATCCCAAGCCTGCCGGCATGGGGGACAGTGAAATGCCAATAGGGTGATCCCTGGAACAAGGGTCTCTGCCACAGACACCCAGCCAGGGAGCACTGGAGTGAAGCAGCAGGCAATGCCTGACCTGGTCTGCTGCCAGGTACTCACCCTGCCTGGGAGGAAAACATAACTGGGACCTGAATTGTTAACCTCCCAGAGCAACTGCGGTGCTCAGGACACTCATCTGAGAATGAGGACCCTGATATTTCAGAGAGGACAGGCCTAAATCAGAACACTGGGAGGCTGCCTGGTGGTCTTGGATGTTGCTGCTGGCTTTCAGAGCCCTCCCTAACCTTGTTTGCTAAGGGATGAGCATGCACACAACTGCTTCCCGCAGCTGTGGATGCCTACACTCATAGAAAAACTTTTGCTGCTCTATGTTTAGTGTTTAAAATGGGGTTATTGTTCAGCTGGGTAACAGCAATACAGCTGGTGACCAGGGCACTGCTGGGAACGCTTGTCGGTCAGCATGGACAACCTATGGTGTGACACTTGTTTTCCTGAAAGTTGTTGTAGTTTTAATCATATGTGCTTTGGCTTATTTTGAAAATCTATTTCTATTCAGCGTTTTCTCATGTCATTAAAAATCAGCTCAGCAACAGTATTTGGCTCTGTAAATAAACCTGAGGCTAGACTAGAAGAAATACCAGTTTATACTGCCAGAGAACCTGGCATATATTCTTTCATATTCTCACCATTTTTTTTTATCTCCTGCTTTTTTTCTGAAAAGATTTCTTTATTTTAAGCAACTGTACAAAATATCAGAGAAGACAGAGTGCAATGTGGTATCTTTGTGGCACATTACTTAATGTCCCAGGTGTAATCAACTGAGACAATCTCTAGCAGTAGAGAGTTTAAATAAGGGTCAGACTGATGTCAGGAAAAACTTAAATTCTTCTACTTTCTAAAGAGTTTTAAAAAAATATATATATTGTTTGGCCAGAAAATTTAATATGGATAGGTGCTTTCAAACACAGCATCAGTATATCCTCAGTGTCTGGTATTTTTCCTTTCATTATCATCTAAGCTTGGCTTTACAGACTACCTTACATCAGATCATTTCAAAGCAACATCTGTTGGTTTCAAGGTTAAGCTTGCTGTTACAATAAAGTACTGCTAAAACAGTAGCTCTCTATAGAAATACCTTGGCCAAGGTCCACGTTATGCACAAATTATTGTCTTGGAATACTGCATGGAAACTAGAAGAAAAGACAAGCTAAATTACAAAGATATTTGTTTAGAGCAATCATTTATGTTTATAATAACTTCAGTCTGAGAAGACTGAAAGACAGATAGGCTTTACACTATTTTTGAGTCAGTGTTCGTGTGACAACGGGTTCATCCTACCATTCACACTTCCCCAGTCAAAGTGCCAAAAAATCACTCCACTGGAGCGACTGCATCTTGTCGGCCGATGCAAAGGATAGGCAGGGCTGGATGAAGTGGGGCCATGGCCACGGCTTGTAGGGGACCCCATCAGCGTCACATTGCTGGAAACCACCACTGAGTTTGAGCAATTCCAAGTGTACCCCCCTAAAATGGTGCTGACAGGTTATCACCCATTCCAGGGACAGGGTCTCGGCTGGGGCAGGACTGACTCAACAGACTAGTGAACAAAATTATTTTAGTTGCATTTATAGTGGTTATTTCCATTCTGTTGAATTTAAGAAACTAATTTTAGACAGATTCCTGTCAATTTTCATCTTACCAATTTATCTGCTTGTTGTACATAAAACTGCCTTTCATTCCACCTAAGCTATTAGATAAACTTGTGAGGGTAGCCATGCTTGTGAAGTAGGTGACTACCTAGGCATTGTCACTGCTACATTTGTTTTTTGTGTCGGTAGCCTGAACCCCCAATTTCAGAGTGGGGCAGATTAATGTTTATACCAGACGGTTCCACCAGGATCATGGGTTTCAACAATCCTCCTTAGCAAATAGAAGTTTCATTAGAGGTTAGAAATATAAATTGGTGAAGTGACAGATTCTATGATATGATGGAAGCTCAATTATAAGTGGATAACATAATATAACAAGTGCAGATGAAATCCTATTAAGGTCTGAAAATCCAATATCTCATCTTCCTGACTTTTAATTGATCTTTACACATATTGTCATTGCAGTCAAATATTTGAAATGATTCCTGTACACATAAACAAATGTAAGCACATTAACTCTGTTAATAATTTTAACAAGTAATTTGTATTTCCCATTAGACTGTCTTACAATTTGCTTTCCTATAATTAAAGATATCATCAGTGATAAGCTTTAATGTGTTATTTAAAGTCTGCTTGTTTATAAGATTTGCTTTTATCATTAACTGCAGGTTGATAAGATCCACACATACCCTCATTAAGAAATTAGATTTTATAGGATGTTCAGGTAGGGAAGGACTGCTGATTTTTCCATAAACCCTAAATATAGAACTTTCTTCCTAAGGTTGATCTGTGGCAAGCCAAGGAAGTTCATTACACCATGGCTTTCAGTCAGTCTGCTTTACCAGAAAAGCAACACTTTTGCCAAACAGCATGTCCTTCACTCAACATAAAGTTGCACGTCTCTTGTGGTGTCTAGAGTACTGATGGGCAGGAAAAGTTCTTCACATGAAGATAGTTATGGAAACTTACTGTGCAGCAAAGTCACAGGTCGCTTTGCTTTAGGTGGGATGAAAAGCTTTAGAATGGAAGTCCTTTTGCCTGGATTTCTCAAAGCCCAGGCAGCAGTGGCTTTCAAACACTCAGCTAGAGAAACAAATGGGATACATGTGATATGGGGTGCTGGTTAAATCCTTTGCCAGTGCTTTGCTGCTTGTGCCCTTCCAAATCAGGCAGAAACCAGCCCTCCTTAATCCTTGAGTAATACAATGGGAATCAACAGACTACCCGCCTCTGCCCCGCTCTGTTTTGTGCAATTGTTATGTTCCTCTTAACAGCAATGGTCTGTGCTGACTTTCAAGATGATTTCTTTTACATTACTTGCCAAGAAGAGAAAGACAATTAATATGTATGTTTCCAGCTTGGGGTTTGAACTATTTGCGTGTGGTACAAATGTGACTTTTGGGAGTCTTTCTTTCCATATACCCAACACCGTCACTTTGTAAACAAAAACAACTTTCGACACCAGCTATGACTAATCCATTGCTTTAGTTCAGTAAGTAGAACACACACTCAATTCATAATCAAACAGCTGAAATTACCCTGCAAGGCTGGAAAATTGACGAGTGGTTTAGCCTTTTTTTTTAAGGTTATAAGACTTTTAGACAGAGGTAAATAATGTCATAGTGAATAAATTGGTGGAGTAGGTGGAGGTAAAAGTAATTTTCCTTAGTTTATTTTTCACTTGTGGTTTATTTGGAAGTTTTTTTGGTCCTAAATTTTATTTTAAGGGATAAAACACTTATTCCCCAGCCTCAGCACCTGCTGCTTTACTGTTCTTATTTCTGTGTAGAGCGGAGATGATTTGGACCTTAATTAAAATTGGAATCACTTCTTACCACGGAACGATATTAAACATTTTGCTAGCAAGAACTAGCATGCAGTAAAAACTTTATCTTGCTATTATTTTGATGATACTTTCAAGATTCCTCCAGGAGATGAAAAAAAGACTACAAAGACATCCCTGGCAGGTAGTAGATTGATGCTCTTCCATTCTACATGGCATTCGGAACAGCAAAATAATTTGCATCCTTCTTCCCTGAGATCTCAGTTATCCTTCCTCTGTAACTTACGTTTTCGAAACTGTCGAGAGCAGAACAGATTCAAGTATAACATTAACTGAGAGCTGTTTAACTATTTATGCTGCTATAATTTTGTATTGATTTTATGTAAACTTTTAACCAAACACAGATTGCACTGCTTAAAGAAGACTTTTGGGAGTTCCTAATAAATTGCCTTTCCAATCTTTAATGGAGCATTAGTAATTATCGGATACAATGTGATTTAAAGTCATTTGGAAGCCACAGAACAGTAGCTTGATACAGTACATTTCTGTCTCACTAGTAAGTTGTGTTATATGCACTTTATATCTGACAAAAAATATTAGAAAAAATACTGACAATAATTTATCTTGATTGTAAAGTTCTATGTGATCATCACAATATCATACGTTGTATAATATTTTCCTCATTAACAACTACTGTAGTGGTTTAAACATTTCTACAGGAAAAATAATTAGCACAAGTAGGGTCAGATGCACAACAGAAGGTTGCAGCAGAAACTTGCTCCTATTTTCAGCAAAGTCTAAGCCAAGGGAAAATAACCAGGTCCAGAGCAGGTAAGAAAACGAACAAATAAAAACACACTCCTGCTTGCAGTAGTCAAGATTAGAGTAGGTTGCCAACAGAAAGATTAAAACAGAGAGAGGTTTGATTATTCCAAAGCTAAGACAGAAATTCTGGTGATGACCAGGTCTTTAGACCATCCCTTCAGGTGTGGGTTAACAGCCAAGGAAACCCAGTGAACATGCATCACTGGGTAACCAGGATCATTGGGTAACCAGAAGCTGCTGTGATGCAGAAACTGGATGCAAATGCATCGGAGTGGGACACATGAATGTCCTGACAAGTCCTCTGTGTCATCCATTTTGTTTCCAGCCTTGATAGCACCTCTGATACTTGCTTTAGATAAAAAAGGCTTCAGTAATTTTTCCATAGTCCTCCTGCTGGTCACCTGGCACAGCTGGTTTAAGGAGGCTGACTGTGCAGTGGATGGGGGATGTGCTGGGGAGAGAATGCACTTCTCTGTGTTGCTATTGCTTTATCTTTTGCTGCTGACAATCCTCGTATTTTCAGCCGTCTGTACCTAAGGCAATGACTTTTTATTAGGTACCCCATAGCTATGGGCAAAGGCCCCATCACCTCAGAGCTGCACAAAAGCCTAAGAGAAAGTGTTTCCTACCCCTTGTCCCCAGCATGCTAAGGAAGCTTTTCAGTTCATCCCTCTGTCCCTCTCACAGCTCACTACATTCACAGCCTGTTCATAACACTCACTGTCCCCTTTCGTCATTGCTCCCTTCTTCGCTGCTCATCCCCACATGCCCTTGAACCCCCCACCCATGTCCCAGCCTCCCACACCTGCCTTTTGTGCACCCGGCTCCCACCTGCCCATACTTCTCCGTCCAGTATCAGAATTGCCTCTTCAGTCTCCTTTCCCCGTTAGCTGCTTCCACTTTCTCTATCTGGCTGTTACTGCCACTCAATTTTCTATCATATTTCCACTCTATCCACAGCAAGCACTGCCCAGATCTGCAATAAATTTCAGCTAACCCATTTCTTGTTCCGTCCATCAATCTGCCCTGATGCCTTTTATCAGTTTCCTCCCTAGGGAATTACTTGCCCTTTACTTGGCCCCTATAACACTGTTGGAGTAACTGTATTCCTATCAAGTCTACCCATCTATCTTCAGCGTTTACGGTGCTCAGGTCATTACAGAGCGTAGGCACCGCTACCTTTCCCAAGATCACCAATTACCACTGGAGCCACTTCCTTAAAACTCAACCCATTGATTAGATATTCATACTAGTAGTCTCATCCCTTTTTCACTACCTCATATATACATTTCAATACCTTTACCAATCTATAAACTAAGGAAGAAGCGTGCAGGACGTGTATTTGCAGGTCTTTTCTGCCAGGCACAGCTGAACAGGCTGCCATGAGTAACAATGCTCCCCACCTGCTTCGCAGATCCCCAGGCCTGGTTGCACAGCCCATAACAAGCTGTCCATTGACTTAAGAGGTCAATGAATAGTGTCTTCTGCCTTATTTCTTTGTTTGTTAGAGCAGACAAGAGCCACAAGATTAAGCAAATGCTCTGAAGATTTAGGTGAGGATTTTTTTTTAACTGCTCATTTCACGGTGTACCATAACTCAGGGAGGTCATGGGCCTGACTCTAGAAAGCAGAAAGCCCACAAATATTCCATACAGCACTCGGTGGCGGAAAGAAACACAAACGTCCACAGCCAGCAAGCAGCTAGCTTACCTCATCCATTACCTCAATCGGCATATTCCCATGTGTGCAGAAACCTTCTTAGGTAGGTCTAAAATGAGACAGTGATTGATTATGGAAGGAACTGTTATATAACTTAGACATTATCTTGGTTTCCACAACCCTAATCACAAAGTTCCAAATGCATTCAAGTGACAAACCAATTTAAAAACAATTTGACTCCCAAGACAATCACAACGGGGAAAGACTTTAAACTGAGCAGGTATTACACTGCAATTAGCACAATTAACCCTTTGTCACAGCAGCAAATCAAGAGTTTCCACCTCTGCGATTGGAAAATTGACTTCCAGCAGGGAAGAGTTAACACTATGGCAATCTCTTCCTTACAGTTTTTTAACAGTCACCAGGTGGCAAAATCTATTTATACACCATATGTTTGTAATAGGATCTCAATTTGTAAGATACAACATTAAATTTCTTGAATGAATATACTGAACAGAATAGCATGACAACTGGAGCCACAATAACATGATGAAACATATTAAAATCAGTGTTAATATAATAATCAGCTGTGTTTTGTTCCATATGGCAATTTATGTTAACAGTTAAGCTAAACCCCATCTGTTTCTTCAAAAGCGGAATGTAATAAAAGAAGAAAGGTCACGATCATGAACTTCTGCCTCCAAGTCACACTGCGTGTATTTAATAATGAATGTATAGCTCACTGGTTTTCTACATGATGTGTGCCAAGCTAAAAGGCAAGTTTTTTCCTCATGTAAAATGTAGTGGTCTCGGAGAGAGTTTCGCTCCCTATCTCCTAACGTACTGAAGAGCCTTGAGGAGGTGCACAGATGGCAGCAGAATGGTCAATGGCAACGTAAAGAGCAGACCTAGATTTTTCCCGTGCTGAAGATCCTGTCATCTCAGGGTACACCTGATTCTGCAGCTATGACAAGACAAATGGTATATTCCGCACATCTAACAGGTGTGCTGTGCTACCCTTCTGCTTGTGCTGAAATGCGCTGACAGTACAGCAATGGAGAACATTTGTCTTTATCTTTATAACAACTGACAAGATGCATGATTACTGCTGTAAGGGTACCAGGGATAAAAAAAAAGGCCCTGTCCATGAGCCTAGTTATTAGTCACATGCTGAAATGCTGACCAAGTCTAGCAGAGTAGGAATTATTTGTAAAATTGCCTTCAAAGAACATTATCTCCCACCCCATTCCCAATAACCGGATCAAACAGATCTCACCTGCACCAGCTTTTCATACTTTTTTGTGAGAGTTTCTGGCAGTTTTGTAACTTTATCAAGTTTCAACTATTAATGGCCACCTGAAATTCATCACATCTCTGGCTTTATTTCTTCAACCTTTGCGAAAAATCTAATTATTTCTATGACTGACTTTTATCAACATCTCAGAAGAGTTGCAAACTGTGAACTTGCCCACTGTGGGAAAAATACATATGCTGTGTTTGTTTTGAAGGCAAACCTCCCCTGGGATAACTTAGAGGGAAATATAATTATCAAACCCCATATTCAAAGAGAGGATTTTCATCTGGCTATCTACCTTACATCTTTTACTGCACTCAGATACGTAAAGAAAGGGTCTAGGTTGTCAGTTTTGTCACACACATGAGAAACAGCCCACTGAACACTTCTTCTGTCAGCCCTTTAAATAGTCCAATATTCCTGAACTGCCCTCCCTGTGTGGATGGATTCCCCACTTGCTGCCTGGAAGTTAACCCGGAGTGTAACCTTTGTAATTTCTATGAATACATTGATCTGTGAAGATAATCCTGCCATTGATTAACAGGCGCGGCATCCTCTGCAACGTGCAACAAATCCACTGTGTAAACAGCTCGAGGCTTCCCATTTGGATCTAGGAGCTGAGATACAGAAGGGTAAAAATTTGTGTAACCGGAGAGATCCCTGTCAGCTACACAAAGAGGATTAGGAGCGTAACTTATTCTACCAATTATAATTTAAGCTTCATGAATTGCCTCCCAGGGCACAGTAAAGGCAAATGTGAGTTTTCCCCTAGTTATCAAAGCGTAGTTTTAGCTAAACTTCTTCCACCTGCAAGGAAATTACACATACAGCACAGCTAGCTAGTACACAGGCAGGAGATCCTCCTGTTCCTTCAGGGATGTGGATTCTGAAAAGATCAAAGGTCTCTCCCCCAAGACCCCCCCAAGCGAGCGTATGTGCTCCTCAGTGAAGACGGTCGGTATAAACCAGCTCAGCTGCCCTGAGTGCACGGCAGCAAACTGGACGCAGGAGCACCAGCAGCCGCTGTTCAAGGCAGAGCATGGATGTGACATTTGAGTCTCCAGGATGGTGAATGTTGTTGTCAAGGTGTTTTCCCCCAACTGATGTTAGCAAAAATGATCACCGGAAAAAAAAAAATCTTTCTGTCTTTGAAAAAGCTCAAAGTCCTGGCACTGCTCACATGATTTTTGTTGCCTCCCCAGCAAGCCTTATTTTTCTGTTGCCTGAACCCTCTGTAAGTTTCTTGGCCAGATATTTTGTCCTTATATCTGCTTGCAAAAGCTATAAGTAAATTGTTTAACCAGGCAAACATGCAACTAATAAATAATAATCAATTTGGGAAGTAGGTCTTTCAACAGCTGGTAAGGACTCATCTCTACCCTGGGCAGGTATTACCCCAGGAGAGCTGTTGTGGCCTCTTTCCATATTCACAGTCCTGTGCTGTTCCTTTTTTTATTTATGATAAAGTGAAACAAAAATGAATTTAGAGGGAAATTATATCACTTCACTTCTATGCCATTAAAATTGAGATATAAACCACAGAAGCCAAGATATGCAAAGACACAACTGTCATTTTTCCTGACACCATGCAGTCTGACATAGTGTCAGACTTAACTTTGAATTTCCTGGCTTTGGTGGGTTCCTGTTCTAACCCCGAGACATCATTTAAATGTAGTTTGTCATTTCTGAATATAACTGTAACTCTTATATTATCAATAATAATAGGGAACCTTCTGCTCCTCAGGGGCAAACTCTCAACAAATGGCTTGTGAATCAATAAATACGCTAGTGTGCTGCAGCTGAATTTATTTATTCATGAGATGCTTATATCTCTGTAAATTCCTTAGGAAAAATCCTTAATCCTACCATACTGAATTGACTATTTATCAGTTTTAAATTGGACCTTATTAATTTTTTTCCACGCTGGAAAATGTCTCTCACGCAATATATCTTTGTATGGAATTAAATTTTTTCTGTCTCCTTTTTCTCTCCCAGGAACTAAACTCAGTGGTTAAGAATGGGAAATAACAGATGGCAACAAGCTTCCGTATACAAATCTGCTGCGTCTGAGTGTCCTGTAAGCTCTCTTTGCAATCTACTCGCAGAAGCCTGTATGCCACAGCATAAGCACAGTCACATTTGGCTTCTCACTCATCGGTGACAGGCTGAGCTGTTTCTCCCTTTGTTGTATTGCCGGCTCATTGGCAGCTGCTGTAAGTAGAGATCAGCTCCATCACAACCGAGCACAATTATATTTATAGGGTACAAAGGTACTTACAAACCCTTAAGCATAAAACTGAATTCGATGCTAAGGTTGTGATTCAGATTTTACCTACTGACTGTGGCAGGACATGTCTTCTCAAGACCTAGGAACTAAGAAAATGATGTTCTGCTGTGGGCTCATTTGCATCATCTCACCACTCATTAAACACAGCTGCAAGGCAAGGAACGACAGAGTTCAAAGGCGAACCAGGGGAACATATTCGTAACAAAATTATTGTCAGAGCCTTTAGGTATGTTTCCCCAATGTTCCTCAACATAATGCCATTAATTACAATAGGAACAATTTTGTCATTT
This sequence comes from Phaethon aethereus, assembly GCF_964289735.1. NCBI lineage: Eukaryota > Metazoa > Chordata > Aves > Phaethontiformes > Phaethontidae > Phaethon > Phaethon aethereus. Next base: position 53,690,490 of record NC_138575.1, on the reverse strand, counting down.
GCAAACACTTGAAAAGGTTAGAAGAATACTCTGCGCTGATAGCCTAAATGTCTATTTTTAGAAAGACTGTTGCTAGAGAATTTAAAAATGTTATAGATTCTGTTTAAGGACCAAAAGTGGGGTTTGGTTTGTGTGTTTGTGGCCTATTTCATTTTATGTGATTGATGAGCCCAGACAACGTGTTCTTTTCTAAAAATGGCTGTTGATATGATTTAAAAGATACCGCCTAATCCTAATATTTGCAAGAGGCTACAGACAGCAGGAAAAAAACAGCACTCAGAGATTCACACAAGGTTATGTTTTGCTTGTGTTTTTACATATTATTATAATCAAGCTACTTCTCTGGCCAAATGGCATCCACTGGCTTATCAGAAATGTACCATTCTCCGCCTTTTTGGCAAACGTTCCCTGATACACCTGTTAGGACAGGCAGCGAGCGCAGCAACGGGGCAGTCTCTCTCGATTCAGTTCCTGTGGTTGGAGGGTGCCAAAATGCTTCAGGGCTACCAAAGTGTTGATGTCTCCAGTGCAATTTTCATCACTCTCTTTGCTAAATAAAATAAGCTTTCCAATATGGCTCAGGAGATCGGACTAGTGTCTTTTTTCTTCTCTGCGAATCAGAACTGCTGCCATTCTTTAATATTTATCAACCCGAATCCAGAGGGAAATATTCAGCCTCTCATTTTCCAGAATACGTGTTTTTCCTTTCCCAAAAAAGCTGCTAGGTTCTATGAGGCAAAGAAATTCAAATGCGTTTGATTGGGGAGAAGGGGAATATTATGAGTGCTTGGAGGACTATGTGGCAAGTGGCCATTTTTCAGATCTGCTATTGTAATCAGAAGCAGAGTGACTGGAAGGTGTTTTCCATGAAATACCTCTCTGGAGCTAAATCCAGAGACTGGGGCATTGTTTGTGAAAACACTGTCATTTTTAAAGGAAATGTACTTGTTTACACATCATAAAAAGTTTAATAGATACTTCTTTAGGGAGAAGTGCAGACAGCTAGAGCTGAAGAAAGTTGTTTTATGAATCCTTCAAGTGAGAAGGAGCACTGAAAACTAAAAGACTGTAAGTGCTACTTATGGAGTCTGTCACTTTTAACTTTTGTAAAAGTTGTAAAGGAAACACTTCATACGGAGGAGATATAAGTACTCCCAATTGTACCTTGGCTTACACAGCACTTAGGCACCTGCTTATCTTTCAGCCTGTGAGTCGTAACACTGACTCCCAAAGGATGTGTTTACAGCTGAGCATGGTCTTCAACCTGGACAGAGAGGAGGACCTGGCACAGCGGCAGCGTGCCGTGTTGTGCCGTGCCGTGCCTGCTCTGCCCCTGACTTCCCTCCTTCCCTCGCCAGAGAGCAAAGGTCCCTTCCAGGCACCAGGGCTCATTCTGCAGAGGAGATCAGCGGGCACGCAAATGAAGTTTGTTCATATTCACTGTTGATTCAAGTCTTGTTTTGGTCCTGCAGATGCTATGCTTAACCCTGCAAAGTCATTTGCAGGTGAGTTTGCAGGAGAAAGTCCTTTATTAACAACACGCCAACACCAGCTGCTTTTAGCCTTTCTGTGTGGGAACAAATGTCATGAAAAAGAAGGAAAGAGAATACACTTTTTTTTTTTTTCACAGGGAATTAAAAGCCATGGGCCTATCTCACTGCACAACTTAATTAGACTATTTTTCAGTGGTTTGTTTTGTTCTCTTATTTATATTTAATGTGGCTGCAAACAGCAAGCAAGGAGTTTGGTTCGCCAGCGTAATGATGCATTATGCTAGCGACTAAACTCCTGGGACTTTGTGATCCTGGCATTTCTGGTCAGGTCAGCTCCTATTATTCAGTTTCTGGAGTCACATGTGAAGAATATTAGCATTTGTTCTTCTAGCCAGGGGAGGAAGAGAATGCCACCAGCACACCGGTGGATGCTGTTGCTAGGCAGGAGCCAGAGTCCTGCAGCGGGGTCACGCTTGCTCCCCCCACATGGTATCTGGTGTCATCACAAATTACTGCAGATGGATTGAAGAAAGCAGACCCGTATTCTCTGGGAAGACAGAGCATAAAGAGCGGATGGAGGAAATGCGGTGTTAAGAGCAAATTGTTGCCATTAGTCGACAATGCTTGTGCCTGGCTCATTCAGCCGGCAGGACAAACGGCACAAAAGGCTGGACGGAGCTGGTTGTGGCAACAGCCCTGAAGAGCTCAATACCCTCCTTGGCCATGGGGAGAAAGCACTGAAACTGAAATATGCACCCAAGCATCCAGGTTTCCAATAAAAGAGAACTGCAGGTGGTGGGATTTGGAAATCTTTGCCCTCATCATCCCTCATCTCTCTTAATCCGGTCTGCTGCCCTGGAGTTTATCTGAGCTCTGAGATCTCTTTGGACATTGTGCTCTAGGGTAATACTTTGTACTTTCTAAGATAGAGAAAGCAGAGTTGCCTGGGGCATCTGCCAACAACACAGGAATGTGACAAGGGGAATTTACATTTTGGTTTTCCTGGCTTTTCTTTTTAGCAACTTTTTTTTTAAATCAAGCTCTGATAGTCCAGTGGATGAGGATTGATTTCATTTTCTCAAGTTGGTTATATTTTCCAATTTCTAGAGCACATTTATGTGCATATATATGACAAATGTTGGATTTCATTTAACAGGAATGGATATTTTTAGCAAATTTTTTGAGGATATATAACAAAAAGGCAAGCTGATAACGCTGTAGCACCTTTGTTGGGGTTCTAGAAAGTGAAAAGACCTATTGAGAGGTCTCAAATATTAACTCACACTTCTAACTAATGTAAGAAACACAATTGGAATAGGATAGTAAGAAAAAATTACTAAGCACTTCTTAGGCAGAAAAGTTTCAAAATCTTTGTCCCAGAAAAGAAGTAACTCTCAGGGACAATTAATATTCCAATCAAGTCTTACATGCTGTTCCAGTCATATCATACAGCATTGGTATAACGGATCAGGCTCTGAAAGAATAAAGGCAATAAAATCAGATAATCTAAAACAGCTCAACATACACAGGGCTTTACATCCAAAACCAGTATTGACGTACTATATATACTTCGCTGGAACTAATGCAAGCAACTGAAGTCTACTGATGGTCTTGTGCTTGGGGAAGTTTTTGCCCTCTCTGCATACCTGAAAAAGAACTATACCAGCTTTGAAACAGGTATAGAAAAATAGAATGGTGGAAAAATCCATGGAATAAACTCAAGCTGAACCTGAACACTCTTTTAAGTGGTAGGAGACAAAAGTCTTTGCATGGAAAATGGGCAAAAATTCTTAAGAAGGTCGATGAATATCTTGCTGGTGCTTAAGAGCAGACGATGTAAAACTGTCAGATGGAGTCAATGCAATGCTTTCATAAAATTAACATGACGTATTTTAAACCCTAATAAAACTATGAACAAATGCAAACTTATAATGTGTTCTGTGGTTAACATACATGTTACGAGCAATTGATAAATGCTGGCCTAAGGTGTGCCTGGTGTGGGTTATAGCCCAGGAGGCTGTACCCTGTGTTGGGACTTGTTTCCTGACTATCTCCCTAAGGAGGAGAAGTGTTGAATACACAGCCTTGCCCAATTAGCAAAGAGTGGAAAAGTGGAAATCATTGACCATGTGGGACTTCACCTTGGGATTAGACAAGCCAGTCAAACCTTGGAAACTACAGAACAGATGTATGGGATCTGAATGTCCCAGGTTCACACATACAGAGCTTCATTAACGTTGGCATTTCTTGTCTGGAGAGGACCATCCAGCAGAAAAGGAAGAAGATTAATTCAGACCCTCTGGGTGTTTTAACATGAAAATGAAGAGAAAATTCTCAAGAGGTGCTCAGAAATTTCTTAGGACTCTGCCTAAGAGTCTGAAGAGCCATCACAATTATTCATCTCTTTCTGTTTGTATCCAGAGTTTCCAAAAGAGCTGTTATTGAAACACCACCTTGACTTCTGTGTATATAATCAGTTCCAAGCTCAGGGCAAAAGATTGCCATTTCACAGAGCTCCTTGGTCCGTGACATTATATATGAATGTACATGATAACAAAATAAAACTAAAAACAATGAAACATTCCATGCACTGGAAATGCAGAGAGACAGACAGACAGACTATACTTTGCACACAGCATTTGCATAAAAAGAATGCTTCACTTCATGGCTTTACAGTGGCTATGGAGCAACCCTACGTAACGTTTTAACAGCATCAGCAGTGCTGAATGACACGTTGAGATGGTTTATGCCACGCAGCTGAACTAACGGAAGTCTAGAGATGCAGTCTGCAGTAAGCCAGGCTGGATTGTAGCCAGGACACTCAGCTAAGTAACGCTGCTGGCAGCTCAGGAAAAGCAATCTCGGGATCTTTAACGACTGCAGAGGAGCGAGCTAACTGCTTTGCAACTCATCTGAAAAACAGTTCATCATCACAGTGGCAACATTCAGTCTTACGGCTAAGGCACTGTTGGGCAGTTGGGAGGTCTGGGTTTAACTCCCCACTCTGCCGCACGCCTCCCATGCAACAGTGGGGAAGTCAGTCCATCTCTCCATGACTCTGCTTCCCCCATGACACACAGGGCAGCAAGCAGCCTCCATTTCCTCCAGCCTTTGCCTACTTTGTCAAAGAAGCAGAAAATGGAATGTGATGTGATGTGTTTGGACACGTCCATACTTATGTGTATTACCCTTGGCAGGGGCTGTTCCTGCTCTGGGAAACCACATTCTGAGTCTGGGACAATGTGGTGGGACTGAGCGCCATGTTCTGCGCAAGTGGGAGCGCACATGGTAAAAAGTGACGGGTACCCTAGAGGGTACCTGCAGGGGTGACCTTGGCAAGGAAAGCCCTGCTGGAGGCTGGAGCTCTGCACTGATGTCTATTCCTGCAAGGAGGTCCCCATGTCAGGCACACCTCGGTAGAATACCTGGGCTCCAGAGCTGTTGCTGAGGCTCAAAAGCAGGAAAGATGCCTCAGCACTATAATGCGAACCTGTGAAGAAGAAATACCACCATGAAAGAGTGTGAGGCCAAGGCCAAAAATAAGTGACATTTGAGGGCCGTTGTCTGGGAGCATGGGTAAGAGCAACAGCAGACAGATGTTAGAACAAGGGCTTGTGAAGAACAAGTCAGAAATACTGAAGGACTTGCTGCTAGACATATTAATCTGGAATTAAATAATGTAATGTATTTCAAAGGAGGCATAATAAAATCCCCAGATACATTGCTATAAATCGTCTAATTTTAACCCCCCTAAAATACTGATATTTCTAAAGTAGTCTGATATTTAAGTCTAGAGATAGAGCATTCAAAGATTTAATTTAATTAACTATAGAATTATAAGCATTTAGTCTAAATAAAGAAAAACAGCTGTAGTTGTTGCCTAAGAATAACATATAAGACATATATATCTATAACATTTTTATATAACATATATAACATAAACTCCTTCAGACTAAAATTACCTAATCACAAACTGCCAGCAAGCTTCTGAAATAGGTACTATTACATGATCTGAGATATAGAAGAAAATATTTCAGAATTAATCATATTAAAAAACAAACTCAGCAGATTAAGGAAAAGAAAATGTAAATAAGCAGGCACAGTTAGGAAGCTGAAAACACAAAAGACACTGGACCAGAAGGACCAAGAAGCTGTTCCACACAAATTGTTTTTCAGTGGAAATGCAGCCAACCAAACTGTTACATAAATCTGAATTGGTACGCTAAGATGATATAGACAGAGAAGCATAGCTATCTGAGTTCTAATAATTAATATCATTAACATAAAGGAAGACTGATTGGGTTAATTCTAACAACTGTTTGAAACCTTTGAATAAAGAAACTCTCAAATGACAAGCATCTACAGAAACATTCGCAAGGTCAAATAGTAATAGTTGTTATAGTAATGTAAAGAATTAAATGAATGGTTAGTTCTCTGTTACAATAAGAATATCTGACAGATATATCAATACTTCTCAATTTATATGAGCAGATGAAATATTTAAGCTACACATTGAACATGTTAATCTGTACTATTTCATTCATGGAAAAGGGTCATTCTGAAAGAAAATTAGACAGTCTATGCAAAAAAAAAAGGCAAGCTAGAGAAAGCAAAAAGCTTCCTCTAAGCTTAAAACCAAGTCCCACAGTTTTGAAAAGAAACATTAAATAATGGAAAGCGCATGTGTTCAGACAGCATTATGTGACAAGTTATGTGACGCCTCATCCCTGGAAACATTCAAGGTCAGGTTGGACGGGGCTCTGAGCAGCCTGATGTAGTTGAAGATCCCTGTTCATTGCAGTGGGATGGGCTAGATGATCTTAAAAGGTCCCTTTCAACCCAAAGATTCTATGATTTTATGAAGTTACCAGATGGGAACCCTCAAGGGCACAAAGTAAGTGTCTTGGTATCCTGCTTCTTCTGTGTCCAGGTCTATGGATTTGCACTGATAAGAGTGAAGTCAGTCTTTAAAAGCCCTATTAAAATTTCTCTATTAGTTTCCCCTGTTGTGCTTGCAATTCTCCATTTTGATGAACATTCAAAGCAAAGTAAGGCATAACATCAGAAAAATGGCAAAATTTGGGTACCAAGTGGAACAGGAGAAGAAATGGATGAACTCTGGAGCAAGACCTAATTCAGAAAAGTGGACTTGGAGAGAAGAGCTGACTTCTGTGGGGCAGCAATGGAAAAATGATCTGTGGGCCAGGAAGCTATAGACATATCTCCTTATACATTTCATACAGAAAGGCAGGGATACCTGTGGTGTCTAGTGGAAAGCTCACTGAAGCCAACAGTTGAATGTCTAGATTCCCTCTCAAGTCAATGGAGTGAATAAGCAATCCAAGGGTAACTTCATTTCATCCTAATGTAGGTAACTGGAAATAGGTCAGATTATTCACACTTTAAAAACTGCTTATTTCATTCATGTGGATCAAAGAGATCTGCCTGATACAGTCTACATGGATTTCCAAAAGGCATTCAGCAAGGTCCTTCTACAAAGGCTCCTAAAGTCACTAAACAGGCATGGGACAAAAAGGAAGGTCGTTGCATGAATAAATAATTGATTAAACAATTGGAAGAAAGGGTAAGAGTAAATGGCCAATTTTCACAGTGGAGGGAGGTCACCAATGGAGTCCCACAGGGACTGTGCTGGGACTCATACTGTTTAACATATTCTTAAATGCTGTGAAACAGAGGGTGGGCAGTGAAGAGACAAAGTCTACTGAGAAAACTGGGTTATTCAGGGTAGGAAAGTTGCAGATCAACAGTGGAAATCCATATAAGGAACCTCTTAAAACTGAATGACTGGACAGCAGAACTCAATGTAGAGAAATGTACAACAAGGAAAATGAGGAAAAACTTCTGATATATAACCGTGCAATTTTATCCAATATTACCATTCAGGACCAAGATCCTAGGCTTTTAATGGATAAGTAGAAAATTCCTTGAAAATGTTGGCAAGATGTGGAGTTATGGTTAAAAAAAATAAAAAGCCAACATAGAGAATTTTCAAGAAAAGAACAGAGAATAAAACAGAAAACAACATTATACTTTGAAAAGCAATGACTGAGGGAGGCATATAATAGAAAATAATGAAATTGTGAAGGGCAGGGAGAGACCAGCTGGGAAAGAACTATTTGTCATCTATTCCTGTACAAGAACAAGAAAGCATCAGTTGGCACTAGGAGGTGGTAGGTTCACAAAAAAAAAAAAGAAAAAAAGACAAGCAAGTTGGCAAGTTGTTCTTCACAGAATTAATAATTCAGCTGCAGAATTTCTTGCTTCAGATTGCTGGGGGTTTACATAGATTCAAAAAGCAACCAGCCCAATTAAGAGAACAGAAATTTTTCAAGGGTAATGAAATGCAAAATAAATAAATAAATTTAAAACCCCCACCCTAAACCCCCTAATATATTAGTTTAGGAAACCTGCAACTTGTAGGACTCTTGGAGAATATTTCAGTATTATCATAGGTAGCCAACAGCTTTTCAAACTTATCCTTTGGCATCTGCTGTCAGCCATTGCCAAGGGTAAGATACTGGGCTGGATAGACCTTTGCTCTACCCAGTCTGGCTGCTCTTATATTATTTAATGTGAATACAGGGACATTTTTGAAAAACCTTTGTATTTTGTGCCACAATGATCTCCATGCTTAGTGCTAGAGTTATAAAAGTACATCTCAAATGTGAAATAGAAAACTGAGTAATTTCAAAGAAGGACAAAACGCAGAACAGAACAAAATGAAACAAAAAGCCAAATAAAAGTTTTTGGAAGAACAAGCACACACTGTTGTAATGGTTACCAGATCTGCAAAACATGCGAGTTGAAAAATGGAGAGAAACTGAGAGTGACAATGCAATGAGTCCTTTACAAGAAATAATAAGCTCAGACTGGGCTGCACAGAAACTAGTTCCCTTGACTACCGGAGACTTTTGGAATGGAAAAAACCCAGAGGTGACTGAGAGAATGAGCAAGTGCAGAAAGAGGGGAAAACAGAGAGTCCAATTAAAATGCACCAAGAGAGTCTGAAAAAGATTCATGAGGACACCTCAGATGGCATTATGCAAAAGACTGGGCAACAAGCAGACTTTATTGGGCCAACATGAATGCACAGACAGTAAAAATGGTCAGAAATCATTGCCACTGTGCAAAGTACCAGAGACAGAAGCACCGGGAGGCTATGACAATTTGTGATGCACCCAGCAGAGCTTGGCAGCAACTGGCAATTGATGTATTTGAACATGGAGGAAACCACCGCCCGCTGATAATTGATTATTACAGTTGTTCTTTTGAAACTAACAGAAGTAAGCAACACATTAGCCAGCACTCTAGTGAATCACACTGAGGTAATAGTCACCAAACACTGTATTTGTGATGAGCTCATTTGAGATAATGGGTCACCATACACGTTGGAGGAATTTTGAAGATTTGTAAAGTACTGGGGCTTCAAATGCAGCTGGTAGTTCTTATTACTGACAGTTTAATGGGCTGGCCAACACTTACAAATAGCCAAACAGATACCAGTGCAGGCAAGACCTTCCTTTAGGCTTACTGACAAGCCCTTATGGAATCAGATGCTTTACTGGCTGAGATGCTAATAAGCTGAAGACTCTTCTCATGATACCCATGGCATGCCCTTTCTATACCCCAGAGCTGCAAATAACAGCCAAATAGGACAGAGGGGAGTGGAGGGGAGAAGGAGGCAACAAGCCCAGCATGATCATTCAAGAAACTACAACACAGTTCTAGGTAACTCAGAGATAATGATGTGGCTGGTGGCATCCTTGTGTGGAAACTGTAGCTGTGGAAGAATTTACTTTATCTGCAATACAGGTAGAAAATGGAGAGAACCAAGATCAACCTCAGATGCTAGAAGACAGCTCTGGCCATGCCACTCGTCCCCTGGTAAAAATCTGGTTCACAATGCTGAAACAGCATCTGAGAAAAACACCAACACCCACAATCCCACCATGACTTAAATGCCACTCAGTGTGCAGAAGGGAGATGACTCAGGCCTGAGCATCAAGTGATACTTGAACTATACTGCGCCACTCAAAAAGTTCAAACCCAAAGAGCTGACATCTTTGTGCTGTGATTACACAGAAACATTGGTAAGAGCATCTCCAGTTTTATGTTGCTTTCATGCACCATTAGGTAACTGGTGCAACATCACTTACAGAAAGGCTCTTAAAATGACTCCAGGAGCTTGTTTCCTGCTCACTCGCTCTGCATGGGCACCAAGTTCAGATTCTGAGGGCAAAGAATGTTTTTGAAAAGCCTAAACAAAAAAAAGGCTGTTTAAGTTCACATGTGTGGAGTGTCATTCAAGTGAGCAGTCTAAGTAAGACAAAATAAAGGACAAATAAATAAAAAAGAACAGTTACATCCAAAACAAAAATTCACATCTGTGCTGTGGAAGGGTTGGGGAAGATTTGTATGGCTGAGCTGGATCTTTTTAATCTCACAGGATGAGAGGAAAGCCTCTGTAATACTGCAGCCATGTCATAGATATTCCCTCATACGAATATTGCCTCAACTAAAAAGATAAATTAAGAGCATTTTGAATGTTATGAAGCAATGCATTCAGGTAGGAAGGTGATTGGAGTCCCTTCCAATGCAGGAGTAGGTTCTTTTCCATGCCCATAGCACAGCCTGTGGGAGCAATCTGGCTGATAAACCACTAGGTACATCAGCTGAATGGCTCTTTTGATTCCTCTGCCTCAGCTAAATCTCCGCTGAACACAGTGGAAGCTTAGACATGCAGAGCAGGTGAAAAGACACTTACAGGTAGCCACCTGAATTTAGGCATCTTCAACTGGATGTCATGCACTGGGATTATTTCTCTTTTCCTTTGTGGCTGCCCTTATTCTCTTGCCCTTATTCACCCTAGTCAAAAACAAGCAAAATTATAATTCATGTAAGTTAGCAGAAGTTAACTCTTCTTCTTGTTTCTTTACTCGTACGCTCTATCTCCAGTTCCCTTGCCTCTGTCTAACTGGAAAAACTAGGGATAGTTTCTTTTTTATACTTGCCAGAATCCAGCGTAATGGGATCCAGGAACCAACTGGCTTTGTGGACTATATCACAATATAAGTTTATATTACTGATCTTAAGCTACTGGTTACATATTAGATCCTATATGATGTCAGAACAGCAGAACTTGGCTCTTCATGATGTGTGTACTTAGAATTGTGGTGTGACATCTTCACCTGGCAAATGTCAGATTGGAGAATATGAAGCCAATCATATATGTGTATATACAAACACACACACACACATATATGTAAATGAAGTAATTGTGACTGTGTTTATAAAATTTCTGTTCTTAATTACAAAGTAATCATCTGTATTTTGCATAAACAGCTGTAATCACATTAATTTTTTTGAAAACAGTATGGTCAATTAATTTTAATTAACTGTAATAAGTTTTCCTGTTGTTATTTTCTTTTCCTAATAACCTCTTGTTCTCCCAGCTTTCTGTAGCCCTCAGGATTTTCTTTGGTTTTCTATTCAAATATTGATGAAACTTAACCCTGGTTAGTTTTCACATCTGACAAGATCATAACTTCATGTGTACTGTTATTCATTAAAAATCACTTAAGGCAATTGCTGTTACCATTGTAACATGATAAACCTGACAATAGACTGTTAGTTCAAAAGAACCCAGTAATTTCATTTATTTCCCATTCCTCAAAACATCTGCAGTGACGTGAAAGAAATGTCAAGTTAAAAATAACAATTCACGGGTCATCATATCAACTGTGGTTTCATTACATTATGCCTGTGAGCAGACGAAAGCTGCTCTGGCATGTCGACTTTAGGCGAGCTGGTAAATGAAGGAAAGCTTAATCTATTCTGTTTTAAGATTGTCAATTATTGAAACACCTGCAAAGAGCCTTCATTTTTCCCATGTTCCTAAAATGAGAACACAAGATGGTCTGCACAATGTGGGGCAGGCAAATGCTCGTGGGCTCTGCTTGCAGTCTGAGCCTGCTGGGTCTGTGTTAACCCAGAGCGGGACACTGGGAGCCCGTGGCTAGTGCGGTGCTGAGGGTGGCTAGCCAGCCAGCTGGGGAAGCTGGGACATCAGCTCAGTCTGGGTGTTGTGCCAAGGTGGCTTCCTGCACTTTGTATGGGAACCGCATTACACCCCGCAGGCAGACCTTGCCCGCGTCTGCCTGCACTCTCCCGTGATGCCATGCCTTAGCTGTGGAAGAACTGCTGCTCTTGAAAAAGAAAAATCTTCCAGGTACCTTCTAAACACTTTTCTACCTTTGCTGGAAGTCAACTATTACAAAACCGCTTCCTTATAACTTTGAAAAACTAATATATGAATACAAATTGAAAGAGCTGGCAATCTGACAAAAACCCAGCAGAGGAAAGTACAGGTGACACCTTCCCCCTTCTATGCATTTGTGGCAGTTGGATTGCAGTATCCAGGACTGACGGGACCTGGTAAGCTTATGTTCTGCTCTGAGACATCTGTGAAAGACAGAAAGACAGACAGACAGACAGAAAGAGAAAGAAAGAAAAGAAAAGAAAAGAAAAGAAAAGAAAAGAAAAGAAAAGAAAAGAAAAGAAAAGAAAAGAAAAGAAAAGAAAAGAAAAGAAAAGAAAAGAAAAGAAAAGAAAAGAAAAGAAAAGAAAAGAAAAGAAAAGAAAAGAAAAGAAAAGAAAAGAAAAGGAAAAAGAAAAGAAAAGATAAGAAAAGAGGGAAAGAGAGACAGAGAAAGAGAGACAGAGAGACAGGGAAAGAGAGAAAGAAAGAGAGAAAGAAAGAAAGAGAGAAAGAAAAGAAAGAGAGAGAGAAAGAGAGAGAAAGAGAGAGAGAAGGAGAGAGAGAAGGAGAGAGAGAAAGAGAGAGAGAAAGAGAGAAAGAAAGAGAGAAAGAGAGAGAAAGAAAGAGAAAGAGAGAAAGAGAGAGAGAGAAAGAGAGAAAGAGAGAGAGAAAGAGAGAGAGAAAGAGAGAAGAGAGAAAGAGAGAAAGAGAGAGAGAGAAAGAGAGAGAAAGAGAGAGAGAAAGAGAGAGAGAAAGAGAGAAAGAAAGAGAGAGAGAAAGAGAGAAAGAGAGAAAGAGAGAAAGAGAGAGAGAAAGAGAGAAAGAGCGAGAGAAAGAGAAAGAGAGAAAGAGAGAAAGAAAGAAAGAGAAAAAGAAAGAAAGAGAGAAAGAAAGAGAGGAAAGAGAGGAAAGAGAGGAAAGAGAGGAAAGAGAGGAAGGAAAGGAAGGAAAGGAAAGGAAAGGAAGGAAAGAAGGAAGGAAAGGAAGAAGGAAGGAAGGAAGGAAGGAAGGAAGGAAGGAAGGAAGGAAGGAAGGAAGGAAGGAAGGAAGGAAGGAGGAAGGAAGGAAGGAAGGAAGGAAGGAAGAAGGAAGGAAGGAAGGAAGGAAGGAAGGAAGGAAGGAAGGAAGGAAGGAAGGAAGGAAGGAGAGAAGGAAAGGAAGAAGAAGGAAGGAAGAAGAAGAAAGGAAGAAAAAAGAAAGAAAGAAAGAAAGAAAGAAAGAAAGAAAGAAAGAAAGAAAGAAAGAAAGAAAGAAAGAAGAAAGAAAGAAAGAAAGAAAGAAAGAAAGAAAGAAAGAAAGAAAGAAAGAAAGAAAGAAAGAAAGAAAGAAAGAAAGAAAGAAAGAAAGAAAGAAGTTTCATCCTTATTTCAGAACTACCTTGCTTTAAAATAACAAACCTTCAGGGCTGGCCTTACTTTTAGGGAGCAAAAATTGCTTAGTCCTACGTGAGACAGACAAAGCTGAAATCTAGCAGAAGAACTGATATTTCAGGACATCCCTTGCTTTAAGCTATCTTCAAGAAAATGAAGCTTAAATACAAGAGTGATACAAGTACTTCAGAAATCCCCATACAAAAAGGGACAGATACTCAGAGATACAGACGTTTATAGATGCCCATTTCAGAATGTATCTACCTAATGTCAATGCTCAGCATTTGGAAGAATGGATCTCATGTATAAGAATGACACAGGTAATAAAAATTTAAAACATTCACAAGCAGAGAAAATCCATAGACAGAGAAACATTTCACCAGGACTATACTTTTTTTTTTCTGAAAGCATCATGTCTGCAGCTAGTGGTTGAGTGCATGCACAAATTAAGTTTACAGATTTCATAAAGCAATTCATTCTGCTTGAATGTAATAGCAGTAATTTTTCATGTAAGTCAGCAAAATACAATCCATAAAGGAAAAATACTGCCATTATTTTAAACTTTATTGTTCTTATTCAATCCAAATGTGAACTGAAGCTAAATAATTTACTGTGTAAATTTCATTTTTAATTTTATGCTATTCCAAAAGAAAAGAAAGTGAATAAGAGGGGGGGGGGGGGAAGCTTCCAAGCTTTAAATCCTTGTACCCTAATGTCTCAACAGTAAAATAATCTAAGGAGCATGCTTCAGCAAAAATGATTGCTGGGACCTATAATAGGATTGTTATAACTCAATAGTGTTTTATAAATTTTTGATTCGCTCTGAGTTTTTGACAGCTTGCCAAGTTCCAGTTTTTATCTGATCATCTTTGCATTAATAATACATTACAATAAGTTTCTCTGAAAAGTGGCCACTTTTTTCTCACTGAATACTTTACTTTTGCCAACAGAATATTGACTTGGGTTTGTAATCAATTCCTGTTTGGCTTGATCATGCTTAGCATGAAACTAAAATATTTGCTGCCAGACAGCTGCCAATACAAATGTCATCATTGTTCTACTCTAACAAATTCTATCAGTTGCTAAATGATCTGTCTTGCAGGTTGTGATACGTAATGGACTGAAGCCCAGAGCTTCAAAGACACCAGGATGTGAGTAGTTGTACTTACATGGGACTCCCATTCCCCTGCTTCAGAAATACTTCCTCCCAGCAGCAGCATCCATTTCCATCCAGTCAGCCTCTGAGTCACCTGTGGCTCACTCACTGACTAGATTCAATCAAGGCAAAAAATGTAAAAAACTATTTCAGTCACCTTCCTCCATCTTCTCAGACATGAATGAAAATTGATCTTCAATTAAAAAAAAAAAACAAAAGCAGAAAAAGGACTTGTTTCTCGAGAAATATTTCATAAATAAACTTTTCAGCTAGGTGCAATTCATGCACATCTTCATAATTATAATATATATATAAAGATTAATTATGCTTGATCGACATCAGGAAACAAAATAGTCCGTGAAATACTACTGTATAACCTAACTCAGTTAACTTACTTCCTGAAAGCTTAATACTAATTACTTCTTCCTTCATGTTAACGTGTGGTCTAGAAAGCCCCATCAGGTTCCAGCATGTCAACCCCAGTCCCGGAGTTTTCCCTCCAGGGAATGGAGCCAGAAGTCCTGCAATTCTCTCCTTCTTCCTTCGAAGTTGACAGCACAGCTCTCAGAAAAGCCCAAGATAGGCACTGAGCCAGAGGTCTACACTGTTGGCGAGAAATTACTTTGTCAATTACTTTGCCACATCACCCGGACAGAGAAGGCGAGTGTGCACACCTCTAGAAGCTCCGTGATGCTGATGGATAGCCTGTGCTCTCAGAACAGGGGAAAACTGGCCGCATCCTCAGCTACTCCCATTGTTAATTAAGGTCGTGTG